>NC_092335.1:371275000-372475000 GCF_046630445.1 Rutidosis leptorrhynchoides
TATAATATAAATACACATATATAAATATAAATATTAATTTGAATACAATATAATAAGATACAATTTAATAATAAATAATAAAGTATATATATATATATATATATATATATATATATATATATATATATATATATATATATATATATATATATATATATATATATATATATATATATATATGAAACATATAATTGATATCACAAATAATTATATGTGAAATTGTCCGATTACAATTATATATGTGTTAATATATATATAAATGATATAGGTTCGTGAATCCAAGGCCAACCCTACACTTGTTAAATGTCGTCATATGTATTTTTACTACAAAATACAGTATGGTGAGTTTCATTTGCTCCCTTTTTAAATGCTTTTGCAATATATATTTTTGGGACTGAGAATACATGCGCTTTTATAAATGTTTTACGAAATAGACACAAGTAATCGAAACTACACTATATGGTTGAATGATCGAAGCCGAATATGCCCCTTTTACTTGGTGACCTAAGAATTAGTAAACCAGTTTATTAATTGACGTGAATCCTAAAGATAGATCTATTGGGCCTAATGTACCCCATCCAAAGTACCGGATGCTTTAGTACTTCGATGTTGTTTTATCATGTCCGAAGGATTTCCCAGAATGATAGGGGATATTCTTATATGCATCTTGTTAATGTCGATTACCAGGTGTTCAATCCATATGAATGATTTTTTTTCTCTATGTATGGGACGTATGTTTATGAGAAATGGAAATATGAAATCTTGTGGTCTGTTAAAATTATGAAATGATTATTTATGATAAACTAATGAATTCACCAAGCTTTTGGTTGACACTTTAAAGCATGTTTATTCTCAGGTATGAAAGAAATCTTCCGCTGTGTATTTGCTCATTTTAGAGATATTACTTGGAGTCCTTCATGACATATTTCAAAAGACATTGCATTCAAGTCGTTGAGTTCATCAAGATTATTATTAAGTCAATTATAGTTGGATGTTTTATGAAATGGTATGCATGCCGTCAACTTTCGATGTAATGAAAGTTTGTCTTTTAAAAACGAATGCAATGTTTGTAAAATTGTATTATATAGAGGTCAAGTACCTCGTGATGTAACCAACTATTGTGAATTATTTGTAATCGATATGGACTTCGTCCGGATGGATTAGAACGGGTAGCTTCATAAATGAAGGAGACTCATACCATTATGCACCTATGCACGGGCGCGTCGTTTCCTTAATAGTGGTGGTATGGTTTTTCTTACCCATGTTGTTGATACTCGCGAAGAGCCGCCATCTATTCGTGAAATTCTGGTGGTTAGCGAATTTGAAGATGTGTTTTCGGATGAACTACCGGGTGTTCTGACGGAAAGACAAGTTGAATTTCGCATTGAGTTGGTTCCGGGAGCTAATCCCATTGCTAAGACGCCTTATCGTTTAGCACCAACGGAAATGCAAGAATTGATAACCAAACCCAAGAGTTGCTTGAAAAGGGTTTTGTTCGACCGAGTGCTTCGCCATGGGGTGTGATGTGTGCAGCAGCGTATACGAAATAGTTATATTTTTGTTGCGAAATACTATTAAATACGATATAATTTTACACAAGTTATTTATTTATTTATAGATTGGATATACCTAAACCTTGCTACAATACTTATAGGCAGTGTACATAATCATACAGTATTGTAGTTTTTAGTAAGTCCGGTTCGTCCACAGGGAACTAGCCAAGTTTTACGCTATATTTTTAAAACTATATTTGTATAAATATATATATATATATATATATATATATATATATATATATATATATATATATATATATATATATATATATATATATATATATATATATATATATATATATATATATATATATATATATATATATATATATATATATATATTTATAAAAGGGGGTTTTTACCGTTTAATGACCGGTTTGTCGATTTTAAATAAAGCGTAAAGATAAATGACGATAATATAAATGACAGAATTTAAATTGCGATAAAGTAAATTGCAGTAATTAAAATGACAGTAAATAAAGGTACGATGAAATATGAAATAAAAGTATTATGCTTATTTAAACTTCCGTAATCATGATGTTTGACGTTTTGATTTTAATTAATTGTTACCTGGGTTAATTGTCCTTTGTCCTGGTTTATTTGATATCTATCTGGCTTTTATTCATAATAGTCCATCGGTCATAATTATAAAATACTCATCAAATTAACCTTATTCCCAAAGTCAAATAATCCAACTAATTAGGGATTCGAACTATAACAAGGTTTTAGTACTTTGTTAATAATTACACCAGGTTATCGACTGCATGTAATCCAAGGTTTTAATACTTTATTAACAATTACACTAATTATCCTTGTATGTAATCCACCCCTGTTTTAATGAGATACGAATATTAATTTACCCACTTGATCAGAATGAATAATCAATTACCCAACCCGAATAATTATTAGATTAACTAATTTGAAGATAGGTTCGACAGATTCTAATGAGTTGTCATTCGATTAGACAATACCCCCTATCTATTAATAGTCAATAGTCCAATGTCCACAAGTGTCGGTCTTTTGTCCAAACCTTAATTATGGTACAAAATCTAATAACCCCGTCTTAATATTTAGTCTAACATCACAATTACTTTAGCTCAAATAAGCATAATAATAACTTAGTTACAAGACATTAATTTAAAAAGGAAGAACATAGCTTACAGTGGTGATTAATCGAGTAGCGTTACACGGACAGAGTTCAGACTTACAAAACCTTAAAACATTTCTTACAATAACCCAATTGTTATTAAACTTAAATTAAACTTTAAATTATAAATTCGCTTCCTTTCTCTGTAAGAAATATATATATATCTTACAGAGAAAGGAAGAGAAAAAGATATATATTAAAACTCGCAGAAAACTGGCGAATTTATAGGACCTGGCCACCTTTTCCCTGCCATGCAATCGCATGGGATTAAGGCAGCCAGGCCAAGCGATCGCATGGCCAGCTATATCAGGCCATCTACTTTTGTTTTCTTCTTGCCGACGTTTTATTTATATATATATATATATATATATATATATAATTATATATATATTATATTATATTCTTGTGCATAGTTGACTTGTAATTTTAGCTCCGTTACGTCGCGCGTTGATAGTTGGTTCATGTCCCGGTTCCGGATTTTCGAACGTCCTTTCGTACGCGGAGATATCTTGTAGTTTGCGTTTCGCGGCTTGTACTCTTGTAATTTTTAGACGTTTCTCATCATTAAATTTAACCACTTGAATTATATCTTGTACATTTGAGCTTTTTGGTCATTTGCGTCTTCAAATCGTCGTTTTCTTCTTTTGTCTTTGCACTTATTTATTTAAACGAATATTACATAAAAATAGAACAATTGCAACTAAAAGCTTTACATATTGGAAGGATATTGTGCCTAAATATATGTTCATTTGGAGCACTATCAAATATCCCCACACTTGAGCGTTGCTTGTCCTCAAGCAATACAGAACTTAAAATAAAATCACACTTCACTCGAATCACTTTTTTTTATTCTCACACTTTATACATCAGTGATTTTGATACGACGGTATAAACAATGATAGTAACGATGTGGTTTACAGTCCCACATGACTTATAAAAATTTAGATCCTTTAAGAAAATTGGATCTTTATGAAAACATTTGATCTTTTGAAAATTCAATCTAGCTTTTACCCTAGATAAGTTTTCTGGAATAACCCTTCACTAGTGTTTGCAAAATGTTTTTGTGGGTTTGTGGGTTTCAGATTTTAAAATTTTAGCTCAAAACTTGCGGTTTTGTGTCACCCACTTGCTAACCTTGTATTAGGAAAGCAACACGTCCAGTATACTTGCTCCGTATATTACCTTTCGATAAACTACCATTCGGTTGTAAAGGAAAGTGTTGAACAAGCAACTGTTAAGGCAATGTCCCGTGACATGCTTTTGATTATGGTCTATAACGTGTCGGATGCAATTACTATCCTTTGTAGGAGCAATAGTAAAGATCACCCTATAGTTTTTTGGTCTGGCACAAGGTCCTGTCTTCGACCATGCTATGCAACCACCATTCTTACGATTGACACCCGATTTGGTTCAGGTGACCTAATGAATTCCAGTAAATTCCTAGGATTTTACGTTCAATGGTAATGAACGCATTGAAAATGGGTTTTCAGAAAACAAATCGACTTGTAATTTGATCAAAATATTTTCTCGGTCAAGCTCGAGTTTAGATATCATCAAATTCCATGAGTTTGAATTCTCAATCTTTAAAGTCAATCTCAAGGATTGAGTAATATCATACTTAAAAGTTGATTTTTAATCTTTAAGGAAATTATCCTTTCTGGGGGTCTGATTCATTAGTCTTATCAAGCTAATTTGCACGGCGCCCTCCCCATTTTACGAGACAGATCCTCTCATGGTTAGGATAAGTCTGGCCACATGGCGACCATGTTTGATGCTGAGGTCTGTGGATTTCCTGCTGATTTTAGAGATGACTTTTCTAGATTTTTCGTCAACCTACATCTGGTCTGGACGACAACTTCCTGACCTAAATCAAGAAGCGCGTGTCTTTTTCGGAAGACTTTACTTCCTTTTAATGATGGAATTGATTCATCGTGTAGATCCATCTATTCTTTCAAAGGTATTACAGTAAATCGGGTAAAACTGATTAGTTTAGTCCAAAGCAAAAGTACCTGCAATCATCTTGTACAAAAATATGTGATATATGTTTTAAAGAACTTGGTGCATTCTTCCCACACTTAGCTTTTATTTTATTTCTTTCTTTGCCTTTTTATTCTCCTTTATTCCATTTTAAATGAATTCAAACGTTTTAGGTTGTTTCTCCATTTATGTTCTCTCCGAGGTAACAATAATTTCGGTATTATCACTGATATTGCTATAAACATACATATATTTCGACACAATATCATTTATATTTCATATTCTTTTATCGTTTACAAGGACATTAGATTCACATTTTACGAGAAAAGCAACGAAAGTAATACACATGTTAAAGTTGGAAGAAAAGATGATAAACGATGAATTTAAACCAATTATATATCGAGAAAACGTTTATCCGAAATCAAGAATAAAAGACGAAAAATATGCAAGTTCAAGATGATCGAAGAAAAAGAGTTCAAATGAAAGCTCCAAATCAATATACGTCAACAGAGGGGTCAACAGAGAACAAAAGTAAAGATAAAAATAAAAAAAACTGCCGTTTACTCTTACGCGGATCGCGTAATACCTTACGCGAAACGCGTAATGTTGTGACCAATTTAAGATTCCATTTTACACATACGCGGAACGTGTGCTCATCTACGTGGATCGCGTAATGTTTTGGCCAACTTCAGATTGGATCTACACATGGGCCGGTTACTTTTTATTAAAATACGTATACTTTGCCCAGCTTTACAGAGGAATCCACCAATACAAAGCATGTGTATATCCTCACCTACCACTACTCAGTTTTTAATATATACGAGTACTATTAACAAGAAGGGATATACAGAGAGAGAGCAGAGAGATATCAAAAATTAATTTTACTAGTGTCTTTGTTATTTCAAGTACTCCGTGTCATTTTTATTTTCAGTTCCAATTAATTTCAAGTTTCAAGAATTAGGATAGTTTCAATATTAAGGGTGTATTGTTCGTGATTAAGGGTATTATTATTCGAGTGCAAGGGTGTTGTTATTGTAATTTTCTACCATTTGAAGTTAATGAAAGTGAAGATTTTCGTAAGTTTATTCTGTTAAAATTATCGTTATCAATTTTTATCGTTATTATTATGTTTGTATACTTATATTTTTATGTTTACCTTAGTATAATGAGTAGCTAAGTTTTCATAGTGTTTACTTAAATGTAGAGCCCTAGTGAAATGGATTGTTATCATTTGTAAATATTAAAATGTAACTTAAGTATTTTTAATATTGAGCCTAATTAAAAGAACCATTATTATGTACTTAGATATTTAACCCTTGTCACTTAATTTATTAGATTCAAATAACGAAAGTTATTTTTATTTATATAAATTAAGCTTTAACATTAAAAATGATTTAGACGAACTTATGAATAAGTTATTAACACTAATTTAGAAATAAAGTTCGGTGGTTTGAGTAATATCATTAATTATATAATAGTGAAATTGTAAAAAGGGAAACCGTTATGATTTGGGTTTTGGCGAAAGTTAAAACTGGGTTAGGTCTCAATTTAAATACTTGAGAATAGTAAACTATCTAAATAAGATCAAATGAAAATTAGATTTAATTTAGTTAGTTGAAACTTTATATATTCGAAAGAAAATATAAAGTTGTATATTAAAATATTTTAATAGGGCTTAAATTCAAAACAATCCATGGATCTAGAGGTGAAACATTTAAGTGAACACTCTCATTTATATACTGCAAATTATTATTATTATTTTTACGTATTATTATTCAGAAAAATTAAAATATAAATCAACCTCCTTCAGCCTTAATATGTACTGTTTTTGTCACATCGAATATAACATACGCGGATCGTGTATACTTCCACACGAAACACGTATCTGCAAAACATACGCGGAACGCGTATATATATACGCGAAACGCGTATGTATAAATACAGTACTGTTACGAATTTTGTTTAATTCCAAGTTTTAATTAAAGTAATATTTATTATTACTTTAAAGTATTTAATTTATAATTAGTTTAATTACTATAATTTCCTTTCATTCATCTTTAATTTAATTAAAAATTATTATTTAGTTAATTTAAATAATTTGTATTTTATTTTATTGGTTAAAACAAATTCCTAATCATTTAGTTTTATTGCAAGTTATTGTTTTACCATTCAGTAATACAATTGTTTTATCATAAATAGTATAATTTCATTTAGTTCACTTTTAATTTAATGATTATAAATCATGTAATCTTGTAATTTTATTTATCAAGTAAGTTAGTTTAATTAAGTTATTTTTCATTATTGTTATATTATATAATTCCTAATCTAAAATCCCCTTTAAATTAGTTTAACTTCAAAGACTATTAAAAAACCATTAAACACTCCATCTCCATGTGGAACGAATCGGATTTACCTATAAAACTAAACTACGCGGATAGGACTAGTTGCCTATATATGTGTGAAAACAACCCGAATTCATTAAAACACCATATATACAATAAATCAATTCGTGTAACAAAACAACTCAAATCCGTTCAAAAATAAAGGTATAGTTTCACCACATCAACTTTTTGGCGCCGCTGCCGGGAAGTTGGCAGTTAAATAAATAGATAATTTTTCTGATTCGTAGTAGTAGTTGGATTTGTACGTGGACTAAGTTATTGGAGCCAAACAGTACCCAATTATATTGGGACCAAACGAATCATGCCCCTCTGCTGCATCTTTTGGCTATTCGAAACGTGAGCAAAATCAGAAGGAAAATCTGTTTGTTTAAAGGTTTTTATCATTGTTTTTAAGTTATTCGATCCTTTTGTAGGAATTCAATTCTTAGAAAAGCTTTTGGTGTTGTGATTGCACAATAGAAATTAATGCATGAATTTACGTTCTCCCAACACTGATTTAACTCCTTCATATCCTGAACCCGAAAGGGAATTTCACGAACGCGTAAGAGCTCAAGAAGTAGAGTCTCTCGCTGAGGATTTAGAATCACTTTCATTAAATTCTAACTCTGAACCAGTTATTCAACCCATCATAGAGCCAGTTATTAAAGAAGAAGAATAGATGGCTGCTACAAATCAAACGATGGATACATTAATGAAGGCAACAAGAACAGGTCAAGGTCACGCAATTATTCAACCTACGATGACTGACGGCTTTGAAAGAAAGGGACAATTTCTCCACATGGTGACTAATGCATGCCAATTCGGTGGAGCTCCAAATGAGGATGCTAACGAGCATCTTCGTAAGTTTGTAAGCATTTGCAAGCTATTCAAGATCAAAGATGTCTCCGATGAAGTCGTATGTTTAAAAATCTTTCCATGGTCGTTAAAGGATGATGCAAGAGATTGGTTAGACTCGTTACCAGAAGGTTATATCGAAGATTGGAATGATATGATAGACAAGTTTTTGTTAGAGTTCTTCCCTGCTTCAAAAGCAGCAAAGTTGCAAAGTGATATAAATAACTTCAAGCAAAAGCCTAATGAGACTCTTTATGAAGCTTGAACCCGATTCAATAAAATGCTTAGGGTATGTCCTCAACACGGGTTGAATACATTCCAAAAGGTCCAAATATTCTATAAAGGAGTCAATGTGGCTACTCGAAAAGATATTGATGTTGCAGCAGGAGGATCAATCATGAAAAAAACGTCCGAAGAAGCTCATACAATCATTGCCGATATAGCAGCACATTCTCATAATTGGCATCAAGAGATGGAGTTCTCTAGATCAACAACTGTTGCTAGTATCGAAAGCAACGATGAAATCGCTGCTTTAAAAGTTCAATTGGCAAATCAAGGAAGGCAAATTGAGAAGGTGACCAAGGAAATACATGCTATTAGGGTAGGGTGTATATTGTGCCAAGGTCCTCACCTTACTAGAGATTGTGATCAAACAACAATGGAAGAGCAAGCAAATTTCTTAGGTTACTTGCGAAAAGGTGAAATGAATTTCAACGATTTTCCGGCGGTTGAAGCAATGAACGGAAAATATCCTCCTATCAACAACTACCAAATAGGAGGACCTTTAGGTTCAAACAATAATTACCAAGGAGGAAATCCGGTTTACCAAAATAACCGGAATTTCTCAAATCAAAATCAAAGAAATGCACCACCGGGTTACAATCACCTAAACAACCGAAATCAACCTCAGCGAAATTACCAAAATAATTTCCAACACAATCAACCACAACCACAAGCACCTATACAACCACAACTCGAGAAGAAATCCAGTTTAGAAGATCTTTTGAGAGATTTTATGGTTAACCACGAGCAAACTGCAGAACTTCAAAATCAGCAAATTCGAAATCAGCAAGCTACGATACAGAATTTAGAAAGAGATGTTGGAAGGATCTCACAGTTACTAGCAGAGAGACCACCAGGCGCTCTCTCCTCAAATACTCAAGTGAATCCCAACAACAGTCAAACAAGGAATGAGCAAGTAAATTCCATAACTACGAGAAGTGGGTTAACTGTTAACCTCGATGTTCCAAGGCCTCATGCTCCTATTTTTATTCCAATTCCAAATGAAAAAGATTCTTCCGTGGAAGAGGATAATGTGCCAACCACAAGTGCACCTAAAACTCAACCGCCATTAAAAGAATACAAACATCCAATTCCATATCCACAACATTTGAAGAAAGATAAATTACAAGCACAGTACAACAAGTTTGCCGAAATGAATAAGCAAATTTGTATCAATGTACCACTTGTAGATGTTCTTGCGGGTATGCCAAACTATGGAAGGTTTATCAAGGATCTCATAGCCGATAAAAGTAAATATGAAGAAGTTTCAACCACATTTCTCAATGACGAATGCTCAGCAATTTTGCAAAAGCAAAAGATGCCACCGAAACTTGGAGATCTGGTAGTTTCATTATTCCGTGTCTGATGGGAGATTCAGTAATGTACGATGCATTAGCTGACTTATGCACAAGTATCAATCTTATGCCACACTCCTTGTACTTAAAACTAAACCTAGGTGATCTAAAACCAACTAGGATGTGTATACGCCTAGCCGGTAGAACTTTTAACTATCCTATTGGTATTGCCGAAAACCTACCGGTTAAAGTTAATCATTTAATCTTCCCTGCTGATTTCGTTGTCTTTGAAATGGAAGAAGATAGTAAGGTTCCCCTAATTCTAGGGCGACCTTTTCTAAATACCGCCGACGCGATTGTGCGTGTTAAAGATAAAAAACTTAGTCTAGGTGTAGGGGAAGATAGAGTTACCTTAAACATAGAGAAAGCTATGAAACAACCTATCTCCTCCGATGACGAATGTTATAAGGTAGACATTGTTGATTGTTGTGTTGAAGAAGAATTACAAGAATTACTAAATGTCGACACCTCGAACTTCACCCCAATGAGTGAAAGTAATGAATTTGATGTAGAGCTTGAACTTGACGAATTGTTGAAAGTAGTCATCGATGAAGATTGCGTTGAGGAAGAAATTCCCAAGGAAGATGAACCCTTTGAAGAAATTACCGATGGTAATAGGTTCCGGATAAAATCTTCCTTGGAAGAACCACCCACCTTGGAACTTAAAGAACTCCTGAAACATTTAGAGTATGCTTATCTCCAAGGTACGTCACAATTACCTGTTATAATTTCATCAAAACTCTCCGATAACGAAAAGAGTAGGTTAATGTCCGTTCTAAAAACTTACAAGAAAGCAATTTCTTGGAAAACAACCGATATTCCAGGGATTAACCCCACTTATTGTACTCATAAGATTCTAATGGAAGAAGATTTTAAACACGTGGTACAAAGACAACGAAGGTTAAACCCTAACATGAAAAAAGTTGTCAAGAAGGAGGTTATCAAGTTACTTGATGCCGAGTTAATATACCCTATATCCGATAGCCTATGGGTTAGTCATGTTCAAGTGGTACCTAAGAAAGGGGGTACGACTGTCATCCTTAATGATAATAATGAACTCGTTCCTACAAGAACAGTCACTGGTTGGAGAGTCTGTATAGACTACCATCGTTTAAAAGACGCCACAAGGAAAGATCATTTCCTACTTCCTTATGTTGACCAAATGCTAGAACGTTTAGCGGGAAAAGAGTACTATTGTTTCCTTGATGGATTCTCTAGTTATTTTCAAATTCCCATTGATCCAAAAGACCAAGACAAGACAACTTTTACTTGTCCATTTAGTACATTCGCATACCGACGAATGCCGTTCAGATTATGCAACGCGCCAGGCACCTTTCAAAGGTGTATGATGGCAATCTTTCATGACATGATAGAAGGAAGTATGGAAGTCTTTATAGACGATTTCTCTGTTTTTGGAGACTCCTTTGATTCATGCCTTTCAAACCTCGAGCGAATGTTAATTCGTTGTGAGGAATCAAATCTTGTTTTAAATTGGGAAAATGCCACTTCATGGTGAAGGAAGGCATTGTTTTAGGACACAAGATTTCTCGAGATGGAATGGAAGTAGACAAAGCTAAGATCGATGTAATCTCAAAGCTTCCTCCTCCAACTAACGTTAAAGGAATTCGTAGTTTCTTAGGTCATGCGGGATTCTATCGACGATTCATAAAGGACTTTTCAAAAATTGCTCGACCCATGACAAAACTTCTTGAGAAAGATAGTACATTCGACTTCAATGACAAATGCTTACAAGCTTTCTCCATTCTAAAAGATAAACTTATGAATGCACCTATCATAGTATCTCCCGATTGGTCCAAACCATTTGAACTAATGTGTGATGCTAGTGATTTCGCACTAGGAGCCATTTTAGGACAACGCTAAGATAACAAATTTCAACCAATATATTATGCAAGTAAAACACTAACAGGAGCACAATTCAACTATACAACTACCTAAAAAGAACTCCATGCAATTGTATTTGATTTTGATAAATTTAGATCTTATCTTGTGTTATCCAAAACGATTGTTTTTACCGATCATTCAGCCCTAAAGTACTTGTTCAAGAAATAAGATGCAAAACCTAGATTGATACGTTGGATTCTTCTCTTACAAGAATTTGATATAAAAATCAAGGATAAAAAGGGTGCTGAAAATCTCGCTGCTGATCACTTGTCTCGTCTTGAGAATCCCGACCTAGAAAAACTAGATGAGTCAGTTATTCATGACACTTTTCCCGATGAGTTTCTAATGAGAATAGAAACCGAATTTGAAGTTCCATGGTTTGCGGATTTTGCAAACTATCTCGCTGCAGGAGTATTAATTAAAAACCAAACGTACCAGCAAAAGAAGAAATTCTTTGCTGACTTAAAGTTTTACTTCTGGGAAAACCCTAATCTTTTTCGAATAGGAGCGGATCAAGTTATTCGCCGATGTGTATATGGTAAAGAAGCTCAACAAATATTGGAGCACTGTCATCAAGGCCCAGCTGGTGGTCATTTCGGACCTAGCTATATAGCTAAGAAGGTTTTTGACTCAGGTTTTTATTGGCCAACCATTTTCAAAGATGCATACCACATGGTTAAAACATGTGATGCATGTCAAAGATCCGGTAACATCTCAAAAAGGGACGAAATGCCACAAAAAGGCATTCTTGTATGTGAAGTATTTGACATTTGGGGTATTGACTTAATGGGTCCATTTTCCGCATCGAATAAATGCAAATACATCCTTGTGGCAGTTAACTACGTTTCTAAATGGGCCGAAGCAAAAGCTTTACCCACAAATGATGCCCTTGTTGTTGTGAACTTCCTAAAAAACCTATTTTCACGTTTTGGGATTCCAAAAGCATTAATCAGTGATCGTGGAACTCATTTTACAAATCAATTACTCGAGAAAGTACTTAAAAAGTACGGAGTTAACCATCGTTTCTCAACTTCTTACCACCCTCAAACGAGTGGCCAAGTTGAAAACACAAATTGAGGTCTTAAATGGATTTTAGAAAGAACGATTAAAAATAATCCTAAAATCTGGCATCGAAAGTTATATGATGTGCTTTGGGCATTTAGAACTGCATTCAAAATGCCCATTGGTACTACACCTTTCCGATTAATTTATGGTAAGGCGTGTCATCTACCTGTCGAAGTTGAACACAATGCATATTGGGCTCTAAGAGAATGTAACACCGACCTTGTGGAAGCCGGAGAAAACCGATTCTTACAACTTAATGAATTAGATGAATTAAGACTACAAGCTTATGAAAACTCTAAAACATACAAAGAGAAAACTAAGAGATGGCACGATGCATGATTAAAAGAAAGAAAAGAACTCGAACAAGGGGATAAAGTATTAGTTTTCCAATCACGTTTTAAGTTTTCACCTGGGAAACTTAGATCCCGGTGGACTGGGTCATATATAATAAAACAAGTTTTTCCATCTGGATATACAGAGTTATATAGCAAAGACGGTGGAACTTTCAAGGTGAACGGTCATCGACTCAAGTTATACTTTGACGGAATCAACACTACGGAAAGAGATGAAATCACCTTCTACCCTAAGGACAAGTAAATTTGGGGTAACTTTAAGGTTTTCAACTCCATTCTCGATCTTTAGTTTTATCTTTAAGAGTGGGGTTTGTTCGGTCTTTCCCCGGCAGATACTAAAGAACTAGTCTTCTCCCTCCATTCTACATTTTTATTTTCTTTCATTTTTATTTATTTTTTATTTTCAAGATGCGCAATCAATATGTCTACAACCATTTCTTTTTGATGTGCGATAATATTTTACCGAGGGATGTGGTATTAGATATAAAGAGTAGATGCGATCAGGCGAGAAAAGAAATAAGACAAGAACTTAATGAGAAAAACTATGCAAAAGGAAAATCAAAATCAGCTAAGAAGCGGCGAGCGCGTAATTTAGGCAAGTGTGTAAAATGTGGAAAACCGACTCATTACGGAAATTGCCCAAAGAACCAAACGGACTCTAATTACGAATACGTAACCTTGTGCCGAGAAGGGCCTTTTAAATGTTCAGAGGAAAACCTCTTAAACCAACGAGGGTACGCCTACGAAGCCATGGGGAGCGAAATGGTACGACTCTACTACGAGGCGAGTCAACGCAGTTTCACTATCTAAAATCTTTTTCTCGCCAATTGTGTGTTTGTGCATTTTTATGTTTACATTTTAGTGTGTTTTAGTTTGTATTTGTTTATTGTTTGTCTTTATTAAAAAGGTCTACTATTTAAAATTGATGAACCTTGAGTTCAACCTGTTTTCATTGAAAACGATAATGTTAAGTGTTACAACTGAATTGTCGTTCTTCGAATTGCACGAAATTTCTTGTTGGATTCATAAGATATCTTTTAAAAATTAAACCACAAAAAGAAAAGAAAAATTATTTTTACTAAAAATATACTTTTTTATCAATAACCGTAAAAATATATAACTTGTAAACTTTATCGTGGGTAATGATAGGTGTAACAACCGAAATTATCTCTACCTAGTCGATAGGAAACAAAGTTTTAAGTTTAAAAATTAGTTGGTTTAAAAGTAAATATATATATATATATATATATATATATATATATATATATATATATATATAATAGAGTGTATTTTAAGTTCATGTAATTTTTATTTTTCATGTACTTATTTTAAAATTTTAAAACGTTAATCTATTAATTTTATTAAAAAAAAAAATTTAAAAAAAAAATATAGAGTGTTTTGTTTTATTTCTAATTTGTTTTCAAAATATATTAAAACTTTAACTTTTAAAGCATTAAATTTTATAAATTGAATTTAAAAATTTATAAACGGATAAAGACTAGGTATAACAACCGAAATTTCCGAAACAACAAATATAAATTTATAAAAGATATTTTAAAAATTTGATTACTTTTAAAGTTGAAAAAAAAAGAGCTTAACACTTACGCGTAACGTGTAGAATGCACACGGAACGCGTAGTATTAACATCTACGCGAAACGCGTAGATCTACGCGAAACGCGTAATTCTAAAAGACAGAAAACTTATCTGATCGAGAACAGCTCTTTTTCTTTCACACTTAATTTTTATTTTTCTCTGCTTCTGCTTGCAGTGAACGAAAGAGAGAGCCAAAACCCACCAAAATCACTTCCAAAAATTAAATTAACACTCTCAATCTTCTCCAATTCTTCAATCTTTCAACATGCCTAGATTGATAAGGGTCCTAAACCCATTTTACCACTTGTTCTTCAAGTTTTTCATTATTTATTTTTCTAGCTTTAATCCGAATTTAGTGCTTGTTATTGTTGAAATTTACTTGATCATTGCTATAACTATGTTGTTAGTATGATATTAAACCCGATTACCATAAGAAATTGCTTCTTAATTGATTGTTATAAAATTAGGGCTTGTACAATTTGGGGAAAATTGATGAATTACCATTGAAGTGTACTATTTTGGTTATAATTACATGTTTTTAACTGTTTTGATAGTAGTTAGAACCTTTAAACATGAGTTTGATTGCTTGATCTTGTGATTTTAATTTTAGTTTAGATTTGATTAATTTTTCATTATTGTATTGAATCAAGTATGAGTTGTAATGATGCTAAGGATTATTTAGAAGCTGGAATATACGCAATGTGATTGAATTGAATTAGATATGCTTAGCTCATTGTATTTTTTCACTTGAGAATTAAACTTTGCTTATGGAACTTGATTGGTGATTTTGAATTTTTTTGGTTCATTTTTGTTTGTTTTAATTTATAGAACTAAAACTTTAACTGTTGTTGAACTATTGGTTCCTGTGGTGTTGATACAAGCTTACATAATCAAAACTGAGATTATATACATAATATGATATGTTTGATGGTTATAATTGTTATATGGTATGTTTTGATTTCAGACTACTTTGCAACATTATATGGTGATATTTGAAAACAAGCTTGTATGTTGAGTATGGATTCTTTGCTAATATTAACACACCCAATTGGGATGATTTTCTTGTTTTAAAATATTACGTAGGGATTTCTTAGAATGAGACCTGTAAACCAATAACAAGAAGAGGAACAAGTCACGCCCCAAATGGAACAACAACTCCAAACCCAACACCCGAACCTGAGATTCCCAAATGATGTACCTCAACGGGTACAAAAGGTTAAAGACTTACTATATCTGATCCATAGAGACACCTCTCCGGTTTACATTGTAGATTGGGCTTCCCTAGGACACCCAGTCAACTTAGATACACAAATAAGGGAGATTTTAAATCAAAGTTTCACAAACGAATTTGGGGTAATTTTGGTTTTTAATGATTTTGAGAGGTTGTTCAGTTTAAGTCGTCATGTATATAAAGAATGGTGTTTAGAATTCTATTCTACTGTTAGGATGAACCTACACCCAGAAAATATCGATGATACTAATTTTCTACAATTTAGGCTGGGTGGGGTAGATAGAAGAATGTCCTTAAGCAACGTGACTACCGCTTTAGGCATTTACACCATCGATGAGATGATGACTCCCGGTTTTAGGGAGTATATTTTTACTGGTGCTAGATATACAGGTAATTATGATTCTGGGAGAGTTTGGCAATCCTTTACTCGTAGGAACACATATGAGGCCGGGAAAGAATCATATCATAAGATTACTGATGTTCGGTTTAGAATAATTCATAAATTTATAGCGAACACAATAAACCAAAGGGCATTTGGAAATACAGATAAAATTAATTATATTGACCTTTGGTATTTAGATGTGATCAGTGATAGGGGGACTTTTGTTAGTATGCCCTATGGAGTTGCCTACTTCTTGGGACATGTAGGTAAAGGTGCTAGAGGATCAAGTGACATGTCGGGGGGTCACTATATCACTTGTTTAGGAAACTGGTTCGGACTCGATCCGAGTGAATTCGTACATCCAATCATACCGGTAGATCAAGGTGTTAGAGTTCTAGGATTGGAGGTGTATAAGATGGCAAAAGCTATACAAGTGAGGGGTGGAGTACGTAGTTTAAGACGACAAGAAGTTGTTTCTCCCGCTCCTATGGAAGAAGATGATGAACCCGAGCGAGAAACTAGGAGAAGACGGAGACAACCAGATCAGGCTAGTTCATCTAATGTAGGTACTTCTGATTTCTATATGTTACAGAATTCATTTAATTCATTGAGTTTAGATGTAAGGAACTCATATGAAAATTGGGGAAAGAGATCAGAAGATCAGTATACTAGTTTGTCATGGCAATTAGGGGATGTGAGGCAAACCCAACTAGATCAGGGTAATATTTTAGAAAACATCCTATATGATCAAAGGGGCCAGGGAGCACAACTTGAGTGGGCACATCATCAGGCATATCTATACGCAGCTAACCCACAGAATTACGCACCTTCAGTTTTTCCCTCATACACCCCATGGCAAGCACCCGGTGATCCTCTCCATCCACCTTATGACTCCAATGCTTCTATAGCTGCCAGTCAGGAAGCTTATCGGCATTTTTATGAACAACAACGCCAAAATGAACAGCAGCAGCGTCAGCAACAGGAAGAAGAAAATCAAGGAGGCCGAATATGGCCGTTTTTCTAGTTCTAGTTTTAAAACAATTTATTTTATTGTCTTGTTTGTAAAAAAATAATTTTAATATTGTGTGTTAAATATTTTCTTTTACTTTTATTTATAAAAAAATAAATAAAAAAATTTAGTGTGGGGTAAAAATTTTGTACTACTGAAGTACAATCCCATCTTGTATGTGATTAACATATTTGTTGACAGGTACTTACGATGATGAGATATTCGACATAACGAAAAACGAAAGTATTATTGTGATAAAAGGGATTGGATATGATCATACGATAATCATTTTACGATCTTCAATTTTTAACCAAGGAAGTTCTAACTACCTTTACACTTTTTGTCCCCTCAAATTTATACATTTTATCTAGTTTTATGTAATAAGGGCATTACATAATCTTAAGTGTGGGGTGGGAATATATAAATTCTCGAGAACTTATAACTTGGTGGTTTTTACGAAAATTTTGAAAATTTTTAAACAAATATATCTAGTCAATTTTTAAGGTAATTATGAGCGATTAAAGATTAGGTGTAAAAAAAACCGAAATTATCGTCTCCATACATTAAAAATACATAAGTTTATTTGATTAAAACATATAAAAGAATACCAAGTATAACAGAATTTATAAAACCATATGTTTAGAACCATTTATCACGTGTTTCTATGAAGTTTATTGCAGATATCATTGCTTTGGAATGTATAAATCTGAGTATCCATTGATGCGAGTAATAAAGGATGAATCAAGTCCATCCTTAAAGGAAGTAAAGTCTTCTGAACGTCGTTTTACTTGGTATAGCATACTTCCTAAACTATATCATTTCATACTAATATCATATCACGATATAAAAGTACCGTGGGAAGAGAAAGTCTTGAACTTTCAAACCCGAAAATAAACTTGGTAGGGTAAATCCGAGTCGCTATCCAGTGCAAGACCGATTACGGTGTATAAGCTGGAGCAGGATCTGTCCCGCGCGATAGCTTAGTCTTTGCAGTTTTAACCCTTGAATTGAAATGTACAAATTGTCGTAAAAGACCGATAGAAATATCGCGTCAGGGGGCGCCAGGTAAAGAGTTCCATGATACTACAATCATGGGGGCGGATAGCTTGCTACTCGCCGACTGAGGCTTCGGTTTTCAGTTACCCTCAACCGGAATTTGAGGTTAAAACTGGAAAACGTGTCTAGTTTAAAAACTAGCATGACATTTTAAAAAAATCATAAAACGTTTTCACAAGGTCCAATTTTCCCTAAGGATCCAAATTTTTAAACCTTAATCACGAGTTTCAACTTTGTTTCTGTTGTCAGAATTTCATTTCGTGTAGTGTGCGTGTGATCCAATAAATATTGTGTAGTGTTTCCAATGTGTTTCATAAAGCGTGTGTTTTCAATTCGTGTGGTGTGTGTGTTACAAAAAAAAGAAGGAAAAAAAAAGTGTGATTCATGTGGAATGTTGTATTACAAACATTTCGATTATTATTAAAAACTGTTATTGCTTGAGGACAAGCAACGTTCAAGTGTGGGGTATTTTGATATTCCTATAAACATACATATATTTCGACGCAATATCATTTATATTTCATATTCTTTTATCGTTTACAAGGACATTAGATTCACATTTTACGAGAAAAGCAACGAAAGAAATACACATGTTAAAGTTGGAAGAAAAGATGATAAACGACGAATTTAAACCAATTATATATCGAGAAAATGTTTATCCGAAATCAAGAATAAAAGACGAAAAACATGCAAGTTCAAGATGATCGAAGAAAAAGAGTTTAAATGAAAGCTCCAAATCAATGTACGTCAACAGAGGGGTCAACAGAGAACAAAAGTAAAGATAAAAATAAAAAAAACTGCCGTTTACTCTTACGCAGATCGCGTAATACCTTACGCGAAACGCGTAATGTTTTGACCAATTTAAGATTCCATTTTACACATACGCGGAACGTGTGCTCATCTACGCGGATCGCGTAATGTTTTGACCAACTTCAGATTGGATCTACACATGGGCCGGTTACTTTTTATTAAAATATGTATACTTTGCCCAGCTTTACAGAGGAATCCACCAATACAAAGCATGTGTATATCCTCACTTACCACTACTCAGTTTTTAATATATACGAGTACTATTAACAAGAAGGGATATACAGAGAGAGAACAGAGAGATATCAAAAATTATTTTTACAAGTGTCTTTGTTATTTCAAGTACTCCGTGTCATTTTTATTTTCAGTTCCAATTAATTTCAAGTTTCAAGAATTAGGATAGTTTTAATATTAAGGGTGTATTGTTCGTGATTAAGGGTATTATTGTTCGAGTGCAAGGGTGTTGTTATTGTAATTTTCTACATTTGAAGTTAATGAAAGTGAAGATTTTCGTAAGTTTATTCTAATAAAATTATCGTTATCAATTTTTATCTTTATTATTATGTTTGTATACTTATATTTTTATGTTTACCTTAGTATAATGAGTAGCTAAGTTTCCATAGTATTTACTTAAATGTAGAGCCCTAGTGAAATGGATTGTTATCATTTGTAAATATTAAAATGTAACTTAAGTATTTTTAATAGTGAGCCTAATTAAAAGAACCATTATTATGTACTTAGATATTTAACCCTTGTCACTTAATTTATTAGATTCAAATAACGAAAGTTATTTTTATTTATATAAATTAAGCTTTAACATTAAAAATGATTTAGACGAACTTATGAATAATTTATTAACACTAATTTAGAAATAAAGTTCGGTGGTTTGGGTAATATCATTAATTATATAATAGTGAAATTGTAAAAAGGGAAACCGTTATGATTTGGGTTTTGGCGAAAGTTAAAACTGGGTTTGGTCTCAATTTAAATACTTGAGAATAGTAAACTATCTAAATAAGATCAAATGAAAATTAGATTTAATTTAGTTAGTTGAAACTTTATATATTCGAAAGAAAATATAAAGTTGTATATTAAAACATTTTAATAGGGCTTAAATTCAAAACAATCCATGGATCTAGAGGTGAAACATTTAAGTGAACACTCTCATTTATATATTGCAAATTATTATTATTATTTTTACGTATTATTATTCAGAAAAATTAAAATATAAATCAACCTCCTTCAGTCTTAATATGTACTGTTTTGTCACATTGAATATAACATAACGCGGATCGTGTATACTTCCACACGAAATGCGTATCTGCAAAACATACGCGGAAGGCGTATATATATACGCGAAACGCGTATGTATAAATACAGTATTGTTACGAATTTTGTTTAATTCCAAGTTTTAATTAAAGTAATATTTATTATTACTTTAAAGTATTTAATTTATAATTAGTTTAATTACTATAATTTCCTTTCATTCATCTTTAATTTAATTAAAACTTATTATTTAGTTAATTTAAATAATTTGTATTTTATTTTATTGGTTAAAACAAATTCCTAATCATTTAGTTTTATTGCAAGTTATTGTTTTACCATTCAGTAATACAATTGTTTTATCATAAATAGTATAATTTCATTTAGTTCACTTTTAATTTAATGATTATAAATCCTGTAATCTTGTAATTTTATTTATCAAGTAAGTTAGTTTAATTAAGTTATTTTTCATTATTGTTATATTATATAATTCCTAATTAAAACCCCCTTTAAATTAGTTTAACTTCAAAGACTATTAAAAAACCATTAATCACTCCATCTCCCTGTGGAACGAATCGGATTTACCTATAAAACTAAACTATGCGGATAGGACTAGTTGCCTATATATGTGTGAAAACAACCCGAATTCATTAAAACAACATATATACAATAAATCAATTCGTGTAACAAAACAACTCAAATCCGTTCAAAAATAAAGGTATAGTTTCACCACATCAATCACCTAGTTTTATCATTCATAAATATGTATAAACATGATTTTGAATTCATTTAGTTGAAAATTTTTCAAATTTTCACAAAATTTGGCAATTAAACTAAGTGTAAACCCGAGAGAATTTATAATCCTTCCCCACATTTGAGATCTTGCAATGCCCTCATTTGCAAGAAATCAGTAAAAATTTAAATTCATGAGGGTGATTAGTGTAGAAAAATGATTAAAAATACCGAGTTTGCAAACATATTATTTTATATCACATTTGATATTTTGCGTCTTGTCGTCAAAATTAGTAGCTTTTGCTGAACTTAATGTCAGTCTTTGAAAGTGCGTTGTTTTACCCTTTTTTGTACATAAGATAAATTACAAACATACATAATATTTTTATTATTATTTTTTTATAAAATCTTTAGTTATTTAAAACAATTTAAATGAATAATTTTTTTAAAATTTTGTTTCCTTTTACTTTAGGTAGTTTCGGTATGTTTACCTAGTCCGTCCCTCGACAAAATTTAAACTCTGTCGTTTTAAAAAGCGATTGTTTTAAAAGCAAAGATTTTTTTTTAAATTTTTTTGGTATACTTTAGATCAATGACATTAAAAATAATGATAACAAAATTTGTCGCCCCGCCCTCGGGTAAAGCAATTTCGGTTCCATGACCTAGTCTTCAATTTACGATGAATTTTAGAAATCATTTTTTAAACTTAATGAAATAAAGTAATTTTTGTTTTTAAATTCACACAAAAATTAAATTTAAAAATGCATATTAATTTCATACAAAACCTACAAAACAAAAAAAATTCAGAATGGGGGGAGAAAACTAGTTCTTTATTGTCTGCTAGTGGAAAAGACCAATCGGATTCCATTCTCGAAACTACACGAGAATAGAACAACTAACTCTAGACAGCGTTCTCCTTTTAGAACATTTGAATCTCCCCACACTTAGGTAGCTGTGGTGTCAAAATTGTGATTAACTTCATCGTCAATTTCTTTTGGACCATAATCAACTTGCATATCTGTGACTTTTGCTTTAAGCCATTGGTCGGATTCTTGTGTAATATCCACAAATTCAACTAGTTTTACCTTTTCTTTAGGCGATAGATTGGATACTAACTAGTTACATAACTTAAAGTTCCCCTTGGTTCTAGCATCGTGAATCCGTTTAATAAGTTTCTTCATTGAATTATTAATAACGGGGTCATTTAATTTTGTATCAATAATGGGGTTCTTTGTTATCAGGTCATCATTAGGTGTTACTTCATCTTCCCCACACTTAGGCATTTTATTATTGTTAAGCACTACCGTTGGAGTTGGTAAAACAACATGGTTCTTACCAATCGTTTTTGTTTGTTCAACGGTTTTGGTTAGTGGAGATTTAGTCTTTCGAATCACAAAGGTGATCAATTTTTCATCATTACTAAGTATCATTCTACCCTCTCTTACATTAAATAACGCCCCGGTGGACGCTAAGAATGGTCGACCTAAAATTAGAGGAATGTTTGGGTCCTCTTCTATGTCAATGACAATAAATTCGACTAGAAAGGTTAAATTACCTACTTGAATGGGTAGGTTGTCTGCAATTCCAACTGGGTGCCTAATGGTTTGATCAAAGAGTCGGACACTCATTTCCGTTGGACTTAACTCACCTACTCCTAATCTCTTATATAATGAAAGAGGCATAACACTCACACTCGCACCTAAATCTGCTAGTGCATCATACATGACACAATCACTAAGTAGACAAGGAACAATAAATTCACCTGAATCTCCCACCCTGGGTGGAGGTTTTGGTGGAACTGTCTTTACTTTTACGGTTTTTGTTTCTTGCACTTTCTTATTCTTTTTCTTCTTTCCAAAGGTATCACAAACTTTATTACATATTACTTGCTCATACTCAACTCCTTTTCTTGGAAACTGGATGGGTGGTCTGTATGGTGCCACCACTGGCTTTACATACTCGGGTGGTGGTGGTGTTGTAACTTCTTCATTGTTACTCACATCTAAAACCTTCCCATCTTCTGTGTTGGTTTTTCAGAATTTGTTGACACCATATTAACATTCTCATTTCGAGGATTTACTTCAGTATCACTCGGTAGCTTTCCTTGTTCCCTCTCATTCATCATGCTAGCAAGAGTACCTACGTGTTTTTCTAGATTCAAAATGGAAGCTTGTTGAGTTCTTAATGACTGATCAAACTTCTCATTTGTTTGGGTTTGAGATGTTATAAATTGTGTTTGAGATTCCATTAGCTTTGCCATCATTTCTTCCAGATTTGGCTTTTTCTCTTCGGTTTGTTGTGGTGGTTTATACAAGCTAGGTCTTTGTTGATTGAAAGTGTTGTTTTGAGTTGGTTGGTTATTCGGACCCTGTTGGTTGTACGAGTTATTGTTAGGTCCATTTGGATTGTAAAGAATGTTTTGATTTCGATTGAAGTTTTGCCTTGGCGGTTGATAATTATTTTGATAATTATTTCCCGGCCTTTGGTTCATGTAGGAAATATTCTCACGTTGTTCCATGGTTTGCTCAATGTGACAATCTTTCATTAAGTGTGGTCCACCGCATTGCTCACAACTGATTCGTATTGCCTGAATATCTTTATTCATCTTTTCCATTCGTCTCTCGAAAGCATCTATTTTTGCAGAAACGGAATCAAAGTCATGGCTAGAATCGGCTCTAGCCGCTTTAGATGATCTAACGATATCTTTTTCTTAATGCCACTCATGTGAGTGGGAAGCAGTGTTATCAATAATTTTGTAAGCTTCAGTTGCGGTTTTCTTCATAATGGAACCACCAGCTGCTATATCGATGTCTTTGCGTGTAGTAATGTCACATCCTTGGTAGAATATTTGTACTATTTGATAAGTGTCTAAACCATGTTGAGGACATCCTCTCAACAACTTTCCAAATCTTGTCCACGCCTCATATAATGTTTCATTTGGCTTCTGTGTGAACGTAACAATTTCTCCTTGAAGTCTCACAGCTTTAGATGCCGGAAAGAATTGTTTAAGAAATTTCTCAACTAAAATATCCCATGTGTCAATCGCCCCTTCAGGTAACGATTCTAACCAATCTTTGGCTTCTCCCTTTAAAGTCCAGGGAAATAACATGATATAGATCTGTTCATCCTCAACTTCTCTGATTTTAAATAGAGTACAGATCCTATTAAAGGTTCGAAGATGTTCGTTTAGATCTTCTTTTGGCGTACCACTATATTGGCATTGATTAGTTACCATGTGTAGGATTTGTCCTTTGATTTCATAATCTGGCGCATTAATATCTGGCTTAATAATGGCGTAACCTTGGCCCGTGCGTGTGGCTCTCATTCGGTCTTCCATACTTAGAGGTTCAGTTACTTCCATAATTGAATTTGTTGAATACGAATCACTAGAAGATTCTGATTTAATGGTTTCTTCCTCGACAATCTTTGGATGAGTGATTTGTGGTTTAGGAGGAATGATTAGTGGTTCAGGATCTCTGAATTGTCCCTGAATATCCTCCGGATTCTCAATTGTGAGGTTGGGTTCAAAAAAATGGATTATCAGGATTTTGAATTGGAGTACTTGGATTACTAGATGACGATTCTAAAGAAAAATCAACGGCGATTATATTGACTAGATGTCTTGATCGAGTTACAGGTGGTGAACGTATGAAAGGTGGTGAACGTTTTGCTCGGTGCATTCACTGAATATCCTATTAGTTATAAAAGATAAAAATTATATAAGTTATCAAATTAATAGAATTTTCTGATTTTGTCCACGTTTCGAATAGCCGATAGATGCAGCAGGTAGCCAGGACCCTTTAAATCGGAAGCCCACAACTCGCCACTAACAAATCCAACTATTACTACGAACCAAAAAATTTTGGATGTCTATCAATTTAACCACTTAAAATAATTTTTCCGTCGAAATTTTAAAGAAAATAAAGAAAATTCTATGTCCTAAAATGCCAAAGCGAAACGCTTATAGGCAGTGTACCTAATCGAAATACTTGATGTGTGCAGCAGCGTATACGAAATAGTTATATTTTTGTTGCGAAATACTATTAAATACGATATAATTTTACACAAGTTATTTATTTATTTATAGAGTGGATATACCTAAACCTTGCTACAACACTTATAGGCAGTGTACCTAATCGTACAGTAGTGTAGTTTTTAGTAAGTCCGGTTCGTCCACAGGGAACTAGCTAAGTTTAACGCTATATTTTTAAAACCATATTTATATATATATATATATATATATATATATATATATATATATATATATATATATATATATATATATATATATATATATATATATATATATATATATATATATTATAAAAGGGGGTTTTTACCGTTTAATGATCGGTTTGTCGATTTTAAATAAAGCGTAAAGATAAATGACGATAATATAAATGACAGAATTTAAATTGCGATAAATTAAATTGCAGTAATTAAAATGACAGTAAATAAAGGTACGATGAAATATGAAATAAAAGTATTATGCTTATTTAAACTTCTGTAATCATGATGTTTGACGTTTTGATTTTAATTAATTGTTACCTGGGTTAATTGTCCTTTGTCCTGGTTTATTTGATTCCTATCTGGTTTTTGTTCATAATAGTCCATCGGTCATAATTATAAAATGCTCGTCAAATTAACCTTATTCTCGAAGTCAAATAATCCAACTAATTAGGGATTCGAACTATAACAAGGTTTTAATACTTTGTTAATAATTACACCAGGTTATCGACTGCGTGTAATCCAAGGTTTTAATACTTTGTTAACAATTACACCAATTATCCTTGTATGTAATCCACCCCTGTTTTAATGAGATATGAATATTAATTTACCCACTTGATCAGAATGAATAATCAATTACCCAACCCGAATAATTAATTAAATGATCGTAAATGATGTCGTATAAACGTCACTAAATAGAACATACATAATCATTTTAATAATTATTAGATTAACTAATTTGAAGATAGGTTCGACAGATTCTAATGAGTTGTCATTCGATTAGACAATACCCCCTATCTATTAATAGTCAATAGTCCAATGTCCACAAGTGTCGGTCTTTTGTCCAAACCTTAATTATGGTACAAAATCTAATAACCCCGTCTTAATATTTAGTCTAACATCACGATTACTTTGGCTCAAATAAGCATAATAATAACTTAGTTACAAGACATTAATTTAAAAAGGAAGAACATAGCTTACAGTGATGATTAATCGCGTAGCGTTACACGGACAGAGTTCAGACTTACAAAACCTTAAAACATTGCTTACAATAACCCAATTATTATTAAACTTAAATTAAACTTTAAATTATAAATATATATTGTGACGCCCCGTACAAAACCATCGTGTACGATTCGTCAACAACAGGATCTTTACACGGTCAAGTACTACATGCTGTTTGAAAACCAGTTTTCATTCATAAAAACATAGTGTTTACAAAAGATAATGTGACACAGAGGTCATTACAAAGCCATTATTCAAATAACATAAGTTGCGAATGCAAAATAAAAGTTTCATGATTGAGACATCTCTAAGTAATGCAGTGGAAATCTAACACAGCAGGTCCTTAATATCAAGTCTAACAGCTGAAGCAACAAACCTCTAAGCACCTGAGAAAACATGCTTAAAAATGTCAACAATGATGTTGGTGAATTATAGTTTAAGTTGTAACAGTAATATAAGATTGACCACGAGATTTCAATGTTTCAAAACAGTATGAAAAGTATATGTGTAACCGTGGGCACATGGTAACTAGACTTAACGTAAATATAAATATCACCCCCTAAAAGTACACATGGCGAGTGCGCATGTCCTCGAAGTATTAAACACCCGTTAAATGCTAGCGCGACTAGCCCAAGTGGGGATGTCAAACCCTATGGATCCATATCTAATATTCGCGTTCACCGGTTCAAAAACCAATGATTAAACATTACCGTGCTAAGGGGAATCTTTATGCTGTTATATAACCCACACATATGTAAAGTTTAAGTACTCGTGTCAAGTAAGTAAAACATAAAAAGCGCATGTATTTTCAGTCCCAAAAATAGTATAAGTAAAAAGGGAAGCTATAACTCACAGTGATAAAAGCGGTAAAGTCGGTAATGAAAGTATGCAAGTAGTAAGTCGGTCCGAAAGGTCGTCAACCTAAATCAAAGGTTACTAGATCAGTAGGTTGTCTTTATAAGTTCTAATAGTGCATAAAATAAGTTTAAGTGTCATCATCATCATCATTCATCATCATAAAAGCTAAGTAAGTTAATCAAGTATAGAGGTCAAAACAATAGGCTGACTTGGATCAGCTGCTACGACCTCTACGTAAATCGAAAAGATGTGTAGTCAGTGGATATGGCTCCGTATGTGAGTCCTCTAACTGTTGACCAATTTTTAGAACCTAACTCGTCTTCGTTTGACTGTGGCCTCAGTTTAAGTGCGAGTAGGTCAGAAATTTCAGCAAAATGTTACAAGGGCGTAGTGAATTTCGGAGGGCCATAAATCCTAAACCGTAACTCGGATTAAGACGAGGCCTAAACGGAAAATCATCTACTCGAACCGAACTAACTGAAAATAAACTTTACAGTAGCCCAGGTTACTGATAAGATCCCGAAAAACAGTCAACAAGTGCTCCGGTGAGGTTCTTGGTGCTTGATGCTCATCACGGTTCTCATCCTTGATGCTTGTAGCTTCAAGTGTACAACTCGTTGATGGTTTAGCATCACTTTTGACCCAGATTATACCATCAATACACAATATGTTAAGACCAAGTAATAACACAACTCATTTAAGAGTCTTAGATGGATGATGAACCAAGGTTACATCATATCCTTAGTCTTAACACAATTACAAGTTACATTTACAACTAAAGCTACAAACTTTACTTCAATCAAACAAGTATTAACACAATCTAAATCAAATGAAGTAATGGAACCCTAAGCTAGAGAGCTTGGATCCCTTTCGTACAAGTTATAAGGTCACAAAGCTAGAAAGCTTGAACCTTTAGTGTTCTTGAAGAACTTGAAGCATAAAGCTTAGATCTTTAAGTTATTTGAAGACCATAAACACAAGTTTTGATCTTTATAACAAAATAATGAGATCATAAGTTAGAAAACTTAGATTCAACAAAAGATATGAAGAGCCAAGCTAGAAAGCTTGCATCTTGGTAGTTCTTGAAGATCTTGAAGCATAAAGCTTGGATCTTTAAGTTACATGAAGATTACAAACACAAGTTTGAATCTTTATAACAAAATAACAAGATTAAAGCTAAAAAGATGTAGATCTATAAAGTAGGTGAAGATTCAAAGCTAAAAAGCTTGAATCTTCCATGTTCTTGAAGGATTCATGCTTGAATCTACAAGATGTAATCAAGATCAAAGCTAAAAAGCTTGATCTTTTAAAGAATGATGATGATCACGAAAAAGAAAGGAGAAGAAGAAGAAGAAAAATCAAAAACTTACAAGTTTTAGAGTGAGAAATACTAGAAAGGAAATAAGAGAGTAAGTATGTGCGAAATACAAATGAGAGCAAGTGTTAAATGGATGGAATAAGGGTGGTATTTATAGGAAATGAGGGGTGAGGGTGGTGGTGGTGGCCGAAATTTGGAGGGGGGACAAAAGTTTGCTTTTTGGTTAATGGTTGTCTAAAGTTGGTGCTTATGTTAGGATCCCATGCAACATTAAGGATAATACTTGACATAAATGGTAGTATGTTCCCTCTAATAAATGGGCATTTGTCTTACTTATTATTGGGTCACTAGTAATTAATAAGTGGGCTAATTAAATGGACTACTAGCTAGAGTAGGGTGGGCTTAAGTCCAATAAGGTAGAAAGTCCAACAAGACTAACTAGTAAGCATAATTAAATTACTGCGCATAATTAAGCATACAAAAACCCAAGTAATTATTATTATAAAATAATAATTAATATTTCGTAGTCATAATATTCCGATTATGACAAAAGTTAACCGTGTGCGCGGTTCGCAGTTTGTTCGTAACGTCAAGTGACACTAACGGTCAATAAGGCTTCCGGTGATCAAGTTAAGTATCCTACATACTCTAAGGCACGTTTTAACATATAAATGAAAGTAAACCATGTATATAAAGGTTCCAGAGTATAAAGTAGCACAGTACGCACAAATACGCAGTTTTGCTAAAATCACAAGGCACAGAAACAAGTCGAAAAAGCCGGGTCGTTACATTACCCACCTGTTAATGGAAATTTCGTTCCGAAATTTAAGCTGAGGTAGGTGTTGAAGTCAGGAAGAGGTGAGGATACTTCTGCATCATTTGATCCTCTCGTTCCCAAGTAAACTCAGGTCCTCGTTTGGCATTCCATCGAACTCGGACGATCGGAATTTTGTTGCGTTTCAAAGTTGTGACCTCACGGTCCATAATTTCGACAGGCTCTTCCACGAAATAGAGTTTGTCATCAATCATAAGTTCTTACAGGGGTATGATAAGTTCCGGTGGAGCAAGACACTTCTTCAAATTTGATACGTGAAAGGTAGGATGAACTGCGCTCAATTGAGTTGGAAGATCCAGACGGTAAGCTACTGGTCCAACACGTTCCAAGATTTTGAAAGGGACAATGTATCGCGGGTTTAACTTTCCGTGCTTTCCAAATCGGATCACACCTTTCCAAGGTACGACTTTCAACATCACACGGTCACCCACGTTGAATTCGAAGTCCTTACGTTTAAGATCGGCATAACTCTTTTGGCGATCACGGGCCGTCTTAAGTCTCGCTTGAATCTGGGCAATCTTTTCCGTCGTTTCATGGACTATCTCGGGTCCGGTGATTTGCACTTCGCCTATCTCGGCCCAACAAATAGGAGAACGGAACTTGCGGCCATACAACGCTTCAAAAGGTGCGGCATTAATACTTGAGTGATAATTGTTGTTGTAAGAGAATTAGGCTAACGGCAAATGCCTTTCCCAAGACTTTTCGAAGTCAATAACACAGGCACACAACATGTCCTCTAAAGTCTGAATCGTTCGTTCGCTCTGACCGTCGGTCTGCAGGTGATACGCGGTGCTCATGTCGAGACGAGTTCCCAAGGCTTCTTGCAAAGAACGCCAAAATCTGGAAGCAAAACGGGGATCGCGATCTGAGATAATCGATAAGGGTACACCATGACGAGACACAACTTCTTTGATGTACAGTTGAGCAAGTATCTCCATCGTATCAGTTTCCTTCATAGCTAGGAAATGAGCAGATTTGGTAAGTCGGTCAACGATAACCCAGATGGTATTATAACCTGTAGTGACCCGAACTTTTCCATGTTTATATATATTAATTGAGATTGATATTTACATGATTAAATGTTTCCAACATGTTAATCAATCAAACTTGTTAAGACTTGATTAATTGAAATAGGTTTCATATAGACAATTGACCACCCAAGTTGACCGGTGATTCACGAACGTTAAAACTTGTAAAAAACTATATGATGACATATATATGGTTATATATATAGTTAACATGATATTATGATAAGTAAACATATCATTAATTATATTAACAATGAACTACATATGTAAAAACAAGACTACTAACTTAATGATTTTGAAACGAGACATATATGTAACGTTTATCGTTGTAACGACATTTAATGTATATATATCATATTAAGAGATATTCGTACATCATAATATCATGATAATATAATAATTTAAAATCTCTTTTGATATTATAAACATTGGGTTAACAACATTTAACAAGATCGTTAACCTAAAGGTTTCAAAACAACACTTACATGTAACGACTAACGATGACTTAACGACTCAGTTAAAATGTATATACATGTAGTGTTTTAATATGTATTTATACACTTTTGAAAGACTTCAATACACTTATCAAAATACTTCTACTTAACAAAAATGCTTACAATTACATTCTCGTTCAGTTTCATCAACAATTCTACTCGTATGCACCCGTATTCGTACTCGTACAATACACAGCTTTTAGATGTATGTACTATTGGTATATACACTCCAATGATCAGCTCTTAGCAGCCCATGTGAGTCACCTAACACATGTGGGAACCATCATTTGGCAACTAGCATGAAATATCTCATAAGATTACAAAAATATGAGTAATCATTCATGACTTATTTACATGAAAACAAAATTACATATCCTTTATATCTAATCCATACACCAACGACCAAAAACACCTACAAACACTTTCATTCTTCAATTTTCTTCATCTAATTGAACTCTCTCAAGTTCTATCTTCAAGTTCTAAGTGTTCTTCATAAATTCCAAAAGTTCTAGTTTCATAAAATCAAGAATACTTTCAAGTTTGCTAGCTCACTTCCAATCTTGTAAGGTGATCATCCAACCTCAAGAAATCTTTGTTTCTTACAGTAGGTTATCATTCTAATACAAGGTAATAATCATATTCAAACTTTGGTTCAATTTCTATAACTATAACAATCTTATTTCAAGTGATGATCTTACTTGAACTTGTTTTCGTGTCATGATTCTGCTTCAAGAACTTCGAGCCATCCAAGGATCCATTGAAGCTCGATCCATTTTTCTCTTTTCTAGTAGGTTTATCCAAGGAACTTAAGGTAGTAATGATGTTCATAACATCATTCAATTCATACATATAAAGCTATCTTATTCGAAGGTTTAAACTTGTAATCACTAGAACATAGTTTAGTTAATTCTAAACTTGTTCGCAAACAAAAGTTAATCCTTCTAACTTGACTTTTAAAATCAACTAAACACATGTTATATATCTATATGATATGCTAACTTAATGATTTAAAACCTGGAAACACGAAAAACACCGTAAAACTAGATTTACGCCATCGTAGTAACACCGCGGGCTGTTTTGGGTTAGTTAATTAAAAACTATGATAAACTTTGATTTAAAAGTTGTTATTCTGAGAAAATGATTTTTATTATGAACATGAAACTATATCCAAAAATTATGGTTAAACTCAAAGTGGAAGTATGTTTTCTAAAATGGTCATCTAGACGTCGTTCTTTCGACTGAAATGACTACCTTTACAAAAACGACTTGTAACTTATTTTTCCGACTATAAACCTATACTTTTATGTTTAGATTCATAAAATAGAGTTCAATATGAAACCATAGCAATTTGATTCACTCAAAACGGATTTAAAATGAAGAAGTTATGGGTAAAACAAGATTGGATAATTTTTCTCATTTTAGCTACGTGAAAATTGGTAACAAATCTATTCCAACCATAACTTAATCAACTTGTATTGTATATTATGTAATCTTGAGATACCATAGACACGTATACAATGTTTCGACCTATCATGTCGACACATCTATATATATTTCGGAACAACCATAGACACTCTATATGTGAATGTTGGAGTTAGCTATACAGGGTTGAGGTTGATTCCAAAATATATATAGTTTGAGTTGTGATCAATACTGAGATACGTATACACTGGGTCGTGGATTGATTCAAGATAATATTTATCGATTTATTTCTGTACATCTAACTGTGGACAACTAGTTGTAGGTTACTAACGAGGACAGCTGACTTAATAAACTTAAAACATCAAAATATATTAAAAGTGTTGTAAATATATTTTGAACATACTTTGATATATATGTATATATTGTTATAGGTTCGTGAATCAACCAGTGGCCAAGTCTTACTTCCCGACGAAGTAAAAATCTGTGAAAGTGAGTTATAGTCCCACTTTTAAAATCTAATATTTTTGGGATGAGAATACATGCAGGTTTTATAAATGATTTACAAAATAGACACAAGTACGTGAAACTACATTCTATGGTTGAATTATCGAAATCGAATATGCCCCTTTTTATTAAGTCTGGTAATCTAAGAATTAGGGAACAGACACCCTAATTGACGCGAATCCTAAAGATAGATCTATTGGGCCTAACAAACCCCATCCAAAGTACCAGATGCTTTAGTACTTCGAAATTTATATCATATCCGAAGGGTGTCCCGGAATGATGGGGATATTCTTATATATGCATCTTGTTATTGTCGGTTACCAGGTGTTCACCATATGAATGATTTTTATCTCTATGTATGGGATGTGTATTGAAATATGAAATCTTGTGGTCTATTGTTACGATTTGATATATATAGGTTAAACCTATAACTCACCAACATTTTTGTTGACGTTTAAAGCATGTTTATTCTCAGGTGAATATTAAGAGCTTCCGCTGTTGCATACTAAAATAAGAACAAGATTTGGAGTCCATGTTTGTATGATATTGTGTAAAAACTGCATTCAAGAAACTGATTTCGATGTAACATATTTGTATTGTAAACCATTATGTAATGATCGTGTGTAAACAGGATATTTTAGATTATCATTATTTGATAATCTACGTAAAGCTTTTTAAACCTTTATTTATGAAATAAAGGTTATGGTTTGTTTTAAAAATGAATGCAGTCTTTGAAAAACGTCTCATATAGAGGTCAAAACCTCGCAACGAAATCAATTAATATGGAACGTTTTTAATCAATAAGAACGGGACATTTCAGTTGGTATCAGAGCGTTGGTCTTAGAGAACCAGAAAATTTGCATTAGTGTGTCTTATCGAGTTTGTTAGGATGCATTAGTGAGTCTGGACTTCGACCGTGTTTTCTTTAAAAATGATTGCTTAACATTTTTGTTGGAAACTATATATTTTTAACATATGAATATTATGTGATATATTAATCTCTTAACGTGTTTGATATTATGTGATAGATGTCTACCTCTAGAACAAGTCCCATTGACTCACCTAATAATAATGAAGAGTCAAATGTAAATTGGAATGATTTGTGGACTGATTCACAAGTTCCCGAAGAGGAACCGGAAGAAGAGTCGGAACCGGAAGAAGAATCGGAACCGGAAGAAGAATCGGAACCGGATGAAGAAATAGAACCGGTGGGGGAAATAATAAAACGGTTAAGTAAAAGAAAATCCTCAACCAACCGACCAAAGTTAATTATGGTCAATGGTGTTTCCGCCAAGGAAGCAAAATATTGGGAGGATTACCAATTCTCCGATGAATCGGATTCCGACGAGAATTCCGATGATGTTATAGAAATTACCCCAACTGAATTTAAAAAGGCTAAAGAAAATAATAAGGGAAAGGGCATAAAAATAGAGAAATCTAATTCCAACCCCGATGAACTTTATATGTATCGTCAACCCCCGAAGTCCTTAAGTTGTAACAATGACCCGGGAACCTCTAAACCACCAGGTTTTTCTAAACCAATGTGGACAACGACGGCTTGTATTAGGGGAACATCATATATCCCTAGAAACTTAGCAAAACGAACCAAAACCGAAGAAGAAGAAACGAGCGAGTCGGAATAAGATAGTTGTATTCGTGTGGTATGGAATATAGTGTTCTTATGCTTTATGATATATGTAAAAATTGCTTGTATTAATAAGTATTTTTTTATGAATCTAACTCTTGTCTATTTTACAGTTTAAAAACACAAAATGGATAGACAACCCAATATTTTAAGAGACCTACCCGGAGACATGATTGATGAAATCTTGTCTAGAGTCGGCCAGAATTCTTCGGCACAACTATTTAAGGCGAGATCAGTTTGTAAGACATTCGAAGAACGTTCCAAGAATGTCTTGGTTTATAAGAGACTTTCGTTTGAAAGATGGGGGATATCACATTGGGAAACCCATAAGTTACGATGTGTTTACTTTGACGCATATATTGCGGGGAACCCAAATGCTATTTTACGCAACGGGTTAAGAAATTATTTTGACTCAATATATCCGAATATTGGACTTCGTGATTTAGAAAAAGCGGCTAACATGCAACATAAAGAAGCATGTTATGCTTACGGATTAGTAATGTTCGCTTCTCACCAAAGTGAGAACAAGAACATCGGGCTACAACTATTAAACAAAACGTTTCCACAAGTGACGGAGTCGGTAATTGGGGTAAGAAATGAGGTTTTTAGATTATTACGGGACTGTTGGACATTACGTAACCCTCGTCCCTTTGATGACGTTACAACACGCTGTCTTATCAACGGCCATAACGGTTATGTTGCACAAGACCAAGGATGGGAAGTAGTCCTAGTAAAACCAGAATGCATGACTTGTTTCTGGACGTATGAATTACGTGTCTTTATTGCCTTTGCTGAACGACTTGTGTACTAGCTAGAATTGTCTTCACAACTATCTTGTATCAAAGTTATTGTGTGCTATATTTCATGCTTTATGTAAAATAAGCGGTATTGTAAGTTTGTAAAATATTGTATAAAAGTTTGAACGCGAAATATTATTATAATCAGTTTTTCATATAGAATTGTAGTAGTTGAATTGTATATTAGCTACTAAGTATGAACTTAACGGGTAGGTACTACCCGAATTTAAACTTATAAAACGCTAATATGAAGAAAAAGCTTTTATAAATGAGTTCATATTATGCTACGAAATACTATTAACTACTCTTAATATTCTGTATGATTAACTTGTTCCATTTAACTATTTTGAAGGAAATGGCACCGACTACTCGACACACCGTGAATATGAATGAAGAAGAATTCCGTACTTTTCTAGCTTCAAACATAGCCGCAGTACAGGCTGCGCTACATACCAACAATAACCTTGGATCTAGCAGTACAGGAAATCGTGTAGGATGCACCTACAAAGAATTCACTGCCTGCAAACCTTTGGAATTTGATGGAACCGAAGGACCGATTGGATTGAAACGATGGACCGAGAAGGTCGAATCGGTGTTTGCCATAAGTAAGTGTACTGAAGAGGACAAAGTGAAGTACGCTACGCATACCTTCACAGGTTCTGCGTTAACATGGTGGAATACCTATCTAGAGCAAGTGGGACAAGATGATGCGTACGCACTACCGTGGTCAGCATTCAAGCACTTGATGAACGAGAAGTACCGTCCCAGAACCGAGGTCAATAAGCTCAAGACAGAACTTAGAGGGTTACGAACCCAAGGATTTGATATTACCACGTACGAAAGACGATTCACAGAATTGTGCCTATTGTGTCCGGGAGCATTCGAAGATGAGGAAGAGAAGATCGACGCGTTTGTGAAAGGATTACCGGAAAGAATCCAAGAAGATATAAGTTCACACGAGCCCGCCTCCATACAACAGGCATGTAGAATGGCTCACAAACTAGTGAACCAGATTGAAGAAAGAATTAAAGAACAGACTGCTGAAGAGGCCAATGTGAAGCAAGTCAAAAGAAAGTGGGAGGAAAACGGTGATAAGAATCACCAATACAACAACAACAGCAATTACAACAATAATCGCAACAATTATCCCAACAATCGCAACATCAATCACAACTACAACAAACGGCCCAACAACAACAACAACAACAACAACAACAACAACCACAGCAACTACAACAATCATCCCAACAACAATAATAACCGCAACAACAACAACAATCAGAAGCAACTATGCCAAAGGTGTGAAAAGAATCACTCGGGGTTCTGCACCAAATTTTGCAACAAGTGTAAAAGAAATGGTCATAGCGCGGCGAAGTGTGAGGTCTACGGACCAGGGGTTAATAGAACGAAAGGAACAAATGGTGTCGGAACGAGTAATGGCGGAGCAAGTAGTGTCGGAGCAAGTTATGCCAATGTAGTTTGTTATAAATGTGGAAAACCAGGCCACATTATTAGAAATTGCCCGAACCAGGAGAACACGAATGGACAAGGCCGTGGAAGAGTTTTCAATATTAATGCGGTAGAGGCACAGGAAGACCCGGAGCTTGTTACGGGTACGTTTCTTATTGACAATAAATCTGCTTACGTTTTATTTGATTCGGGTGTGGATAGAAGCTATATGAGTAGAGATTTTTGTGCTAAATTAAGTTGTCCATTGACGCCTTTGGATAGTAAATTTTTACTCGAATTAGCAAATGGTAAATTAATTTCAGCAGATAATATATGTCGGAATCGAGAAATTAAACTGGTTAGCGAAACATTTAAGATTGATTTGATACCAGTAGAGTTAGGGAGTTTTGATGTGATAATCGGTATGGACTGGTTGAAAGAAGTGAAAGCGGAGATCGTTTGTTACAAAAATGCAATTCGCATTATACGAGAAAAAGGAAAACCCTTAATGGTGTACGGAGAAAAGGGCAACACGAAGCTACATCTTATTAGTAATTTGAAGGCACAAAAACTAATAAGAAAAGGTTGCTATGCTGTTCTAGCACACGTCGAGAAAGTACAAACTGAAGAAAAGAGCATCAATGATGTTCCCATTGCAAAAGAATTTCCCGATGTATTTCCGAAAGAATTACCGGGATTACCCCCACATCGATCCGTTGAATTTCAAATAGATCTTGTACCAGGAGCTGCACCAATAGCTCGTGCTCCTTACAGACTCGCACCCAGCGAGATGAAAGAACTGCAAAGCCAATTACAAGAACTTTTAGAGCGTGGTTTCATTCGACCAAGCACATCACCGTGGGGAGCTCCTGTTTTGTTTGTCAAGAAGAAAGATGGTACATTTAGGTTGTGTATCGACTACCGAGAGTTGAACAAACTTACCATCAAGAACCGCTACCCACTACCGAGAATCGACGACTTATTTGATCAACTACAAGGCTCGTCTGTTTATTCAAAGATTGACTTACGTTCCGGGTATCATCAAATGCGGGTGAAAGAAGATGATATTCCAAAGACTGCTTTCAGAACACGTTACGGTCATTACGAGTTTATGGTCATGCCATTTGGTTTAACTAATGCACCAGCTGTGTTCATGGACCTTATGAACCGAGTGTGTGGACCATACCTTGACAAGTTTGTCATTGTTTTCATTGATGACATACTTATTTACTCAAAGAATGACCAAGAACACGGTGAACATTTGAGAAAGGTGTTAGAAGTATTGAGGAAGGAAGAATTGTACGCTAAGTTTTCAAAGTGTGCATTTTGGTTGGAAGAAGTTCAATTCCTCGGTCACATAGTGAACAAAGAAGGTATTAAGGTGGATCCGGCAAAGATAGAAACTGTTGAAAAGTGGGAAACCCCGAAAACTCCGAAACACATACGACAGTTTTTAGGACTAGCTGGTTACTACAGAAGGTTCATCTAAGACTTTTCCAGAATAGCAAAACCCTTGACTGCATTAACGCATAAAGGGAAGAAATTTGAATGGAATGATGAACAAGAGAAAGCGTTTCAGTTATTGAAGAAAAAGCTAACTACGGCACCTATATTGTCATTGCCTGAAGGGAATGATGATTTTGTGATTTATTGTGACGCATCAAAGCAAGGTCTCGGTTGTGTATTAATGCAACGAACGAAGGTGATTGCTTATGCGTCTAGACAATTGAAGATTCACGAACAAAATTATACGACGCATGATTTGGAATTAGGCGCGGTTGTTTTTGCATTAAAGACTTGGAGGCACTACTTATATGGGGTCAAAAGTATTATATATACCGACCACAAAAGTCTTCAACACATATTTAATCAGAAACAACTGAATATGAGGCAGCGTAGGTGGATTGAATTATTGAATGATTACGATTTTGAGATTCGTTACCACCCGGGGAAGGCAAATGTGGTTGCCGATGCCTTGAGCAGGAAGGATAGAGAACCCATTCGAGTAAAATCTATGAATATAATGATTCATAATAACATTACTACTCAAATAAAGGAGGCGCAACAAGGAGTTTTAAAAGAGGGAAATTTAAAGGATGAAATACCCAAAGGATCGGAGAAGCATCTTAATATTCGGGAAGACGGAACCCGGTATAGGGCTGAAAGGATTTGGGTACCAAAATTTGGAGATATGAGAGAAATGGTACTTAGAGAAGCTCATAAAACCAGATACTCAATACATCCTAGAACGGGGAAGATGTACAAGGATCTCAAGAAACATTTTTGGTGGCCGGGTATGAAAGCCGATGTTGCTAAATACGTAGGAGAATGTTTGACGTGTTCTAAGGTCAAAGCTGAGCATCAGAAACCATCAGGTCTACTTCAACAACCCGAAATCCCGGAATGGAAATGGGAAAACATTACCATGGATTTCATCACTAAATTGCCAAGGACTGCAAGTGGTTTTGATACTATTTGGGTAATATTTGATCGTCTCACCAAATCAGCACACTTCCTACCAATAAAAGAAGATGACAAGATGGAGAAGTTAGCACGACTGTATTTGAAGGAAGTTGTCTCCAGACATGGAATACCAATCTCTATTATCTCTGATAGGGATGGCAGATTTATTTCAAGATTCTGGCAGACATTACAGCAAGCATTAGGAACTCGTCTAGACATGAGTACTGCCTATCATCCACAAACTGATGGGCAGAGCGAAAGGACGATACAAACACTTGAAGACATGCTACGAGCATGTGTTATTGATTTCGGAAACAGTTGGGATCGACATCTACCGTTAGCAGAATTTTCCTACAACAACAGCTACCATTCAAGCATTGAGATGGCGCCGTTTGAAGCACTTTATGGTAGAAAGTGCAGGTCTCCGATTTGTTGGAGTGAAGTGGGGGATAGACAGATTACGGGTCCGGAGATTATACAAGAAACTACCGAGAAGATCATCCAAATTCAACAACGGTTGAAAACCGCCCAAAGTCGACAAAAGAGCTACGCTGACATTAAAAGAAAAGATATAGAATTTGAAATTGGAGAGATGGTCATGCTTAAAGTTGCACCTTGGAAAGGCGTTGTTCGATTTGGTAAACGAGGGAAATTAAATCCAAGGTATATTGGACCATTCAAGATTATTGATCGTGTCGGACCAGTAGCTTACCGACTAGAGTTACCTCAACAACTCGCGGCTGTACATAACACTTTCCACGTCTCGAATTTAAAGAAATGTTTTGCTAAAGAAGATCTCACTATTCCGGTAGATGAAATCCAAATCAACGAAAAACTTCAATTCATCGAAGAACCCGTCGAAATAATGGATCGTGAGGTTAAAAGACTTAAGCAAAACAAGATACCAATTGTTAAGGTTCGATGGAATGCTCGTAGAGGACCCGAGTTCACCTGGGAGCGTGAAGATCAGATGAAGAAGAAATACCCGCATCTATTTCCAGAAGATTCGTCAACACCTTCAACAGCTTAAAATTTCGGGACGAAATTTATTTAACGGGTAGGTACTGTAGTGACCCGAACTTTTCCATGTTTATATATATTAATTGAGATTGATATTTACATGATTAAATGTTTCCAACATGTTAATCAATCAAACTTGTTAAGACTTGATTAATTGAAATAGGTTTCATATAGACAATTGACCACCCAAGTTGACCGGTGATTCACGAACGTTAAAACTTGTAAAAAACTATATGATGACATATATATGGTTATATATATAGTTAACATGATATTATGATAAGTAAACATATCATTAATTATATTAACAATGAACTACATATGTAAAAACAAGACTACTAACTTAATGATTTTGAAACGAGACATATATGTAACGTTTATCGTTGTAACGACATTTAATGTATATATATCATATTAAGAGATATTCGTACATCATAATATCATGATAATATAATAATTTAAAATCTCTTTTGATATTATAAACATTGGGTTAACAACATTTAACAAGATCGTTAACCTAAAGGTTTCAAAACAACACTTACATGTAACGACTAACGATGACTTAACGACTCAGTTAAAATGTATATACATGTAGTGTTTTAATATGTATTTATACACTTTTGAAAGACTTCAATACACTTATCAAAATACTTCTACTTAACAAAAATGCTTACAATTACATTCTCGTTCAGTTTCATCAACAATTCTACTCGTATGCACCCGTATTCGTACTCGTACAATACACAGCTTTTAGATGTATGTACTATTGGTATATACACTCCAATGATCAGCTCTTAGCAGCCCATGTGAGTCACCTAACACATGTGGGAACCATCATTTGGCAACTAGCATGAAATATCTCATAAGATTACAAAAATATGAGTAATCATTCATGACTTATTTACATGAAAACAAAATTACATATCCTTTATATCTAATCCATACACCAACGACCAAAAACACCTACAAACACTTTCATTCTTCAATTTTCTTCATCTAATTGAACTCTCTCAAGTTCTATCTTCAAGTTCTAAGTGTTCTTCATAAATTCCAAAAGTTCTAGTTTCATAAAATCAAGAATACTTTCAAGTTTGCTAGCTCACTTCCAATCTTGTAAGGTGATCATCCAACCTCAAGAAATCTTTGTTTCTTACAGTAGGTTATCATTCTAATACAAGGTAATAATCATATTCAAACTTTGGTTCAATTTCTATAACTATAACAATCTTATTTCAAGTGATGATCTTACTTGAACTTGTTTTCGTGTCATGATTCTGCTTCAAGAACTTCGAGCCATCCAAGGATCCATTGAAGCTCGATCCATTTTTCTCTTTTCTAGTAGGTTTATCCAAGGAACTTAAGGTAGTAATGATGTTCATAACATCATTCAATTCATACATATAAAGCTATCTTATTCGAAGGTTTAAACTTGTAATCACTAGAACATAGTTTAGTTAATTCTAAACTTGTTCGCAAACAAAAGTTAATCCTTCTAACTTGACTTTTAAAATCAACTAAACACATGTTATATATCTATATGATATGCTAACTTAATGATTTAAAACCTGGAAACACGAAAAACACCGTAAAACTAGATTTACGCCATCGTAGTAACACCGCGGGCTGTTTTGGGTTAGTTAATTAAAAACTATGATAAACTTTGATTTAAAAGTTGTTATTCTGAGAAAATGATTTTTATTATGAACATGAAACTATATCCAAAAATTATGGTTAAACTCAAAGTGGAAGTATGTTTTCTAAAATGGTCATCTAGACGTCGTTCTTTCGACTGAAATGACTACCTTTACAAAAACGACTTGTAACTTATTTTTCCGACTATAAACCTATACTTTTATGTTTAGATTCATAAAATAGAGTTCAATATGAAACCATAGCAATTTGATTCACTCAAAACGGATTTAAAATGAAGAAGTTATGGGTAAAACAAGATTGGATAATTTTTCTCATTTTAGCTACGTGAAAATTGGTAACAAATCTATTCCAACCATAACTTAATCAACTTGTATTGTATATTATGTAATCTTGAGATACCATAGACACGTATACAATGTTTCGACCTATCATGTCGACACATCTATATATATTTCGGAACAACCATAGACACTCTATATGTGAATGTTGGAGTTAGCTATACAGGGTTGAGGTTGATTCCAAAATATATATAGTTTGAGTTGTGATCAATACTGAGATACGTATACACTGGGTCGTGGATTGATTCAAGATAATATTTATCGATTTATTTCTGTACATCTAACTGTGGACAACTAGTTGTAGGTTACTAACGAGGACAGCTGACTTAATAAACTTAAAACATCAAAATATATTAAAAGTGTTGTAAATATATTTTGAACATACTTTGATATATATGTATATATTGTTATAGGTTCGTGAATCAACCAGTGGCCAAGTCTTACTTCCCGACGAAGTAAAAATCTGTGAAAGTGAGTTATAGTCCCACTTTTAAAATCTAATATTTTTGGGATGAGAATACATGCAGGTTTTATAAATGATTTACAAAATAGACACAAGTACGTGAAACTACATTCTATGGTTGAATTATCGAAATCGAATATGCCCCTTTTTATTAAGTCTGGTAATCTAAGAATTAGGGAACAGACACCCTAATTGACGCGAATCCTAAAGATAGATCTATTGGGCCTAACAAACCCCATCCAAAGTACCAGATGCTTTAGTACTTCGAAATTTATATCATATCCGAAGGGTGTCCCGGAATGATGGGGATATTCTTATATATGCATCTTGTTATTGTCGGTTACCAGGTGTTCACCATATGAATGATTTTTATCTCTATGTATGGGATGTGTATTGAAATATGAAATCTTGTGGTCTATTGTTACGATTTGATATATATAGGTTAAACCTATAACTCACCAACATTTTTGTTGACGTTTAAAGCATGTTTATTCTCAGGTGAATATTAAGAGCTTCCGCTGTTGCATACTAAAATAAGAACAAGATTTGGAGTCCATGTTTGTATGATATTGTGTAAAAACTGCATTCAAGAAACTGATTTCGATGTAACATATTTGTATTGTAAACCATTATGTAATGATCGTGTGTAAACAGGATATTTTAGATTATCATTATTTGATAATCTACGTAAAGCTTTTTAAACCTTTATTTATGAAATAAAGGTTATGGTTTGTTTTAAAAATGAATGCAGTCTTTGAAAAACGTCTCATATAGAGGTCAAAACCTCGCAACGAAATCAATTAATATGGAACGTTTTTAATCAATAAGAACGGGACATTTCATAACCGCCTACCGTCTTCGGTAGCTTTGTGATGAAGTCCATCGTAATTTCTTCCCATTTCCATTGTGGGATTTCCGGTTGTTGAAGTAATCCAGATGGCATCTGATGTTCGGCCTTAACCTTCGAACAAGTCAAACACTTACCAACATAAGTTGCAACATCCCTCTTCAGGTTTGGCCACCAATACTGAACCTTGAGATCGTGGTACATTTTGTCGGCTCCTGGACGAATCAAATATCTCGACTTATGGGCTTCATCCAGTATAAGGCTCCATAGATCTCCATATTTAGGTACCCAAATTCTCCTGGAAAAGTATCGGAGTCCAGTCTCCTTAACCTCAAATCGTGAAACGAGAATGTTCAAATGTTCTTGAGAAATATTCTCCTCCTTGAGAGCTTCCGCTTGAGCTACTCAGATCTGGCTATTGAGATTCGTCTGAATGGTGATATTCAAGGCACGGATGCGAAGTGGTACCATTCTCTCCTTTCGGCTCAAGGCATCGGCTACAACATTTGCTTTGCCAGGATGGTAACGGAGTTCACAATCATAGTCGTTCAGCGTCTCGATCCATCGACGTTGTCTCATATTCAGCTGCTTCTGATCAAAGATGTGTTGGAGGCTTTTGTGATCGATGAATATGGTACTCTTTGTCCCATAAAGACAGTGTCTCTACAACTTTAAAGCAAAGACAACGGCTCCAAGTTCGAGATCATGCGTAGTGTAGTTTTGCTCGTATATCTTCAGTTGACGAGAAGCATAAGCAATGACCTTCGTTCTTTGCATCAATACGCAACCAAAACCATTTTTTGAAGCATGGCAGTACACAACAAAGTCGTCACTGCCTTCAGGAAGCGACAAGATAGGTGCAGTGGTTAACTTCTGCTTCAGTGTTTGAAATGCTGATTCTTGTTCGTTCTCCCAAACGAACTTCGTCCCTTTGTGAGTCAGTGCGGTCAAAGGACGCGCAATCAACGAAAAACCTTCAATAAATCTCCGGTAATAACCGGCAAGGCCTAGAAATTGGCGGATGTGAGTTGGAGTAGTGGGAGTCTCCCACTTGCTGATAGATTCGATCTTTACGGGATCAACTTTGATACCTTGATCACTCACAATATGACCCAGAAATTGGACTTCCTTCAACCAAAATTCACACTTGGAGAATTTGGCATAAAGTTGCTCTTGTCTCAAGAGTTCAAGCACTAGTCGGAGATGTTGCTCATGTTCTTCTTCGCTCTTGGAGTAGATGAGGATATCATCTATGAAGACGATAACGAACTTATCCAGGTATGGCTTGCATACACGATTCATGAGGTCCATGAATACAGCGGGTGCGTTGGTTAAACCGAATGGCATCACGAGAAACTCATAATGACCATAGCGGGTTCTGAACGCAGTCTTCATCACATCACTCTCCTTCACCCTCAACTGGTGATAACCGGATCGCAAATCGATCTTAGAGTAAACGCTTGATCCTTGCAGCTAATCAAAAAGATCATCAATTCGGGGAAGAGGATATCGGTTCTTGATCATCAATTTGTTGAGTTCTCGGTAGTCGATACACATGTGGAAGGATCCATCCTTCTTCTTCACAAATAAAACAGGTGCGCCCCAAGGCGACGAGATCGGTTGGATAAACCCTCGATGGAGCAATTTCTGCAGTTGACTCTGCAACTCTTGCAATTCGAAAGGTGCTAGTGGATAAGGTGCGCGAGCTACGGGTGCAGCTCTCGGCACTAGATCGATCTGGAACTCCACGGCTCTCGGTGGCGGTAATCCAGGCAGTTCTTTCGGAAAGATGTCGGGGAATTCATTCACAATTCGCACATCATTCACGCTCTTCTCTTCTGTTTCTAAAGCCTTCACGTGTGCTAAAACAGCAAGACGTCCTTTCTTCATGATCTTCTGCGCTTTCATACAACTAATGAGGTTTAGCTTCGAGTTACATCTCTCTCCGTATATAACCAGTGGCTCACCATCTCCTTGTGGTATACGAAGAGCTTTATCTCCACAGATAATGTCGGCCCTTACTTTGGTCAACCAATCCATGCCGACAATCACGTTAAAGCTTCCCAATTTAATGGGTATTAAGTCAATTGCGAAATCCACACCAGCTATGTTGATAATATCTCCTCGACCAATTTGGTCAACTTTCTCAAGTTTCCCATTGGCTACCTCAACTAGCATACTCTCCTCTAAAGGCACTAATGACCAATCTATCTTAGAACAAAAGTGTCTACAAACATAGCTCCTATCGGCACCAGTATCAAATAGGACAGAAGCTGATAGATTGTTGATAGTGAATATACATGTAACCAAGTCGGGGTTCTCACGGGCATCCCTTGCGTTTACATTGAAAGCTCTTTCACGCGGGGGTCTGCCGTCCTTTCGCTTGTTGGGACATTCATTCCTGAAGTGGCCCTGTTGTCCACACTCATAACACTTTCTTGGTCCATTGGGGTTGGTCCTCACAGCTGGGATGGGAATCTTGCAGTCCTTGCCAATATGCCCGGTCCTTTTGAACTTTTCACAGACCACATTACAGTACCCAGTATGGTGCTTGTAGCACCTCTTGCACTGCGGTAGACTACCCTTGTAGTTGGGGTTCGAGCTGGTGTTCGGGTTGAGGTTCCTTCCGTCGTTATGCCTCTTAGCGGGGGTTTGATCATAGACTCTCCCCTTGTTGTTGTCCCACTTACGCTTCTCACCACTGGCTCCCGATTCGGATTTTGCCTTTTCCGATTCCTTGCTGATAATTTGGTTCATAAGGGTTTGCGCCATACGCATAGCTGCCGGGACATTGGGTGGATTAGAAGAGGTGACATTTCCTTGAATGGACTTGGGAAGTCCCCACAAGTATCACTCCATTCTCTTAAATTCCGGGGTAACCATCGTGGGACACATCAGCTCTAATTCCAGATACCTACGGTTGTAACCATCAAGATCGTTTCCCACAACCTTCAAATCCCAGAACTCAGCCTCCATTTTCTGTATCTCTGTTGTGACACCGCTAATTTTTTTTTATAAATACGTGGCGGAAGCATAATATTAATTAAATACGATATCGACATTTGTACAAACCGATGTCACGTGTCATTAAAACAATTTACATATTAACAGGAAGAGACGTAAATACATTCTGTTTTCAAAAGTACACGGTTCATATTCTAAAAGATCACATCAGAGTTAATCCTGTCAAACATAACATCACCATGCCCGTCTTCTCCCAAAAAGCACTATCTACAAAAGCTATCAACCTGCAGGGAGGAGATGGAGGGGAATTAGCACGAAGCTAAGTGAGTACGACTAACTACAGGCCATAGCATACATAAGTGTTATACTAATCATGTCACAATAGTCTAACACACAAACATCACCCAAGTGCCGTCTACAGAGACTCTGGCGGCTCGGCCAAACCATTAACCACCAGCTGATCGGACTGGGGCTTACCAAAAGTTCCTCCACCACCGTATGTATATACATAATCCACACGCGACGGACGCGTCATTCACATATATATACACCACGGCTGTCTAGGCTACCACAGAGGAACCCAACCCGCAGGTTGATCTCTCCTACCGAGGCTACCACACAATAGGGATGCACTGGGCTCCAGCAGACAAGCAGCAACTAACATGCAGTCATCACAACAACTAACTAACCACAACAATAAGTATATCTAACAAGCATGGCAATCATAATATAACATGCTTCTATATACTATATTCTCCAGTTAGTCCCACTCACCGATTACCAGCAAACGAGAAGGTGTTCAGCTATCTAATCACTGAACCTTCCCTTTCTCCTTTTCTCCTGAGAAATACATATACACGAGTTAGTTTATGTCCATAAACACCAAATAACACAATACAGAAAATTTTGCCAAAAAAGTATCCGCTAAAAATTTTTGCTTAACACTTGTGCACTTTCAAAATTTACATCAAAATCACCAAAATAAAAACGGGCAGCATAACGGCTAAAAATCAACACTTAGTAAAAATTTCTACTGCGTAGACCATGGGTCGATCGTCAGAGACTATCGGCCGATCGTCACTACACCATCGGTCGAGGGACTACACCATCGGTCGATCGTTAAAATTTCAACCGTTGGTCGAAGGACTCACACCATCGGTCGAGGGTCTAGTCCTTTGGCCGATCGTCAGACACCATCGGTCGAGGGTCAGAGACCATCGGCCGAGGGTAGTTCATCTGCAGCAGCAGCTGCCAAAGTGACGGGTTTCTCACCAAACTCACCAATTCTCGACCTAGAGCTCGTTTTTAACCTTAAAACTTGCCAAATCAAGTACACTGATCATTTAGAAACACAAACCCACAAGGTTTTGACACTAACAACACCAAATCAACCCATTTTAACCCAATTTACACTTTTATGAAAAACTAACACAAAAACTCCATTTTCTCAATGATTAAAGCATGAAAAGCTATGAATCTTACCTTGTTAGAATCAGTAAATCAAAAGGAACACGAAAATGTAAATGATTTGAGCTCTAAAACAAGAATCAAGGATTAGGGTTTGGTAGGTGAAGGAGATAAAGAACGGGTGTGTGTGGAAGAGTCTGGAAAATGAGAAAGGAACCAGTACACTAGTCACTTAATTGGGTTAAATTCCCACACTGTGCAACACACGGGTATTTATCAGTTATCTGATATCTTTTGTACATCATTTGGCAACCCAAACGAAGTCCAAATTAAATAAACAAACCTGTTCTGTGACCCTTGTCACGAACTGGTCCTAACCACATCATTAAATAATGACAAACATTAAATAAAAATAAAAGCATATAATAACACAATACTAACTTAAAGGCAAAATAGTAATCTTACATCTAGGCCCGATTGAGGATGTTACATCTGCTCTGGGGCAGTACTCTTCAATCAGGGCTCCCTTAAATTCTTCCCACGGAGTGGCATAAGCCTTGTCAATACCCTTAGCTTGAGCCAGTGTGTTCCACCAGGTTAGGGCGCCGTCTGACAGCGTACATGAAGCATACTTGGTTTTGTTCGCCTCTGAGCAGTTGCTTACACAGAACACAGCTTCTAGTTTCTCAAACCATCTAGTCAGACCAACTGGCCCCTCAGTACCGCTAAAGTTGTGGGGCTTGCAGCTTTAAAACTCTTTATATGTACACCCGTTATGGATGGGCTGGTTAACTGGTGGAGCTGGGGGTTGATTTCCTCAATAGCTGCGGCTACTCTTTCAGCAATCATTTCCTCAATTTGGGCTGCTGTGGGTGCTGCTCGTCCATTTGCCATTGCTTTTCTAAACAGAAATTTTGACTTAAGTCAAAATCCAGCATTTAATAAATAATAATATAGTATATGGCAACCAACATGGAATCAACGCAACACATGTTAACTATGTAATGCAACTAGATACAGATACCACAAAAACAACATACAGTAATGTAATTAGAACACCGCACAAAAGTAAACAACACTAAGTTCCATTCATTAATAATAAGTTGCATACATCCCCATAGGTTCGCACAATACATGAGTAAAACATGAAACTACAACGAGATTACATAATGAAATCTACTACAATGCCCTATGGTGATGGTGGGTGAAGGATGTCCATTACGTGGGACATCTGGTCCTCGAGCTCAGTTACCCGAGCACGGGGGATCTCCACTTCCCTCGCCAGTTCCTCGACGGAGGGAGATGGTGGGGCAGGTGGTGCAGTCGGTACAGGTGGTGCAGATGGTCCAGCTCCAGAAGTAGATGGTGCGCAACGGTAAGCCTTACGCACAAATGGATCGGCAGGATACGGAATAACCCGCTTGCGGGCGGTGACCCTAGTCCTCAGTATATGTACGCTAACGAACAACCTACCTCCGTTAACCCCTGGAATAGCGGTACCATCGAAACGATACCGCTTCTTCGGCGGGGTAGAGGGTGGCTGATGTGTGCGAGGTGGGGTACGATATACTATATATTTTTAATACGAAATACGTTACAAATTACACAAGTTTTAAATATTTATTTACAGATGGGATATACCTAAACCTTGCTACAACACTATAAGCAGTGTACCTAATCGTTGAGTAGTATAGTTTTTAGTAAGTCCGGTTCATTCTATAGGGAGACGACTTATTTTACACTATATTTTTAAAAAATTATATTTGTACAAAATATATTATATATAGTAATAATATATAAAAGGGGGTTTACCGTTTAATGACCGGTTTGTCAATTTTATATTTTAAGTCACAATTAAAACCTAATGCAAAATATAAATGACGATAATTAAAGTAGCAAAAATTAAAATGCGATAAGAAATAAAATAAAGGAATTATGCTTAATTAAACTTCCGTAATCATGTATTACCTTGGGTTAATTGTCCTTTGTCCTGAATTATTTGATAAATCCATCTGGTTTTGTCCATAATAGTTCATCGGTCATAATTATAAAGTGCGAGGGTCTTCACCAAATTAACCTTATACCCGAAGTCAAATATTCCAACTAATTAGGGATTCGAACTGTAACAAGGTCTTAATACTTTATTTAATGAATACACCAGGTTATCGACTGTGTGTAATCCAAGGTTTTAATACTTTATTAACAATTACACCAATTACACTTGAATGTAATCCACCCCTGTTTTAATGAGTCCAGTGACTATTAATTCATCCCCGTGTCCGGTCAAATGAACAATAATTCGTATTTATAAATATCCCGCTCATCGTATCTGATCGAGCATATGTGGTTATATATAACTACGTCAAATTGTAAATCTCTATATTAATCAAATATACAGTCCATTAATAACCCATAGTCCCATTTCCACAAGTGTCGTTCTTTTGTCCAAACCCCAGTTATGGTCTAAAGCCCAATAACCCCGTCTTTAATATTTAGTCCAACATCATGATTACTTCGGCTTAAATAAGCATAATAATAACTTAAGTACGAGACATTAATTTAAAAAGGAGAATATAGCTTACATTGATTATTTATCGCGTAGTGTTACACGGACAAAACTTCGACTTTAAAACCCATAATTAACCGTTACATTAACTAAACTAATCTAATATAAAACTAAACTATATTTTATATATATATATATATATATATATATATATATATATATATATATATATATATATATATATATATATATATATATATATATATATATATATATATTATATCAGAGAGAGAGATTGATTTTTGGTGTGTTCTCTCGGCTGAATTCGGTGGCTTTTATAGGCCATTTCTGAAACAGACAGCTCCGCGAGTGCGGAGTTTTTACCCTTTACAGCTCCGCGAGTGCGGAGCTTCGGATTCCAGCTCACCAAATTTTGTATCCTAGCTTTGTCGACATATTTATTATATATGTATATATATATATATATATATATATATATATATAAATAATTTATATAATTATTTATATATTATATTTTATTCTTGTGCATAATTGACTTGTAATTTTAGGTCCGTTGCGTCGCGCATTTACGCCCGGTTTATGTCCCGGTTCCGGATTTTCGAACGTCCTTTCGTACGCGTAGATATCTTGTACTTTGAGTTTCGCGGCTTGTACTCTTATAATTTTTAGACGTTTCTCATCAATAATTTGAACCACTTGAATTGTATCTTGTACATTTGAGCTTTTTGGACGTTTGCGTCTTCAAATCGTCGTTTTCGCCTTTTGTCTTCGCACTTATTTATTTAAACGAATATCACATAAAAATAGAACAATTGCAACTAAAAGCTTTACATATTGGAAGGATATTGCTACTAAATATATGTTCATTTAGAGCACTATCAAATATCCCCACACTTGAACGTTGCTTGTCCTCAAGCAATACAGAACTTGAAATTAAATCACACTTCACTCGAATCACTTTTTTTATTCTCACACTTTATACATCAGTGATTTTGATACGGTGGTATAAACAATGATAGTAACGATGTGGTTTACAGTCCCACGTGACTATGAAAATTTAGATCCTTTAAGGAAATTGGATCTTTATGAAAACATTTGATCTTTTGAAAATTCATTTTAGATTTTACCCTAGATAAGTTTTCTGATTTGACCCACCATCGGTGTTGCAAAATATTTTTGTGGATCAATATTTTGGCTAAAACTTTTAGGTTCGTGTAATCCACTGCTATCCCTGTATCGGAAAGCACACATCCAGTTTACTTGTTCCGTATATTACCTTTCAGCAAACTACCATCCGGTTGTAAAGGAAAGCGATGAACAGGAAACTATTAAGGTAATGTCTAATGACATGCATTTGTTCATGGTCTAAAATGTGTCGGAAGCAATTACTATCCTTTGTAGGAGCAATAGTAAAGATCACCCTATGATTTTTTTCGGTCTGGGACAAGGTCCTGTCTCCGACCATGCTATGCAACCACCGTCCAGTTGTAAAGGAAAGCGATGAACAAGAAACTGTTAAGGTAATGTCTAATGACATGCATTTGTTCAAGAAGCGCGTGTCTTTTTTGGAAGACTTTACTTCTTTTTAATGATGGAATTGATTTATCGTGTAGATCCATCTTTCTTTCATCTTTATTACAATTTACCGGGTAAAACAGTTAATTTAGTCCAAAACAAAAGCACCTGCAATAACTTTACAGAAACATGTGATAGATAGTTTTTAATTGAATAACTTGGTATATTCTACCCACACTTGGCTTTTATTTATTTCTTTCTTTGCCTTTTTATTCTCCTCTTTTCCATTTTAAATGAATTCAAGCATTTTAGGTTGTTTCTCAATTTATGTCCTTTCCGAGGTAACGATAATTTCGATATTAACACCTAGTTTTCATCGTTCATAAATATGTATAAACATGATTTTGAATTCATTTAGTTGAAAATTTTTCAAATTTTCACAAAATTTGGCAAATAAACCAAGTGCAAACCCGAGAGAATTTATAACCCTTCCTCACACTTAAGATCATGCAATGCCCTCATTTGCATGAAATCAGACTATAATTATAAATTCATGAGGGTGATTAATGTAGAAAAGTGATTAAAAATACCCAGTTTGTAATTGCTAAGCTCGTCGAATGGCGCCTCATCGTTCATTCCTTTTGTTGTTTTATCACACATGTTTTTCTTCAAAAATGGTTGCTTTTCTGAACTGTTTGCTAATTTTTGAAAATGCGTATTTTACCCTAATTTATCATGCATTTTTATTAACTAGTTATGCACTAACCTGGACCCCTAATTTAACATTAAATGGGGTTAGACTTCCCCACACTTAGCTGACGACATGTGAAGTCGGTAGAATAAGTTCCAAGAATTAAAATAGTGAGCCAGTTATTTACATCTCGGGTGGTGTATAATATATCAATGGGTTTAAAGTTTAGACCCACCCGATCATCACTACTTAATTCTTTTCTAAGTGTAGCTTTTAGTAAATGGATATGTCTCTTTTCTGGTTCTTGGTCAAATGGATCGATATACACTGACATACATATTATAGGGTGGACAATTCCTAACATTTCCTTCCGTTCATTCTCGGGATCAAAGGTTTCACCTCTATTACCCAATTGGGTGAAATCTGAGGTGTCATTATCTATTATAGCTCGTAGTTCATCTTCGGTAGATGACTCGTCTATTGAGAATATTGGGTTGGAAGGTTGTGGAATGGTGAATTTTGGGATCGAAGTAGATTCTTCTTCATTAACGGTACTTATCGGTCCCACCATTTTGGTCTCGGGGGTAAAATTTTCAACGTTATCATTTTCCCAAGAGTACCAATTTGTCACCCTTACTTCTTCTTCATCCATTGATGGATCGATGATTTCGTTGGTAGAGGCTAATGTGTCGATATGTTGTAAAAAGTATCATCGGGATAATTGGTGATTTCGGAGCTCTCGAATTCAACAAAATTCGATGATATGAGATTTTCTTGCACAATACTCCTCAGATCAACAGGTGTGTAATCTGATAGAGTTTCAGCTTGCCTATTTACAAACTCTCTCATTTGTTCATTTTGAGCATCAAGTTCTTCGAGTTTGATTTTCATATAATCTAAAGAATTTTCGGACACATAATTTTCCTCATCCTCTGGTTGTTGAGTTTGGATATATTCTTGGGAATAATCCCAATTTGAATTGTATTCTTCATAATCATTCGATTCAGGTTCCATGGGTGCGTAATTTTCCATAGGAACATAATAATAACATTCCCATGTTGAATGATAATCTCCACAGATTTCACAACCAGTTATTGTTTCGTCATTCGTGATCCAAGATTGACCGAACGAATTTTCATCAACACCCGTTTGAGAGTATTGATTTCGTATGTCATAAAGAGTTTCCAAAATATTTTCGAGATTTTCCATACTACACTTATTACCAAATTTTAGCTACAATGTGGTGCATTTACTAATTATCCTATTAGTTATAAACTAAAAATTATATAAGTTATCAAATTAATAGACTTTTTTGCTTTTGCACACATTTCGAATAGCCAATAGATGCAGCAGGTAGCCAGGACCCTTTAAATCGGAAGCCCACAACTCGCCACTAACAAATCCAACTATTACTACGAACCAGAAAATTTTGGATGTCTATCAATTTAACCACTTAAAATAAATTTTCGTCGAAATTTAAAGAAAATAAAGAAAATTCTAGGTCCTAAAAACTAGAGCGTCGAAATGAAAAAGAAAAAGCGCATCAAAAAACAAGAAGTCGAAAAAAATAAGCGTCGAAAAATAAAAGTCGAAAAATAATAATAAAGTAGCGCGTCGAAACTTAAGAGGTACTAAAATTTATAAACAGCGTCGCAAAATTCTAAAGCACCTAAATCTTAATCTAAAGAAAAAGTACTTAAGGGATTTTACGGCAAAGCCTAAAAATCTAGAAATATAAAATAACTAGCAAAATAATAATCTTAAAACTAATTACGAACGATAAATATATAAATGATGAATTAACGATTAAAAAGTTACGAAATATAGAAATAAAACTTAAAGTTATAAAAATACAAATTTTTTTAAAAAAAATATTATTTTTATATTATGATTTTATAAAAGTATTAATTTATATAATTAATAATAATGAAAACACTTAATATTACAAATAAAATTAAAACTAAACTAAATATATTAATTAACTAAAACCCTAATTAGGTTAAATATTAATAATAATAATAAAATTATTAACCCTAATCTGTAATTAATGCGTACTAGGTTTGCTTCCAAGTGCAGGCTCCGCGAGTGCGGATGTCTGCTGCCCAAAAACTCCGCGAGTGCGGAGGTGCAGATTCAAATTACGCAGGTTTAGTTTTTTTTTTACTTTTTTACTTTTAATTTTTTTATTTATTTTATATTGTTTTTCTAAAAATATATTTATACAAATATATATTAAAAATATAGCGTTTCGCCGAGTCCCCGGCAGCGGCGCCAAAAACTTGATGTGTGCGAGGTGGGGTACGAAATACTATATATTTTTAATACGAAATACGTTACAAATTACACAAGTTTTAATTATTTATTTACAGATGGGATATACCTAAACCTTGCTACAACACTATAGGCAGTGTACCTAATTGTAGAGTAGTATAGTTTTTAGTAAGTCCGGTTCATTCTACAGTGAGACGACTTATTTTACACTATATTTTTAAACAATTATATTTGTACAAAATATATTATATATAGTAATAATATATAAAAGGGGGTTTACCGTTTAATGACCGGTTTGTCGATTTTATATTTTAAGTCACAATTAAAACCTAATGCAAAATATAAATGACGATAATTAAAGTAGCAAAAATTAAAATGCGATAAGAAATAAAATAAAGGAATTATGCTTAATTAAACTTTCGTAATCATGTATTACCTTGGGTTAATTATCCTTTGTCCTGAATTATTCGATAAGTCCATCTGGTTTTGTCCATAATAGTCCATCGGTCATAATTATAAAGTGCGCGGGTCTTTGACAAATTAACCTTATACCCGAAGTCAAATATTCCAACTAATTAGGGATTCGAACTGTAACAAGGTCTTAATACTTTGTTTAATGAATACACCAGGTTATCGACTGTGTGTAATCCAAGATTTTAATACTTTGTTAACAATTACACCAATTACCCTTGAATGTAATCCACCCCTGTTTTAATGAGTCCAGTGACTATTAATTCATCCCCGTGTCCGGTCAAATGAACAATAATTCGTATTTATAAATATCCTGATCATCGTATCCGATCGAGCATATGTGGTTATATATAACTACGTCAAATTGTAAATCTCTATATTAATCACATATACAGTCCATTAATAACCCATAGTCCCATTTCCACAAGTGTCGTTCTTTTGTCCAAACCCCAATTATGGTCCAAAGCCCAATAACCCCGTCTTTAATATTTAGTCCAACATCATGATTACTTCGGCTTAAATAAGCATAATAATAACTTAAGTACGAAACATTAATTTAAAAAGGAGAACATAGCTTACATTGATTATTTATCGCGTAGTGTTACACGGACAGAACTTTGACTTCAAAACCCGTAATTAACAGTTACATTAACTAAACTAATCTAATATAAAACTAAACTATATTATATATATATATATATATATATATATATATATATATATATATATATATATATATATATATATATATATATATATATATATATATATATATATATATATATATATATATATATATATTATATCAGAGAGAGAGATTGATTTTTGGTGTGTTCTCTCGGCTGAATTCGATGGCTTTTATAGGCCATTTCTGAAATAGACAGCTTCGCGAGTGCGCAGTTTTTACCCTTTACAGCTCCGCGAGTGCGGAGCTTCAGATTCCAGCTCACCAAATTTTGGATCCTAGCTTTGTCGACATATTTATTATATATATATATATATAATATATATAAATAATTTATATAATTATTTATATATTATATTTTATTCTTGTTCATAGTTGACTTGTAATTTTAGGTCTGTTGCGTCGCGCATTTACGCCCGATTTATGTCCCGGTTCCGGATTTTCGAACGTCCTTTCGTACGCGTAGATATCTTGTACTTTGTGTTTCGCGGCTTGTACTCTTGTAATTTTTAGACGTTTCTCATTAATAATTTGAATCACTTAAATTGTATCTTGTACATTTGAGCTTTTTGGACATTTGCATCTTCAAATCGTCATTTTCGCCTTTTGTCTTCGCACTTATTTATTTAAAAGAATATCACATAAAAATAGAACAATTGCAACTAAAAGCTTTATATATTGGAAGGATATTGCTACTAAATATATGTTCATTTGGAGCACTATCAGTGGCTGCACGGGCGTCTCCTTAGGGTCCTCGTCGGAATCATTGTCACTGGAATCGTCGGATGATGAGTAGTCGAAAACAGCTGGAGGTGTCGATGCTCGGCGGCCGGTAGTCATAATTCGGTATCTGAAAGGTGGGATCGGTATGACACGTCCATCAGGAAGGCGTCGGCACCAATGGTTATGCTCATTACAAAACGGAACGTCCCCATATTCCCCGGGAATCACAGCACCACCGGGATGGGGCAGTGGCTCCGGAGGTACTGGGATGAGTGGAGCTAGAATCTCCGGTGGATCCTCATGTCCGTCTGAGATAACCACTGGGTCGGGTACATGGCTGCTGGCTCCGGAGGATGAAGCGCCAGGGTCACTGGAGGGTGTCAACGACGGGATCTGAGAATCGGCAACAATGGCAGGCGAGGTGGCGGATGTGTCTGAGTCGCTCTCCAAAATGACAACGGGTGGGATATCCGACATCTGGACAAGGAAAAATAACTTTTTTCGTGTCAGCAAGTCATAAAGCAAGCATGTATTAGGTACTACAGCAACCTAGGTTGTCTAAAACAGTATACAGCATGGCAATAATAAAACAACGCTAAACAGAAATAACATGTGAAAGCAGATAGTAATCATGCAATAGCGGAAGTAAGCATACAGTAAGTTCGTATGGCAGTAAAGATAAGCAATAGCATGCAGTAATATCACATAGCAGTAAAAGTAATTGGTAGCATGCAGTAAGTTTCGCAGAAATAAGTAAACTAGCAAGTTGTAGATTAGTCCTATTAGTGAATCCTACTCGGTCCGGTCTAGACTCACTAATGCAACCTAATTCCCTACAACCAATGCTCTGATACCAAATGTGACGCCTCGTACACGACGGTTTTGTACGGGGCGTCATATATATATATATATATATATATATATATATATATATATATATATATATATATATATATATATATATATATATATATATATCTTACAGAGAAAGGAAGAGAAAAAGATATATATTAAAACTCGCAGAAAACTGGCGAATTTATAGGACCTGGCCACCTTTTCCCTGCCATGCGATCGCATGAGATTAAGGCAGCCAGGCCATGCGATCGCATGGCCAGCTGTATCAGGCCATCTACTTTTGTTTTCTTCGTGCCGACGTTTTATTTAAATATGTATATATAATATATATAATTTATATTAATTATATATATATATATATATATATATATATTATATTCTTGTACATAGTTGACTTGTAATTTTAGCTCCATTACGTCGTGCGTTGATAGTTGGTTCATGTCCCGGTTCTGTATTTTCGAACGTCCTTTCATACGCGAAGATATCTTGTACTTTGCGTTTCGCGTCTTGTACTCTTGTAATTTTTAGACGTTTCTCATCATTAAATTTAACCACTTGAATTATATCTTGTACATTTGAGCTTTTTGGTCATTTGCGTCTTCAAATCTTCGTTTTCTTCTTTTGTCTTTGCACTTATTTACTTAAACAAATATTACATAAAAATAGAACAATTGCAACTAAAAGCTTTACATATTGGAAGGATATTGTGCCTAAATATATGTTCATTTGGAGCACTATCAGGGTGCTCCGGTTTTGTTCGTGAAAAGGAAAGATGGTAGAATGCGGATGTGCATCGACTATAGGGAGTTAAACAAAGTGACGATCAAAAATCGTTATCCATTGCCTAGGATTGACGATTTGTTTGACCAAATTCAAGGTGCGACTTACTTTTTTAAAATTGACTTACAGTCCGGTTATCACCAAATGCAGGTCCGTGAGGAAGATATTGAGAAAACGGTCTTTCGAACTCGTTACGGGCATTTTGAATTCGTAGTTATGCCCTTGGTCTTACGAATGCACCCGCAACATTCATGGATCTTATGAATTGAGTGTGCCATCCTATGTTGGACAAGTCGGTAATTGTGTTCATTGACGACATACTTGTCTATTCCAAAAGTATGAAGGAACATGAACACCATTTGTGTGATGTGTTGAAGACGTTGCGAAAGGAGAAGTTGTATGCTAAATTCTCCAAGTGTGAGTTTTGGTTAAGGGAAGCGCAATTCCTTGGCCATATTGTGAATAAAGACGGCATTCAAGTAGATCCAGGAAAGATAGAGACGGTAAAGAGTTGGGGACAACCGACTACACCTACGGAAATCCGAAGTTTTTTCGGATTGGCCGGATATTATCGTCGGTTTATCCAAGACTTTTCTAAGACCGCCTCTCCATTGACAAGGTTGACAAAGAAGAACGCAAGGTTTAGTTGGGAAAATTATCAAGAGATTGCTTTTCAATTATTGAAAGAGAAATTGTGTCAAGCTCCGGTTTTGGTATTGCCGGAAGGTGTAGAAGATATGACGGTTTATTGTGATTCCTCATTAAATGGGATTAGGTGTGTTCTAATGCAACAAGGTAAAGTGATCGCTTACGCCTCTAGACAATTAAAGGAACATGAAAAGAATTACCAGACGCATGATCTCGAATTAGCGGCGGTGGCCCATGCATTGCAAATTTGGCGCCACTACTTGTATGGTTTTAAGTGTACAATTTATTAGGATCACAAGAGTTTGAAACATCTTTTTGATCAACGGGATTTGAATTATCGTCAACGTAGATGGATGGATGTGGTGAAGGATTATGATTGTGAGATACTTTACCATCCGGGTAAGGTGAATGTGGTCGCGGACGCGTTGAGCCGAAAGAGTCAACATCCGGCGATACGAGTAGGATCGTTACGCATGACAATTACTAACGATTTTCTTGTAATGCTCGGTGAGATTCAAATTGAAGCTTTTGTTAATAACAAACATGAAGAACGAATCATGGGGCAAATGGAGTCTATTCAATTAGGCCCTCACGGGTTGTTGTCCTTTCAAAATAGGGTGTGGGTACCAAAGATGGGGGATTACCGAAAGGTGCTTCTTGATGAAGCGCACAAGTCAAAGTATTCCATTCATCCGGGTGCAACGAAAATGTACCTCGATTTGAAGAAAGAGTATTGGTGGCCCGGAATGAAACGTGATGTGGTTAAATATGTTGAACAATGTGTTACGTGTATGCAAGTAAAAGCCGAACATCAAAAACCTTATAGAATATTGCAACCTTTAGAAATCCCGAAGTGGAAGTGGGAGCATATTACCATGGACTTTATCACAAAGTTTCTAAAGACGGCGAGGACCCAACATGATACTATTTGGGTGATTGTCGATCGATTGACGAAAAGTGCTTTGTTTCTTCCGATTCATGAAGCGATTACGTCGGAGGCACTTTTAAAGTTGTTCCATAGGGAAGTGGTAGCGAGACATGGGGTTCCCGTGTCTATTGTTTCGGATCGAGACACCCGTTTTACATCTCAATTTTGGAAAAAGTTTCATGAAGACATGGGTACAAGGTTGAACATGAGCACGGCATATCATCCTCAAGCGGATGGTCAGACCGAACGTACTAATCAAACCTTGGAAGACATGTTAAGGGCGTGCGTGATTGATTTTGGAGGTAGTTGGGATGAACATTTACCTTTGGTGGAATTCTCGTACAATAATAGTTTTCATACTAGTATTGGAATGCCACCATACGAGATGTTGTATGGTAGAAGGTGTCGAACCCCAATTTGTTGGGGTGAAGTGGGTCAAAAGGAAGTCGGGAGCACCAACTTGGTATTAGAGACTAATGGTAAGATTGAAATGATTCGAGCTTGATTAAAGGCTGCGCAAGATAGACAAAAATCTTAGGCCGATAAACGAAGGTGACCGATTGAGTTCCAAGAGGGCGACATGGTGATGCTTAAGGTTTCGCCGTGGAAGGGTATTATACGGTTTTGAAAGCGGGGGAAGTTAGCTCCTCGATTTATTGGTCCTTTCAAGATCTTGGATCGTGTCGGTGAAGTTGCTTATAGACTAGAGTTGCCTGAAGAGCTTGCGGGGATTCATAACACATTCCATATTTCCCATCCCCGTAAGTGTCTTGCGGTTGACTCGACGTGGGTACCGTTGGATGAGATTTCGTTAAATAACAAGTTAGAGTATGTGGAAGAACCAATTGCCATTCTTGATGAGAAGGTTAAAATGTTGCATAACAAGGAGGTGAGGACTTTTAAGGTCCAATGGCGTCATCAAAAAGGTTCTGAGTTTACGTGGGAATTCGAAGAGTTTGTTTTGGTGTATCTTCCTGCTTGTCATGCGGCTTGGATTGCGAGGACGCAATCCGAGTCAAGTGGGGGAGAGTTGTAAAACCCAAATTCGAATTTTACATATTTATGAATATAATAAAAGCTGCCGGTATCAGTTTTAGCAGGGGCGCGGCGCGGCCAATAGGCTCGCTGCACGACCAGCGTCAGATGATGATTCTTTTGCTTTATTTAATTATAAAGAGGGGCATTTTGGTACTTTCACTTGTTGAACAAATTTAAGGCTATAAGATCAGTTTAGGAAGATCATTTACTCCTCTCACACCAACCTTATCTCTTCCAATTCAATTTTAGAGAGAGATTGAGTTTTAGAGTGAGAGAGCTCACTTTGGGGAAGAAGAAGGCCAAATCTCGCCCGAGTCCAAGTATTAAAGTTGTTCACTACGTCTCTAGCTACGATTTGATAGTAGTAGTAAGTGTTAATTCCAATTTTTAACTCTTAATTGTTTTATGACTAATGATTTGGTTATGGGTTTTGTTGTAAGACCCATTTTAGGGTTAAATGGGCGATATTGGGGTGAACTTGATGAATGGAAACCCTAAGGTTTGAAATCTAGGGTTTAGCCATGAAATTTGAAGTTGTAAGGTTATTTGTGTTGTTGAATCACTAGCACACTTAGATGTTAGTGAAAAATTTGTTATTTGGGTCATGATTGACTTGAAATGGGTCAAATGGGTAAGTTTGACCTAGTGGGTTAAATTGGGTATGAAAATACCCTAACTTGTGTTAGTTGGTGTTATTGAACTTTAATTACTAGATTTTAGTGATTAGATGTGGACTTTAACCTTGTTGGGTGATTCTAGTGCAAATGGGTCATAAATACCCTTTTGGGTCATAAATGCAGTAGTGAGGTTAGTTGGTAAATAGTCCAACTTGTTATGTGTATTAATTGAGCATTAATTGTATTATGTGACTTTCTTTGAAGGTTGTAAGTTTATTGTTGGAATCTCACGAGGACGATAAGGTGAGTGAAATGTTTATGTACGTGTGTATATGATTTATTTGCCCGTATTAATTATGCACATAGCCGTTTTGTGCACATGGTTGTGAGTAATAGCAGTTATTAAGTGATGTCATAGCCGTTTTGGAATACTTTAGGGTAATAGCATAGCCGTTTTAGAATACCTCGGGGTTAGCATACCATAGCCGTTTTGGGCGCTAACCGAATAGCCGGTTCTTACTCACACGTGATCAAGTGATGCCATAGCCGTTTTGGAACACTTTGAGGTGATGTCATAGCCATTTTTGGAACACCTCGGGGGTTAGCATACCAGAGCCGTTTTTGGGCGCTAACGGTTGTTATGAACACCGATGACTTGTTCGCGAGGTCATTCCCTTGCGATTATTGGTTAACCATGGTTTATACTTGTTGTTGTTTAGCATTTCATTATTATTATGATTACTATGCTAATGATGTTGCTACACGATACTAGCTTTTGTTATGTGATGATATGCAATTATATGCATTATATGATGTCGTGGATGCGAGTGGGTAAGTTGTATATGCATGTATATATTTATTCTACTCACTAAGCTTTAGCTTACCCTCTCGTTGTTTATATTTTTAGGCTCCGGCGTGGATAAAGACAAGGGTATTTGCTTGGACTCGCGGGCTCCTTAATGTTTATGCTAGTGTATTGCTTTTGAGGTTCGACCTAGGTTTGGGTAGTTTAACCCCAAACACCATGCTCGGGTTTTGTTTGGTATTTAAACTTGTGGGTCGAAACTTATATTTTGATGTGTAGATGAGCGCATGATGCTCGGTGGTCAAATACTCGATTTGTGGATGTTAAAACATGTAAACTTTATTTACTTACACGGCGGAAAGTCTTTGTGTTGATGGTTATCGTTTACCACGAAATTTGTTGTTGTATAATTTTTGTACAAGTCATAATCAGATCCAGGGTGTTGCCGCGCCGCGACCCCTTTGGGTCGCGCCGCAAGATTTAACGCATTTTGGTATCAGCTTTTTGATGGTCTCTGACCTTCAGTTTTCAGCTTGGGTCGCGCCGCAGCCAGATGAACCACGCCGCGAGAATTGCCTGATAGGCTTGGCCTGTCCTTTTAAAAAAAATGTTTTGCGATGTTTAATGGGTTGGGTCGTTACAAATGTCACTTTGATGAAGCATTTGACACGGCACAATGAGAAAATTATCGCCCAACTCAAGATTAGATGTTGGGTCGTCTACTAGCATTAATGTAACTCACGGAGAGGAAGGTACACAATGTAGAAATGATGATTTATATATGAGTTTAGTACGAGATAGAATTGCAAAAGATCTTATGATATCTAGGTGAATGTCATTTTACGTATAAGAGGACATTACTTTAGTTTTGAATCATCGTACCGAACTATGTTTATCGTGATTGCATGTTTGAAATTTCATAGAACTAATGAATTTACGTTTAGTTTATTAGTTAGCAATAATAATATTGTTCTCACGCTACCTTGATCATAATTATTGCAACTTTTAAAAAGGTATAATTAAATATTAAATAATATGTGGATATTTTATTACTTTAAACTAATGTCCTTTTTAGTAATTTTACATGGTAAGCTATCAAATAATCTGAATTTCCCAAACACTCAAAAAACTGATTATCTGATTATTATGATATCAAACAGCATAATCAAATCCAAACACCATTTATCAAAACCACGTTTTGCTACAGCTAATTATCTAAAATCAATTATCTAAAACGCATAATCAATTTTTAAAACGCAAATCCAAACACCCTCTAAATAATCACTAAGGTGTAAAATTTCTCGAATAAACAAAGATAAAAAAAAATCTTATAAAATATAACAATACTTTGAACATTAACAAAATTAATCGCTTAAATTGACAAATGAACTTTCGCGATGATAAAATCCGGTAAATGATTGAATACGTGATCTATATATAGTTTCCCATCTAGCTACGGACGGGTGAATGATGTAATGATTCCAGTAATCCGTAATAAGTGGCATTGGGTACTCTCCTTGTAAATTTACCATCAAAAAATGATTTTCATCTACATGGGCAATCGTAACAACTATGTGATGTTGAAACTCTTTTAGACCATTCCAAAATGGAAAGATAGTTGTGCTACATGATATGCTTAAAGAAAGGAAGATTACACCAAACATATTGGCAATCAATACACCTACCTCAGGCATTTTCATCCAGTATTCTCGTGGGCATGGCGATCCAGCGAAACACAAAGTCTTAAACAATGGCTCTATATCGAGACCAAGTATAGCTTCGTACATATACTACCTACTTCGAAGCTCGTCCCTCATTTGATGTCGAATACTCTCATAATATTCTTGATCAAACCCGAGGGAAACAGCTAGTGGTCTATATCCACAATTTCCATCACCAATAACATTGTATATATTCATTAAATGCTTGAGAAGGCGATGATTAGAAGATTATTAGGATAAAGAACTAAGAAAAAGTTAGATGAATACAGATTTAGATGGAATCGATTGCTTCGTTGAGAATTGGGAAGGAGAACGCGATGGTGCGGGTATGAGTATTTTCCAAACCCTAACAAATGAGTTGTTTGCAGCGACCTAGAATGTTGTATTTATCAATATCAATTTAAATTTAATTAGTTTATGTATATATATATATATACGTATAGATGTATGTATATATGTATAATTATAATTAATCAAATTAATAACAAAATTACACTTAAGCAAAAACCTTTTTGATTTATATATATGTACAGATACTAGTTAAAGACCCGCAGATTCGCGGGCTTGATTAAAGGAATTTAATACAGTAATGATGAATGTCGTGATTGTCGGATTCTATTGTATGAAAAGATTTATTTATAACATACATTTTACGATTGATGTATAATGTATGAAGAAATGTTATCTATTGTATATATCATGTAATTGTTAAATAGTATGCATGATTAATCGTATATAATATATATACAATATGCTGTTTATATCTATTATAAGTATCATGTCGATGTTAAAGTGTATGATGTAATTATTTTTATCTATTTACCATTATTTTATCATGAAGTTTAACTATTAACTATATTATATACATGTAGTGCTTTATATACATTTTGGTGGTGTATAAAATAATAGGTAGTTAGTACACAAACAAGTTCACCATATGTTGCATGATGAAAAATAAAATTAAGTCAGTTAACGTACGATATTATCATGTTCAGAAGACATGAATAGCTCTATAAGTTGCTATAAAATCAAAATGTAACACACAGTAGTTTAAGCATATAAGAGTCATCTTAATAATTGTTACATGGCTACAACCATACAAGCCAATCCATAATTACAGCTAATGTTCTGTTTGTAACACCCCGTCAGAACACACTAATGGAATATTACATTTGGTATCAGAGCTAATGGTTATAGGGAACTAGGATTTGCATTAGAGTGTCTGTGTAAGTCATTAGGACACCTAAGCGAGTCTAGACTATGACCCGTACCTAGAACTGTTGTGATTTACTACATTATTACATATATTTGTTTATATTATGTGTGTACTAACTTGATCTATTTTCTGTGAGTTTAGATGCCTGCTTCTCATCCCATCATTATTAGTAACTCCGAGTTCGAGGCTGAAGATACTATTCAGTCACCCGAGAACCAGGTGTCTGACTCTGAGGTTGAGGTTGAGTCCGTGCATACGGAGGAGACCGAGCCCTCTGAGGCAGATACCGATGTTGTTGAAGATGATCCTGAGGAAGAACCCGAAGAGGATCCTGGAGAAGAAGAGCCCGAGGAAGAGTCGAAACCCGAACCGCCTACCCCAGTGTAGCCTAGCACTTTGAGTAAGAGGCCCTGCTCACCCGAACCCCTTCCTATCCCCCGTGAGGTGGTAGGCGGGTGGAGAAGGGATAAACCACGTAAGAGGTTGTTTGAACCGAGTAGCAATCCAGTTGCTCCTAGGGTTTCTCTTCATGACTCTAGTCGTCTGTCTACTAGTGCTTCACCTAGTACTCCTACCACCTCTTTAACTGAAGAGGTCACCTTAAGGAGTATGAACGCGAGGATTAGGATATTAGAGGATGTTATTAGCCATCTGCTTGATTAGGGACGAGTCCCCAAGTAGAGCTGTTTTGTGTTATCGTACTTATTCCCACTATTTTAGGATATTATATTACTTGTCTACTTTATTAAAGACTTACTGGTGTGGTTTTTGCCAGCTATTTTACCTATGTACTCGTGGATGATTAGTGATTATTTTATTATATGATTATTGGATTATTTTGGCATGATGAATGTTTTACTTAATGACATGTTATGTGTTGTGTGGTAATATATTTATACATTGTTATGCTGCATGACAATCTACTCTTTAAACTGTTATCATATATACTTATACTAGTGTTTACTACTAATACTACTAGCTAACACTACTCACTACTATCCACTACTATCACTACTAAATCTCTACGATTTACTACTACTACTTACTATGCATCACTACTCGTTGCTAGTATACTTTTAAGCTGTTGTTTTCACTGAACTGATCCAGTGTATTATTTTTTTCTAGAAAGATAATTCCTTCAAAAGAAACGATAGCTGCGATGATCCGAAGACTAGTTGCTGAGGGTATGGCTGCAGAGCGAGCAACGATGGCTAGTAACAATCAGGGGAATGCTAGTAACAATACTAATGGCACCAACAGCAATAGCAATAATCAGGGTGGATATACTTATAAGATGTTAACCAGCTGTAAGCCGCATGCTTTTCGTGGAACGGAAGGACCGGTTGGTTTGACTCGTTGGTTTGAAAAGTTAGAGTCTGTGTTTCGAATCAGTGAGACTAGAGAAATTGATAAGGTGAAGTTTGCATCATGCACGTTGCAAATGTAACACCCCGTCAGAACACACTAACGGAATATTAACTCATGGTTCCACAATTAACGGTTACGCCCTCTATACGAGACGTTTTCTGAAAAGCAATTGCATTTATTTCAAAAGACGTTGTCATTAAAGTAAGTAAATCAAAAGGTTGACATTAATGACATAAGTAAATAATCTTTAAACATTATTTAAAAGAAACTGTTTTAATGCGATCAACATAGTTCTTGACAGAAAGACTCAAGCTAGACTTCAATCCAGTGTATGCACCACGTAAGCACATAGTCATCAAAGCATGCGGAAGATAATACCTTTAAGAACCTGAGATAAAACATGAAAATGATCAACAAAAATGTTGAGTGAAATCTACAGGTTTAAGTAAATCAGTTTATCATAGTTAGACCACGAGATTTAGTTCAAAGCAGTAAAAGTAATACAACAATTATGAGCACTTGAATATAAAGCTTTAACCCATGGATAGCTTAAATACGCTACACGTCTTCCTTTACCCCATAATACAAATGTTGATCAAGCATTTGGTAACAAAGTTATAAGCACCCTAGTTCATTGAGTGAGGTTTGTCAAACCTACGGTACCGTCCTTATAAATTCGAGCCTTACAAAGTAATTAATATATTCAAGCTAGAGACTTTTGGATCAAACTGATAGTGTATGTTTAGTTTTTGTACTCATGTCTAATGCATAAAACAGTTTAAAATTAGCATGTTATCTCATCCCAAAAAGTAAAACGAGTATGGGACTGTAGACTCACCTTGTGTGCACTTGACAAATTCACAAGCAACAGTAGTCGAATTACAACGACCAAGTAATTCAACCTAAATGTACCATTTATAATTACATAAGTTTTTTCAAAAGACGGACTCACAGTACAGTTACTGATGATGTAGCGTGAGGGTACGAAATAGTATTATTTTTACTAGGAAATACTACAAAATATGACACAAGTTTTATTAATTTACGGATGGGATATACCTAAACCTTGCTACAACACTATAGGCAGTGTACCTAATCGTAGAGTAGTGTAGTTTTTAGTAAGTCCGGTTCGTTCCACAGGGAGCTGGTGATACTTACTATATTTTTAACTATATTTATACAAAATATATATAATTATATAAGTAGTAATATTATTATAAAAGGGGGGTTTTACCGTTTAATGACCGGTTTGTCGATTCTATATTTTAAGCGTAAAGATAAATGACGATAATTAAAGTGCGTAAAATAATGACAATAAATAAAATGACAGTAAATAAAATTGCGAGTAATAAAATGACAGTAAATAAAGATACGATGAGAAATATAATAAAAGAATTATGCTTATTTAAACTTCCGTAATCATGATGTTTGACGTGTTGATTTTAATTTATTACCATGGGTTAATTGTCCTTTGTCCTGGTTTATTTGATACGTCTATCTGGTTTTTGTCCATAATAGTCCATCGGTCATAAATATAAAGTGCGAGTATCCTCGTCAAATTACCCTTATACCCGAAGTCAAATATTTCAACTGATTAAGGATTTAAACTGTGACGCAGTTATCACTTCTGTCAACAATTACACCAGTTATCACTGTATGTAATCCACCTCTGTTTTAATTAGTTTATGAATATTAATTCATCCACTTGATCAGAATGAATAATCAATTACCCAACCCAATTGATTAATTAAATGATTATAACAGATTCCATATGAACATCACTAAATAGGACAACCATAATCATTATTAATTATTAGGTTAATTAATTTGAAGATAGGTTCGACAGACTCCAATGAGTTGTCACTCAATTAGACAATACCCCCCATCTATTAATAGTCAATAGTTCAATTTCCACAAGTGTCGGTCTTTTGCCCAAACCTTAATTATGGTACAAAGTTCAATAACCCCGTCTTAATATTTTAGCCCAACATCACGATTACTTCGGCTCAAATAAGCATAATAATAACTTAGCTACGAGACATTAATATAAAAAGGTTGAACATAACTTACAATGATTAAAAATAGCGTAGCGTTACACGGACAGAATTTCGACTTACACACTCAAACGATCTCTATCATAAATCTTATTATTATCATAATTTAAAATTAAAATTAAGATTATTGTTATATCTGATTACATTAACATTATGATAGAGAATTATAAATATAGATATTGATATTTGATATAGAAAAGTAAGAAAAAGATAGAAAAAAATGATCGAAGAGAGAAAAAAAAAAGTCGTCCATATTTTGATCGTAAATCATCGCCTTTATAGGCAAATTAGAATTGAAATTTTCATTTACGACCCCTGAACTATGCTCAATTAACAACTTTTTATTATTTAATATTATTCTTATTATGAATTATTTAAATATTATATTTTATTCTTGTGCATAGTTGACTCGTAATTTTTACACCGTTGCGTCGAGCGTTGAGAGTTGGTTCATGTCCCGGTTCCGGATTTTCGAACGTCCTTGCGTACTATTTTATATCGTGTATTTTGCGTTTTGTAACTCGTACTCTTGTCATTTTTAGACGTTCTTCATCAATAATTTGAACCTTTTTGATTGTATCTTGTACTTTTGAGCTTTTTGGACCTTTGCGTCTTCAAATCTTCGTTTTCGCCTTTTGTCTTCGCACTTATTTAAAATAAACGAATATTACTTGAAAATGGAACAATTGCAACTAAAATCTTGTCTTTCTTGGGGGATTTTGCTATGAAATATATGTTCCTTTTTAGCCTTATCAATATCCCCACACTTGAGCGTTGCTTGTCCTCAAGCAATACAGTCTTGAAATAATATAATACATCACACGAATCACTTCTTTATTCTTCACACTTTGTACATCAGTGATTTTGATAGAGCGGTATAAACAATGATATTAACAATAGAACCATGGTTAAAGGTGGGTGTGTCATCCACAGTTGCCTTGGGTTTAGGTCAACGACACTTGCAATCAAATAGCCGATTTACTTTCGGTTTCCAAAGCAAAGTGCACATTTGAAAGGCGGTTTACAGTCCCACATGACTATAAAAATGTAGATCCTTTAGGAAATTGGATCTTTATGAAAACATTTGATCTTTTAAAAATTCAAGCTAGATTTTACCCTAGAAAAGTTTTCTGATTTGACCCACCATCGGTGTTGCAAAATATATTTGTGGATCAATATTTTGGCTAAAAACATTTAGGTTCGTGTAATCCACTGCTATCCCGGTATCGGAAAGCACACATCCAGTTTACTTGTTCCGTATATTACCTTTCGGTAAACTACCGTCCGGTTGTAAAGGAAAGCGATGAACAAGAAACTGTTAAGGCAATGTCCCGTGACATGCAGATGATTATGGTCTTTTTAACGTGTCGGATGCTAGAACTATCCTTGGTAGGAGCGATAGTAAAGATCATCCTATAATTTTTCGGTCTGGCACAAGGTCCTGTCTCCGACCATGCTATGCAACCACCGTTCTTACGGTTGACACCCGATTTGGTTCAGGTGACCTAATGAATTCTGATGAATTCTCAGGATTTTACGTTCAATGGTAATGAACGCATTGAAAATGGATTTTCAGAAAGCAAATCGGTTTTAATTTTGATCAAAATATTTTCTCGTTCAAGCTCGAGTTTAGATATCATTGAATTCCATGAGTTTGAATTCTCAATCTTTAAGGTCAATCTCAAGGATTGAGTAATATCAGTCTTAAAAGCTGATTTTTGATCTTTTAAGGAGATTATCCTTTCTGGGGATCTGATTCATAAGTCTTATCCAGCTAATTTGCACGGTGCCTCTCCATTGTACGAGATAAATCCTTCTCATGGTTAGGATAAATCTGACCACTTGGCGACCCTGTTTGATGCTGAGGTCCGTGGATTTCCTGCTGATTTTAGTGATGACTTTTCTAGATTTTTCGTCAACCTACAGCTGGTCTGGACGACAACTTCATGACCTAAATCAAGAAGCGCGTGTCTTTTTCGGAAGACTTTACTTCCTTTTAATGATGGAATTGATTCATCGTGTAGATCCATCTTTCTTTCAAATGTATTACAGTAAACCGGGTAAAACTGATTAGTATCGTCCAAAGCAAAAGTACCTGCAATAATCTTGTACAAAAATATGTGATACATGTTTTAAATTGAATAACTTGGTACATTCTTCCCACACTTAGTTTCTTTCTTTGCCTTTTTATTTTCTTCTATTTCATTTTAAATGAATTCAAGCGTTTTAGGGTGTTTCTCAATTTATGTCCTTTTCGAGGTAACGATAATTTCGGTATTATCACCTAGTTTTCATCGTTCATAAATATGTATAAACATGATTTTGAGTTCATTTAATTGAAAATTTTTCAAATTTTCACAAAATTTGGCAAATAAACTAAGTGTAAACCCGAGAGAATTTATAACCCTTCCCCACACTTGAGATCATGCAATGCCCTCATTTGCATGAAATCAGACTATAATTATAAATTCATGAGGGTGATTAGTGTAGAAAAGTGATTAAAAATACCCAGTTTGTAAGCATATTATTTTACATCACATTTGATATTTTGCGCCTTGTCGTCAAAATTAGTACCTTTTGCTGAACTTTAATGACAGTCTTTGAAAGTTCGTTGTTTTACCCTGCTTTGTACATAAGATAAAATACAAACATATATATATATATATTTTTGAAGTTTGGTTTATAACCCCACTTTTCAAAAATTTATAAAGTATAATATTTTTGGCATACTTTAAATCAATAAAATTAAAAATAATGATAACAAAATTTATCGCCCCGCCCTCGGGTAAAGTAATTTCGGCTTAATGACCTAGTCTTCAACTCACGACGAATTTTAGAAATCATTTTTTCAACTTAATGAATTAAAGTAAATTTTGTTTTTTAAAATCACAATAAAACATAAATTAAAATGCATATTAATTTCAAATAAAATCTAAAAAAAATAAAAATTCAGAATGGAGGGAGAAAACTAGTTCTTTAGTGTCTGCTAGCGGAAAAGACCAATCGGATTCCATTCTTGGAACTACACGAGAACAGAACAAATAACTTTAGACAGCATTATCTTTTTAGAACATTCGAATCTCCCCACACTTAGGTAGCTGTGGTGTCGAAATTGTGATTAACTTTATCGTCAATTTCTCTTGGTCCATAATCAACTTGCATATCCGTGACTTTTTCTTTAAGCCATTGGTCGGATTCCTGTGTAATATCCATAATTTCAACTAGTTTCTCCTTTTCTTTAGGTGATAGATTGGATACTAACCGGTTACATAACTTAAAGTTCCCCTTGGTTCTAGCATCGCGAATCCGTTTAATAAATTTCTTCATTGAACTATTAATAACGGGATCATTTAATTTCGTATCAACAACGGGGTTCTTTGTTATCATGTCATCATTAGGTGTTACTTCATCTTCCCCACACTTAGGCGTTTCATTATTATTAAGCACTACCGTTGGAGTTGGTAAAACAACATGGTTCTTACCAATCGTTTTTACTGGTTCAACGGTTTTGGTTGGTGGAGATTTAGACTTTCGAATCATAAAGGTGATCGATTTGTCACCACTTTTAAGTGTCATTCTTCCATTTCCTACATCAAATAACGCCTTGGTGGATGCTAAGAATGGCCGACCTAAAATTAGAGGAATGTTTGGGTCCTCTTCTATGTCAATGACAATAAATTCGACTAGAAAGGTTAAATTGCCTACTTGAACGGGTAGGTTGTCAGCAATTCCAACTGGGTGCTTAATGGTTTGATCAAAGAGTCGAACACTCATATCCGTTGGACTTAACTTACCTACACCTAATCTCTTATATAAGGAAAGAGGCATAACACTTACACTTGCACCTAAATCTGCTAGTGCATCATACATGACACAATCACTAAGTAGACAAGGAACAATAAATTCACCCGGATCACCTACCCTAGGTGGAGGTTTTGGTGGAACTGTCTTCACCGGGTTTATATTTACGGCTTTTGTTTCTTGCACTTTCTTATTCTTTTTCTTCTTCTTCTTTCCAGAGGTATCACAATCTTTATTACCTATCACTTGCTCATACTCAACTCCTTTTCTTGGAAACGGGATGGGTGGTTTGTATGGTGCCACCACTGGCTTTACATACTCGGGTGGTGGTGGTGTAACTTCTTCATTGTTACTCTCATCTAAAACCTTCCCATCTTCTGGTGCTGGTTTTTCAGAATTCGTTGAAACCATATTAACATTCTCATTCCGAGGATTTACTTCAGTATTACTCGGTAGCTTTCCTTGTTCCCTCTCACTCATCATGCTAGCAAGAGTACCTACGTGTTTTTCTAGATTCAAAATGGAAGCTTGTTGAGTTCTTAATGACTGATCAAATCTCTCGTTCGTTTGGGTTTGAGTTTCAATAAATTGTGTTTGAGATTCAACTAGCTTGAATACCACGTCTTCCATATTTGACTTTTTCTCTTCGGTTTGTTGTTGTGGTTTATATAAGCCAGGTCTTTGTTGATTGAAAGTGTTGTTTTGAGTTGGTTGGTTATTCGGACCTTGTTGGTTATACCAGTTATTTTCGGGTCCTTTTGGATTGTAAAGAATGTTTTGATTTCGATTGAAGTTTAGCTTTGGCGGTTGATAATTATTTTGATAATTATTTCCAGGCCTTTGGTTCATATAGGAAACATTCTCTCGTTGTTCCAATGTTGGTTCAATGTGACAATCTTTCAATAAGTGTGGTCCACCGCATAGCTCACAACTGATTCGTATTGCGTGAATATCTTTATTCATCTTTTCCATTCGTCTTTCGAAAGCATCTATTTTTGCGGAAACGGAATCAAAGTCATGGCTAGAATCGGCTCTAGCCGCTTTAGATGATCGAAAGATATCTTTTTCTTGGTGCCACTCATGCGAGTGGGAGGCTGTGTTATCAATAATTTTGTAAGCTTCAGTTGCGGTTTTCTTCATAATGGAACCACCAGCTGTTATGTCGATGTCTTTTCGTGTAGCAACGTTGACACCTTGGTAGAATATTTGTACTATTTGATAAGTGTCTAAACCGTGTTGAGGACATCCTCTCAACAACTTTCCAAATCTTGTCCACGCCTCATATAGAGTTTCATTTGACTTTTGTGTGAACGTAACAATTTCTCCTTGAAGTCTCACGGCTTTAGATGCCGGAAAGAATTGTTTAAGAAATTTTTCAACTAAAACATCCCATGTGTCAATCGCCCCTTCAGGTAACGATTCTAACCAATCTTTGGCTTCTCCCTTTAAAGTCCAGGGAAACAACATGAGATAGATCTGCTCATCTTCCACTTCTCGGATTTTGAATAGTGTACAAATTCTTTTAAACGTACGAAGGTGTTCGTTAGGATCTTCATTCGGTGCACCTCTGAATTGGCATTGGTTAGTTACCATGTGTAGAATTTGTCCTTTGATTTCATAATCTGGCGCATTAACTTCTGGCTTAATAATGGCGTGACCTTGGCCCGTGCGTGTGGCTCTCATTCGATCTTCCATACTTAGAGGTTCCAGATTTTCCATAATTGAATTTGTTGAATACGAATCACTAGAAGATTCTGATTTAATGGTTTGTGGTTCAGGAAGAATGATTAGTGGTTCTGGATCTTGGAATTGTCCCTGAATATTCTCCGGATTCTCAATTGTGAGGTCGGGTTCAAAAGATGGATTATCGGAAATTTGAGTTGGAGTTCTTGGTCGACTGGATGATGATTCTAAAGAAAAATCAACGGCGACAATATTGGCTAGATGTCTTGATCGAGTTATAGGTGGTGAACGTTTTACTCGGTGCATTCACTGAATATCCTATCCTATTAGTTTTTAAAAGGAAAGAAAAATTATATAAGTTATCCAATTAATAGACTTTTCTGATTTTGCCCACGTTTCGATTAGCCAAAAGATGCAGCAGAGGGGCAGGATTCGTTTGGTCTCAATATAATTGAGTACTGTTTGGCTCCAATAACCCGGTCCACGTACAAATCCAACTATTACTACGAACCAGAAAATTTTGATGTCTATTAATTTAACCACTGAAAATAAATTTTCGTAATTTTAAGAAATTTAGAGAAGAAGTAGAAAAAATTCTAAGTCCTAAAAACTAGAATGGCGAGAAATAAGAGAGAAAAAGATTGCGCGTCGAAAAGTGTCGAAAAATGAAAAAGACGAAGAGTGATTTGTAAACACGCGATTAATCCAACCTTATAACTATCACTATCTTAAAATTAAAACTACAAATAGAGATTACTAATTGGAATTGTAATTGATACATAGGTAAAAGGCGTCGAAAAAAAAATAAAAATAAGAAAGTAGCACGAAAAATAGCGTCGCAAAATTTTAAGGCACCTAAATCTTAGTCTAAAGAAAAAGCACTTAAGGGATTTTACGGCAAAGCCTAAAAATTCTAGAAGTAAAAATAAATACTAAGGCAAAAACTATACTTAATACTAAAAGTTGTAACTAGATTCTAAAAATCTAAAGGTAATAAAACTTAATTTTTTTTTTTTTTTAAATTTTTTTTTTTTTTTTTTTAGTGACGTTTTTCAGTTGTACATACAGCTGTGATTTATGTGGGTTTGGTTTCAAGTGATATCGTAGGGGAATTTCGTACAAAAAAAAAAAAAAAAAAAAATAATAATAATAATAATAATAAAATGTGTAGGTTCAATTCATGTACCAAGTTTCAATAATTGAACTTAAAATGTTTCATCCAACTTAGACTATTTATTTTGTAATTTTTACTTTTCTCGTAGTGGCGTTTCGCTTCGCTTCGTGATAATCTGATAATCAATTTAAGAGTGTTTGGAAATATTAAAGTTTTTTGATAACTTAACGTGTAAAATTACAAAAAAAAAAAAAAAAAATATTCATTTTATATGACAACAGTAGGAAGAAATATAGGTTGTACAATTTTAATTTAATACATATTCATCATTTAAATTAATAAAAATCACTCGGCTGCATTGAGAATAAGATTTTAAGTTGCACATTAATTCATTAGATGTTCATATATTCAGCTAAAAAGCTTCACAAATATATCATATGAACATTTCTAGTTAACAAAAAGTCTGACAAATGTATAGTGGAGTTTTAAATTTACATTGTTTTCACTAGATATCTATGGAATATTTTAATTGATACACATAGGTAGTGACGTTACGTCAAGGTAATAAAGCAAATAAGAGAGGGGTTTGAAGTTTTATAAAGAGGTTATTGTGGTAAAATTAAGTGTCTGGATTTCTTTGGATAATCACGTTTTCCAATTTTTTTTTTTTTTTTTTTTTTTTTTTAAACGAATTTTTTTTTTCTTAAAAAAAAAACGTTTTTTTTACAAATTTTTTTTTTTTTTTAAAAAAAAAACGAATTTTTTTTTCAAATTAATACTTTTTTTATAATTATTATTTTTTTTTCAAAACTTTTTTTTTAATTCATTTACTATTCATGAATAGTAAATGAAAAGAAATTAATTAATTTACTATTCACATGAAAGCGACATGATAGAAATTATTAATTACAAGTTACATAATATACCCCCGAAGTATTTAATAAATACGACTTTTTAAATTAATTAAATATTACGTCCTAATAAAATTACCCCTAAACTAATTAATTTACTAATATTACGTCCTAATTAATTAAATTACTCCTGAACTAATTTTGTTAACTAGGTCAAATTAGTTAATGCTTATAAAGCATATACGTCCTAATATCTAGTTAATTATTCGAGTGCTTTAAATCTGATGAATATCTCATTTCAAATTTATTATTATGATGGAACTGAGTGTACTATGCGAGTGTCCTAATATCATACACAGTGGTATCATAGCTTTAATATTAGGTGGTATATTATGATAACTAGCTTTACAAATTAGGTGGTATTTTTTTTCAACACTTATTACAATATATTAAAAATAAAAATTACTTTTAAACAAACATAGTTTACAAAAATATAGCGTTTTTCACCGAGTCCCCGGCAGCGGCGCCAAAAACTTGATGATGTAGCGTGAGGGTACGAAATAGTATTATTTTTACTAGGAAATACTACAAAATATGACACAAGTTTTATTAATTTACGGATGGGATATACCTAAACCTTGCTACAACACTATAGGCAGTGTACCTAATCGTAGAGTAGTGTAGTTTTTAGTAAGTCCGGTTCGTTCCACAGGGAGCTGGTGATACTTACTATATTTTTAACTATATTTATACAAAATATATATAATTATATAAGTAGTAATATTATTATAAAAGGGGGGTTTTACCGTTTAATGACCGGTTTGTCGATTCTATATTTTAAGCGTAAAGATAAATGACGATAATTAAAGTGCGTAAAATAATGACAATAAATAAAATGACAGTAAATAAAATTGCGAGTAATAAAATGACAGTAAATAAAGATACGATGAGAAATATAATAAAAGAATTATGCTTATTTAAACTTCCGTAATCATGATGTTTGACGTGTTGATTTTAATTTATTACCATGGGTTAATTGTCCTTTGTCCTGGTTTATTTGATACGTCTATCTGGTTTTTGTCCATAATAGTCCATCGGTCATAAATATAAAGTGCGAGTATCCTCGTCAAATTACCCTTATACCCGAAGTCAAATATTTCAACTGATTAAGGATTTAAACTGTGACGCAGTTATCACTTCTGTCAACAATTACACCAGTTATCACTGTATGTAATCCACCTCTGTTTTAATTAGTTTATGAATATTAATTCATCCACTTGATCAGAATGAATAATCAATTACCCAACCCAATTGATTAATTAAATGATTATAACAGATTCCATATGAACATCACTAAATAGGACAACCATAATCATTATTAATTATTAGGTTAATTAATTTGAAGATAGGTTCGACAGACTCCAATGAGTTGTCACTCAATTAGACAATACCCCCCATCTATTAATAGTCAATAGTTCAATTTCCACAAGTGTCGGTCTTTTGCCCAAACCTTAATTATGGTACAAAGTTCAATAACCCCGTCTTAATATTTTAGCCCAACATCACGATTACTTCGGCTCAAATAAGCATAATAATAACTTAGCTACGAGACATTAATATAAAAAGGTTGAACATAACTTACAATGATTAAAAATAGCGTAGCGTTACACGGACAGAATTTCGACTTACACACTCAAACGATCTCTATCATAAATCTTATTATTATCATAATTTAAAATTAAAATTAAGATTATTGTTATATCTGATTACATTAACATTATGATAGAGAATTATAAATATAGATATTGATATTTGATATAGAAAAGTAAGAAAAAGATAGAAAAAAATGATCGAAGAGAGAAAAAAAAAAGTCGTCCATATTTTGATCGTAAATCATCGCCTTTATAGGCAAATTAGAATTGAAATTTTCATTTACGACCCCTGAACTATGCTCAATTAACAACTTTTTATTATTTAATATTATTCTTATTATGAATTATTTAAATATTATATTTTATTCTTGTGCATAGTTGACTCGTAATTTTTACACCGTTGCGTCGAGCGTTGAGAGTTGGTTCATGTCCCGGTTCCGGATTTTCGAACGTCCTTGCGTACTATTTTATATCGTGTATTTTGCATTTTGTAACTCGTACTCTTGTCATTTTTAGACGTTCTTCATCAATAATTTGAACCTTTTTGATTGTATCTTGTACTTTTGAGCTTTTTGGACCTTTGCGTCTTCAAATCTTCGTTTTCGCCTTTTGTCTTCGCACTTATTTAAAATAAACGAATATTACTTGAAAATGGAACAATTGCAACTAAAATCTTGTCTTTCTTGGGGGATTTTGCTATGAAATATATGTTCCTTTTTAGCCTTATCAGTTACCCTATTGCTCAGACCGACGTAATCGTATAGTAAAAGTCAACACAGAAGTCAACTAGTCAAGCAAGTCAACAAAAAGTCAAACTTGGTCAAAGTGGTCAACCTAGGTGAATTACATCAGTAGGTCATGCCAACATTATCATAAAGTCAAACCAATGTCAACTTATAAGTTTCACACGTTCATTTAGCCAATTAACGATTACTAGTTTAGCTTTCGTACGTTTTCACAGCAGTCATGCAATCGGACAAGCATAGTTCACAAATGACACATCAAACAATTATGAACAACTCCAGATCATTAGTACGTATTATGAGCTTTATCATTCGATTCCTAGAACTCACGTAGCATGCAAAACAATCAAGTTCAGTTTCTGGTCGCGCATCAGTTTTGTAAAAATTCTCATTTAATTTAGAAAATAGAAATTAACGAATGGCCAATTGGAGATGACTTTAAACACTCCAACTTATCAGTGGTAAAATAATAAAAGAGTTTCATGAAGCCAATTTGTACAGTTTTGACCAACTTGTTGGACATTCTGATTTAAACATAATTCAGACATTCGGTTTCGGCACGCATGTAACACATAGCAACCAAAGCATTCAGAGATTGACATAAAAACAAGATATGCTAGGTAACATATAAAATACCACATACCAGAAGCACAAAGTCTAAATAAACTCCTACTTCATGCTAGACATTTATTAATGCAAAATAGACAGATTCGATCCTAATCAGGTCACCGTTTTTGAGGTCGAATATACGAATATATAGAAATATTAAGCATATTAAGTCTACATGAAATATCAAATAATAATCATGCACTTCATAGAAAACAAAATCTTGGTCATCAAAAAGCATGTTAAATTATTGTTTGGTCCATGAACAGATTCCTAGTCAACACGTTGTAGCACGAACATTCGAGTAATCATAAAACGACTTTTACATATCCATTTACTATGATATCCTAGTCCATTTTATGTGTTTTTCAATTCTATATCCAACTAAAATAAGTTCATAAGCAGATTCATAACACATAAATTGCAGTTTTTGCTTTGTTGCATAATTACATACCGAAACTTCAAACATTCATAACTTAGGCTATACTAAACGAAATCATGCGATTCAAGCGAGCAAATCAATAGTTTTTCAATGGCTATCCATATAAACACATTGAAAATACAGAAAACAAACTTACAATATCAGTAGCATAGCAATTGAATTCGTTTTAAAACCCTAACACTCAATCCGGGCAAAATAACGACTAGTTACGCACACGATCGCGACCAATTGAACAATAGAACAACTAAATCAACATACTAAAAATAAAAAAATAAGATTTATAATTCTAGGGTTAGCAATTATACCTCAAACGATCAATCAAACGACAATACTAGGTGTAGAACGACGCGTAGAACAACGTTTGTGCTCAAGACTTCTTCTAATTTTCAAGTTTTGAGTGTGTGTTGTGTGTGTGGAAGTCGACGGCCAAGGAGAGGGGAAAGAGGAGAGCAAAATCGACTAAGTTTGGGGATTATAAGAGTCCAGTGTTAATTCCTTGCTAATTTGATTTCCAATTAGGGCCTTAAACAAGTGTACTAGTGACCCACTAAACAAATTTAAGTCCAATAAGGGGTGCCATGAGTGGGTTAGGCCGAATGGCCCATGGATAGTGCTTCTGGGCTCGTTTTGCTTACTAGTGTACTTGCAGTGGTCCGTTTCGAGTGCCGTTAACTGTACCGTATTACCGGAACGTTAACCGATCGTTAAAACGCAACCCATCGGGTATAATTCATTAAATATAAAATTAATTAATTAAGTTTTTATTAGAAGTAATAATTATTAAAAATAATTATTTTATCAAAAATCAGTCAATTTGCAGTCTCTCGAGACTTCAGTTGCAGTTTTCAGAACCGTATCATATTCTTAGTATTTCAAAGCATGAAATAAGTCTTCCGGATAATATAATCATATATTAATTACGTTAGTTCATCATGAACTCAAGTATGCATTTAATTCAATTAAATACATGAATCGAAAGTAATTACCGTTAAATACTTAAAGGATAGTTAACAGAGATTAACGGAAAAAGCTAGGGTATTACACTGTTTCTTTTTATTACTTAGCCTACTGACCAGGCACTCCAACAACACTGCTCAAGATTTCTGCATCGATACCTTGGTCCTTGTCGGTTGTATGTTCTAAGTCATTCGTATCATCAACATTTGTTTCAGAAGGCACTGTTTTCGCTTCCTCCATGGAGACGTCCGTCCCTGTTTTAAAAGGTTAACTATCTCGTATTTCTTCCATGTGGCTCTGAAAAGCAACGCCTGAAACAGAAAGCTCTTTATTTGACTCCTCTACTTTGATTGTTGATACATCAATCCTGGTTTTAAAAGGGTCACAAACGGCCAGGGGATACCCGGTATTATCGTAAATACTAAAGGGGCGATTTCCAACATATTATCGTAAATACTAAATGGTGAAAACTTACCACATATAATTTAAAATTCCATTCACAAGTTTCTTTAGATCTCAATATGCAAATGCTGCCTCTCTTTAAGGTATTTGCTTTTTTCTCCGGCCAATCATAGTGCTTCAGTTTAGCCCTTTCATCCACCTTTTTAACCACACATACAATCCAGTCATAATTTCTTAACGCTTAATTTTTCTACATGAATATATAGTCATAAATTACATGTTACTTATAATTTGTCTAATTCCCATTTTAGCTAAATTGTTTGATTTGACCCATTTGACAAAATATAGATGCCAAAACAAAACATTACTGAGTAGATGGGTCAAGATTGCAACTTTTATTGATGGTTCCATGATCTAAAAGACACTATGTCTATTAAGATAGTAAACTTACAAGAAAGCAAAATTCGTCATCCAGCCACTTAGCGAAAGCCACCACGTCTTCTATATCGAGAAATGTAGCATTGTTTACCTCCTTTATTAAAAAATTAAAAAATTCAAAAATTCTCCTTGAGTCTCAACATCCTCCTTTATCTAAGCATTACAAAATACAATATAAACTCAAATAAATATTCCCTCTTTTAAGCCACGGAAAAAGTTAAGAGATACAATCATAAAAAATTTGACATTCAAGATCTCCAGAAATAGTTTTCACCAGACTATAAGGGGCAATTTCAACCCATTACATAAAAGTGGGACAATTCGAATCATGATTTATCTCCATCAGTTAGAAAGAGTAGAAAAACTATGAAAATGGATCATATGAGTTGAAAGGACTCTAAAATGCACGAAACCTCCTAAATAAATATACATAACAATATACTTTTCGTAATCATATTAGTTGAAAAAACAGTAACATAAAATGATGTTCGTGTTATATTAAAACACCTAACACGACAGGAAGCGTAAGGTATTAGTAGAACTTATAGACTAAAATGAAAATCCAACAGTTAAAGAGACATGTCAAAGATTGGAAGTGGTCAAATGTGTAATGACCCGAAAATTTTTGACAAATTTTAAACCAAACTTTCGATACGATTTAATATTTTTGACACGATAAGAAAAGTCTGTTAGGTTGAGTCTCAAAAATTTTGAACTGTTTCATATATGCAATTGATCTTCGACCACTCCCGACGATTCACGAACATTTGTGTGTAAATATATGTATGAATTTTATACATAAGTAATATTATATATATACTATAATATATATAAAATTTATAAATATTAAATATATGTTATTATATGATATATATTATAAAATTAGTAAATATGATATAATTAATGAATTGTAATATTAATATAGTAAATGTAATTACAAGTTAAAAAATTAAAAATAATAATAATTATTATACTAATATTACTAATTACTTTCATTATGATTATCAATATTAATATTAAAATTAGTATTATTAATATTATTATTTTCAGTATATAACATATAGATATGAAGTTGATATATATAAATTGTTATAGTATCATTATAATTAATATTATTATTATTATTATTATTATTATTATTATTAATATTGTTATAAATTTTATAGTTATTATTATCATTATCATAATATTATTATTATTACTATTATATTATATTATTATAAACTAGTATTATTAATTATAATATTAGGAGTATTATTATTATAGTTAAATTTATTACTAGTAAATAATAAGATTAATTATGATATATAAATACAGATATATATATATACAGATATATAAAAACATATATATATATATATATATATTATGAATCAGTATTATTATATTAATAATACAATTATTAATTTAGATTAATTAAATACGGAATTATACAAACACAGAATCAAAATCAGATTCACGATACAATCATACTGTGTTTAATTTGTTCTTCCTGTCTCAAAATCGTACAAATCAAAGATTCAATCTTAAGAACAAAACAAATTCGATTGCACATCACAATCTGCTTTCATTTTTTTTCTACTTCTTCTTTTCTTTATTCTTGTTCTTCTCCTGCTCATGATTCTTCCTGTCTACAATTGATACTAGACGAATTCACAAATATAACAAAATCAGTTGAGTGTCCAAATCAAATTCTCAATGCAAACAAACTGATCAAATCACATTTAATAACTTTAATTATTCGATTACCAGCTAGCTATATATGATGCTATTCCTTACTGCAATTCGAATAGAGGAGGAGAAAAATCAAACAGACAGATACAAAATTTGTTAGCTGTCAATAACAGTTAAAGCGTATGAATCTGTTTCAAGTCCCTATCTATTTCCATTTTCTTATTTCCTTCTTTCTGCTCGAGATTCTCTGTCGACATAGCTGCACTACAAACCAAATCAATCGTACCTTTGAGTTCTATTACAATCATTCAAATGCACAATATATATATCCGCTACTGCAATTGTAAAAATAAAAGAGATATATTAAAATACATATACATATATTACTTATACTCAAGCATTTGCAGAGAGATATTTAGGATTCATAATCGAACATAAACCACCTTTAATCTTCTTCTATTTTGATGTACCATCGAACACACCATCAATCCAACTTCTTCTGTTTCTGTTTTGTGATGTAACAATCACCCAAAACACCACCCTCTTTTGTGAACCCATTTCTTGTGTTCCTGATGTGAACCGAAAACAACCTCATCACCTATTTAATTATATGCATACATACATGACAATAAACACGCACATAATCAAAATCAACTTGTTGCTTATTGTTTCTATCTCGGGTACAACCCTCATTCACAATCAACTATCATTCGTCACCCAACAAACCGCCACTGTAAACTACAAAATTCAGCGCGAAAACACCAAACCTATTCTTCTTCTTGAACACTCCATCACCACTGCAACACCACTTCACCGCAACCATCTTCTCTCTCTCTTTCTCTATATCTCTCTCTCCCCATTGTATTTTTGCTATGTAACGAACACTGTTGCACTCCTTTTATTTTTGTTCCAACCGTAAACCCGCCACCATCCTTCACCTTATCACCTCAACATTCAAACTTCTAATACAATTCGATTCTTCTACTACCGTAAGCTTCTATTTTTTTTTCTCGAATCAAATCTTGCAAAAACCCCTTTAAAATGGACACCTGTTATTATTAGACATCTGCTTTCGCTGCTGTTATATACTCGTTTCTTTTACTAGTTGATTTAAACTTTGAATCATTGCATGATATTAAAGGTGGTGCGGAGGGGTCACGATGGGATATTTTTTTCCTTGGATCCTAATTTCAACGTACACCATGTTTGTTAAATGGAAGTTTATGGCCTACATGTCTTCCCACTTGCCACTTTAATTGCTAATTGGAGAGAGCACTAATACAATAATAAAAATTTGATAATAACTAAAACAATCAGTGAACTAATCTGGTCCAAACACTGGTCACGTACGCATTTTTTCCTTTTAGATGGATCACGGTATTGAAAGTGATATTGGGTATATGCAAATGATTAAAATGATGATAAAGGTAATGATAGTTGTAGATGGATCTCTTCGTGCTTCGTTCTTTTGGGGAGAAAAAGATAACGAAAGGAAAATCCATTGGGTAAATTGGCGCCTCATTCAAAATCCTTATGAAAAAGGTGGCTTATCGGTAAATTGTTTATCGTCTCTAAATTTAGCTCTTATCTACAAATGGAGATGGAGATTTCTTATCGAAAAAAATGCTCTTTGGGTTCAAATCATTTCGGCCATTCATGGGAAGTGCACTGGAAACTTACTGCCTTGTATATCGAGTTCATCTGGTACATGGGCTTCCATTCATTCTACTGTATCAAAACTGCATCAGGTTAATGCTTTAATCGATGGGAATTTGCGTATAGATTTAAGGTCCGGTATGAATGCAGATTTCTGGAACGACCCCTGGCTCGGTTGTGTTTCTCTTAAAATTTGTTTTCCACACCTTTATTCCCTAGAATCTAATAAGCTTGGCACAGTAGCATCACATTTTTCCGAAGCATCCTGGATTTGGTCATGGCGTCAAAGACATTAGAGGTGGGGTTGAACAAAACCAATTCGATCAGCTTACATCTATGTTGAGCTCTGTTTCATTTTCGACAGGTTCTGATTATTGGAGATGGGATCACTCAATAAACTACCGAGAAAATCATCCAAATTCAACAAAGATTGAAAACCGCCCAGAGTCGACAAAAGAGCTACGCGGACAGTAAAAGAAAAGATATAGAGTTTGAAATTAGAAAGGCGTTGTTCGATTTGGTAAACGGGGGAAACTAAATCCAAGGTACATTGTACCGTTCAAGATTATAGATCGTGTCGGACCAGTAGCTTATCAACTGGAGCTACCTCAACAAATCGCGGCTGTACATAACACTTTCCACGTCTCAAATTTGAAGAAATGTTTTGCTAAAGAAGATCTCACTATTCCGTTAGACGAAATCCAAATCAATGAAAAACTTCAATTCATTGAAGAACCCGTCGAAATAATGGATCGTGAGGTTAAGAGACTTAAACAAAACAAGATACCGATTGTTAAGTTCGATAGAATGCTCGTAGAGGACTCGAGTTCACCTGGGAGCGTGAAGATCAGATGAAGAAGAAATACCCGCATTTATTTCCAGAAGATACGTCAACACCTCCAACTGCTTAAAATTTCGGGACGAAATTTATTTAACGGGTAGGTACTGTAGTGACCCGAACTTTTCCATGTTTATATATATATATTAAATGAAATTGTTATTTACATGATTAAGTGTTTCCAACATGTTAAGCAATCAAACTTGTTAATACTTGATTAATTGAAATAGGTTTCATATAGACAATTGACCACCCAAGTTGACCGGTGATTCACGAACGTTAAAACTTGTAAAAACTATACGATGACATATATATGGTTATATATATAGTTAACATGATTTTATTATAAGTATGTATCTCATTAGGTATTTTAACAATGAGTTATATACATAAAAATGAGACTATTAATTTAAGAAACTCGAAAACGATATATATAACGATTATCGTTATAACAACGTCTTACTAGGTACATATGAATCATATTAAGATATTGATACACTTGGTTAATTATGTTAAATGATAAGTAAATATATTATTAAGTGTATTAACAATGAAATACATATGTAAAAATAAGACTACTAACTTAATGATTTCGAAACGAGACATATATGTAACGATTATCGTTGTAACAACATTTAACTGTATATATATCATACTAAGATATATTATATATCATAATATCATGATAATATAACAACTTAACATCTCATTTGTTATAATAAACAATAGGTTAACAACATTCAACAAGATCGTTAACCTAAAGGTTTCAAAACAACATTTACATGTAACGACTAACGATGACTTAACGACTCAGTTAAAATGTATATACATGTAGTGTTTTAATATGTATTCATACACTTTTGAAAGACTTCAAGACACTTATCAAAATACTTCTACTTAACAAAAATGCTTACAATTACATCCTCGTTCAGTTTCATCAACAATTCTACTCGTATGCACCAGTATTCGTACTCGTACAATACATAGCTTTTAGATGTATGTACTATTGGTATATACACTCCAATGATTAGCTCTTAGCAGCCCATGTGAGTCACCTAACACATGTGGGAACCATCATTTGGCAACTAGCATGAAATATCTCATAAAATTACAAAAATATGAGTAATCATTCATGACTTATTTACATGAAAACAAAATTACATATCCTTTATATCTAATCCATACACCAACGACCAAAAACACCTACAAACACTTTCATTCTTCAATTTTCTTCATCTAATTGATCTCTCTCAAGTTCTATCTTCAAGTTCTAAGTGTTCTTCATATATTCTACAAGTTCTAGTTACATAAAATCAAGAATACTTTCAAGTTTGCTAGCTCACTTCCAATCTTGTAAGGTGATCATCCAACCTCAAGAAATCTTTGTTTCTTACAGTAGGTTATCATTCTAATACAAGGTAATAATCATATTCAAAACTTTGGTTCAATTTCTATAACTATAACAATCTTATTTCAAGTGATGATCTTACTTGAACTTGTTTTCGTGTCATGATTCTGCTTCAAGAACTTCGAGCCATCCAAGGATCCGTTGAAGCTAGATCCATTTTTTTCTTTTCCAGTAGGTTTATCCAAGGAACTTAAGGTAGTAATGATGTTCATAACATCATTCGATTCATACATATAAAGCTATCTTATTCGAAGGTTTAAACTTGTAATCACTAGAACATAGTTTAGTTAATTCTAAACTTGTTCGCAAACAAAAGTTAATCCTTCTAACTTGACTTTTAAAATCAACTAAACACATGTTCTATATCTATATGATATGCTAACTTAATGATTTAAAACCTGAAAACACGAAAAACACCGTAAAACCGGATTTACGCCGTCGTAGTAACACCGCGGGCTGTTTTGGGTTAGTTAATTAAAAACAATGATAAACTTTGATTTAAAAGTTGTTATTCTGAGAAAATGATTGTTATTATGAACATGAAACTATATCCAAAAATTATGGTTAAACTCAAAGTGGAAGTATGTTTTCTAAAATGGTCATCTAGACGTCGTTCTTTCGACTGAAATGACTACCTTTACAAACATGACTTGTAACTTATTTTTCCGACTATAAACCTATACTTTTTCTGTTTAGATTCATAAAATAGAGTTCAATATGAAACCATAGCAATTTTATTCACTCAAAATGGATTTAAAATGAAGAAGTTATGGGTAAAACAAGATTGGATAATTTTTCTCATTTTAGCTACGTGAAAATTGGTAACAAATCTATTCCAACCATAACTTAATCAACTTGTATTGTATATTATGTAATCTTGAGATACCATAGACACGTATACAATGTTTCGACCTATCATGTCGACACATCTATATATATTTCGGAACAACCATAGACACTCTATATGTGAATGTTGGAGTTAGCTATACAGGGTTGAGGTTGATTCCAAAATATATATAGTTTGAGTTGTGATCAATACTGAGATACGTATACACTGGGTCGTGGATTGATTCAAGATAATATTTATCGATTTATTTCTGTACATCTAATTGTGGACAACTAGTTGTAGGTTACTAATGAGGACAGCTGACTTAATAAACTTAAAACATCAAAATATATTAAAAGTGTTGTAAATATATTTTGAACATACTTTGATATATATGTATATATTGTTATAGGTTCGTGAATCAACCAGTGGCCAAGTCTTACTTCCCGACGAAGTAAAAATCTATGAAAGTGAGTTATAGTCCCACTTTTAAAATCTAATATTTTTGAGATGAGAATACATGCAGGTTTTATAAATGATTTACAAAATAGACACAAGTATGTGAAACTACATTCTATGGTTGAATTATCGAAATCGAATATGCCCCTTTTTATTAAGTCTGGTAATCTAAGAATTAGGGAACAGACAACCTAATTGACGCGAATCCTAAAGATAGATCTATTGGGCCTAACAAACCCCATCCAAAGTACCAGATGCTTTAGTACTTCGAAATTTATATCATATCCGAAGTGTGTCCCGGAATGATGGGGATATTCTTATATATGCATCTTGTTAATGTCGGTTACCAGGTGTTCACCATATGAATGATTTTTATCTCTATGTATGGGATGTATATTGAAATATGAAATCTTGTGGTCTATTGTTACGATTTGATATATATAGGTTAAACCTATAACTCACCAACATTTTTGTTGACGTTTAAAGCATGTTTATTCTCAGGTGAATACTAAGAGCTTCCGCTGTTGCATACTAAAATAAGGACAAGATTTGGAGTCCATGTTTGTATGATATTGTGTAAAAACTGCATTCAAGAAACTGATTTCGATGTAACATATTTGTATTGTAAACCATTATGTAATGGTCGTGTGTAAACAGGATATTTTAGATTATCATTATTTGATAATCTACGTAAAGCTTTTTAAACCTTTATTTATGAAATAAAGGTTATGGTTTGTTTTAAAAATGAATGCAGTCTTTGAAAAATGTCTCATATAGAGGTCAAAACCTCGCAACGAAATCAATTAATATGGAACGTTTTTAATCAATAAGAACGGGACATTTCAGTTGGTATCCGAGCGTTGGTCTTAGAGAACCAGAAAATTTGCATTAGTGTGTCTTATCGAGTTTGTTAGGATGCATTAGTGAGTCTGGACTTCGACCGTGTTTTCTTTAAAAATGATTGCTTAACATTTTTGTTGGAAACTATATATTATTAACATGTATATATTATGTGATATATTAATCTCTTAACATGTTTGATATTGTGTGATAGATGTCTACCTCTAGCACAAATCCCATTGACTCACCTAATAATAACGAAGAGTCGAATATATATTGGACTGATTCACAAGTTCCCGAAGAAGAACCGGAAGAAGAATCAGAACCGGAAGAAGAATCAGAACCGGAAGAGGAGGAACCGGAGGAGGAAATAGAACCGATGGGGAAAATAATAAAACGGTTAAGTAAAAGAAAATCCTCAACCAACCGACCAAGGTTACTTATGGTCAATGGTGTTTCCGCCAAGGAAGCAAAATATTGGGAGGATTACCAATTCTCCGATGAATCGGATTCCGACGAGAATTCCGATGATGTTATAGAAATTACCCCAACTGAATATAAAAAGGCAAAGGAAAATAATAAGGGAAAGGGCATAAAAATAGAGAAATCTAATTCCAACCCCGATGAACTTTATATGTATCGTCAACCCCCGAAGCCCTTAAGTTGTAACAATGACCCGGGAACCTCTAAACCACCAGGTTTTTCTAAACCGTTGTGGAAAACGACAGCTCGTATTAGGGGAACATCATATATCCCTAGAAACTTGGAAAAACGAACCAAAACCGAAGAAGAAGAAGAAACGAGCGAGTCGGAATAAGATAGTTGTATTCGTGTGGTGTAATATATGTAATATAGTGTGCTTATGCTTTATGATATATGTAAAAATTGCTTGTATTAATAAGTATTTTTTTTTATGAATCTAACTCTTGTCTATTTTACAGTATAAAAACACAAAATGGATAGACAACCCAATATTTTAAGAGACCTACCCGGAGACATGATTGATGAAATCTTGTCTAGAGTCGGTCAGAATTCTTCGGCACAACTATTTACGGCGAAATCAGTTTGTAAGACATTCGAAGAACGTTCCAATAATGTCTTGGTTTATAAGAGACTTTCGTTTGAAAGATGGGGGATATCACATTAGGAAACCCATAAGTTACGATGTGTTCACTTTGACGCATATATTGCGGGGAACCCAAATGCTATTTTACGCAACGGGTTAAGAAATTATTTTGACTCAATGTATCCGAATATAGGACTTCATGATTTAGAAAAAGCGGCTAACATGCAACATAAAGAAGCATGCTATGCTTACAGGTTAGTAATGTTCGCTTCTCACCAAAGTGAGAAAAAGAACATCGGGCTACAACTATTAAACAAAACGTTCTCACAAGTGACGGAGTCGGTAATTGGGGTAAGAAATGAGGTTTTTAGGTTATTACGAGACTGTTGGTCATTACGTAACCCTCGTCCCTTTGACGACATTACAACACGCTGTCTTATCAACGGCCATAACGGTTATGTTCCACAAGACCAAGGATGGGAAGTAGTCCTAGTAAAACCAGAATGCATGACTTGTTTCTGGACGTATGAATTACGTGTCTTTATTGCCTTTGCTGAACGACTTGTGTACTAGCTAGAATTATCTTCACAACTATCTTGTATCAAAGTTATTGTGTGCTATATTTCATGCTTTATGTAAAATAAGCGGTATTATAAGTTTCTAAAATATTGTATAAAAGTTTGAACGCGAAATATTATTATAATCAGTTTTTCATATAGAATTGTAGTAGTTGAATTGTATATTAGCTACTAAGTATGAACTTAACGGGTAGGTACTACCCGAATTTAAACTTATAAAACGCTAATATGAAGAAAAAGCTTTTATAAATGAGTTCATATTATGCTACGAAATACTATTAACTACTCTTAATATTCTGTATGATTAACTTGCTCCATTTGACTATTTTGAAGGAAATGGCACCGACTACTCGACACACCGTGAATATGAATGAAGAGGAATTCCGTACTTTTCTAGCTTCAAACATAGCCGCAGTACAGGTTGCGCTACATACCAACAATAACATTGGATCTAGCAGTACAGGAAATCGTGTAGGATGCACCTACAAAGAATTCACTGCCTGCAAACCTTTGGAATTTGATGGAACCGAAGGACCGATCGGATTGAAACGGTGGACCGAGAAGGTCGAATCGGTGTTTGCCATAAGTAAGTGTACTGAAGAGGACAAAGTGAAGTATGCTACGCATACCTTCACAGGTTCTGCGTTAACATGGTGGAATACCTATCTAGAGCAAGTGGGACAAGACGATGCGTACGCACTACCGTGGTCAGCATTCAAGCACTTGATGAACGAGAAGTACCGTCCCAGAACCGAGGTCAATAAGCTCAAGACAGAACTTAGAGGGTTACGAACCCAAGGATTTGATATTACCACGTACGAAAGACGATTCACAGAATTGTGCCTATTGTGTCCGGGAGCATTCGAAGATGAGGAAGAGAAGATCGACGCGTTTGTGAAAGGATTACCGGAAAGAATCCAAGAAGATATAAGTTCACACGAGCCCGCCTCCATACAACAGGCATGTAAAATGGCTCACAAACTAGTGAACCAGATTGAAGAAAGAATTAAAGAACAGACTGCTGAAGAGGCCAATGTGAAGCAAGTTAAAAGAAAGTGGGAGGAAAATGGTGATAAGAATCACCAATACAACAACAACAGCAATTACAACAATAATCGCAACAATTATCCCAACAATCGCAACTACAACAAACGGCCCAACAACAACAACAACAACAACAACAACAACAACAACAACAACAACAACAGCAACTACAACAATCATCCCAACAACAATAATAACTGCAACAACAACAACAATCAGAAGCAGCTATGCCAAAGGTGTGAAAAGTATCACTCGGGGTTCTGCACCAAATTTTGCAACAAGTGTAAAAGAAATGGTCATAGCGCGGTGAAGTGTGAGGTCTACGGACCAGGGGTTAATAGAACGAAAGGAACAAATGGTGTTGGAATGAGTAATGGCGGAGCAAGTAGTGTCGGAGCAAGTTATGCCAATGTAGTTTGTTATAAATGTGGAAAACCGAGCCACATTATTAGAAATTGCCCGAACCAGGAGAACACGAATGGACAAGGCCGCGGAAGAGTTTTCAATATTAATGCGGCAGAGGCACAGGAAGACCCGGAGCTTGTTACGGGTACGTTTCTTATTGACAATAAATCTGCTTACGTTTTATTTGATTCGGGTGCGGATAGAAGCTATATGAGTAGAGATTTTTGTGCTAAATTAAGTTGTCCATTGACACCTTTGGATAGTAAATTTTTACTCGAATTAGCAAATGGTAACTTAATTTCAGCAGATAATATATGTCGGAATCGAGAAATTAAACTGGTTAGCGAAACATTTAAGATTTATTTGATACCAGTAGAGTTAGGGAGTTTTGATGTGATAATCGGTATGGACTGGTTGAAAGAAGTGAAAGCAGAGATCATTTGTTACAAAAATGCAATTCGCATTATACGAGAAAAAGGAAAACCCTTAATGGTGTACGGAGAAAAGGGCAACACGAAGCTACATCTTATTAGTAATTTGAAGGCACAAAAACTAATAAGAAAAGGTTGCTATGCTGTTCTAGCACAAGTCGAGAAAGTACAAACTGAAGAAAAGAGCATCAATGATGTTCCCATTGCAAAAGAATTTCCCGATGTATTTTCGAAAGAATTACCGGGATTACCCCCACATCGATCCATTGAATTTCAAATAGATCTTGTACCAGGAGCTGCACCAATAGCTCGTGCTCCTTACAGACTCGCACCCAGCAAGATGAAAGAACTGCAAAGCCAATTACAAGAACTTTTAGAGCGTGGTTTCATTCGACCAAGCACATCACCGTGGGGAGCTCCTGTTTTGTTTGTCAAGAAGAAAGATGGTACATTCAGGTTGTGTATCGACTACCGAGAGTTGAACAAACTTACCATCAAGAACCGCTACCCACTACCGAGAATCGATGACTTATTTGATCAACTACAAGGCTCGTCTGTTTATTCAAAGATTGACTTACGTTCCGGGTATCATCAAATGCGGGTGAAAGAAGATGATATTCCAAAGACTGCTTTCAGAACACGTTATGGTCATTACGAGTTTATGGTCATGCCGTTTGGTTTAACTAATGCACCAGCTGTGTTCATGGACCTTATGAACCGAGTGTGTGGACCATACCTTGACAAGTTTGTCATTGTTTTCATTGATGACATACTTATTTACTCAAAGAATGACCAAGAACACGGTGAACATTTGAGAAAGGTGTTAGAAGTATTGAGGAAGGAAGAATTGTACGCTAAGTTTTCAAAGTGTGCATTTTGGTTGGAAGAAGTTCAATTCCTCGGTCACATAGTGAACAAAGAAGGTATTAAGGTGGATCCGGCAAAGATAGAAACTGTTGAAAAGTGGGAAACCCCGAAAACTCCGAAACACATACGCCAGTTTTTAGGACTAGCAGGTTACTACAGAAGGTTCATCCAAGACTTTTCCAGAATAGCAAAACCCTTGACTGCATTAACGCATAAAGGGAAGAAATTTGAATGGAATGATGAACAAGAGAAAGCGTTTCAGTTATTGAAGAAAAAGCTAACTACGGCACCTATATTGTCATTGCCTGAAGGGAATGATGATTTTGTGATTTATTGTGATGCATCAAAGCAAGGTCTCAGTTGTGTATTAATGCAACGAACGAAGGTGATTGCTTATGCGTCTAGACAATTGAAGATTCACGAACAAAATTATACGACGCATGATTTGGAATTAGGCGCGGTTGTTTTTGCATTAAAGACTTGGAGGCACTACTTATATGGGGTCAAAAGTATTATATATACCGACTACAAAAGTCTTCAACACATATTTAATCAGAAACAACTGAATATGAGGCAGCGTAGGTGGATTGAATTATTGAATGATTACGACTTTGAGATTCGTTACCACCCGGGGAAGGCAAATGTGGTAGCCGATGCCTTGAGCAGGAAGGACAGAGAACCCATTCGGGTAAAATCTATGAATATAATGATTCATAATAACCTTACTACTCAAATAAAGGAGGCGCAACAAGGAGTTTTAAAAGAGGGAAATTTAAAGGATGAAATACCCAAAGGATCGGAGAAGCATCTTAATATTCGGGAAGACGGAACCCGGTATAGGGCTGAAAGGATTTGGGTACCAAAATTTGGAGATATGAGAGAAATGGTACTTAGAGAAGCTCATAAAACCAGATACTCAATACATCCTGGAACGGGGAAGATGTACAAGGATCTCAAGAAACATTTTTGGTGGCCGGGTATGAAAGCCGATGTTGCTAAATACGTAGGAGAATGTTTGACGTGTTCTAAGGTCAAAGCTGAGCATCAGAAACCATCAGGTCTACTTCAACAACCCGAAATCCCGGAATGGAAATGGGAAAACATTACCATGGATTTCATCACTAAATTGCCAAGGACTGCAAGTGGTTTTGATACTATTTGGGTAATTGTTGATCGTCTCACCAAATCAGCACATTTCCTGCCAATAAGAGAAGATGAAAAGATGGAGAAGTTAGCACGACTGTATTTGAAGGAAGTCATCTCCAGACATGGAATACCAATCTCTATTATCTCTGATAGGGATGGCAGATTTATTTCAAGATTCTGGCAGACATTACAGCAAGCATTAGGAACTCGTCTAGACATGAGTACTGCCTATCATCCACAAACTGATGGGCAGAGCGAAAGGACGATACAAACGCTTGAAGACATGCTACGAGCATGTGTTATTGATTTTGGAAACGGTTGGGATCGACATCTACCGTTAGCAGAATTTTCCTACAACAACAGCTACCATTCAAGCATTGAGATGGCGCCGTTTGAAGCACTTTATGGTAGAAAGTGCAGGTCTCCGATTTTTTGGAGTGAAGTGGGGGATAGACAGATTACGGGTCCGGAGATAATACAAGAAACTACCGAGAAAATCATCCAAATTCAACAAAGATTGAAAACCACCCAGATTCGACAAAAGAGCTACGCGGACAGTAAAAGAAAAGATATAGAGTTTGAAATTGGAGAAATGGTCATGCTTAAGGTTTCACCTTGGAAAGGCGTTGTTCGATTTGGTAAACGGGGGAAACTAAATCCAAGGTACATTGGACCATTCAAGATTATAGATCATGTCGGACCAGTAGCTTACCAACTGGAGCTACCTCAACAACTCGCGGCTGTACATAACACTTTCCACGTCTCAAATTTGAAGAAATGTTTTGCTAAAGAAGATCTCACTATTCCGTTGGACGAAATCCAAATCAATGAAAAACTTCAATTCATTGAAGAACCCGTCGAAATAATGGATCGTGAGGTTAAGAGACTTAAACAAAACAAGATACCGATTGTTAAGTTCGATAGAATGCTTGTAGAGGACTCGAGTTCACCTGGGAGCGTGAAGATCAGATGAAGAAGAAATACCCGCATTTATTTCCAGAAGATACGTCAACACCTCCAACTGCTTAAAATTTCGGGACGAAATTTATTTAACGGGTAGGTACTGTAGTGACCCGAACTTTTCCATGTTTATATATATATATATATATTAAATGAAATTGTTATTTACATGATTAAGTGTTTCCAACATGTTAAGCAATCAAACTTGTTAATACTTGATTAATTGAAATAGGTTTCATATAGACAATTGACCACCCAAGTTGACCGGTGATTCACGAACGTTAAAACTTGTAAAAACTATACGATGACATATATATGGTTATATATATAGTTAACATGATTTTATTATAAGTATGTATCTCATTAGGTATTTTAACAATGAGTTATATACATAAAAATGAGACTATTAATTTAAGAAACTCGAAAACGATATATATAACGATTATCGTTATAACAACGTCTTACTAGGTACATATGAATCATATTAAGATATTGATACACTTGGTTAATTATGTTAAATGATAAGTAAATATATTATTAAGTGTATTAACAATGAAATACATATGTAAAAATAAGACTACTAACTTAATGATTTCGAAACGAGACATATATGTAACGATTATCGTTGTAACGACATTTAACTGTATATATATCATACTAAGATATATTATATATCATAATATCATGATAATATAACAACTTAACATCTCATTTGTTATAATAAACAATGGGTTAACAACATTCAACAAGATCGTTAACCTAAAGGTTTCAAAACAACATTTACATGTAACGACTAACGATGACTTAACGACTCAGTTAAAATGTATATACATGTAGTGTTTTAATATGTATTCATACACTTTTGAAAGACTTCAATACACTTATCAAAATACTTCTACTTAACAAAAATGCTTACAATTACATCCTCGTTCAGTTTCATCAACAATTCTACTCGTATGCACCAGTATTCGTACTCGTACAATACATAGCTTTTAGATGTATGTACTATTGGTATATACACTCCAATGATTAGCTCTTAGCAGCCCATGTGAGTCACCTAACACATGTGAGAACCATCATTTGGAAACTAGCATGAAATATCTCATAAAATTACAAAAATATGAGTAATCATTCATGACTTATTTACATGAAAACAAAATTACATATCCTTTATATCTAATCCATACACCAACGACCAAAAACACCTACAAACACTTTCATTCTTCAATTTTCTTCATCTAATTGATCTCTCTCAAGTTCTATCTTCAAGTTCTAAGTGTTCTTCATATATTCTACAAGTTCTAGTTACATAAAATCAAGAATACTTTCAAGTTTGCTAGCTCACTTCCAATCTTGTAAGGTGATCATCCAACCTCAAGAAATCTTTGTTTCTTACAGTAGGTTATCATTCTAATACAAGGTAATAATCATATTCAAACTTTGGTTCAATTTCTATAACTATAACAATCTTATTTCAAGTGATGATCTTACTTGAACTTGTTTTCGTGTCATGATTCTGCTTCAAGAACTTCGAGCCATCCAAGGATCCGTTGAAGCTAGATCCATTTTTTTCTTTTCCAGTAGGTTTATCCAAGGAACTTAAGGTAGTAATGATGTTCATAACATCATTCGATTCATACATATAAAGCTATCTTATTCGAAGGTTTAAACTTGTAATCACTAGAACATAGTTTAGTTAATTCTAAACTTGTTCGCAAACAAAAGTTAATCCTTCTAACTTGACTTTTAAAATCAACTAAACACATGTTCTATATCTATATGATATGCTAAATTAATGATTTAAAACCTGGAAACACGAAAAACACCGTAAAACCGGATTTACGCCGTCGTAGTAACACCGCGGGCTGTTTTGGGTTAGTTAATTAAAAACTATGATAAACTTTGATTTAAAAGTTGTTATTATGAGAAAATGATTGTTATTATGAACATGAAACTATATCAAAAAATTATGGTTAAACTCAAAGTGGAAGTATGTTTTCTAAAATGGTCATCTAGACGTCGTTCTTTCGACTGAAATGACTACCTTTACAAAAACGACTTGTAACTTATTTTTCCGACTATAAAACTATACTTTTTCTGTTTAGATTCATAAAATAGAGTTCAATATGAAACCATATCAATTTGATTCACTCAAAACGGATTTAAAATGAAGAAGTTATGGGTAAAACAAGATTGGATAATTTTTCTCATTTTAGCTACGTGAAAATTGGTAACAAATCTATTCAACCATAACTTAATCAACTTGTATTGTATATTATGTAATCTTTAGATACCATAGACACGTATACAATGTTTTGACCTATCATGTCGACACATCTATATATATTTCGGAACAACCATAGACACTCTATATGTGAATGTTGGAGTTAGCTATACAGGGTTGAGGTTGATTCCAAAATATATATAGTTTGAGTTGTGATCAATACTGAGATACGTATACACTGGGTCGTGGATTGATTCAAGATAATATTTATCGATTTATTTCTGTACATCTAACTGTGGACAACTAGTTGTAGGTTACTAACGAGGACAGCTGACTTAATAAACTTAAAACATCAAAATATATTAAAAGTGTTGTAAATATATTTTGAACATACTTTGATATATATGTATATATTGTTATAGGTTCGTGAATCAACCAGTGGCCAAGTCTTACTTCCCGACGAAGTAAAAATCTGTGAAAGTGAGTTATAGTCCCACTTTTAAAATCTAATATTTTTGGGATGAGAATACATGCAGGTTTTATAAATGATTTACAAAATAGACACAAGTACGTGAAACTACATTCTATGATTGAATTATCGAAATCGAATATGCCCCTTTTTATTAAGTCTGGTAATCTAAGAATTAGGGAACAGACACCCTAATTGACGCGAATCCTAAAGATAGATCTATTGGGCCTAACAAACCCCATCCAAAGTACCGGATGCTTTAGTACTTCGAAATTTATATCATATCCGAAGTGTGTCCTGGAATGATGGGGATATTCTTATATATGCATCTTGTTAATGTCGGTTACCAGGTGTTCACCATATGAATGATTTTTATCTCTATGTATGGGATGTATATTGAAATATGAAATCTTGTGGTCTATTGTTACGATTTGATATATATAGGTTAAACCTATAACTCACCAACATTTTTGTTGACGTTTAAAGCATGTTTATTCTCAGGTGAATACTAAGAGCTTCCGCTGTTGCATACTAAAATAAGGACAAGATTTGGAGTCCATGTTTGTATGATATTGTGTAAAAACTGCATTCAAGAAACTGATTTCGATGTAACATATTTGTATTGTAAACCATTATGTAATGGTCGTGTATAAACAGGATATTTTAGATTATCATTATTTGATAATCTACGTAAAGCTTTTTAAACCTTTATTTATGAAATAAAGGTTATGGTTTGTTTTAAAAATGAATGCAGTCTTTGAAAAATGTCTCATATAGAGGTCAAAACCTCGCAACGAAATCAATTAATATGGAACGTTTTTAATTAATAAGAACGGGACATTTCAGTTTGTCTTGAACTGGAGGTCGCGAGTTCGAGCCCGGGCTGGGGCATTTTTTTCTTAGCCTATTCTTTTTGGAGGTAAAACTTCTATTTATTATTATTATTATTATTATTATTATTATTATTATTATTATTATTATTATTATTATTATTATTATTATTATTATTATTATTAATGTTATATTTATTAATTATTGGTATTATTATGTTAACATAAATAATATGATTAATATCATTATCATTATCATTAGCATATGTATTATTAGTATTATTATCATTATCGTTAGCAAAAGTATTATTATTATTATCCTTATTATTATTAATTATTATTATTATAATCGTTATTAGAAAGATCATTACTATTATGGTTGTTATAATTATTATTATTACTATTATTATCATTTTTATCAAAGTTTATATTATTAATAAAATTATCATTTAGGTTGTTATTAGTATCAATATTATCATAACAAATAAGTAATTTCTATATAAAAGTATATGTATTACAACTACCATAATATTACATATAATTATATACATTAAGATTTTTTTTTGCATATAACAAATTATTGATTTTTAATATAACATTAAACATATGTATATATAAAACTATATAAATATTAACTATTTTAATGATATATACAAATTAAATGTATAGGATATATAATTTAAAATATAATATATAAATTAGTTCGATTACAATTAAATGTGTTATTATATATATAAATGATATAGGTTCGTGAATCCAAGAACAACCCTGCATTGTTCAGTATCGTCGTATGCATATTTTTACTACAAAAAATCGTATCGTGAGTTCATTTGATTCCCTTTTACTCTTTATATTTTTGGGACTGAGAATACATGCGATGTTTTTACAACTGCTTTATTAAATGCTTTTGAAATATATTTTGAACTGAGAATACATGAAATGCTTTTATAAATGTTTGACAAGATAGACACAAGCAAAACATTCCTCGAATGAATTATTATGCAGACAGAAGTTCTGTGGATTATTATTGAATTAGTTGGACGTGATAATTGCCACTAATTGTTGTGAATATTTCCCCTTGATTATTATTGCTTGGTAACCTAAGAATTAGAAAATGGGTATGGCCCTAATTCACGTGAATCCTAAAGGTAGCTACTGGGTTTAACACCCCCACCCAGAATGTTCACTAGACGGAAGAGCTAGTGGGCATGGTGTTTAGTACTTCGAAGTTTATATATTATACAGACGAGATATTCTGTTTTGGGGATATTGTTGATGCGCATTATATGTTAAGGTCGGTTACCATGTTGAGCAATGAAATCAAAATGAATGTTATGTATCGAGAGAATGATTTTTATACACAGGTTATGTGTATTAGTTTTGTGCACGAGATATGTGTACGATTATTAAAAATCGCGAGGCAACCTACGGGGGAGAAAAGGATACGAACCTACTCTGCCAAGCATTATAAAAAATGGTTTAGTACACGAGATAGGTGTACTGTATTGAAATCTTGTGGTCTATCAAAATGATGAATTTTATTGTTTATGATAAACCTATGAACTCACCAACCTTTTGGTTGACACTTTTAAAACATGTTTATTCTCAGGTCTGAAAGAAATCTTCCGCTGTGCATTTGCTCATTTTTAAAGATATTACATGGAGTCGTTCATAGCATATAGAGGTCAGTATCTCGTAATGGGACCAGCTGTTAAAGACTTCGTCCATGTGGATTAGGACGGGTCACTACAGGTGGTATCAGAGCGGTGGTCTTAGCGAACCAGGTCTTGCATTAGTATGTCTAACTGGTAGTTGTTAGGATGCATTAATGAGTCTGGACTTTGACCTAGTAGTTGTTAGGATACATTAATAAGTCTGGACTTGAACCTTGTCTGCATGTCAAAAGTTTTGCATATCATTCCTTATCGAAAAATATCTACTTATCATTTTTAGTCTCGATACATCTTATTGCAATTATTGCATAAATGGTGTACAGACGAATTCATATTCCATCACATTAGACCTTATCTGACACATTTCCTTAATTCCCTCCGTAATCTACGGGATTTTCTGTACTATATATAGGTATTAGGTATTCTATGTAATTAGAATATCATCCGATATTCAAAAATCATTTCATATCGAAAATCCTTTATCTAACCATGCAAGATGAATTCTACAACCAGTTCAAGTTCCTCGGATTCCAACAGCTATTCCGATATAGATTTTCACTCAAACTCCGAAAGCAGTGTAACCGAGATGGAGCAACCAATTAGCCATCATTAATTCTGGATGAATTGGGGATGGGTTAGTAGTCGACTTAACCAATGGAGACAAGAAGAAGGTGATCCTTTTCACCAACCAATTCATCTCTTGGCAAAGAACCTGAAGCTCTTACCGGCGAACCAGTCCAAAACATCATTGTCACCCTCATTTCCAGAATAACTCACAACGATTATATATTATCTACAATTATAAACTTTATTCATCCGCTCATTCCAACCGCCAATCATCCCGTTGTAATGGAATAAATCAACGAGCTTCGCGCCCGAGTTGTAGCCTTGGAAAATATGGTGCAAAACGTACCAGCTTCAGCAACATCACCGGCACTAACAGTACCACCAACATCAATACCAGTACCACCAACAACCCAAGTTTCAACATCACATGCCTCAACATCTCATTCTATACCTCGAGCATAATCATCGTTCTACGTATCGTTCTACATCATTTATCTTTGTTCTACCTGGAAATTATATAATCTCTAAAGTTTTAGAGATTATGTATTCTAGTTCTAACGGTAAATCAAATGAGTTTAATATTATATTGACTCATTTAAATCCATGATTACATCTGAAGAAAATATATATGTATATATATTTTCATAAAGATTGTAATTAAAAGTTATTTTGTAGAAACTGTTAATGATGAAAATATTTTAACGGGTAGGTAATACCCGAGGAATATTTAAATTTCACATTAATAAGTTACATTGTACCTTCTTCAATTCAGATTCAGCAGTCATTAACAATACTGCTCAAATCCACACATATACGTATCCGTTCACTAAAGAACAACTATTTTCATTCAAATTCAATTTCATATTCGGATTTTGACCGATCAGAATCCAAGTTAAGATTTGACAAGTGGCATAATGAAGAAAATAATGGACAAAATAAAATTGATTAGTAACCAATTAATTAACTACGTAAAACTTTAAACATATACTAACCTTGGACAATTAAAGAGTATTAAAAGAGTAGGAAATATTAAATATAACACATTTTGATTTAAAATATTATTAATAAGTTACATCTACCACAGTTAAATATTTTCTCAAGTTTGTCACTTGATTTAATCTTAAACAATCATTTGTATCTTGACAATTACCATCTACGTTCAAACTCTTCAAAATCTTGAAAACATCTCGTATTGATAACCAATGATTCAGATATGAGAATACTGATGAAGCAGTAAAACGGCTGAAAGTCTTAGAAGACAGAAGTTTGATAACAAAAGAATGCTACGTTGGAAAAGCTCGGAAAAAGATCGAAATCTCCTTTCCTCATTTCTCCTATATTTGATGTCGTTATATCTTTCTTAAATGCAATATCCTCAACATTCTGAAGATTTTATCATTCTCATTCATAATTACCTTCGCCGTCATTTTATCCTTGGTAAACTGTATCGAAAACTGTTGTGACTTCTAAATTCAGTGAAACCCTGAAGTTTTGAATTCTTGGATATTTTAGAGTAATATTGGAATGAAATCATAAGTTAATGTAATATAATGACACTTGATCAACGTGATTATATTACAGTAAGTCATGTGGAAGTTCTAATGGAACGTGATGATGGTAATGCTTGATCAACCTTATTATCACTACGAACCGTATTACTTGACTTGTATTCATCATAAACCATGTTACTTGATTCGAATTCGTCATGAAACCCAACTCAATCCGAGAAGGGCATTCATAAAACTATCTACATATCTATCTCGAAGAAATCTTTAAATATTATCATTTCCTTCTTCGATGAAATATTCTTTGACGATTAAAAATCTTTCTATTAATAATCTGAGTTCAAATCTGGTACTAAAACATTCTTGATTTCAATTCCAATTATCACCACTCAAATTTCGGGATAAAATTTCTTTAACGGGTAGGTACTGTAATGACCCGAAAATTTTTGACAAATTTTAAACCAAACTTTCGATACGATTTAATATTTTTGACACGATAAGAAAAGTCTGTTAGGTTGAGTCTCAAAAATTTTGAACTGTTTCATATATGCAATTGATCTTCGACCACTCCCGATGATTCACGAACATTTGTGTGTAAATATATGTATGAATTTTATACATAAGTAATATTATATATATACTGTAATATATATAAATTTTATAAATATTAATTATTAAATATATGTTATTATATGATATATATTATATAATTAGTAAATATGATATAATTAATGAATTGTAATATTAATATAGTATATGTAATTACAAGTTAAAAAAATAAAAATAATAATAATTGTTATACTAATATTACTAATTACTTTCATTATGATTATCAATATTAATATTAATATTAAAATTAGTATTATTAATATTATTATTTTCAATATATAACATATAGATATGAAGTTGATATATATAAATTGTTATAGTATCATTATAATTAATATTATTATTATTAATAATATTGTTATAAATTTTATAGTTATTATTATCATTATCATAATATTATTATTATTACTATTATATTATTATAAACTAGTATTATATTATTAATTATAATATTAAGAGTATTATTATTATAGTTAAATTTATTAATTAATAAGATTAATTATGATATATAAATACAGATATATATACAGATATATAAAAACATATATATATATATATATATATATATATATATATATATATATATACAGATACATTATATGAATTAGTATTATTATATTAATAATACAATTATTAATTTATATTAATTAAATACGGAATTATACAAACACAGAATCAAAATCAGATTCACGATACAATCATACTGTGTTTAATTTGTTCTTCCTGTCTCAAAATCATACAAATCAAAGATTCAATCTTAAGAACAAAACAAATTCGGTTGCACATTACAATCTGCTTTCATTTTTTTTTCTTCTTCTTCTTTTCTCTATTCTTGTTCTTCTCATGCTCATGATTCTTCCTGTCTGCAATTGATACCAGACAAATTCATAAATACAACAAAATCAGTTGAGTGTTCAAATCAAATTCTCAATGCAAACAAACTGATCAAATCACTTTTAATAACTTTAATTATTCGATTACCAGCTAGCTATATATGATGCTATTCCTTACTGCAATTCGAATGGAGGAGGAGAAAAATCAAACAGACATATACAAAATTTGTTAGCTGTCAATAACAGTTAAAGCGTACGAATCTGTTTCAAGTCCCTATCTATTTCCATTTTCTTATTTCCTTCTTTTTGCTCGAGATTCTCTGTCGACATAGCTGCACTACAAACCAAATCAATCGTACCTTTGAGTTCTATTACAATCATTCAAATGCACAATATATATATATCCGCTACTGCAATTGTAAAAATAAAAGAGATATATTAAAATACATATACATATATTACTTACACTCAAGCATTTGCAGAATGATATTTAGGATTCATAATCGAAACCAACTTTAATCTTCTTCTATTTTGATGTACCATCGAACACACCATCAATCCAACTTCTTCTGTTTCTATTTCGTGATGTAACAATCATCCAAACACCACCCTCTTTTGTGAACCCATTTCTTGTGTTCCTGATGTGAACCGAAAACAACCTCATCACCTATTTAATTATATACATACATACATGACAATAAACACACACATAATCAAAATCAACTTGTTGCTTATTGTTTCTATCTCGGGTACAACCCTCATTTACAATCAACTATCATTCGTCACCCAACAAACCGCCACTGTAAACTACAAAATTCAGCGTGAAAACACCAAACCTATTCTTCTTCGTGAACACTCGATCACCACTGCAACACCACTTCGCCACAACAATCTTCTCTCTCTCTCTTTCTCTATATCTCTCTCTCCCCATTGTATTTTTGCTATTTAACGAACACTGTTGCACTCCTTTTATTTTTGTTCCAACCGTAAACCCGCCACCATCCTTCACCTTGTCACCTCAACATTCAGACTTCTAATACAATTCGATTCTTCTACTACCGTAAGCTTCTATTTTTTTCTCGAATCAAATCTTACAAAAACCCCTTTAAAATGGACACCTATTATTATTAGACATATGCTTTCGCTGTTGTTATATACTCGTTTCTTTTACTAGTCGATTTAAACTTTAAATCATTGCATGATATTAAAGGTGGTGTGGAGGGGTCACGATGGGATATTTTTTTCCTAGGATCCTAATTTCAACGTACACCATGTTTGTTAAATGGAAGTTTATGGCCTACATGTCTTCCCACTTGCCACTTTGATTGCTAATTAGAGAGAGCACTAATACAATAATAAAAATGTGATAATAACTAAAACAATCAGTGAAGTAATCTGGTCCAAACACTGGTCACGTACGCATTTTTTTCCCTTCTAGATGGATCACGGTATTGAAAGTGATATTGGGTATATGCGAATGATTAAAATGATGATAAAGGTAATGATATTTGTAGTCGTCCCAGTGTTTGTTCACACCTACTCAGCCGCTTGATTTAATTTAAAGTTTCGATAGTTACGTTTGAGTTTTGGTTCCACACAAACCCTCACACGTACTGCAACTTCGTGGGTCTTCAGTAAAAAAAATAATAATACCAAGACTAATATTAATTGATGTAACTTGGGCCATTTAATTTTGGACTACACCTTTTGAATGAGAATTGTAAACATGGGTCTCTTGGGCCAAAGTAATGTTGGGCCGAAATCCTTTTGATGATTAGGCTTGAAAGTTGATTAATCTAAAGAAAATCCTTTTGATGATTAGGCTTGAAAGTTGATTAATTTAAAGAAGATAAGGACTGGTACACGAGTTAAAGAGTTTAACTGTAAATTAAATCAGAAAAGAAACAGATAGAGGACTGGTCAGGGGTGTTTGTCTTGAATGGAAGGTCACGGGTTCGAGCCCGGGCTGGGGCATTATTTTCTTAGCCTATTCTTTTTGGAGGTAGAACTTCTATTTATTATTTTTATTATTATTATTATTATTATTATTATTATTATTATTATTATTATTATTATTATTATTATTATTATTACTATTATTATTATTATTATTATTATATTATTATTATTATTATTATTATTATTAATGTTATATTTATTAATTATTGGTATTCACGTCCAACTAATTCAATAATAATTCACAGAACTTCTGTCTGCATAATAATTCATTCGAGGAATGTTTTGCTTGTGTCTATCTCGTCAAACATTTATAAAAGCATCTCAGTCCAAAAATATATATTTCAAATGCATTTAATAAAGCAGTTGTAAAAACAGCGCATGTATTCTCACTCCCAAAAATATAAAGAGTAAAAGGGAATCAAATGACCTCTCCAACCTTTTAGTTGACACTTTTAAAACATGTTTATTCTCAGGTCTGAAAGAAATCTCTCGCTGTGCATTTGCTCATTTTTAAAGATATTACATGGAGTCGTTCATGGCATATAGAGGTCAGTACCTCGCAATGGGACCAGCTGTTGAAGACTTCGTCCAGGTGGATTAGGATGGGTCACTACAAAATGTGGTTCAATAAGCTAAACGGACCCTTAAAGTTGTGTAACCAATTAACGTGCACCGTAAGTTTGTAATTTGATATTGTATGTTATAACTTTGACCATATGGAGCTTCCTTCTTTGGAGCTTCAACCTATGTATCCTTGACCCTTGACCTTCTCCTCCTGATAACTTTTTCCAAACAAAACCCCATCATAAACAAAAAATGGGAAAACATAACCCATTAGTTGAACTACAAAAGTACCCGCTCCTTGAATTACCCCGCACCTAAAGCTTACTGTATTTTGCAATTTGCATACTTAAATAAACCGTTAAAAATTCTGAGACGATGTAACAACTTTTTTCTGCCTTACCTCTTTGTGTCCCTTTAACATGTTCAACCAAAGGTCAAATGCCACCCACAATGATGTAAGTAAGCACCATGATCTCTTCTCAAGCCACCTAAACCATATGTCAATCCACCATGATCTATTGTAGCTAAGAGTCAATGTATCAAAGGCAACTTTGAAAGTTATTATTATGTACTATCAACTAAAGATAATCATTGTAGCATCAAAAGTTGTTAACTAAAAATGGTAAGGTAAAAAGGTCAGGAGTATTACATGAATATCATAAGTTTAAAACTGAGTCGTCTTGAGTACTTTTTAAAACTTAGTTTGAGAGTCTCGAGCCCTAAACTAATTTTCGGCAATTTGTTCAAACATATATGTGATTAACCAACGAAAATCATATGAAGCCCAAATGGAACCAGTCTTGTCCAGCTGAGGTCGTTTTGTCCTTATTTAAATATCTACTCACCGCCCAAATCTAATATTACAAATATAAGCATTCACACAAGTAATTTTCTGACATATCCAAACCTGTAAAGAGATCATAACCCATTAGCTGAACTACAAAAATACCCGCTCCTTAAAATACCCCGTACCTAAAACTTATTGTATTGTGCATACTTGTGTGAATGCTTATCTACTACTTTTCTCATTCGAGGTAATTGACATTGATCGAATACCTTGATTCTCACTTTTCAATTATTTCTTTCGCTAGTAATGATATTGAGTGGGCTGAATTCTGTACCTTTAGCCATTTGAAAAAATTGCTATTCGGGGTTAATTATTGGAATTGTGTTTTTCGTGTGTATATTATTTATAGAGTAGTATACTGATAGGGTATAGGTAAATTTGAATTGTGAATACAAAAAAGAAAATGAGTTCAAATAACAATTACAGATAAACATTACCCACATTGCGGATCTCATTAAAAATGATTTACGGTTTTTAAGATTATTAAGCACTAATTAAAGTATAATTGTTAGTTTCTATCCACTAGACTACATCAACACCTTTTTCATTCAAAGTTTCCAAAATAAATATATTACATTCCAAAATCAATTGACATAAAATGTAACAGCTCGACTTTTTCCGTTAACTTTTGTTTACTTTCCGTTAAATACTTAACGACTGTTAGTTAAATTCTGTAAATTTATACGCCATAACTTTTTCTTAGAAAATACTATTTTTAATATGTGCTACATAGTACTTGATTTCATACTTTGGTTTATAAGTATGCGAGAAACTTAGAAAAACAAGAAAAACGTACGGTTAGTGAAAACCGGAAAAACGTCTTTAAGACAACGAAACGATTGATAATTCACTTTTAATAATTATTTTATATAATTATTATGCTTTAAAGATACTTTTAATTTATTAGAAGTTTTATAGATATAAAATGCGTAGAATTCGCTAAAACGCCCTGTTAACGTTTCGGCTTTCGGTTTCGGTTAACGACACTTAACAACGGATTATTAAGAAAAATAATTATTCCATGTATTTTATAAAAGTTAGAATTCTTTTATGATTAAGAGAATTTAATTTAATTAAAGAATCCGAAAGAATTAACATTTAGCGATTCGGTTTGCGTTTTCGGTTAACGATTTATGGGAACGAGCCTAGGAATTTTTCTAGCTAGCCAAGAGAGCCAAAGGCATCTCATTCCAGCACCAAATCGGCAACCCTCCCATCTAGCCCATCATTTGATTTATTTTGTAGTCAAACAATTTTCTCCCAAATTATTAGCATGACGATGATTAGATTGTTAAATGTTAATTAGGGTTTATAAATTCCGTGATGTTGAAGAAGATAGATTGACTCAGTTTGACTCAATTTGTTTATAGTGAAGATGTGTGATTTGAATCAATTTCTAACCATTATTAAAGCAAACGAATAAGACAGATGAACAGATGTAAATAGATGTAGAAAAAAGATGGATGAAAGATGAGCAAAATTTACCAAAATCACGCACTTATAACTCACGATATTGGAAAAGGAGGTAGAGATTAATACCATAATAATGATGAATCCATTACTTTCAAGATGTATGTGATAAATAACGATTAATTTCTGAACAATGACTCTCAGGGCGTCCTTCATTCAAATAACATGGTGGATAATTAGATCAAAAAACATATGATGGTAAAGTAAAAAAATAATAGACACATTAACTCACAAATAATGATTTATTAGCTAATATGTTTTGCAGATAATTTATGGTCATTGGATCAAGGGATATGGTGAAGTAATTATTTGATCTAATGATGATTAAAGGGTGTTTGAAAATATTTATTACTTAACAAAAACTCTCTTTTTAAGGTAGAGAGTAGATTAAAGTTTTATAACTCAATTAATTATTATACGTACCACTGAAATATCTGATTAAGAATATTACGTACGACAAAATAAACAATTCGCTGGTTTGCCCGAGAGGTTAAGGGGGAAGACTTAAGATCTTCTGCACATAAGTGCGCATGGGTTCGAACCCCATAGCCAGCACAATTTTTTTTTTTCAGTTAATTCAAACAATATCTACAACTCTGACCCTTCATCTTTTTAGTAAGTTACAATTACCCCCTTATCAGTTCATCGTATAAAAATACCCCGTATAATATACGGAGTATCTGATAAAAACTACAACTACACCCCTTAAAGTTTATGATAATCACAATTCGGCCCCTTAGTTAACGATCCTCATAATAAAAGCTAGGGTATGCATAATTACGGAGTATTATTTTTCTGATTAATCTGAATTGATCACCGACTAAGCGCCAATTACAGTTTGTCTGAACGACGACGTACAAGAAATTGTTCCGAATCCTAGGGTTCTTCCTTCATATTCAGTTACTCGTTTACAATCGTAAGTATGCGATCATCTGTTATCTCATCAATTCATGCTATATTATCAGTTTTCTATATCAATAACTCAACTGTAAACCCTAAATACCAAAACCACCTTACGAAACCCTAAATTAGCTGTTTCAATTTCTAATTTGTATGTATTGATGTTGATATGTTTGTATAGCTGCATCTTAACAATCTGTATTCTGTAATTTAATTATATGTAGAGCTTTTTCGACTGATTGGTGCTGCGCGCCTGCGCTGTAGGATCATTAGAACAACTTCATGGAGGTTAGTCTAGAATTTAAAATACTGTGTTGATTTAAGTATATGCGAAGTTTGTGTATTATCAGTTGATTTACCTGTTTGATTTATAATGTGTTTATGATAGAATCCAATTGACATTGACAAAACAAAGGAAATGTTGCAACCTGATGAAACTGGTGGTGGTGGATTACAACTGCCTGGGAAAGATAGGGTTGTCTTCAGAGCTCGTGAGAGGAAATCGCTACTAGGTTAGTGCACTGAATTTTCTTTTACCACTGTGAGATTTGTATTTACATGTTTTCGAATCATCATATCTAGTAATATTTGTTTTTGTAACATAGATAATAGATAATTATAATTATAATGGCCTTTAGTGTATGGTCCATGATGCCAAAATAATACTTTTATTTTGCCTTGTTAATTGCTATGCATTTGACCCTGAAGATATTAACCACATATCAACATTAGCCTAGTTTAAGTAGTGCTTCATAGCACTTTTTTTGGTATTTATACAGAGTACTGTGTGTTGCAACTGGTTGAAGTTTAATTTACATTCAGAGTAGTTTCTTTTAACTCTTCTTTACATTTACGTATTAGTGAATAGTTTTGTACATATCACTTAGCAATACCAATTAATTAATCAAGTAGCTAGCTAAAGTTTATCAATCAAGTAACTAAAGTTTGCACATCAAACATTTTTAGCACCATGGGTCTTCACGAAACGAATTTAGTTAGTTCAACTTTAAGTTATGATGTTTCTTTAACCTTCTTTAATTTCGGAATCCAAGTTTATCAACAAAACGTTGTGGAATTCAAATCTGAATATATATTTCTCTCATCATGTAAAAGAAATTATGTGTACCATAATGTTTATAATTGTAAATTGTAATTATACTTCTGACAATTCTAACAATATAAGAAATGGGGGAACAAAAGCTTTGAAAGTGATAAGCTAAATGGTAGGGACCTTAAAGAAATTAATTCGCTATACTTAGCTTTGAACTCAGGTGTCAAATTCTAATTGCCAAGAACTTGCCACTTTATCTAACCTTAAGAATGTTTAATTATTAGTTTTAACTTTTAAGTATTTTACCACAACGTTTTTGGTGAAAGTACAGAAAGACAAGTTACTATTTAAAATAGTTGGGCACATGATATTAAGGGATAATTAAGTAACAAAAGTCTTCTTTCATAGATTTATTATTCATGATATAGTCATATTGGTCAAGTAAATTATTTAGTTAAAAGTGACTAAATAGCCAAATTGTTCATCATAAAAACTATTAATTTATTTGTATGATCATGTCAATTTCTATTAGTTTGGTAACTAGCATAGTATGAAAAATAAGACCAATTAAACCTCACAAATTGGAAGGAAAAGTACAGTATGAAGAAAATAAATTAATATTTTTAGTTCACAAAATTGGAATTCAAATGACACGTCAGATTATCACTGCAGAAGTAATGAGTTAACGGGAAACAAAAGGATTTAAACATTGGTTACTTTTGGCAAGGCTGAACTGTAGACTGTCACCAACTTACCACTCCTCCAAAACCTCATTTGTTTATTATCTTTCAATAAGGATTTATGTATGCTTATAGCTAAAGTCTATTACATCACAAAAATGACAAACGACATACTATTCATAAGTGTTTGGTAATTGATATTATGTGATAATGGGAGGGCGTGTTTCTTGTTTGTTTTGGGATGAACCATCATGCTGAGGTTTTTAGCTATTTGTAGTTAGCCTCAAGCATGATGAATGAGCAATTCGTATTTAACATTATTTCATATTTAGGTGTCATCCCTTAAGGTGATATTCTAAAACATAGTTCTTTTTTTTACCATGAATCAGGATTAGATGTCCTTGCAAGTGCAAAAAGAGTTGAAGGATCATTTAAAGTCCCTAGAGAAAAGGTTCCTTCTATGATTTCATCAATAGATGAAGTAGAAAATTCTTCATCTTTACTCACAGATCTAGAGGAAGAAGATGGAAGTGGTGTATCTGGGATTGGGCAAAATAAAAGCAGACGATACCGTGACTCTAACAGTAGCAAGACATTCGATTCAGGTATTTTTAATTTATTTGGGTTTTTTTTAGTTCATATATTGAACTGTTTACTTACAGTTGTTCTGGTCCGAATAGCAGAAAAGCGGGACCCAGAACAAGGGGGTGGGGCCTAGGTTTTGCAAAGAATTAGTTACTTCAAGTAGTTGTATTCTAATTGTATATTTCTCATTTTTGCAGAGAGCCAAATTACTGAAGAACGAGCTGCAGGCACATCGACAAGGCATCATTCAAATTCAAGTACACGTTCCGAGGTATAAGATATATAACAGTGTGTAATTCTATCGTCCGTACTCTAATAATAAGTTTTTTAGTTTGATTATATGATTTTTTGGGTTACTAGAATGTACATATTTCAAACTGCAAAGGACTTTCTCTAGAGAAGACCCAAATGAATATTAAAGGTCATGACAATGACAAACAACAATTCAATACCATTAACAAGTTGCTAAATATTACAGTAATTTTATTTCAGTTTACATACATCATTACATCATCCAAGTAATAATACTCATCATCCATCAGTCATTAAGAATATTGAATGATTGTTTTCTTTCCTTTTTTTTTTTTTTTTTTTTTTTTTTGAAGGGCATAAAAAGGATGATTGTTTTCTGTTTACCAACCATAAGGAATTTTTTTTGTATATGTACCATGCTAGATTTCTTATATACGTGATATAAATAAATTATAATAGTTTAGTTGAATGTTCAGGATATTACCCCTTCATCCAGAAGTTCTAGAAGCAACCAGCATCAGAGTTCAAGGTATGATTCAACAGAATATGATAGGCGAAGAAATGATTATAGAGATGAGTCAAGAAGTCAAAGTAGGGAGCCGAGAAGATATAGCACTGATAGAGATGATCGAAACAATTCAGAGGCATCTCCTCGTTATGGAAGAGATTACCGATATTATGGGAATAAAAGAAGCAGATATGAAAGTTCAAGGAGGACCCCTGGTATGTATTTTGTTGTTATTTAAGAGTAATTTATCATATTTGATTATTAAAAATTTATCATATCATATTTGATTATTAAAATAAGCACGGCTATTTCATTATTTGACTTCCAAGGCTGTAAATTTCAATTAGTTAACTGAAGGAGCATTATATACTCAATCTGTGTCTATTGATGTCTATTTTAGTTGTTCTATATGCTCATTATAACTGACGAATATATTGTTGTTCTGGTATTGTAGGCAGATCTGAATGGGATGATGGAAGATGGGAGTGGGAAGAATCACCCCGTCGTGCAAATAGTAGTAGTAGTAGCGGCAGACATCATCCGTCACCCATGCTAGTTGGTGCTTCACCGGATGCAAGATTAGTATCTCCTTGGCTTGGGGGCAATACCCCCCAATCTGGTATGCTTTTAAATTATCTCCTAAATTTATACCTCTTGATGCAAAATTGGCTGGTCAGACAGGTTGGGTAGTGGGTTAAAACATTTATGATGTATCTGTTTGGTATGGGTTGTTTTTGACTCAGAACACTTCTCTTCCAATAATTTTAGTCAAATATGATTTAGAAGTTATTTTATACTAATCCTTCGCTTAACTAAATAAAATGATTTAAGGTTATATGTGTTAAACAGTTATTGTTTGTACTAACTATGCCTGCAATTGAGACCCATACTCTCAAATTTGGGTCAATTGGGTCAAGCTTTCGGGTCAATTGGTCTTAAGAAAAAATAGGCCCGACAATGTAAACCAAAACTTAAAAAAAGTTCCAATGAGTTTTCCTTCAACCTATTGGGTCCTATACAAAATATAAAGAAACGGGTCTAATGGGTATCAAATCTTAAAGCTCAATAAATAGAAACAGGTCTAATGGGTCTTGTGAATGGGTCAAATGGGTTGACCATAACAAGTTTCATTTATGAAAGCATTCATTGTTATATCATGATGTATATTAATATGTTTTTATATATAAAATAAGTATAAATAAGTAATAATAATAACTAAAATAATATAATAAATGTAAAAAATCAAATGTAAAAGTATATGACCCGTTTTACCCATTTGACTCGTGACCTGTTTCGACCCATTACCCGACCTGACCCAATTGGACCTGTTTAAAATTTTTACCTTTTTGACCCATGACCCATTTTAACCCAAACCCGTTTGACCTGTTACCCAAACCGACCCAACTTGACCCGTTTGCCAGGTATAGTACTAACTATTTATGGGACCCTAATAGGGCATGGTGCATCTCCATGGGACAGTGTGGCCCCATCACCAGTTCCAATAAGGGCATCTGGCTCATCAGTTAGATCTTCAACTTCAAGATCTGGTGGAAGGTCTCAACGACCATCGTCAACCGTAAATTCACTTCCCTCAGGGGTAAGATCGTCTTTTTTTCCAAATCAAATGAATTAACCAGCTGTCGCCCTTTTATATTTAGTCGACATTTGTTCAATGTCGTGTATACAGGATGAAGATACTGTAACGGAAACATTTGTTAATCCAGAGATAACTGAGAGTATGCGGTTAGAGATGGAATACGACGCTGATCGTGCATGGTAACTTCTTCATACAATTCGATCCCAAGATTCTATATTTTGAGATTTTAGTGTAGGATATACTTGTAGTTTCTCTATATTAACCTAGTTGATATATAAAGGTATGACCGAGAAGAAGGCAACACCGTGTTTGATAGTGACAGCTCATCATTTTATCTAGGGGATGAGGCTTCTGTCAAGAAGAAACAAGCAGAAGTTACCAAAAGACTGGTACGTGTAACATGTGCTACTAGACATGTCTTTATACATCTTATTATTATCTATATTATCCAAATCTTGTTGAATTTTTGTATTTACATACTTATAAAATGTGGATTTTAGGTTCGTAAGGATGGGACCCCGATGACGCTTTCTCAGAGCAAAAAGTTATCTCAACTTACAGCCGATAATGCACAATGGGAAGATCGACAGCTTCTTAGATCTGGTGCTGTTCGAGGTACAGAGGTGCAGACTGAATTCGAAGATGAGGATGAACGAAGGGTTATTCTTCTTGTTCATGGTATTAATCTGAACTTTTTATCACAAATTTTTCAATAATTTTGAGTTGAGAGTCATTTGCTGACAGTTTATCTGTTTATTTTAGATACAAAGCCACCGTTTTTGGATGGAAGGATTGTGTTTACAAAGCAAGCAGAACCTATAATGCCTTTAAAAGATCCCACATCAGATATGGCTATTATTTCAAGAAAAGGTTCTAACCTTGTTCGTGAAGTTCACGAGAAACAAAGCATGAATAAATCACGTCAACGTTTTTGGGAACTTGCTGGTTCGAAACTGGGTGATATTCTTGGTGTTGAGAAGTCAGCAGAGCAGGTTAATACTGTGTTAGAAATATTATTTCATGTTGTCTAATGTTAGTTTTCTTAATAAGCATGCTTATTGTTTAACATTTTGGTCTTTTTTACATATCAGATTGATGCTGACACAGCGGTAGTTGGTGAAGATGGTGAAGTTGATTTCAAGGAAGATTCAAAATTTGCACAGCACTTGAAAAAGGGTGAAGCAGTAAGCGATTTTGCTATGACAAAATCACTATCACAACAACGGCAATACCTCCCAATTTTTTCTGTACGAGATGAATTATTGCAGGTATTGTTTTTGTATACAGTTATAATTTACAACATAGAGCCACACAATAATTATCAGTGTGAAGAATTATGAGTATCCATTTGAAGAAAAGCAACTACTTTTTAAATTTAAATGTGATCTCATAAATTGTTTTTTTTTAATAGGTGGTAAGGGAGAATCAAGTGGTAGTGGTTGTAGGTGAAACGGGTTCTGGAAAGACAACACAATTGACTCAGGTAACTTTTCTTACCACATTATTTATCCGTGTTACGATGTTGTATTTTATATTGATCTGTAAGAATTGAAATTTTATATTTTTGTAGTATTTACATGAAGATGGTTATACAACAAATGGGATAGTTGGTTGCACTCAACCAAGACGTGTAGCAGCAATGAGTGTCGCCAAAAGAGTTAGTGAAGAAATGGAAACTGAGCTAGGAGATTTGGTTGGCTATGCTATTCGGTTTGAGGACGTAACTGGGCCCAAGACTGTTATAAAGGTCAGTTGATTGTCAAATGCTAAGATAGAGTCAGAATATAATTCTAGAATTAATATACTTTTTATGTTTGTTTACAGTACATGACAGACGGTGTGCTTCTGCGTGAAACGTTAAAAGATGCAGATCTTGACAAATATCGGTAAGCATTTTGTAGTAACCGTCTGATGGATCAGTACCATAATTGTTAATTTTGTTATAAAAACTCATTATTGATACGTTTATATTTTCATTTTAATGCAATTATGCAGAATCATTGTGATGGATGAAGCCCATGAGAGATCATTAAGCACAGACGTACTATTCGGGATCCTTAAAAAAGTTGTTGCCAGGCGTCGAGATTTCAAGCTTATAGTCACTTCTGCCACCCTAAATGCGCAGAAATTTTCCGACTTTTTTGGAAGGTAATTTCTTTACTTGTTACAAAGTTGTGTATTTCATCAGTATAATCAAGGTTGTGAAATTCTATACCTGGCAAACGGGTCAGGTTGGGTCGGTTTGGGTAACGGGTCTGGTTTTGGGTTGAAATGGGTCATGGGTCAAACAGGTAAAAATTTTAAACGGGTCCAAATGGGTCAGTTTGGGTAACAGGCTAAAACGGGTAATGGGTCCAAACAGGATTAATTGGGGGTTTTTTTACAACAGTGAGTATAATTGATAGTAGTTTTTATATTAAATATTAAATATTTAATATCCATTGTTGCAGTGTACCAATTTTTCACATTCCCGGGAGAACATTTCCCGTACAAATCTTGTACAGCAAAACACCGTGCGAAGATTACGTCGAAGCTGCTGTAAAACAAGCGATGACGATCCACATCACAAGTGCTCCCGGTGACATACTCATCTTCATGACCGGTCAAGACGAAATCGAAGCCACGTGTTACGCGTTAGCCGAACGTATGGAACAACTAGTCACTTCCACTAAACAAACCGTTTCTAACATGTTAATCCTCCCGATTTACTCCCAACTCCCAGCCGACTTACAAGCTAAAATCTTCCAAAAACCCGAAGACGGGGCCCGCAAATGCATCGTGGCTACAAACATAGCCGAAACGTCGTTAACCGTTGACGGAATATATTACGTGATTGACACTGGGTACGGTAAAATGAAGGTGTATAATCCGCGTATGGGTATGGATGCTCTCCAGGTGTTTCCGGTGAGCCGGGCCGCAGCGGATCAACGGGCGGGTCGAGCGGGTCGAACCGGACCCGGAACGTGTTACCGTCTCTTCACCGAGAGTGCGTACCAAAACGAAATGCTTCCACAACCCGTCCCGGAAATTCAACGTACGAATCTCGGCAATATCGTTTTGTTACTTAAATCTCTTAAAATAGAAAACTTGTTGGATTTCGACTTCATGGACCCACCTCCACAAGATAATATCCTTAACTCGATGTACCAGTTATGGGTTTTGGGTGCGTTGAACAACGTTGGCGGGTTAACGGATCTCGGGTGGAAAATGGTCGAGTTCCCGTTGGACCCACCGTTAGCTAAAATGCTTCTTATGGGAGAACAATTAGAATGTATGAACGAAGTTTTAACAGTTGTATCTATGCTTTCGGTCCCGTCTGTTTTCTTTCGACCCAAGGATCGGGCAGAGGAAAGTGATGCTGCCCGAGAGAAGTTTTTCGTGCCCGAATCGGATCATTTAACGTTACTTAACGTTTACCAACAATGGAAAGCTAACCAATACCGTGGAGATTGGTGTAACGATCATTTTCTACAAGTGAAAGGGCTACGAAAGGCTCGTGAAGTTAGATCGCAACTATTAGACATATTAAAAACTTTAAAAATCCCGCTGACGTCATGCGGGCCCGATTGGGACGTCGTAAGAAAAGCGATTTGTTCTGCTTATTTTCAGAACGCTGCGAGACTTAAAGGGATTGGGGAGTATGTGAATTGTAGGAACGGTATGCCATGTCATCTGCACCCGAGCTCGGCTTTGTACGGTTTAGGTTACACGCCTGATTATGTGGTGTACCACGAGCTGATTTTGACGACGAAAGAGTACATGCAGTGTGTGACGTCGGTTGAACCGCAGTGGTTGGCGGAATTGGGACCGATGTTTTATTCTGTTAAGGACTCGGATACTTCAATGTTGGAGCATAAAAAGAAGCAGAAAGAAGAAAAATCAGCCATGGAAGAAGAAATGGAGACGTTGAGGAAACAACAAGCGGAAACGGAGATTAGGAATAAAGCGAAAGATAGAGAGAAGAGGTTGAAACAGCAACAAGCCATTTCTATGCCTGGTTTGAAGCAAGGTTCGTCGACATACTTGAGGCCTAAAAGACTTGGTTTGTGAGATTCTAATGTTACTTCTTTATGTTGATTGTATGATTATAAACATAGAGATGCTTAGTCAAGTAATTTTGTGCCTACTTGAAATAGTTAAAATTGCACTTGGATGATGTAGACTTTGTACAATACGGTACGGCAGGAAATTTGTAACAAATATGTTTTTGAAGTTTTTATACATTCATATCCATTTGTATTTACAGTTCATAGTGGTTTTTGGCCTCTTGTATTAAACCAAAGTGAATTTGACACTTGAATTGTCAGTATGGCACAAATGTTTTACCATTTGTGGTTGTTCGATTATGACTATGTAATCTTGTTTACCATCATGTTCGCTTCAGCTTTTGGATTTGAAAAAAAAAAAATATATTTGGTATGTTTCCCATTTTATTTAAAAATTTCCATAAATCACACCATTTGCTCAAGCCAAAGTCGGTGTGTTTATCGGTTTGGTTTATTTCAATTTTTTTGTTATTTGGTTTTAGAATATTGGAAGGAAAAATCGAAAACCAAATTTTACTTCAAAACCGAAAACGAAAATCACAAAAGAATTATAATTTAACGGAAATAATTATAACAAAACCATTTTAAATTTCACATTTGATTAAAGTCGGTTTTTCGTCTATATATATTATTAGTTTAACATATTATTATTTGAATTTGATTTTTGATTAAACAGAATTCGAAAAATAAGAACCCAAAAAATGAACTGAAAACCGAATTCGAATTTTAAAACTGAACTAAGATTTTTTTAGTTTTCATTCGGTTATGTAGTTTAAAAAATCTGTATCCGGGATTCGATCAGGAACAGATCCCACGTTACCGTTACAACCGGATACAAACCGGATTTTATCCGGATAAAAAAAATCTCAAATAAAACCAGATTTTTTTTGGCTGATCTAATATAGCTGTTTTTTTAATGTTTTTTTCTATCGTGTTTTGATCATTTTACTCTCACAAAATGTACTATAAATAGATGGTAATGTTTTGATTAAAAACACATCAACAAACACCCTCGAATTTCTCTCTACACCATCTAGTTATTCTCTAATTAGACTATAATTACTCTCTAAACTCTACTTAATAATTCTATAATGGATAATCACAAGCTTCCGCTTCGGTTGGAACATCTTCAAATAAATACACAATTAACGATGTTAAACGCATTAAAAATACAAGCCGAAAAGATGACGTTTGGTCTAAATTCGAATTGTGCGTAATGAAAGATGGTCAATTAAGAACTCGTTGTACACAATGTCTTAAGTTCCTAAGTGTTTCGAGTAAATAGTATATTAAGAAAACATCTTGAATCTTAGTCCGAATACATCCAAAAAAACCACACCAAGAACTAGTCCAAATCCGGGAAAAAAACCAGACAAGAAATTAAGTTTTCTTGTCCGGATCCAGTTTTTAATCTAGTTTCGACACCTCTACTCTTTGGTATTTGAATAACATTTTAAAGAGAGGGGATATCGATTCTAGGCATGTTAGGCTTCACCTTCAAGAGCAAAACACACATCGTAAATGTTTCACTACTTTATCCTCCTAGGCCATCAAGGAAACCCCAATTTGGAAATTAAAAGATAATATCATAACGCACTTGAACCAGTATCTCGTACAGTACAAAATCAAAATGTATGACCAAAAACTTGTCTTGCAGAAACAAATAGCTTTAGCAACCCACTGAATACTTTAAAACTGATATAGTAGTAACACAACCAACTACTCAAGGTTTCTTCGACTTGCCACTAGCTGCCAATTGAGACTCAGGCTGCAAAAACAACAAAATCAATATAAGATAAACATAGATTGATCGATACACTAATTTTAAAGTTATCCAAGACATATAGGCATACTTTAAGACAACATTATTGCCAAACAACTTAACAAAAGACAGCTGTCATCAGACAAAAAGGAAAATAAAATAAAAGGTTATTCTAGCAGCAAGATATGTAAGTTACCTCCTTTTGCACTGGTTCCTCCTTTTCAGACAAAGTCAATTCAATATGGCAAGGAGATGACATATAAGCTACAAGCAGAAACAAGATAGCAAATATCAATAACTTTTATATTTTCACCATAAACATACTTGTACATTTATTTGAACTTAAATGTAAATAATAGCAAACAAACTTACGGTTGATTCTCCCATGTGCACGGTATGTCCTACGCCTTTGCTTCTGTGCTTGGTTCACTTGAATGTGAGAAATGAAAAGTGCATCAACATCCAAACCTTTCACCTACAAAGTTACAATTCATTTCATTATAATTCTTTAAAAACCAAACAATGCATTACAAGTAATATTTAGAAATGTTATGACACCTCAGCATTGCTTTCAGCATTCTTTAGCAAATCCAGAATGTATTTTGCTGACTTGGCGGGCCATCGACCTTGACCGTTAGAATGTCGGTTCTTTGCTTGAGCGGTACGACCAACACCTCTACAGAAACGAGTGAAGGGAATAGCCTGCTTATGAGCCAAAACATCTTCCAGATACCTTTTAGCCTTAATTAAAGGCATCTTCCTGAGTGCATGAGCTGTTTCTCTAGTATTCTGCAAAATTACAATATCGTATGAAAATTCAAGAAAAAAAAGACATGTCATATTATCATTATCATAAAGACTATATAACGAAGAAAAACTTCCAACAGTAATACGGGTGAACTAAAGTACCTTGAAGTGACATCTGAGATCAGCACCCCTAGCCTTGCAGGCTGCAAGCAGATAGCAACAGTTATGTCAGAACCAAACCATTCTAACAGTTACATAAGCCGATATCCATGATGAACACAAAGATAGATAAATTTAGTAAATTTAGTCCTCGTCCAATTTCAAATCTTTTGTGCTATATTTGTCTTGGTTAATGTAACCCAAAGCACACATTGATGTATCAAATTGAACAAGTGAAGTTTACATAAGATAGTTGAGAGGCGGTTGATGGTCAGAATAAATTATCATTTTACAAGGAAAATGTTTACTTTTCGTGACTAAAAGTATATTCTCCTATATACGGAGTACCCATAAGTTTTAAGTACTCCAATACTTATATAGTAACACCAATAATACCATTGTGAAGATTGCTATCACAGTAGTAATTCACTGATGTATAAACCAAAAATATAGAAACCAATAAAAATGGCACTTAGAATTGAATATTGAATAATATAAATTAAAGACATGTTAATTTTAGAGAAATATGTAATGTACTCAAATCATACTCTCTCAGCTACAGAATAAAAGAGGCAATTTATTTATTGCCTGTAAAATGTCTTATTCTCATATGTAATCAAGACCTTCCACAGTTGAATTGAGGGTTCAAGTCCTAGGGACAGCATATATGTGGGGAAATTTATATATTTGTGGGGTAGTTTCAATAGAGTACTTGCATTTCTATATAATGATAATGATAAAAGGTTGGGAGATGTTTTTTTAAATTAAAAATGCTTTAAAATTCGAGTTAACACCACTCATTTGTGTGATATCATCATCCCTAATAAATATTAATGTTAATATATGAAATAAGTCAACAAAAATAATTAACACACAGCAATACAAACCCTAAATTAAGACTAGTATAATTTGAAGGCAATAACACCAATCTATAGTTTTTCACATTAGAAGTTACTTATGATCAAATCATGAGTTTCAAAACACCTAAATTTCAATGACTCAAGACAACTATAATTTCAAAATACAGCTGTCGTTAAGCTATAACAAAATTCAAAATAAAGATTTATGTGCAAACTAGGAAAAAGTCATAAAAAAACAACTAGCTACATCTATAAATGTATTAAATTATCAAACAAAATATTTCACATAAATGTGACATTTTTACGCAACAAAAAGAATATAACCTAATCATCATTTGCTATGAAACACCAGGCTGATACGTGTAAACATTAAATTAAATACAACGAGCAGTAATTGATAATATTATACATCTGATATAACTTACATTTGGTAGGATTATCAGGTTCTTTCGAGTACTTCACCTGCAAAATAAAAATAAAATACATAACATTATTTAGTTACAGCTTCACGAAAATTTCTTCAATTTTGTATTAAAATTCAGCGATATACGAAAATAGTTAAAAATATAAAAAATAAAAAATTTGTGTACCATCGCTGCAGCTGCTGTGACGTCAAGGGTTTGTGTTGTTGATATCAATTTTCCGGCGGATCAGAATTAGGGTTTGGTGTTTGCGTTTATATATATGCTCCAATGAAAACCTATGATTAATAAATGGGCCGTATGGGCCTCTTTGGGCTATCAGTAGATGCCACTTTACCCCTTTGCCGTTTATTTTATTTTTCTTTTTCGGGTTAATTGTAAATGAAATTCATGAAATAATACTTTTTCAAAGTTTTATAACAAAATACATTTTCTAAATAAAATTGTAAAAATACATCATAGGTTCGAACAAGGTCATGGTTAGGTTCAAACAAGGTCATGTTCGAACATTTCGAACCTAGTGAATGTCATTATAGCTAAAATGTGGCTATGGTTGAGTTCGAACAAAGTTGTATTCAAAACTTGTCCGAAGCTAGTTCGAACCTAGGGTACAAATTTGAAATAAAATTTTATATGTTATCGTGGATGAAATATTACCATGGTTAAAGTCGTGTTCGGACTTATGGTGTATATTTATTATTCTTTTAGGACAAAAATGTATTTTGTTAAAAAACTTTAAAGATATTTCGATTAGTTTCCCAATTATAATTAACTACAGAAAGAACGGCCAGTGTAGCGGGAAATCATATCCATTCATATGGGTGTGCATTAAACGGTTTTGACCATGAAACCGGCCAAATTAAATTGATTTGGCTAAAGTGGGTTAGCTTATTTGGTTTTGGTTTGGTTTACTGGTTTCACCCAAAAATATTTACGGTTTTCGGTTTGGATTTGGTTTGTAAAGTGAATATTTAGTTTCAAACCGAAAAACAGAAATATGCTTTTTATTTATGTATATATATTAAATATTAAATATTTAATTTAATTTTTATGAATTTTAAGTATGGGTTATCTTTTATTTGTTCTTGTTCGAGTTTAATGTTTTTATTGGTTTGATTTCACTTTAACAATTGAATTTGGTTATTAATTACTACGTATTATGAATTTTTTATACTTAGAAACTTAGTTGCTACTGGTTTCATTTTATTTTTGTACTACTCAGTTCATTGTTATGATTTAGATTGTAAATATGGGTTGTATACTCTTTGGCTGCTTCTCATACTCCATGCTTGGCAAGACATATTTTATCAATTGTATACTTATTGTTTAATCAATAAAACACGTTTATTTTTAAAAATAAAAAACAAAACACATACTTTTTATCTATAAGTTTTAATTTAGTTTAACCAAAACCAACTCATGTAAACCGATTTCTTATTTGCTTGGATTGGTTTGGTTTTGTCAAATTTGGTTTGGTTATTGGTTCTCAAAAATATTATTGAAAACCAAATAAACCAAACCGAATAAACCACGTAAACCATAAACCAACCGAACGAACACCCTTATCCATTCATACATGATTTCAACACATGGTCTTGCTATATAGATTAATCTGTGTTTCAGGGTGTTTCAGTAGTTTATAAATATAATACGTATATTGACAATTGATACAAAATACTTTGAAATTTCAAATAAAAAATAATAAGAGGTTGGAAGCTAAAAAAAAAACATTTTTAAATATGATATAAAAAGAGAAACGAAAAAAGTGTTTAGGTAAATATTTCTTTAATTACATTTTAAATATTCATTTATAGACATTATTGATTCATTGAATGGTATTAGACTGAATCTATCGCCGCGTCAAATCTCCGGCGTCAGATGATGTGGAGCAGGTGACGGAGGGTAACAGAGGATAAGGCGGCGTCAGATTTTGACGAATTCCGGCGTCAATTCATATTTTGACGATCTGGTACTGTAGCATGAGATTGGTTTGGACCAATCATAATTTAAGGCATTTTTGCAATATTTATTTATTTACTTATTATTCTCCCAATTTCCAATCAGATTTTACCACCTCACCCTCTAAATATTTGACACAAAAACTTGACATTTTGAGTTAATGGGGTCAAAAACAGTCACAGTCAAAAACCCACGTTTTCATCAAAAAGTGCACAATCTAACTCTGACGTCACAGACAGGGTTAGGAATAGTCTTAGTACCATGTTAGTTAGTACTACAAAGTACTAATATACTGTATACTAATCAAAATAAAATATAAATATGCATCTTGGAGGGAAAAAATAGGAAAGCAGAAAATTGAACTTTATCACTCAAGAAATCAATATTAATAACCCAACAAGTTGACCAAGTGAACTATAAGAACTTTTAGTTATGTCTACATGATATTATATATATATATATATATATATATATATATATATATATATATATATATATATATATATATATATATATATAATATGAGAAATACTATAATTAAATAATCATAATTACAAATATTACATCAATTAAAACATAAAAATATATTATTTTGGACACCTAATAGTATATATATATATATATATATATATATATATATATATATATATATATATATATGGTAATATGAGAAATACTATAATTAAATAATCATAATTACAAACATGTACTTACACATGACATATCTTTTTTGCGATAGGAATGCTCACCAGAACTAACAGCAAAATGCTCTCCGTACAATCCCCCAGCTTCAACCCAAACACTGAAACCAATCTTACTAAATCTCCTGTCACTGCACAACCCACTCCTGTTGTTTCTTCACCACAGTTACTATTAACTTATGCAGAGGCGGTTACAGGAAAATCTCCTTCTAAAGTGAATCAATCTCCTAGTCACGGTAATGATGAACTTCCCAAGTCCAATCCAATTCCTAACAATCAAAGATATCAAAACAGAGTGTCGACTTTGTTCTTGGGAAACATTGCTAATTCGGCAAACCCCATGATTATAAGCAAGGCGTTCAGGAAATTCGGATGGATCTTAAATATTGCGTGACGTAATAGAAGGAATTTTGCCTTTATACGATTTAACAACCACTCACAAGCTACTGAGCCATATAATCACATGAATGGGAAGATTCTTGAGGGCAAACGGTTAAGGATTGGTTTTGCAAATTTTGATAAGAATTTCAAGTTTGGTAATGGTAAGAGTAACAGCTCAAACCAACCTAAAGCATAACAGGAGAATGTACACAACTGGAATGATGAGTCCAGGCCAATCCAATTTCAACTAAACGAGGACATGAGTGTTGCATTAGAGAGATCGGTAGTAATCATCGATAAGGTGGAGCTGTCCAAAGTAAAGTTAGCTGCTTGGATTATCAATAAAAAGGCCCTGGTGGAGAAAATTTATTTCTGTGGAAAGTTTGCAGCTGTTGTTTCTTGCGTTGATGACGAAAGCTACCGGAATGTGTGTCATGGCCCTATTTTAGGCTTCAACTGTGGGGTTTTTTACGGGTAATACCCATGAAAGAGAGAAAGGGTCGATTCTCAAGGGCTGTTTGGATGGAAATTACGGGCATTCCGATTGATTATGGTGGTATGGATAATTTAACGGCCGCCATTAAAGATGTTGGTGAAGTGTTTTTCATATCCAAAGTGACTTATGATCGTACCCAAGCTACGTCAATGTATGTTTTTATGGAAGTTTTCGAACCTAAACTGTGACGCCCCGTACAAAATTAACGTGTACGGATCATCAACAACAGGATCATTACAAGGTCAAACACTATATGCTGTTTTAAAATAAGTTTGCATTCATAAAAAGGGGTAACATCTTTACCGACGTCAAATGTTTTACAAACGATAGTGTGCTTCTACGAATAGAAAGCAATAACATAAGCATGAGACTCAAAGGTCATTACAATTTCATTGTTCAAAAGTAGTATAGTTCGTGAATGCAGAGTAAAAGTTTCATGCAGAGACATCTCTAAACAAAAGCAGCGGGAGTCTACACAGCAAGTCTAACAGCGAGACTAATACAGCGGAAGCATCAAACGTCTAAGCACCTGAGAAATAACATGCTTAAAAGTCAACACGAATGTTGGTGAGATATAGTTTAATTGTAACAGTAATGTAAGGTAGGCCATGAGATTTCGTATTTCAAAACAGTATTAAAAGTATATGCTTAACCGTGGGCACTTGGTAACTAACTTAACGTAATATCACCCCCTAAAAGTACACTTGGCGAGTGCGTAAGTCTACGAAGTATTAAACACCCATTAAATGCTAGCGCGACTAGCCCGAGTGGGGATGTCAAACCCTATGGATCCATATCTAAGATTCGCGTTCACCGGTTCAAAAACCAATGACTAAACGTTACCGAGCTAAGGGGAAAGTTTATGCCATTATATAACCAACACATATATAACGTTTAAGTACTCGTGCCTAGTAAGTAAAATATAAAAAGTGCATGTATTCTCAGTCCCAAAAATAGTTGAAGTAAAAAGGGATGCTATAACTCACAGTGAAAGTGCGGTAAAAGTCGATACGAGATAAGTAAGCAAGTAAGTCGGTCCGAAAGGTCCTCAAACTAGGTCAAAAGTTACTAAGTCAGTAAATCGTCCCAAAAGGGTTTAAAAGTACGTAAGTTAAGTCTTAAGTATCATCATCATCAACATCATACGTAAAAAGTAAAGTAAGTTTTCAATCAAGAATAGAGACCGAAACAAAGGCTGACTTCGTTCAGCTGCTACGACCTCTATACAAACTGAAATGATGTGAGGCCAGTGGCCATGGCTCCGTATGTGAGTCCTCTAACGGCTGACCAACTTTCAGAACCTAGCTCGTCTTCGTTTGACCGTGGCGACGGTTTAAGTGAGAGTAGGTCAGAAATTTCAGCACAACGTTACAAGGGCGTAGTGACTTTCGGAAGGCTATAAATCCTAAACCATACATCGGATTTAGGCGAGGCCTAAAAGAAAGGTCATCTACTCGAACCGAACTATCTGGAAATCAACTTTTCCAGAAGTCCAGGAGCCTGATCAGACCCTGAAAAACAGAAAGCAAGTGCTCCGGTGTGTTTCTCGGTGTTTGATGCTCATCACGGTTCTTATCCTTGATGCATATGAGCCTCAAGTGTACAACTCTTGATGTTTTAGCATCACTTTAACCAAGGTTTAACCATCAACACACAAAGTTAAGACTAGGAAACAAAATACAACTCATGTAAGAGTTTGAGCAAGATGATGAACCAAAGTTACATAAATTTCCTAGTTTCAACACAATCACAAGTTCTATTAAGCTATAAACTTTGAATCAAACTAAATAAGCAAGACCTTAAGCTATAGAACTTAGATCTTAGCTAAATATTAAAGACCTTAGACTACAAAGTCTAGATCTCATGTTCTTGGTGAAACCCTAAGTCATAACACTTAGACTTTCAACTTTTACACAACCATAAGTTATGAAACTTAGATCTTGTAAAGTAAGATGAACATAATCAAATGAACTTTTGTTTAAACCAAGTAGAAGATCATAAGTTACACAACTTAGATCAAACACAAAAATGAAACCCTAAGCGAGAGAGCTTGGATTCCTAAAAACACTTATGAGATCTCAAGCTAGCAAACTTGCATCTTTTGTTTCTTGAAAACACAAGTCACAAATCTAAACTACAACAAACAAAAGAAGATCATAAGTTAACAAACTTTGATCTTATCTTAACTTTTTGTAGAAACATCAAGCTAGTAAGTGTGATGACCCGGAAATTTCTGATCAAATTTAAACTTTAATCTTTATATGTTTCCGACACGATAAGAGAAATCTATAATGTTGAGTCTCAAAATTTTTGAACTGTTTTAATATAATCATTTGACCTTTGACCATTTCTGACGATTCACGAGCAATTGTGTAAATACATATAATTATAAATGTAAATATAAATATAAATATAAAGAGTATATCTAATATTTGAGTAATCAAATGCACAATAAACAATTAGAATTAAATATGTAAAATAACAAATAGAATAAATAAGTTACTATTAAGAAGAATATATATAATTGTTGTCAATAGTTATTATCTTGTAAATAAATATTCAATACATGATATCATATAATAATACATAAGTAACAAATAGTAATATTTATATATTAAATGTAATTACAAGTTTAATTATAGTTGTTATATTATTTGTACATCCATTATTATTGATATTAGGATTATTAGTATTAGTAACATTTATTAATATTAATATTAACATCATTATTATTAATTTTATTAATTATTATTATTATTATTACTATATATATTTATTAATTATTAAAAGAATTAATTAATTATATAGTAAACAGATGAAGGGATCGAATTAGTTTCATGTAGCTTTCCAGCTGTTGTTAATTTTTGTTTATATCTCAAAGTTGTTACACATCAATCTCAAGTGGTACGAACCCGTTTCTCTCATAATTTACTTTATGTTTTATTTAATTATTTTATATTATGATTAAAAGTATGTCGATCAATTTGGCCATATATTAAATGAATTGCACGATGAGTTTGATTAACACATTCAATCCAACCATTTGTCACTACAAAACAATCTCAATAAAGTTCCAATCAATCATCTTCATCCTTCACAATCCTTACAAATCCAAATTGACACAATAACCATCGACTAACTGCTTATCTACTCTATTTCTGTTCCGTTTTCCTGTACAACACAGAGCAGTGTAGGCTGTTGTTTTTCGGTCCAAAAACCTGCAACATAACAATGAAACCGTTACCTTAAGCTCCTACAGTAATCATTTCTTTTCAAAACTGTGAACGAAGGAAACAATAAAGGTAATGTTCGACTGTTTTATGCTACTGCTATGGAGTACTAGCTGTTGCTATTTTTTTTATTTTGAAAACCACATCACAGTCACAACAAAATACCACCCTATTCGATCCTGACTACCACTTGTTCTATATATATTTTTTTTCCTGTCAAACCAATTCGTGTCACTACTGCCATTCTAATTCAATACAACCCTATTAACATCAACCCATAACTTGCGTCTAATATGCTGCTGATGCTATTCAATTTTTTTTATATATATATAAAATAGATAATTGATTAAATAAATAAATAAATAAAAGAAACCGAACCTGGCTGCTAATCGCATCTGTTTCCTGCAAATTGTTGCTTCTATTGTGTCTCTATTTTCTGTTCGAATTAATAACCATCACCCAAAACCTGCAACTACTTCTTGTTCATTCGTAGACCACAAATTGAAATGTCCCGTTCTTATTGATTAAAAACGTTCCATATTAATTGATTTCGTTGCGAGATTTTGACCTCTATATGAGACGTTTTTCAAAGACTGCATTCATTTTAAAACAAACCATAACCTTTATTTCATCAATAAAGGTTTAAAAAGCTTTACGTAGATTATCAAATAATGATAATCTAAAATATCCTGTTTGCACACGATCATTACATAATGGTTTACAATACAAATATGTTACAACAAAATAAGTTTCTTGAATGCAGTTTTTACACAATATCATACAAGCATGGACTCCAAATCTCGTCCTTATTTAAGTATGCGACAGCGGAAGCTCTTAATAATCACCTGAGAATAAACATGCTTAAAACGTCAACAAAAATGTTGGTGAGTTATAGGTTTAACCTATATATATCAAATCATAATAATAGACCACAAGATTTCATATTTCAATACACATCCCATACATAGAGATGAAAATCATTCATATGGTGAACACCTGGTAACCGACATTAACAAGATGCATATATAAGAATATCCCCATCATTCCGGGATACCCTTCGGATATGATATAAATTTCGAAGTACTAAAGCATCCGGTACTTTGGATGGGGTTTGTTAGGCCCAATAGATCTATCTTTAGGATTCGCGTCAATTAGGGTGTCTGTTCCCTAATTCTTAGATTACCAGACTTAATAAAAAGGGGCATATTCGATTTCGATAATTCAACCATAGAATGTAGTTTCACGTACTTGTGTCTATTTTGTAAATCATTTATAAAACCTGCATGTATTCTCATCCCAAAAATATTAGATTTTAAAAGTGGGACTATAACTCACTTTCACAGATTTTTACTTCGTCGGGATGTAAGACTTGGCCACTGGTTGATTCACGAACCTATAACAATATATACATATATATCAAAGTATGTTCAAAATATATTTACAACACTTTTAATATATTTTGATGTTTTAAGTTTATTAAGTCAGCTGTCCTCGTTAGTAACCTACAACTAGTTGTCCACAGTTAGATGTACAAAAATAAATCGATAAATATTATCTTGAATCAATCCACGACCCAGTGTATACGTATCTCAGTATTGATCACAACTCAAACTATATATATTTTGGAATCAACCTCAACCCTGTATAGCTAACTCCAACATTCACATATAGAGTGTCTATGGTTGTTCCGAAATATATATAGTTGTGTTGACATGATAGGTCGAAACATTGTATACGTGTCTATGGTATCTCAAGATTACATAATATACAATACAAGTTGATTAAGTTATGGTTGGAATAGATTTGTTACCAATTTTCACGTAGCTAAAATGAGAAAAATTATCCAATCTTGTTTTACCCATAACTTCTTCATTTTAAATCCGTTTTGAGTGAATCAAATTGCTATGGTTTCATATTGAACTCTATTTTATGAATATAAATAGAAAAAGTATAGGTTTATAGTTGGAAAAATAAGTTACAAGTCGTTTTTGTAAAGGTAGTCATTTCAGTCGAAAGAACGACGTCTAGATGACCATTTTAGAAAACATACTTCCACTTTGAGTTTAACCATAATTTTTGGATATAGTTTTATGTTCATAATAAAAATAATTTTCTTAGAATAACAACTTTTAAATCAAAGTTTATCATAGTTTTTAATTAACTAACCCAAAACAGCCCGCGGTGTTACTACGACGGCGTAAATCCGGTTTTACGGTATTTTTTCGTGTTTCCAGGTTTTAAATCATTAAGTTAGCATATCATATAGATATAGAACATGTGTTTAGTTGATTTTAAAAGTCAAGTTAAAAGGATTAACTTTTGTTTGCGAACAAATTTAGAATTAACTAAACTATGTTCTAGTGATTACAAGTTTAAACCTTCGAATAAGATAGCTTTATATGTATGAATCGAATGATGTTATGAACATAATTACTACCTTAAGTTCCTTGGATAAACTTACTGGAAAAGAGAAAAATGGATCTAGCTTCAATGGATCCTTGGATGGCTCGAAGTTCTTGAAGCAGAATCATGACACGAAAACAAGTTCAAGTAAGATCATCACTTGAAATAAGATTGTTATAGTTATAGAAATTGAACCAAAGTTTGAATATGATTATGACCTTGTATTAGAATGATAACCTACTGTAAGAAACAAAGATTTCTTGAGGTTGGATGATCACCTTACAAGATTGGAAGTGAGCTAGCAAACTTGAAAGTATTCTTGATTTTATGTAACTAGAACTTGTAGAATATATGAAGAACACTTAGAACTTGAAGATAGAAATTGAGAGAGATCAATTAGATGAATAAAATTGAAAAATGAAAGTGTTTGTAGGTGTTTTTGGTCGTTGGTATATGGATTAGATATAAAGGATATGTAATTTTGTTTTCATGTAAATAAGTCATGAATGATTACTCATATTTTTGTAATTTTATGAGATATTTCATGCTAGTTGTGTAGTGACCCGAACTTTTCCATGTTTATATATATATTAAATGAAATTGTTATTTACATGATTAAGTGTTTCCAACATGTTAAGCAATCAAACTTGTTAAGACTTGATTAATTGAAATAGGTTTCATATAGACAATTGACCACCCAAGTTGACCGGTGATTCACGAACGTTAAAACTTGTAAAAACTATACGATGACATATATATGGTTATATATATAGTTAACATGATTTTATTATAAGTATGTATCTCATTAGGTATTTTAACAATGAGTTATATACATAAAAAAAATGAGACTATTAATTTAAGAAACTCGAAAACGATATATATAACGATTATCGTTATAACAACGTCTTACTAGGTACATATGAATCATTTTAAGATATTGATACACTTGGTTAATTATGTTAAATGATAAGTAAATATATTATTAAGTGTATTAATAATGAAATACATATGTTAAAATAAGACTACTAACTTAATGATTTCGAAACGAGACATATATGTAACGATTATCGTTGTAACGACATTTAACTGTATATATATCATACTAAGATATATTATATATCATAATATCATGATAATATAACAATTTAACATCTCATTTGTTATAATAAAAAATGGGTTAACAACATTCAACAAGATCGTTAACCTAAAGGTTTCAAAACAACATTTACATGTAACGACTAACGATGACTTAACGACTCAGTTAAAATGTATATACATGTAGTGTTTTAATATGTATTCATACACTTTTGAAAGACTTCAAGACACTTATCAAAATACTTCTACTTAACAAAAATGCTTACAATTACATCCTCGTTCAGTTTCATCAACAATTCTACTCGTATGCACCCGTATTCGTACTCGTACAATACACAGCTTTTAGATGTATGTACTATTGGTATATACACTCCAATGATCAGCTCTTAACAGCCCATGTGAGTCACCTAACACATGTGGGAACCATCATTTGGCAACTAGCATGAAATATCTCATAAAATTACAAAAATATGAGTAATCATTCATGACTTATTTACATGAAAATAAAATTACATATCCTTTATATCTAATCCATACACCAACGACCAAAAACACCTACAAACACTTTCATTCTTCAATTTTCTTCATCTAATTGATCTCTCTAAAGTTCTATCTTCAAGTTCTAAGTGTTCTTCATATATTCTACAAGTTCTAGTTACATAAAATCAAGAATACTTTCAAGTTTGCTAGCTCATTTCCAATCTTGTAAGGTGATCATCCAACCTCAAGAAATCTTTATTTCTTACAGTAGGTTATCATTCTAATACAAGGTAATAATCATATTCAAACTTTGGTTCAATTTCTATAACTATAACAATCTTATTTCAAGTGATGATCTTACTTGAACTTGTTTTCGTGTCATGATTCTGCTTCAAGAAATTTCAAGCCATCCAAGGATTCTTTGAAGCTAGATCTATTTTTATCATTTCCAGTAGGTTTATCCAAGGAACTTGAGGTAGTAATGATGTTCATAACATCATTCAATTCATACATATAAAGCTATCTTATTCGAAGGTTTAAACTTGTAATCACTAGAACATAGTTTAGTTAATTCTAAACTTGTTCGCAAATAAAAGTTAATCTTTCTAACTTGACTTTTAAAATCAACTGAACACATGTTCTATATCTATATGATATGCTAACTTAATGATTTAAAACCTGGAAACACGAAAAACACCGTAAAATCGGATTTACGCCGTCGTAGTAACACCGCGGGCTGTTTTGGGTTAGTTAATTAAAAACTATGATAAACTTTGATTTAAAAGTTTTTACTCTGGGAAAATGATTTTTATTATGAACATGAAACTATATCCAAAAATTATGGTTAAACTCAAAGTGGAAGTATGTTTTCTAAAATGGTCATCTAGACGTTGTTCTTTCGACTGAAATGACTACCTTTACAAAAACGACTTGTAACTTATTTTTCCGACTATAAACCTATACTTTTTCTGTTTAGATTCATAAAATAGAGTTCAATATGAAACCATAGCAATTTGATTCACTCAAAACGGATTTAAAATGAAGAAGTTATGGGTAAAACAAGATTGGATAATTTTTCTCATTTTAGCTACGTGAAAATTGGTAACAAATCTATTCCAACCATAACTTAATCAACTTGTATTGTATATTATGTAATCTTGAGATACCATAGACACGTATACAATGTTTCGACCTATCATGTCGACACATCTATATATATTTCGGAACAACCATAGACACTCTATATGTGAATGTTGGAGTTAGCTATACAGGGTTGAGGTTGATTCCAAAATATATATAGTTTGAGTTGTGATCAATACTGAGATACGTATACACTGGGTCGTGGATTAATTCAAGATAATATTTATTGATTTATTTCTGTACATCTAACTGTGGACAACTAGTTGTAGGTTACTAACGAGGACAGCTGACTTAATAAAATTAAAACATCAAAATATATTAAAAGTGTTGTAAATATATTTTGAACATACTTTGATATATATGTATATATTGTTATAGGTTCGTGAATCAACCAGTGGCCAAGTCTTACTTCCCGACGAAGTAAAAATCTGTGAAAGTGAGTTATAGTCCCACTTTTAAAATCTAATATTTTTGGGATGAGAATACATGCAGGTTTTATAAATGATTTACAAAATAGACACAAGTACGTGAAACTACATTCTATGGTTGAATTATCGAAATCGAATATGCCCCTTTTTATTAAGTCTGGTAATCGAATATGCGAGAAGTGTTGTATAAATTGTCGTATAAAATAATATGGAAAAATACCGATTAAAGATTTCTACACACTAACGGGCAGTGTACCCGATCGTGTAGTAGTATAGTAACTGGTTTAGTTCCGTGTATCGTTCCAAGGACAGTTGTATTAGCCAAACTAGAATTAGAAACTATATTATGATTAACTAAGTAAATGAAACTTAAAGGTACAAGTTTTATGTTTTGGTGGCCATTTAACGATTTAGCCAAATCAGAGAAGGTTAAATGTAAAAACAATATTTTTGGTCTTTTAAATTTATAAGATGAAAATAAATGCAAAGAAAGCAAGTAAGATAGTTTTGATTTAAATCAAAGAGATGAAATGTTCATCTAGATATTTTACCCTCAGTATTGGATGTAAGTTTTAATATTAAGGCCTGATTGAATAATTATGTGTGTAAGTTATCTAATAGGTTCACTAAGAGTTCTCTTGAATAAACACGCAAACACAATCACAAGATCAAGGGTTCCCTTTTCACTATGGTTCTTGTATTTGTAATCAAATAACTATTATAAGCATGCTAATCACCTAAATCGACCCGCCAAGAGTTCTCTTTAGCGAGTACTAAAACTAGAATTACTAAGTGAGGGTTCCCTATTACTTAGACCTTTTCGTTTGTGACCAGTTGATTAGCTAGATCAAAGACTTGAATAACAATTGTCTTTGCGTTCGCTCTACACAATTCATTCCTATTTTGTTTAACCATTTTAATCTAGTTTACCCCTTGGTCCGGTTTAGTAAACAATCAATCTAAGACAAGTTGATTGTAAATCAATATGATACATCAACAAGAGTTCTCTTTATCAACAACATATCAATTAACTAGATACAAATGATTTTAACAGCAATAAGCATGGTTCTTAATTCAAGCTTTAATCTATCACACATAATACATTCAATCAATAAGATTACATCCAATACCTTGGTTATTAATCTAGACAAACATTATAGAAACTAGCCAACAATCATGGTAACAGACAACATAACAATCAGATTAACAACTGAAATCATTGTTTTAGAACAAGGAATAACCTACAAGAACAAGGAGTTCTTGGATGATGAAGGTTTTGATCTTTGATGTCTTGATGTTGAGCCTCTTCCAAGAGCTTGGAGTTCTCCAATTTTGCTCCTAAAAATCGTCTCTGTACTCTCTGGTTCATAAGTTATGAAACAGTCCCTCAAAACAGTAGTTTTAAAGTGGAGAAAGTAGGTAAAAAGCACAAAAGTCGGCTGAAACCTACTACGGGACGGCGTCCAAAAAGGCTGGACGGCGTCCCGTCCTTAATAGCTAGACGGCGTCTTCAAATACAGGACGACGTCCTGTTTCAAGAGGCTGGACGGCGTCCTATAACCCCGGACGGCGTCCAGATATGCTGAAATCCACTGTTTCGCTTTCTTTTCAATCCTCTTTTATTTGGACGAAGCCTAACACCTTGGAAGCTTTGTTTTACCATTTTAGAGCACTAAATAGACCTTAAGTCGTATCGGGATCAACCAATGTCATAAATCATCAAAATTCTTTGTAAATCACTCTTCCGATACAAATTTGCGCATCTTGGATTATCACTTGTAGAAATGCCTTCATTATCCTCGATTCTAGAGCATTTTACACGATATTGCGATAGATATATATGATGTTATTGAGCAATATCAAAACACCCCACACTTAAACCTTGCTTGTCCTCAAGCAATTCTTTCTTTACAAAGTAGAACAATATCAAACATAATCACACAATATAGATTACAAACATTACATGAATCACTCGAAGCACACGAAACACACACGTTGATATGAAACACAACTCACGCTATATACACAATGGAAACACACGCTTTAAGTATAGCACACTTTTATTGAAATCACACGCACGCTATATACACAATGGAAACACACACACACATTTTTGGGAGATTAGAGCCAAGTATCCAAAAAATTTGACCCTAGGGAAATCAGGATCTTATGAAAACATGTGACAACCCGTCCTTATCCCCTTGGACGAAATCACCAACATCTGGTTCCATTGCGATGATCGACTCCAAGTAATGTTCTTAACACGAGCAAATGCACAGCGGAAGACTTAATTCGTACCTGAGAATAACATGCTTTAAAATGTCAACATAAAGTTGGTGAGATATATAGGTTTGATGCTAGCAGCGTTATAACTATGGACCACAAGATTTCATGTTTAAACATTTTAATAAAAATATTCTAAGTGGTTGAGCACTTGGTAACCATACTTAACATTTAATCACGTCGCATATTCCCTTTATTATGAAATCTTACTACACCGTACCAAGTGTAGTCACGAAACGAAGTACTGTGCAACCGTTGAATACTGGTCGTCCAGTCCGGTTGGGGTTGTCAGGCCCGATAGATCTATCAACAGGATTCGCGTTTACAATACCGCTGTAAATATTAGTTACCAAGCTACAGGGAAGTATGCCAGTGGTACAACTCAACGTAGAATATATTTTTCAGTTACTTGTGTCCATAATGTAAAACATAAAATACATGAATTCTCATCCCGAAATATTTAGAGTTTAAAAGTGGGACTATATACTCACCATACTGTATTTTGTAGTAAAAATACATATAACATCATTGAACAGGTGTAAGGTTGGCCTCGGATTCACGAACCTATATTATTTATATATATATATTAACACACATAATTGTAATCAAATAAATTTATATCTATGTAAATTTGTTAGTAATATCAGTTTTATATTAATAGTCTACATGTTTCATATATAAATTTTATGCAGTAAAAATATCAATTTTGTTATGTTTTAAGTATTAAATATGTTTCTGTATATATTTATATATCGTTTGTTTTGTTAAAATTATAATAATACTAAAATATATTAGTAATGATAAAAATAATAATAATGATAATAGAGTTAAAAAAAATGATACCTTTAATGTAGATGGTGAAAATGATAACTTTAATAAAATGATACTTTTGATAATTTTACTAATATTAATTCTAATAATACTTGTAATAATTCTATTAATAATAGTAATAATAATAATAATAATAATTATAAAAATAAATGTTATTACTTTGTAATGATGATGATATTAATAATCATAATGTTAGTAATAATTTACTTTCTTTAATCATAATAATAGTAATAAGTGTTAGTTCATAATACTAGTAATTATAATATTAATAATAATAATAATCAATATAATGATAATGATAATAATAATAAATTTTTAAAATGAAAAGCTACCTTAGAAAGGATCTAAAAAAAAAAACGTTTCCTGTCCCAGCCAGGATTCGATCCTGGGTCATCTCATTACCCTCACACCTTCACAAACCATCCAAGCTATTCGATCTTTCTGTTTTAATACTACCCAAAAATAATTATAAGCCGTATTCCACTGTCATCTTTTTCTTCAATACATAAAGTCGACCAGTGTATCATCATGATCTACTTCTTGATTTCAGAATCACTTACTCGTCAACATCTTTATATATCAATTATCATTTTAACTTCATAATTTCCTCATCTTATAATTGATTAACTTGGGTCTCGGTTAAGAAGATAGGAGTATATGGCCAAACAACTCCCTAGTCCCATATCTAAAACTCACGACCCATTTGCTGAACAAAGTCTCGGTTCTACACTAAAACAATTACACAGCCCAACAGCGAAGCTCATCTATTTAGAGTCCATAAATTTTTTTGGTCCAAATCCCTCATAACCCTTGGTCCAACTTGAAAAGGAAATCGGGTAACTTATATACCCGTTTAACTCATAACTTAGGATCCTGTTTCCTTTTTTTTTTTTATTTAACGACCAACAAATGGAGTCTCCCTATGATTAAAGATGTCGGCCACGTACTTGTATTGTTTCCAAAGTTTTGTTTGACAGGTAATCAACAAGCATTATAAGTTAATGTATTCTCCACTATCTATTTAATTGCAAGTGGGATAATAGTGATGCTTGATGATTAAAAGAAAGAACCGAAAATAAATAACAGGAACAAAACAAAAAAATAAAAATAAAAATACCACAGTTCGGTTCTAGGTGATGGAAATGTTTATAGGGTTTTCGAATTGGCGGTTAGGTGGTGGTTTATGGTGGTAATTGGGGTAACGGTTGTTGCTGGTGTAAAGAGAATGTGGCGGCTTATAATCGAGAAAATAAAGAGTTTTCTTTTAGGTTGGACTGTCTAAATGGAAGATGTAAATGGGTTTGATGATAGTGTTGTCATGGGTTTTGGTTGTGGTCTGTGTAAAACAGAAACATGTATTCATAAGTGTGTAGCAGTCATAGGTTCATGTCGGGTATCAGTTTATGCGATCTGAACTAGAAACAAAAACTGTAGCGTGATGGTTATGGTATTTGGATTGATCTGTGGGGTGGCGGATCCGGATGAAGAGGGTTGATCGAACTAGAAATCTAGTTGTGGTGTTGGTGTTGTCGTGAACCAGAGCAAGAAAGAAAAATAAAATATTTAGGCTAATAGTGGTGGTGGGTTTATGTTTGATATTCGAAGAAACACGAGAACAAAAGTAAGAGTCTTTCTTCGGATCATGGTGGTGAATTGTTGTTGGCTCACAACGAAGACAATGAAGAGGTGAGTCTTGAATGATGAAAATGATGATATTAGTTCATAGTTCTTGATTACAAAGAGTGAAGATGAGAGAGGGAAATAAAAGAGAGAGAGATGGAATTGTATTCATGTTTAATGCGTGTATATGTTAATATGTATATATAAACTAAGTGTGAACTCCTGAATCATAAACAGTAATAATTTATCAATTAAACACAGTAACCTATGATTCATTATTGATCGTATTATGAAAGAAAACAAATGATTTGTAGGTTCTTGTAAAATAGCATAAAGTTAGGATGACAGATAACGGATAGATGCTATAATTTCAACAACACAATAATATTAAACATTATAATATAATTAAAGAAATCAAAAGCGCATTAAGTTAGCAGTCACCATTTACAGACTAGATTTCGTATTCATAAATCAATGTATCAGATAAATAAACCATTTGATATTATCTTTTACTCTCGTTGATAACTATAGTAATCTTATATCGATACTAAATATTACATATCCAATACATTGTTAACTTTATCAATTAATATATATATCGTATATACACATAAATGTCTGTGAATCGTCAGGCTTGGTCAAAAGGTAATTGATTATCCAAATATAAATTTCAAACTTTCTAGACTCAACATTACAAATTTTGCTTATCGTGTCGGAAACATATAAAGCTTTACGTTTAAATTTGGTCGGAAATTTCCGGGTCGTTACAGTACCCTCCCGTTAAAGAAATTTCGTCCCCGAAATTTGGTAGAGGTTGTCATAAATAACAATAGGAATGTTTTCATGATGAATATGAGGTAATAACGGAGTTTTATCATTATTGATATATATAGATAAAACATTTCGATCATGTGAAGCGTACGAGCGAAGCTATCACAAAAGAGAGTGAAATGAGTAATATGACATCGTTTTAACTGATGACGTGGTTATGATTGATTTCCGGAATTCACGAGATTTAAAGAAAATCTTTTGTAATAAGATTTGGTTCTTTAGGAAACAGGATCTCCTTTGACTTAATGCGATAATCTGTTCCAATTTCTCTGTCGGATATATTACTATAAATCCACCCCTTCGTTTCTTTACCACTCACATCTTCTATTCTGTCCCCCTCTACTCATTCCTTAATATGTTCCATCCCATTTTGATTCTTATTATACTTCTAACCTTCTTATCTTTCATTCTTCTCTTTCCTTTACTGCCAGAATAATCTATTTATTTCTATCATTTTCTCGAAATTATAATATTTTTAATTCTCCCGTGTCTTTACGTTACAATCCGTATTGATATACACGGTTTGTAAATCCTGGGTGGTTTTCGGCCTTTGTATTCTTCATTATTTTTCAAAGCTTCATATTTTCGTTTTCTCTTCCCGACTTTGAGTCAAGCGAGTAATAGTCCGGAATTTATAGGTATGAAATTCAGAATGAACATAGCTAATGCTCTTAGAAGGAAATGGTAATGACACGATTTTAATTTGTCAAATTACCAGATTATCCTGGAAAAGACCGAATCTTCAAGAGAATATTTTCTTGATATGCTTAGAGATTGGATAGAATGTAAGAGCCGTGTAACATGGTATATGATGATGGTACTGTGGATCATCACATTCCATTAGAAACTCAACATGACTTACTGTAATATAATGAAGTTGATCAAGTTTCATTATATTATACTAATTCATGCATCAATTCCCAACATTACTTCAAAACATTCATATTTTAAACTTGAAGGTTTTAGTACTTAGAAACTAACACAGTTTCTTTTATGTTGTAACGCAGATGTTACGGAGAGATAAATGATTTAAGAAGGGAATAATATCTCCAGAAATTTGAAGAATATGCATAACGGAAGATATGAAATATCTTTTAATCTCTAAGATAAAATGTTGATGAAGAATATCATCCGAAAAGGTTTAGAATAATGAGTAGGGTTCTTGCTAACGATTTCAGCAAGCACTGAATCATTTGAATCCTTTGAAGTCGAGTTTAGTTTTCATGATTTGTTCACGGTTTCCTTCATACTTTGCTCAATCCGTTTTCCAATTTCAACCCTTCTCTTTTTCTGAGCTTTTCCAACATACTTTACTTCATCGTAAACTTTTGACTGTTAAGGTCGTTTACGGTTTTTGCTGCTTCATCAGCATTTCAAGAACTACTTCATAGTCCAGGGTGTTTTTCAGAAACTTCACATTCGAAATATGCGATTCTTTAGAGATAAACGTTTTCGGTATAACTGGGAGAATTTCTACGAGATTTTCAAAATACAGATTGCGGATTCCGTCGAAGGTATGACGAGCTGCTGGTACATCTGATGATGATATCGTGGAATATAAAAGGTTCTCCGGTAACGACGGCGAAAGGATAAGGTATAAATATCGAGGTTATAATAAGAGTAGTCTTTCTGAGGAGTCGAAGTTGACCTGCTGGAGCTGTGACAAAATTGGTTACTTCGAAAGAAATCGTAAAGTTGTTTTTGCTAATGAATGATAAGGAATTCGATGCAGGTACGATTTACTTTATAACTTCGGTTTCGAAAGTTTTCAGATGCATCACTGTATGCATAAACCTTTCTTCTGTAGACGAGGTGCGGCAGATTCAACTTCTCGATCGAGGTGTTTTCAAGAATCATGATAGATTTGAACACTGATTGTAATTGTCGAGATACAAATGAGGTTTAAGGTGAAATCAAGTGGCAAGCTTGAAGAATTGTTTAGTTTCATAAGTTATAATCAATATTTTAATTCATTCATTTTAATTGTCCAAAGTTAGCAGTCCAATAGTCCGATGGTTCAATGATTCATATATAATTTAATATATAATATTCGAATTATATAATACGTATCGTGACCCGTGTACCGGTCTCGGTGTCGATCACAACTCAAAGTATATATATATTTTGGAATCAACTCCGACCCTGTATAGCCAACTCCCACCTTCACATATAGAGTGTCTACGGTTGTTCCGAAATATATATATAGATGAGTCGATATGATAAGTCGAAACCTTGCATACGTGTCCCGTTATTTAAAGTGCGTAAAATAAGTAAATATATATCATGACCCATGCACCGTGTTGTCTCAGAATTAATCCGACGTATTGCGTACATGTGTCCCGACTTAAAAATGCATAAAAGTAAATAACAGAAATTAAATGATGATAAATAAAATTGCGAGAATGTAAATTGCGATATATTAAATGTTAATCAGTTAGCTGGGAACAGTTAGCCGGAATAGTTAGCGTGGAATCCTTAATAGGTTTTCAATTAATTAATTCGTGTGTTTCTAACAAATTTTATTTTGTCCAATGTTTTCTTCTTTATGCCACTTGTTGGATTCTGATAGATCAAAATCCGAATATGAAATTTGAATGGAAATGGTTATTCTGAGGTGAACGGATACGTATATTAATGATTGTAAGTAGGATAGCAAAGGACCGTTGAATCAGATTCGAAGAATGTACAGTGTAACTTATAAATGTGAAATCTAAATATTCCTCGGGTACTACCCACCCATTAAAATATTTTCATCATTAACAGTTTGTACGAAAGAATTTTTAATTACAATCTTTATGAAAATATACTTACATATATATTTTCATCGGATATAATTATAGATTTAATGAGTCAAGAAGATATTATACTCATTTGATTTATTGTTGGCACTTGATTTCATGATCTCTAAACATTAGAGATTACATAATTGTCATGTCGAACGAAAGTAAATGAGGTAGAACAATACGTAGAACGAAATTAATCGATGTAGAATGATATGTAGAACGAAGATCATACTCGAAATACAGGTGTTGATATTGAGGCGTGTGATGTTGATATTCGAGGTACAGATCGTGATGTTGAGATTTACGACGTGATTGTGGTTTGGTGTTGAGAGTATTGTCGGCGTTGATGATGATAATACAGATTATGCTGCCGGTGCTGCTGCTGATGTTTGTAACCTTCGCACCGTGTTCTCCAAAGCCGTCACACGAGCGCGAAGTTCGTTAATTTCTGCTAGTACACCAGGATGATTGGCGGTTGGGGTGAGCGAATGAACAAGATCCGAAATATGGGATATGATATAATCGTGACGAGATACTCGAGAAATGAGAGAGAAAATAGTTTCTCGAACAGGTTCGCCGGTAAGTGCTTCAGGTTCGTCGTCAATAGAGCAATTCGGTGGGTGAAAGGGATCACCTTCTTCTTGTTTCCAATAATTTAGTACACTACGAACCCATCCCCAATTCATCCAGAATAGATGATGGGAAATTGGTTGATCCATTCCAGTGACGCTGCCCTAGGAGCCCGAATGAAAATCCATATCAGCGTAGCTGTCGGAGTCGAAGGAATTCGAACTGGACGCGGAGTTCATCTTGTATAGTTGGGGAATAAATTTTTGGTTTGGGATAAATTATAGGAGTTGGGTTTGATATTCTTCAATACATAACTTACATATGTATTTATAATACTCAAAATCCCGTGATTTGCGGAGAATCTTTGAAATTCGTCAGGCAATGTCTATAGCAACAGATACGCTAGGATACGAATTTTGTCTATACACTATCGATGCAGTAAATGCAGTAAGACGTGTATAGACTTAATAATACTAAGCAGGCAATTCCTAAGGATGATAAGCAGATGATTTCCGACTAAATATGATAAGCAAAACTTTTGACATATAGACACGGTCAAAGTCCAGACTCATTAATGTATTCTAACAACTACTAGTCAGACACACTAATGCAAGACCTGGTTCACTAAGACCAACGCTCTGATACCATCTGTGACGACCCGTCCTTATCCCCCTGGACGAAATCACCAACATCTGGTTCCATTGCGATGATCGACTCCAAGTAATGTTCTTAACACGAGCAAATGCACAGCGGAAGACTTAATTCGTACCTGAGAATAACATGCTTCAAAATGTCAACATAAAGTTGGTGAGATATATAGGTTTGATGCTAGCAGCGTTGTAACTATGGACCACAAGATTTCATGTTTAAACATTTTAATAAAAATATTCTAAGTGGTTGAGCACTTGGTAACCATACTTAACATTTAATCACGTCGCATATTCCCTTTATTATGAAATCTTACTACACCGTACCAAGTGTAGTCACGAAACGAAGTACTGTGCAACCGTTGAATACTGGTCGTCCAGTCCGGTTGGGGTTGTCAGGCCCGATAGATCTATCAACAGGATTCGCGTTTACAATACCGCTGTAAATATTAGTTACCAAGCTACAGGGAAGTATGCCAGTGGTACAACTCAACGTAGAATATATTTTTCAGTTACTTGTGTCCATAATGTAAAACATAAAATACATGAATTCTCATCCCGAAATATTTAGAGTTTAAAAGTGGGACTATATACTCACCATACTGTATTTTGTAGTAAAAATACATATAACATCATTGAACAGGTGTAAGGTTGGCCTCGGATTCACGAACCTATATTATTTATATATATATATATATATTAACACACATAATTGTAATCAAATAAATTTATATCTATGTAAATTTGTTAGTAATATCAGTTTTATATTAATAGTCTACATGTTTCATATATAAATTTTATGCAGTAAAAATATCAATTTTGTTATGTTTTAAGTATTAAATATGTTTCTGTATATATTTATATATCGTTTGTTTTGTTAAAATTATAATAATACTAAAATATATTAGTAATGATAAAAATAATAATAATGATAATAGAGTTAAAAAAAATGATACCTTTAATGTAGATGGTGAAAATGATAACTTTAATAAAATGATACTTTTGATAATTTTACTAATATTAATTCTAATAATACTTGTAATAATTCTATTAATAATAGTAATAATAATAATATTAATAATTATAAAAATAAATGTTATTACTTTGTAATGATGATGATATTAATAATCATAATGTTAGTAATAATTTACTTTCTTTAATTATAATAATAGTAATAAGTGTTAGTTCATAATACTAGTAATTATAATATTAATAATAATAATAATCAATATAATGATAATGATAATAATAATAAAATTTTAAAATGAAAAGCTACCTTAGAAAGGATCTAAAAAAAAAAACGTTTCCTGTCCCAGCCAGGATTCGATCCTGGGTCATCTCATTACCCTCACACCTTCACAAACCATCCAAGCTATTCGATCTTTCTGTTTTAATACTACCCAAAAATAATTATAAGCCGTATTCCACTGTCATCTTTTTCTTCAATACATAAAGTCGACCAGTGTATCATCATGATCTACTTCTTGATTTCAGAATCACTTACTCGTCAACATCTTTATATATCAATTATCATTTTAACTTCATAATTTCCTCATCTTATAATTGATTAACTTGGGTCTCGGTTAAGAAGATAGGAGTATATGGCCAAACAACTCCCTAGTCCCATATCTAAAACTCACGGCCCATTTGCTGAACAAAGTCTCGGTTCTACACTAAAACAATTACACAGCCCAACAGCGAAGTTCATCTATTTAGAGTCCATAAATTTTTTTGGTCCAAATCCCTCATAACCCTTGGTCCAACTTGAAAAGGAAATCGGGTAACTTATATACCCGTTTAACTCATAACTTAGGATCCTGTTTCCTTTTTTTTTATTTAACGACTAACAAATGGAGTCTCCCTATGATTAAAGATGTCGGCCACGTACTTGTATTGTTTCCAAAGTTTTGTTTGACAGGTAATCAACAAGCATTATAAGTTAATGTATTCTCCACTATCTATTTAATTGCAAGTGGGATAATAGTGATGCTTGATGATTAAAAGAAAGAACCGAAAATAAATAACAGGAACAAAACAAAAAAATAAAAATAAAAATACCACAGTTCAGTTCTAGGTGATGGAAATGTTTATAGGGTTTTCGAATTGGCGGTTAGGTGGTGGTTTATGGTGGTAATTGGGGTAACGGTTGTTGCTGGTGTAAAGAGAATGTGGCGGCTTATAATCGAGAAAATAAAGAGTTTTCTTTTAGGTTGGACTGTCTAAATGGAAGATGTAAATGGGTTTGATGATAGTGTTGTCATGGGTTTTGGTTGTGGTCTGTGTAAAACAGAAACATGTATTCGTAAGTGTGTAGCAGTCATAGGTTCATGTCGGGTATCAGTTTATGCGATCTGAACTAGAAACAAAAACTGTAGCGTGATGGTTATGGTATTTGGATTGATCTGTGGGGTGGCGGATCCGGATGAAGAGGGTTGATCGAACTAGAAATCTAGTTGTGGTGTTGGTGTTGTCGTGAACCAGAGCAAGAAAGAAAAATAAAATATTTAGGCTAATAGTGGTGGTGGGTTTATGTTTGATATTCGAAGAAACACGAGAACAAAAGTAAGAGTCTTTCTTCGGATCATGGTGGTGAATTGTTGTTGGTTCACAACGAAGACAATGAAGAGGTGAGTCTTGAATGATGAAAATGATGATATTAGTTCATAGTTCTTGATTACAAAGAGTGAAGATGAGAGAGGGAAATAAAAGAGAGAGAGATGGAATTGTATTCATGTTTAATGCGTGTATATGTTAATATGTATATATAAACTAAGTGTGAACTCCTGAATCATAAACAGTAATAATTTATCAATTAAACACAGTAACCTATGATTCATTATTGATTGTATTATGAAAGAAAACAAATGATTTGTAGGTTCTTGTAAAATAGCATAAAGTTAGGATGACAGATAACGGATAGATGCAATAATTTCAACAACACAATAATATTAAACATTATAATATAATTAAAGAAATCAAACGCGCATTAAGTTAGCAGTCACCATTTACAGACTAGATTTCGTATTCATAAATCAATGTATCAGATAAATTAACCATTTGATATTATCTTTTACTCTCGTTGATAACTATAGTAATCTTATATCGATACTAAATATTACATATCCAATACATTGTTAACGTTATCAATTAATATATATATCGTATATACACATAAATGTTTGTGAATCGTCAGGCTTTGTCAAAAGGTAATTGATTATCCAAATATAAATTTCAAACTTTCTAGACTCAACATTACAGATTTTGCTTATCGTGTCGGAAACATATAAAGCTTTACGTTTAAATTTGGTCGGAAATTTCCGGGTCGTTACAAAACATTTTATGGTTTTGAAAATATCATGCTAGTTTTTAATACTATACACGTTTTCCGATTTTGATCGGATTTTCTGAATTTTTAAAAATGAGTGCGGGTTTCCCGCTATTGGTCAAGCCAACCCCTCCCACGGTACCTAACATTACGAGATGTCGGTAGAAAATAATGTGCTTTAGGAGGATACACATTACGTCCGGACATCATTGACAATTATGAGGTAATCATCTAATCCGTTAAATCAATCATGAAGATTGAGGTTTATTAGTCTTAAAAGCTGATATTTTACCTTTCTGGAGGTTATCCTTCCGGGGATATGATAAATCACTAACATTTTGTGTATACATGGTGCCCCCCCGTTTTACTAGTTAATCTCCCTCATTGAGATAAACTTTGACTACCAGTTTCCCTGTTTGACGTTGAGGCCTGGTAGATTTCCAGTCGATGTCAGTAATGACTTTTCAAGAGTTTTTGTCACCCTACAACTGGTCTGGACTACATCTTCTGAATTGAATCAGTAAGTGTGTCATTCGGAAGACTTTACTTCCTTGAGGATGGAAAAGATACATCCTATTGGTCATATCAAGTGGTCGGACACAACATTGTCCTTGTTAGGATAAACAATGAGGACCGTCCTTAGGGTTTTCGATCTGGCGCGAGATCCGGTTTCCGACCACGCTATACAATCACCGCTCTCTCACGGTTTACACTCGTTTTGGTACAAGTGACCTACAAGTTAGCTTACTAAACTAGTAGGATTTTCATTCAAATAATTGAATGATAGTGCAACTTCAAAGACTATTAATAATTTAAAATGTAAACCAACATTTATTTTCTAGATTTTAAGATCATAATGCGTATAACATGGTTTTTGGACTTTTAATCGTTTTTAAGGCTACTTGAAAATTTTAAAATTTTTATAATAAACGCCTTAATTTTAGTGAAACGAGTTCCCGATAAATTTCTATTCCCCACCCCACACTTGAGATCATGCAAGGCCCTCATTGCATGAAATCAGAAAAAGGATTAAATTTAGAGGGTAAAGCGATAGGGTGATTGTAGAAATTTTCAATTTTTAACCTGCACATCGTGGAACATGTAGACGGATGCCGCTGAATTTACTGCCAGCATAAGAGCATCGTTCATTCCGCGATTATCATCATACACACATCATAATATCAAATATCGCTGAACTTAATGCCAGTCTTTGAAGTTCAATCACGCTGCACAAATTAACAAACCACACAATTTATAATAAAAAGAACGGTGTTTTTACAACCACAACCGTTCATAAATCCACACAATTAGCCAGTTATTACAAACCAAATATTGTCTAAAATCACACCACACAAATTAAATTGTCTCAAAACAAAGTACAAAATGATCAAAGGCACGCAGGCCTAGTTATCATACGGCCAAAAATAATTACCCGAACCATCTCTGTACGGGCGTCCCTGTGGATATTCCCGCTCAAATCTATTCCGAGCATCCTGCAACGCAGCGGTAGAGTTATAAATCGAATGAGGGGGAGGTGGATGTTCAGGATCCGTGTAGTATTGGGGTGTCAGACGTGTCGTTCCATAGTACTGCTCGGGGTTGGAATAAAACAACTCTGAGTTATGGTTATTCCAATCAATACCATAACTGTTCCATCCCGTATTGTGTACTTGAGCAATCTGGCGTTGCTCCATTCGTTGCTGACTATCCCACATTTGGTTGTTGTGCGTCCTTTGTTCGTTCGGGCTCAACCTCATGTTATTAACACTACCAACCAAACTGTCCCAACTTGATTGGGACGGATGCCACGGAACCTGATCACCAACGTTAGTCTGTGCCTCCATTTCTGCCACTTCTTCCTGCTGCTGTTCTTGCTGCACGCCACTGCCACTTGCGCCACCTGCGCCACCTGCCTCAAAAGGTACCAAATGCCCATTTCTATCTTTCATAAGAATTTCAGCATTAATATAAGAAACCTTTTTTAATGGTTTCATGACGTTCGTACACTCCTGTAATCTGCTGAAATCTATGTTAAAATGTCGAGCAATTCGGGTGATGTAGTGGCCTCCCAGAAGTGGCTTCTGTTGCCGTGTCTCGGTAGCAATGGCCAGGAAATAATTACCGATCAACCCAGGAATGTCAGTATTGCAACCCCGCTTTATTTGGTCCATAATCCATAAATCCAACGTTTTCACTTTCTCGTGACCCTCAACCCTCGCATTAAAAGTGCATGCGATAAGTCTATGAAGCAGTTTATCATCCCGGGCTGCGATTTCGTTGTACCTGTGCCTGCTTGATCTAAACTGTGCAGCCGCATTCGGCCTACAAATCCTTCGCCAATAAGAAACATCACTAAATTCATGCCGGCCAACATAATCGGAGGCCCGCAAGTATTCACCTAACTGGGTATCGGTGAGTTCCTCAAAAATACCCAAAACTCAGCATAGCTCAAAACTACTTATACCCCTGTACTCACCCCCTAAACGAAATCGAAGAAAGTCATTTGACAAATAATCGCCGACATTGTTAAACCGCACAGTTGAGTAGAATTCTTTAAGCAGCACCGGATAAATTGGTTCGTTGATGCTGAAAACTTGCTCCCAAGCGTGGGTGACTACTCTACCGTAGGGGATGGCGAGTAAGTTAGAAACATGGCGGCGCATACCCACCTCTTCCAATGGGCCCCAGATAAAATACCAAGTGGCATTAATAGGCCTACGGTTTATCGTCTCAAATGTTTCTGTGAAGTCTTCGTCGTTTTGAACCTGTGTCAACCAAACTTGAGGATCATTTCGATCCTCCTCTTCTTCTTCTCCTGACGATGATGATGAATGATGTTGCTGTTGTGGTGGTGGTTGTCGTGGTGGAGCCAAACCTGCTGTCCTTTCTCTCTTTGCCGGTCCTCCTCGGCTTGAATGTCCCTGCAAAACATTAACACCAGACCAAAAGAACATAGAAACCGTTGTGTTAATGTTAGCTAAAACATAACCGAGTAGCAAGAGAACTTAATCATTCCATTTCAAGTTCATAAGTATTATGACTCATTTAAGCAAAAGCGTATGTTCACAATTTTAAACCAAAGTCAACTATAGTCAACATAAACCCGTTAATAACTTTTCAAAAATGAAAATCACAACTTCACAATGTAGCATCAACTTATGACTCAAGGATTCAAGCATGTTGTGTTATAGGTCATAACATTTAAATTTGCATTCTAATGATATTCATCACAAATCATAACACATTTTTCGCAATTTTAGTTCAAATGACCTATTATAACATCATACATTATGGCATTCCATTCCATCAATTTACTTCAACAGGCCCATACAAATGAAAATCAAGCATACATACTTCATAAGTTCATTACGATTCAACAATATGCTAAAAAATTCAAGAACATTCAAAAATGACCCGGCCAATTTGACATCAATATCACCAACACAATTAAATACTTCACAAGATTCATTAACATCATACACAAACTCAACATCATGAACTAATCACCCTAAATTCGGATTCAAATTCCACAAACCCTAAAATCATGAACAAACCCTTAAAAGCATGTAATCTTTGCAAAATAAACACATTATGGGCAATTAAACTACTAAGGCATGTTAATCTTAACAATAATCATGCAAATCAAACACCCCACACTTATCCTTCACCAATTTATAGATATAAACATACAATTCAAGTAATTGATAAAGAAAAGTGTAAAAATGGAGTATCCATACCCTAGAAAACATGATTTGAAGTTTGGATTTGAAGAAGAAATAGCGAAATTGAGGTAGAAATTAGGGTTTTTGGAGAGTGTTTCGTGTTTGGAAGAGAGAATTGGATAAAAATGTGTTTTTGTGGTTAAGAAATGGGTTGGATAGGTATTTAAAACGTATTTTTTTTCTGAGTCAATCACTCTAGACGACGTCCAGAAAGGAGGACGGCGTCCAAGGTTTCATTTTGGGACGGCGTCCAGCAAAAGAGGACGGCGTCCAGGTCTTTAAATGGGGACGGCGTCCAGGAAAATGGGACGGCGTCCAGGTCTTTAAATGGGGACGGCGTCCAGGAAAATGGGACGGCGTCCCATTGCACTAAAACTCACTGACCTGTTTTTCTGAGTCGCGCGTGTTTATAGGCCAAACGTAAATCATTTTGTACCAAACTAAAATTTATCGTGCACACATTTCAAACCTATTTACAATTGTGAACCATTTTTTAACGAGCCGTTCACCAAACTCGTCCCCATTTTGATTTATGCTTTGTTCTTGAAGTTGAGGCTAACCTCATCCTCAATTTCTAGGGGACCATCAACATAGTGTTTGACCCGGTGGCCATTCACTTTAAAAGTATCACCCTTCCAGTTCACCATTTCAATTGTACCATAAGGGTACACCTTTCTAACCACAAATGGTCCCGTCCATCGGGACTTAAGCTTTCCTGGTGATAACTTGAAACGAGAATTGTAAACAAGGACACGATCTCCTTCCATGAATTCTTTTGGATGTTTCAATCTTTTGTCGTGCCATTGTTTGGTTTTTTCTTTGTAAATTAGAGAGTTTTCATAGGCTTCGAGCCTCAACTCGTCTAATTCGTTTAGTTGGGTCAAACGTAACCGACCCGCTTCTTGGTAATCCAAATTGCATGCCCTTAGCGCCCAATGCGCTTTGTGTTCAATCTCCAACGGGAGATGGCATGCTTTTCCGTATACCATACGGAAAGGAGTTGTTCCAATTGGTGTTTTGTAGGCCGTGCGAAAGGCCCACAATGCATCGTTTAACTTGATTGACCACTCTTTTGGATTTGCACCAACGGTCTTTTCAAGTATGCGTTTTAATGACCGGTTGGTGTTTTCTACTTGCCCACTTGTCTGGGGATGATAGGATGTTGAAATTTTATGGATTACTCCATATCTCTTCAACACCTTTTCCAATTGCTTATTGCAAAAGTGGGTGCCCCGGTCACTTATAAGAGCTTTTGGCGTGCCAAACCTAGAGAAAAGTTCCATCAAAAAGTTTACCACAACTCGGCCATCATTTGTTGGTAGAGGTTTTGCCTCCGCCCATTTGGAAACATAATCTATGGCAACAAGTATGTATAGGTAAGAATGAGATTTTGGAAAGGGCCCCATAAAGTCAATTCCCCAAACATCGAACGTCTCGCATACTTGGATGCTTTGTTGAGGCATTTCATCCCGTTTAGTGATTTGATCGGCCCGTTGGCACGCGTCACAAGCCTTACAAACAGTGTAGGCATCTTTGAATATTGTAGGCCAATAGAAACCGGCCTCGTAAACTTTCCTCCCCGTGATTTGGGGACCAAAGTGCCCACCTGTTGGACCAAGGTGACAGTCAAGCAGAATTTCGGTGCATTCTTTCCCCGAAACACACCGACGAACAATTCCATCCGCACATCGCCTAAATAGATAAGGGTCTTCCCAAAAATAGTATTTTAGGTCACTAAAGAATTTCTTTCTTTTCTGATGTGACCAACCGGTTTCTAGGAATCCACCCGCAAGATAGTTGGCTATGTCTACAAACATTGGATCATCAATTTTCTCAATCTTCATGAGATTTTCGTCTGGAAAGTTATCTTGGATAACAGTCTCATGGAGAACCCCAAGATTCGGGTTCTCAAGTCGAGAAAGGTGATCGGCAGCTAGGTTTTCGGCCCCCTTTTTGTATTTAATATCGATGTCGAATTCTTGCAAAAGCAAGACCCAACGTATTAACCGGGGTTTAGCATCTTGCTTAGCAAGCAAGTACTTCAATGCCGAGTGGTCTGTATAGACAACCGTCTTTGCTAGTACCAAATAGGATCGAAATTTATCAAACGAAAAGACGATTGCCAGGAGTTCCTTCTCGGTGGTAGTGTAATTAAGTTGGGCTCCTTGCAATGTCTTGCTAGCATAATAAATGGGCTTGAAATGTTTTTCAATTCTTTGCCCCAAGACGGCACCAATAGCAAAGTCACTAGCGTCACACATAAGTTCAAATGGTATTGACCAATTCGGTGATATGAGAATGGGTGATTGTGTGAGCTTTGTTTTAAGTAGGTTAAAGGCGGTAAGACACTCATCCGTAAAGACAAATGGAGTGTCTTTCTCAAGAAGTTTGTTCATGGGGGTTGCAATTTTGAAAAAATCTTTAATGAACCGCCGGTAAAAACCGGCGTGCCCCAGAAAACTTCTTACGCCTTTTACATTTGACGATGGTGGTAATTTGGCTATGACTTCCACTTTAGCTCTATCCACCTCCAGACCTGCACAAGAAATTTTATGACCCAATACAATGCCCTCTTTTACCATAAAATGGCATTTTTCCCAGTTTAGCACAAGATTTGATTCTTCACACCTAATCAACATACGCTCAAGATTATGAAGACATGAGTCAAAAGAATCACCGAAGACTGAAAAGTCATCCATGAACACTTCCATAAAGTCTTCAATCATATCATGAAAAATAGCTACCATACACCTTTGAAAGGTAGCAGGAGCATTGCATAAGCCAAAGGGCATACGTCGATAGGAGAAAGTACCATAAGGGCATGTAAAGGTCGTTTTCTCTTGGTCCTCTGGTGCTATAGGGATTTGGAAATATCCCGAGAAACCGTCAAGAAAACAATAAAAGTTCTTTCCTGCCAACCTTTCCAACATTTGATCAATGTAAGGAAGAGGAAAATGGTCTTTTCGGGTAGCATCATTTAATTTTCTGTAATCAATACATACCCTCCAACCCGTGATAGTCCTGGTAGAAATTAATTGGTCGTCTTCATTTGTGACAACGGTCATGCCACCCTTTTTGGGCACGCATTGGACCGGACTCACCCAAGGGCTATCCGAAATTAGATAAATGAGACCTGCATCTAGGAGTTTGACAATCTCCTTTTTAACAACTTCTTGCATATTAGGGTTGAGTCGCCTTTGTCTTTATACACATGGCTTATAGTTATCTTCCATTAATATCTTATGCGTACAATAAGAGGGACTTATACCCTTGATGTCATGAATTTTCCATGCTAGAGCCGTTTTATGGGCTTTTAACATGGAAACAAGTTTAGACTTCTCACTTACAGAGAGTTCGGATGAAATGATAACCGGGAGAGTAGAACCTTCTTGTAGGTAAGCATATTTCAAGTGTTTTGAAAGTGGCTTGAGTTCTAAAATGGGAGGTTCTTCAATCGATGTTTTACATCGGTACTCATTTCCTAAATCCAGCTTTCTGTATTCTTCATCATTTGGCTCATAACCATTAGCCATCAAGGTGGTCAACATCTCCACTTCTTCCAACATATTCTCTTCATCACCTTTCGCAAAAATGCATTCTCCCGTACCTTGCAATTCTGGAAATTCCTGCAACAACTCCGAATAAGTGTCTATGGTTTGCACATAATAACATTGATCATCAGTAGACTCGGGGTATTGTAGGGCATGGTCAATGGAAAAGGTAACCTTCATATCCTCAATACTAAGGGTCAATTTCTGCCCATGAACATCTATCATAGCTCTAGCGGTATTGAGGAAAGGTCGACCTAATATAAGAGGCACACGTGTGTCCTCCTCCATGTCCAAAATTACAAAGTCAGCCAGAAATACCAGGGTACCTACTTTTACCAACATATTCTCTAAACTTTCACGAGGGAATTTAACAGAGCGGTCCGCTAGTTGAATTGCCATTCGGGTTGGTTTTAGTACCCCGGGTTTTAGCTTAACATATAATGAATAAGGCATTAAATTTATGCTAGCCCCTAAATCCGCTAATGCTTTAATGCATTCCAAATCTCCCAGGAGATATGGTATGGTAAAACTTCCAGGATCTGCTAATTTCTTTGGTATTTTGTTCATCAAAATTGCTGAACAATTAGCATTTATGGTGACGGATGAAAGTTCCTCCATTTTCTTCTGATTAGTAAGTAAGTCTTTTAAGAACTTAGCATACTTGGGCATACCTGAGATTACATCAATGAAAGGCATATTTATGTTAATTTGTTTAAACATATCTAGGAATTTTGACCTTTCGGCCTCTAGCCTTTCTTGTTGTTGTTTTCTTGGGTATGGGAGCGGTGGTTGATATGGTTTCACTACGGGTTTTTCCCGTTCTTCCTTTTCAACCACTTTTTCTGGCTCCTTAATCGGTTCATCATTTTGGTTCAACGGAACACTAAAATCAGAATTTTTGGGCATTTTTGGAGCATCGTATGCTAAACCACTCCGTGTGGTGATAACATTGGCGTGCTCATTTCGAGGGTTCTTATTTGTATCGCCCGGTAAACTACCTGGTTTTCTCTCACTAAGTAAATTAGCTAAACCACTCATTTGTTTCTCCAAATTCTGAATTGAGGCTTGTTGATTTCGAAACCGGTGTTTGTTTTTCTCGTTGGTTTGGTTTATATTTGTGACAAGCTGAGTTTGTGATGAAATCAACTTTTCCAACATACTCTCCAAATTTGACTTTTTTCCTTCCTGTTGGGGTTTTTGATAAAAACCCGGAGTTTGTTGTTGGAACCCACTACTTGACCATTGTTGGTAATTGGAATTTTGACCTTGAGGGTTGTAGGGGTTGTTAAAGTTCCGGTTAAATTGGGCTCTTCCTTGAAATTGATTGTTATTTCTTTGGCTTATGAAAGCCACTTCTTCTTTTTGAGCCATTGTTAAACCGGCATCACAATCTTTTCCTAAATGAAGACCACCACAGTATTCACAACCTACTTTCATACTATGAATTTCCTTGGTGATTTTATCCATGGTTCGAGCAACACCGTCTATTTTAACACTTAGGGAACTAAGGTCATCATAGGCGCCGGTGCTTTGGACTTGAGCATTACGAGTAATTGGGCGTTCTTGATGCCACTCATGAGAATAATTGGCTAGCTTCTTGATTATTTCATAAGCCTCTTGCTCGGTTTTGTCCATAAGAGAACCACCGGCCGCTTGGTCAATTGAAATTTGGGTTGCTACATCACAACCTTTGTAAAAGATTTGGACCTTTTGAAAGGTATCCAAACCATGGTTTGGACAACCTCTTAGCATTTTGGAAAATCGATTCCATGCTTCGTACAGGGTTTCCATCGGCTTTTGACAGAATTGGGTAATTTCGTGTTGGAGTCTCGCGGACTTGGATGCTGGAAAATATTTCTTAAGAAATTTTTCCAACATACCATCCCACGTTTCTATCGTAGCCTCGGCCAATGAATCTAACCAACTTCGTGCTTCCCCTTGGAGTGTCCAAGGGAAAAGTCTTAATAATATGGCCTGGTCAGTTTCTGGTTTAAGTTTAAAAAGAAGACATATCTCTTGAAAGAGACGAATATGTTCGTTTGCATCTTCATTCGGACCACCACCAAATTGACACATGTTATTAATCATTTGAAGAATAGGTCCTTTTATTTCAAAAGTTACCTCACCAGTAGGTGGAGTAATAGCACTACCTTGTCCGGTCCGGGTTGCTTTCATCTTTGCTGCCATTGATTGTCGTGGTACAAACGGTCTTTCTCCTTCCATTTCAAAATTTAGGGGTTGAACGGGTTTACCAAAGTCTGAATATCGAGGCTTGGTCGTACTTGATTCTGAATCAAAGGTTTCTTGCTTTGATGAAGATTCAAAAATTTCAAGTACTTCTTTTGAAATCCTACCAAGCTTTCTATCAGGTTCTGTAAACGGTGTAAGTAATGGAGATTCTGAACTTCAGGTATGTGGCATATGCGACCTATAAACTATCAATCACACAACTAACAAAAACTATTAAACATACCGATTCTATAAGTTTAAAAATCAAAGACTATTAAAAATTTAAAATAATTAAGAAACTACTTAATCACAAATCAGTTAATAATTCTATTTTGACACAAAACTGTCCCCAGCAGCGGCGTCAAAAACTTGATGTACGAGAAGTGTCGTATAAATTGTCGTATAAAATAATATGGAAAAATACCGATTAAAGATTTCTACACACTAACGGGCAGTGTACCCGATCGTGTAGTAGTATAGTAACTGGTTTAGTTCCGTGTATCGTTCCAAGGACAGTTGTATTAGCCAAACTAGAATTAGAAACTATATTATGATTAACTAAGTAAATGAAACTTAAAGGTACAAGTTTTATGTTTTGGTGGCCATTTAACGATTTAGCCAAATCAGAGAAGGTTAAATGTAAAAACAATATTTTTGGTCTTTTAAATTTATAAGATGAAAATAAATGCAAAGAAAGCAAGTAAGAGAGTTTTGATTTAAATCAAAGAGATGAAATGTTCATCTAGATATTTTACCCTCGGTATTGGATGTAAGTTTTGATATTAAGGTCTGATTGAATAATTATGTGTGTAAGTTATCTAATAGGTTCACTAAGAGTTCTCTTGAATAAACACGCAAACACAATCACAAGATCAAGGGTTCCCTTTTCACTATGGTTCTTGTATTTGTAATCAAATAACTATTATAAGCATGCTAATCACCTAAATCGACCCGCCAAGAGTTCTCTTTAGCGAGTACTAAAACTAGAATTACTAAGTGAGGGTTCCCTATTACTTAGACCTTTTCGTTTGTGACTAGTTGATTAGCTAGATCAAAGACTTGAATAACAATTGTCTTTGCGTTCGCTCTACACAATTCATTCTTATTTTGTTTAACCATTTTAATCTAGTTTACCCCCTTGGTCCGGTTTAGTAAACAATCAATCTAAGACAAGTTGATTGTAAATCAATATGATACATCAACAAGAGTTCTCTTTATCAACAACATATCAATTAACTAGATACAAATGATTTTAACAGCAATAAGCATGGTTCTTAATTCAAGCTTTAATCTATCACACATAATACATTCAATCAATAAGATTACATCCAATACCTTGGTTATTAATCTAGAAAAACATTATAGAAACTAGCCAACAATCATGGTAACAGACAACATAACAATCAGATTAACAACTGAAATCATTGTTTTAGAATAAGGAATAACCTACAAGAACAAGGAGTTCTTGGATGATGAAGGTTTTGATCTTTGATGTCTTGATGTTGAGCCTCTTCCAAGAGCTTGGAGTTCTCCAATTTTGCTCCTAAAAATCGTCTCTGTACTCTCTGGTTCGTAAGTTATGAAACAGTCCCTCAAAACAGTAGTTTTAAAGTGGAGAAAGTAGGTAAAAAGCACAAAAGTCGGCTGAAACCTACTACGGGACGGCGTCCAAAAAGGCTGGACGGCGTCCCGTCCTTAATAGCTAGACGGCATCTTCAAATACAGGACGGCGTCCTGTTTCAAGAGGCTGGACGGCGTCCTATAACCCCGGACGGCGTCCAGATATGCTGAAATCCACTGTTTCGCTTTCTTTTCAATCCTCTTTTATTTGGACGAAGCCTAACACCTTGGAAGCTTTGTTTTACCATTTTAGAGCACTAAATAGACCTTAAGTCGTATCGGGATCAACCAATGTCATAAATCATCAAAACTCTTTGTAAATCACTCTTCCGATACAAATTTGCGCATCTTGGATTATCACTTGTAGAAACGCCTTCATTATCCTCGATTCTAGAGCATTTTACATGATATTGCGATAGATATATATGATGTTATTGAGCAATATCAATCCCCCACTCCACTCTAACAAATCGGAGACCTACACTTTCTACCATAAAGTGCTTCAAACGGCGCCATCTCAATGCTTGAATGGTAGCTGTTGTTGTAGGAAAATTCTGCTAACGGTAGATGTCGATCCCAACTGTTTCCGAAATCAATAACACATTATCGTAGCATGTCTTCAAGCGTTTGTATCGTCCTTTCGCTCTGCCCATCAGTTTGTGGATGATAGGCAGTACTCATGTCTAGACGAGTTCCTAATGCTTGCTGTAATGTCTGCCAGAATCTTGAAATAAATCTGCCATCCCTATCAGAGATAATAGAGATTGGTATTCCATGTCTGGAGATGACTTCCTTCAAATACAGTCGTGCTAACTTCTCCATCTTGTCATCTTCTCTTATTGGTAGGAAGTGTGCTGATTTGGTGAGACGATCAACTAATACCCAAATAGTATCAAAACCACTTGCAGTCCTTGGCAATTTAGTGATGAAATCTATGGTAATGTTTTCCCATTTCTATTCCGGGATTTCGGGTTGTTGAAGTAGACCCGATGGTTTCTGATGCTCAGCTTTGACCTTAGAACACGTCAAACATTCTCCTACGTATTTAGCAACATCGGCTTTCATACCCGGCCACCAAAAATGTTTCTTGAGATCCTTGTACATATTCCCCGTTCCAGGATGCATTGAGTATCTAGTTTTATGAGCTTCTCTAAGTACCATTTCTCTCATATCTCCAAATTTTGGTACCCAAATCCTTTCAGCCCTATACCGGGTTCCGTCTTCCCGAATATTAAGATGCTTCTCCGATCCTTTGGGTATTTCATCCTTTAAATTTCCCTCTTTTAAAACTCCTTGTTGCGCCTCCTTTATTTGAGTAGTAAGGTTATTATGAATCATTATATTCATAGATTTTACTCGAATGAGTTCTCTGTCCTTCCTGCTCAAGGCATCGGCTACCACATTTGCCTTCCCCGGGTGGTAAAGAATCTCAAAGTCGTAATCATTCAATAATTCAATCCACCTACGCTGCCTCATATTCAGTTGTTTCTGATTAAATATGTGTTGAAGACTTTTGTGGTCGGTATATATAATACTTTTGACCCCATATAAGTAGTGCCTCCAAGTCTTTAATGCAAAAATAACCGCGCCTAATTCCAAATCATGCGTCGTATAATTTTGTTCGTGAATCTTCAATTGTCTAGACACATAAGCAATCACCTTCGTTCGTTGCATTAATACACAACTGAGACCTTGCTTTGATGCGTCACAATAAATCACAAAATCATCATTCCCTTCAGGCAATGACAATATAGGTGCTGTAGTTAGCTTTTTCTTCAATAACTGAAACGCTTTCTCTTGTTCATCATTCCATTCAAATTTCTTCCCTTTATGCGTTAATGCAGTCAAGGGTTTTGCTATTCTGGAAAAGTCTTGGATGAACCTTCTGTAGTAACCAGCTAGTCCTAAAAACTGGCGTATGTGTTTCAGAGTTTTCGGGGTTTCCCACTTTTCAACAGTTTTTATCTTTGCCGGATCCACCTTAATACCTTCTTTGTTCACTATGTGACCGAGGAATTGAACTTCTTCCAACCAAAATGCACACTTTGAAAACTTAGCGTACAATTCTTCCTTCCTCAATACTTCTAACACCTTTCTCAAATGTTCACCGTGTTCTTGGTCATTCTTTGAGTAAATAAGTATGTCATCAATGAAAACAATGACAAACTTGTCAAGGTATGGTCCACACACTCGGTTCATAAGGTCCATGAACACAGCTGGTGCATTAGTTAAACCAAACGGCATGACCATAAACTCGTAATGACCGTAACGTGTTCTGAAAGCAGTCTTTGGAATATCATCTTCTTTCACCCGTATTTGATGATACCCGGAATGTAAGTCAATCTTTGAATAAACAGACGAGCCTTGTAGTTGATCAAATAAGTCGTCGATTCTCGGTAGTGGGTAGCGGTTCTTGATGGTAACTTTGTTCAACTCTCGGTGGTCGATACACAACCTGAATGTACCATCTTTCTTCTTGACAAACAAAACAGGAGCTCCCCACGGTGATGTGCTTGGTCGAATGAAACCACGCTCTAAAAGTTCTTGTAATTGGCTTTACAGTTCTTTCATCTCGCTGGGTGCGAGTCTGTAAGGAGCACGAGCTATTGGTGCAGCTCCTGGTACAAGATCTATTTGAAATTTAACTAATCGATGTGGGGGTAATCCCGGTAATTCTTTCGGAAATACATCGGGAAATTCTTTTGCAATGGGAACATCATTGATGCTCTTTTCTTCAGTTTGTACTTTCTCGACGTGTGCTAGAACAGCATAGAAACCTTTTCTTATTAGTTTTTGTGCCTTCAAATTACTAATAAGATGTAGCTTCGTGTTGCCCTTTTCTCCGTACACCATTAAGGGTTTTCCTTTTTCTCGTATAATGCGAATTGCATTTTTGTAACAAACGATCTCTGCTTTCACTTCTTTCAACCAGTCCATACCGATTATCACATCAAAACTCCCTAACTCTACTGGTATCAAATCAATCTTAAATGTTTCGCTAACCAGTTTAATTTCTCGATTCTGACATATATTATCTGCTGAAATTAATTTACCATTTGCTAATTCGAGTAAAAATTTACTATCCAAAGGCGTCAATGGACAACTTAATTTAGCACAAAAATCTCTACTCATATAGCTTCTATCCGCACCCGAATCAAATAAAACGTAAGCAGATTTATTGTCAATAAGAAACGTACCCGTAACAAGCTCCGGGTCTTCCTGTGCCTCTGCCGCATTAATATTGAAAACTTTTCCGCGGCCTTGTCCATTCGTGTTCTCCTGGTTCGGGCAATTTCTAATAATGTGGCCCGGTTTTCTACATTTATAACAAACTACATTGGCATAACTTGCTCCGACACTACTTGCTCCGCCATTACTCGTTCCGACACCATTTGTTCCTTTCGTTCTATTAACCCCTGGTCCGTAGACCTCACACTTCGCCGCGCTATGACCATTTCTTTTACACTTGTTGCAAAATTTGGTGCAGAACCCCGAGTGATACTTTTCACACCTTTGGCATAGCTGCTTCTGATTGTTGTTGTTGTTGCGGTTATTATTGTTGTTGGGATGATTGTTGTAGTAGTTGTTGTTGTTGTTGTTGTTGTTGTTGTTGTTGTTGTTGTTGTTGTTGTTGTTGTTGTTGGGCCGTTTGTTGTAGTTGCGATTGATGTTGCGATTGTTGGGATAAATGTTGTAATTGCTGTTGTTGTTGTATTGGTGATTCTTATCACCGTTTTCCTCCCACTTTCTTTTGACTTGCTTCACATTGACCTCTTCAGCAGTCTGTTCTTTAATTCTTTCTTCAATCTGGTTCACGAGTTTGTGAGCCATTCTACATGCCCGTTGTATGGAGGCGGGCTCGTGTGAACTTATATCTTCTTGGATTCTTTCTGGTAATCCTTTCACAAACGCGTCGATCTTCTCTTCCTCATCTTCGAATGCTCCCGGACACAATAGGCACAATTCTGTGAATCGTCTTTCGTACGTGGTAATATCAAATCCTTGGGTTCGTAACCCTCTAAGTTCTGTCTTGAGCTTATTAACCTCGGTTCTGGGACGGTACTTCTCTTTCATCAAGTGCTTGAATGCTGACCACGGTAGTGCATACGCATCGTCTTGTCCCACTTGCTCTAGATAGGTATTCCACCATGTTAACGCAGAACCTGTGAAGGTATGCGTAGCGTACTTCACTTTGTCCTCTTCAGTACACTTACTTATGGCAAACACCGATTCGACCTTCTCGGTCCACCGTTTCAATCCGATCGGTCCTTCGGTTCCATCAAATTCCAAAGGTTTGCAGGCAGTGAATTCTTTGTAGGTGCATCCTACACGATTTCCTGTACTGCTAGATCCAAGGTTATTGTTGGTATGTAGCGCAGCCTGTACTGCGGCTATGTTTGAAGCTAGAAAAGTACGAAATTCCTCTTCATTCATATTCACGGTGTGTCGAGTAATCGGTGCCATTTCCTTCAAAATAGTCAAATGGAACAAGTTAATCATACAGAATATTAAGAGTAGTTAATAGTATTTCGTAGCATAATATGAACTCATTTATAGTTTGATTTCGGATTAGCCAACCGTAAGCTCTTATACCATGTTAAAATTAATATACGAAAATATTTGATTGTTTATTGTAACTGACTGATCTGATTGTATATTCTTTGAGTTACTTTAATTCTAATTTATGATATTTGTTTTGTATGAATGTGTGTCTCTTATTTTTGACATTTCGGATGCCATTTAAGAATTGTTAGCTTCTGTTTAATGTTACGTTATATTTCTGGTTATATATAACATAATGGAAGAAATATAAAAAATAACGTAATTTTTCCTGTTTTTGTGTTTTAACAAGGATGGTAATAAAATCATTTTTTTGTTCCAAATCTCACCAATGTTCCGAGTCATATCCAATGTTAGAAGATTTTATTCTACCCATATCTTCGATCATAGAGATTTTTCTGTTCGTCAAGCATTTGGTAGGCGATCCAAATGTTTGTTGTAACCATCTTTTTTATTTGTATTAATATTTCTGTTCTTTTTATTTCTTTATAACATAAGATAATTCTAGCTAGTACACAAGTCGTTCAGCAAAGGCAATAAAGACACGTAATTCATACGTCCAGAAACAAGTCATGCATTCTGGTTTTAGTAGGATTACTTCCCATCCTTGGTCTTGTGGAACATAACCGTTATGGCGGTTGATAAGACAGCGTGTTGTAACGTCGTCAAAGGGACGAGGGTTACGTAATGTCCAACAGTCCCGTAACAATCTAAAAACCTCATTTCTTACCCCAATTACCGACTCCGTCACTTGTGGGAACGTTTTGTTTAATAGTTGTAGCCCGATGTTCTTGTTCTCACTTTGGTGAGAAGCGAACATTACTAATTCGTAAGCATAACATGCTTCTTTATGTTGCATGTTAGCCGCTTTTTCTAAATCACGAAGTCCAATATTCGGATATATTGAGTCAAAATAATTTCTTAACCCATTGCGTAAAATAGCATTTGGGTTCCCCGCAATATATGCGTCAAAGTAAACACATCGTAACTTATGGATTTCCCAATGTGATATCCCCCATCTTTCGAACGAAAGCCTTTTATAAACCAAGGCATTCTTGGAACGTTCTTCGAATGTCTTACAAACTGATCTCGCCTTAAATAGTTGTGCCGAAGAATTCTGACCGACTCTAGACAAGATTTCATCAATCATGTCTCCGGGTAGGTCTCTTAAAATATTAGGTTGTCTATCCATTTTGTGTTTTTATACTGTAAAATAGACAAGAGTTAGATTCATAAAAAAATGCTTATTAATACAAGCAATTTTTACATATATTATAAAGCATAAGCACACTATATTACATGTATTACACCACACGAATACAACTATCTTATTCCGACTCGCTTGTTTCTTCTTCTTCGGTTTTGGTTCGTTTTGCCAAGTTTCTAGGGATATATGATGTTCCCCTAATACGAGCCATCATTTTCCACATTGGTTTAGAAAAATCTGGTGGTTTAGAGGTTCCCGGGTCATTGTTACAACTTAAGGACTTCAGGGGTTGACGATACATATAAAGTTCATCGGGGTTGGAATTAGATTTCTCTATTTTTATGCCCTTTCCCTTATTATTTTCTTTTGCCTTTTTAAATTCAGTTGGGGTAATTTCTATAACATCATCGGAATTCTCGTCGGAATCCGATTCATCGGAGAATTGGTAATCCTCCCAATATTTTGCTTCCTTGGCGGAAACACCATTGACCATAATTAACCTTGGTCGGTTGGTTGAGGATTTTTTCTTTTACTTAACCGTTTTATTATTTCCCCCACCGGTTCTATTTCTTCATCCGGTTCCGATTCTTCTTCAGGTTCCGATTCTTCTTCTGGTTCCGACTCTTCTTCCGGTTCCTCTTCGGGAACTTGTGAATCAGTCCACGAATCATTCCAATTTACATTTGACTCTTCATTATTATTAGGTGAGTCAATGGGACTTGTTCTAGAGGTAGACATCTATCACATAATATCAAACGCGTTAAGAGATTAATATATCACATAATATTCACATGTTAAAAATATATAGTTTCCAACCAAATTTGTTAAGCAATCATTTTTCAAGTAAACACGGTCGAAGTCCAGACTCACTAATGCATCCTAACAAACTCGATAAGACACACTAATACAAAATTCTGGTTCTCTAAGACCAACGCTCGGATACCAACTGAAATGTCCCGTTCTTATTGATTAAAAACGTTCCATATTAATTGATTTCGTTGCGAGGTTTTGACCTCTATATGAGACGTTTTTCAAAGACTGCATTCATTTTAAAACAAACCATAACCTTTATTTCATCAATAAAGGTTTAAAAATCTTTACGTAGATTATCAAATAATGATAATCTAAAATATCCTGTTTACACACGACCATTACATATTGGTTTACAATACAAATATGTTACAACAAAATAAGTTTCTTGAATGCAGTTTTTACACAATATCATACAAGCATGGACTCCAAATCTCGTCCTTATTTAAGTATGCGACAGCGAAAGCTCTTAATAATCACCTGAGAATAAACATGCTTAAAACGTCAACAAAAATGTTGGTGAGTTATAGGTTTAACCTATATATATCAAATCATAATAATAGACCACAAGATTTCATATTTCAATACACATCCCATACATAGAGATAAAAATTATTCATATGGTGAACACCTAGTAACCGACATTAACAACATGCATAAATAAGAATATCCCCATCATTCCGGGACACCCTTCAGATATGATATAAATTTCGAAGTACTAAAGCATCCGGTACTTTGGATGGGGTTTGTTAGGCCCAATAGATCTATCTTTAGGATTCTCGTCAATTAGGGTGTCCGTTCCCTAATTCTTAGATTACCAGACTTAATAAAAAGGGGCATATTCGATTTCGATAATTCAACCATAGAATGTAGTTTCACGTACTTGTGTCTATTTTGTAAATCATTTATAAAACCTGCATGTATTCTCATCCCAAAAATATTAGATTTTAAAAGTGGGACTATAACTCACTTTCACAGATTTTTACTTCGTCGGGAAGTAAGACTTGGCCACTGGTTGATTCAAGAACCTATAACAATATATACATATATATCAAAGTATGTTCAAAATATATTTACAACACTTTTAATATATTTTAATGTTTTAAGTTTATTAAGTCAGTTGTCCTCGTTAGTAACCTACAACTAGTTGTCCACAGTTAGATGTACAGAAATAAATCGATAAATATTATCTTGAATCAATCCACAACCCAGTGTATACGTATCTCAGTATTGATCACAACTCAAACTATATATATTTTGGAATCAACCTCAACCCTGTATAGCTAACTCCAACATTCACATATAGAGTGTCTATGGTTGTTGATGTGCAGCGGGGTGTATATAAGGGGTATAAAATACTATTAATTTTTAGCAGGAAATACTATTAAATACGATACAATTTTACACAAAATATTTATTTATTTATAGAATGGATATACTTAAACCTTGCTACAACACTTATAGGCAGTGTACCTAATCGTACAGTAGTGTAGTTTTTAGTAAGTTCGGTTCGTTCCACAGGGAATCTTTTTTAAACAAAGCTCAACGCTATATAAAAATACAAACATATATATAAGTAATATTATTATTATAAAGGGGGGGTTTTTACCGTTTAATGACCGGTTTGTCGATTTTAAAACTTTAGTCGCAGTTAAAACCTAATGTAAAATATTAAATAAATAAAAGACTTAATTTAAAGCATAAAATAAATAACGATAATGAAATTGCAATAAAAGTGCGATAAAATAAAATTGCGATAATTAAAAAGTACGATAATTAAAAGTGCGATTAAATAACAATAAATAAAAGTGCGATAATTAGAAGTGTAATTAAATATAAAATAATGGTAATTAAATATGAAATAAAAGAATTATGCTTATTTAAACTTCCGTAATCATGATGTTTGACGTGTTGATTTTTGTTTTATGCCCATGGGTTAATTGTCCTTTGTCCTGGATTATTTAATATGTCCGTCTGGTTTTTGTCCAGAACAGTCCATCAGTCATAAATATAAAGTGCGAGTGCCCTCGTCAAATTATCCTTATACCCGAAGTTAAATATTCCAACTAATTGGGGATTTAAACTGTAACAAGATTTTAATACTTTGTTTAATAATTACACCAGGATGTCGACTGAGTGTAACCCAAGGTTTTAATATTTTGTTATCAATTATACCAAGTGTCCTTTGTACATAATTTCACCCCTGTTTTAATTATTCTAGTGGCTATTAATCCATTCCCGTGTCCGGTTAAATGAACGATTATTCGTACATATAAATACCCCGCCCATCGTGTCCGATTGAGTGTATATGGTAATTTATAGGGACGCCCAATTGTAAATCTTTATATTAACATTAACAAACTATCATTTAGTTAAACAAATATAAAGCCCATTAATAGCCCATAGTCTAATTTCCACAAGTGTCGTTCTTTTGTCCAAACCCCAATTATGGTACAAAGCCCAATTACCCAATTTTAGTAATTAGCCCAACATCATGATTACTTCGTTTTAAATAAGCATAATAATAACTTAGCTACGAGACATTAATATAAAAAGGTTGAACATAACTTACAATGATTAAAAATAGCGTAGCGTTACACGGACAGAATTTCGACTTACACCCTTACAACATTCGCTAACATACCCTTATTATTAGAATTATAATTAAAATTAAAATTAAAATATAAATTATAAATATATATATATATTTTACGTATGAGGAGAAGAAGAAAAAGATTATTGATTTGCGATCAGAATTCGGTTGCTTTTATAGGAAAAGTCGACTTTTGGGGATCCGCGACTCGCGGCATTTTTGCCTTCAAACTCCGCGAGTCGCGGAGAATGAAATTATAGCTCAGTCCCTTGGAGTCTTTCTCTGCCGACGGTTTTTATTTATAAATATAATATATATATAATTAATATAATTAATTATATATTATATTATATTTATATACATAGTTAACTTGTAATTTTTAGTCCGTTGCGTCGAGCGTTAAGAGTTGACTCTGGTCTCGGTTCCGGATTTTCGAACGTCCTTGCGTACAATTTAATATCTTGTACTTTGCGTTTTGAATCTTGTACTCTTGTAATTTCGAGACGTTTCTTATCAATAATTGGAACCTTTTTGATTGTCTTTTGTACTTTTGAGCTTTTTGGTCGTTTGCGTCTTCAATTCGTCGAATCTGTCTTTTGTCTTCACCTTTTATTATTTAAACGAATATCACTTGTAAATAGAACAATTGCAACTAAAAGCTTGTCTTTCTTGAGGAATAATGCTATGAAATATATGTTCGTTTTTAGCATTATCAAATATTCCCACACTTGAGCGTTGCTTGTCCTCAAGCAATATCGTCTTGAAATACTAGAATCACTTCTTTATTCTTCACACTTTGTACATCAGTGATTTTCTATACGGTGGTATAAACAATGGTAGTAACGATATGGTTTACAGTCCCACATGACTATAAAAAATTAGATCCATTAAGGAAATTGGATCTTTATGAAAACATTTGATCTTTTGAAAATTAAATCTAGTTTTTACCCTAGATAAGTTTTCCGGGATAACCCTTTACCGGTGTTTGCAAAATATTTTTGTGGGTTTGGTGGGTTTCAGATTTGAAAATTTTAGCTCAAAACTTATGGTTTTGTGTCACCCACTTGCTAACCTTGTATTTGGAAAGCAACACGTCCAGTTTACTTGTCCTGTATATTACCTTTCAGTAAACTACCATCCGGTTGTAAAGGAAAGCGTTGAACAAGCAACTGTTAAGGCAATGTCCCCTGACATGCTTTTAATTATGGTTTATAACGTGTCGGACGCAATTACTATCCTTGGTAGGAGCAATAGTAAAGCTCACCCTCATAATTTTTCGGTATGGCACAAGGTCCTGTCTTTGACCACTATGCAACCACCGTTCTTACGGTTGACACCCGTTTTAGTTCAGGTGACCTAATGAATTCCAGGTGAATTCCTAGGATTTTACGTTCAATGGTAATGAACGCATTGAAAATAGGGTTTTCAGAAAACAAATCGGTTTGTAATTTTGATCAAAATATTTTCTCGTTCAAGCTCAAGTTTAGATATCATTGAATTCCATGAGTTTGAATTCTCAATCTTTAAGGTCAATCTCTAGGATTGAGTAATATCAGTCTTAAAAGCTGATTTTTAATCTTTAAGGAGATTATCCTTTCTGGGGATCTGATTCATTAGTCTTATCAAGCTAATTTGCATGGTGCCCCCCCATTGTACGAGATAAATCCTTCTCATGGTTAGGATAAATCTGACCACTTGGCGACCCTGTTTAATGCTGAGGTCCGTGGATTTCCTGCTGATTTTAGTGATGACTTTTCTAGATTTTTCGTCACCCTACAGCTGGTCTGGACGACAACTTCATGACCTAAATCAAGAAGCGCGTGTCTTTTTCGGAAGACTTTACTTCCTTTTAATGATGGAATTGATTCATCGTGTAGATCCATCTCTTCTTTTCTTTCATCGGGTAAAACAGTTTAGTTTAGTCCAAAGCAAAAGTATTTTCAGTTATTTGTTACAGATATATGTGACATATGTTTAAGATAACTTGGTAAATTTTCCCACACTTGGCTTTTATTTTCCTTTTTATCGTCCTCTATTCCATTTTAAATGAATTTTAACATTTTAGTTTGTTTCTCAATTTATGTCCTTTCCGAGGTAACAATAATTTCGGTGTTAAAACCTAGTTTTATCGTTCATAAATATGTATAAACATGATTTTTAGTTCATTTAATTGAAAATTTTGAAAAATTTTACTAGAATTGGGTAGTCAGTATATAAGACCAGGGCTGTTCTTTATTATCAGAGAGCACTAGATTCTAATACAACTACTGCTTTACTAGTATTTTTAATGGTAACCAAGTGTTTAAGATAAAAATTTTAAAATCCGAAAGAATTTAACCCCTCCCCACACTTAAGATCTTGTAATGCCCTCATTTGCAAGAAATCAGTAACAATTTAAATTATTGAGGGTGATTTGTGTGAAAATGATTAAATTTTTACCAAAGTTTCCAAATATATTGGCGTTTGCTAGCTGAATGATAAATGGTGCACATCATTTGTTCATTCCGTCTTGTTGTTATTTCACATATATTTTGCATCTTGTCGTCAAAATTAGTTGCTTTTGCTGAACTTAATGCCAGTCTTTGAAAATGCGTTGTTTTACCCTGTTGTGTACATAAGATAAACTGCAACCATATATACATATTTTTGAAGTTTGGTATATTACCCCACATTCAAAAATTATTAAAATCTAAGAATAAAAGTTAGACAATTATAAAAACTATTACAATATTAACAAAAGTATTAAACGTATCAATAATTACAAATTACAAAATAAATAAAACTAAGTATACTAGGGATGATACTGGTACCAATAGGGGTTCCAGGCATAACCATAGGTGCTATAGAATGCTTCGGCAGGGTCATACGTAGGATATGGTGGCTGCATCTCTATAGACCAAGGAGGGAAGATGGGTTTCGGTGTAGGAATATAGTTTCTACCTATATGTTGGCAATGAGCTATGATTTGGTTCTGATGAACTTGCCATTCTTCAAATGCTCTCTGTCTAGCATTTTCGTATTCCTGAGAAGCTATAAACCTTTGCATTTCTTGCATCTCATTCCCCCCTCCTACATTACCTTGCTGTTGGTTTCTCTCCACCTGTGGATGTCTACCATGGTATCGTACTGCGGCGTTATTTCGCCTCTTCAAAACTTTCGCACCATGGTATACATTTAAACCTATAGTATCGCGGGGTTCTGGTTCTTCTACCAATAATCCCCCCCGACTTATATCCACACCGAGATATTCACCAATCAAAGTAATAAAAATACCACCTCCTATTATGCTATGCGGTCGCATCCCCCGAACCATAGCTGATAAATAATAACCCACACAATATGGTATACTTACAGCGCTTTGTGGGTCTCGAATACACATATGGTAAAACAAATCCTGTTCATTTACTTTTTCCTTGTTCTTACCCCTTTGTGTAATCGAATTAGCTAAAAACCTATGTATCACTCTTAATTCGGCTCTATCTATATCCAAATAAGAGTAATTTCCCCCTTTGAAACGGTGATGGCTTGTCATTTGACTCCACACACCGTGTGTATCAAAATTTTCATCTATCTTTCTACCGTTTAGTATCAATCCTCTACAATCGGCAGACGCTAACTCCTCAGGCGTATATATACGTAAAGCCTGAGCCATGTCCAGTAAAGACATGTGGCGCATCGAACCGCCTAACAAAAATCTAATAAAAGAACGATCGGTTAAACTAGCTACCCGATCATTCAACTCTATACTACATAACAATTCTTCACACCATACTTTATATACAGGTCTACGCATGGTGAATAAACGTACCCAGTCATTAAAAGTAGAATTACCATACCTCTGTACAAGTAATTCCCTAATTGGTCCGGCCAATTCTACAGCTTCTAAGGGTCCCCATTCTATGACCCTCGGTACCTCAACAACCTTAGAATGAAGAGTATGCAAACTCCTTTGATATTTTGGATAATCTATCCAAAGTCTGTCAAATCTCAGGTTCGGGTGCAACTCTTCCAAGTGCATATCGGAAAAGGTCATGACTGGATGAGGTATATCCTGCTTGTAGTAGTTATCCACCTCCTGTTGTTCCAAATTCTCAGCAGGAGCATTGCGGGCTTGGGATGAAGATTCACCCCTTTCATTCTGCAAAACACATCAAACACAATTTTTTGTGCATCCAAATATGCATTAGTGTCAGCAAAATCATCAATCAAAATAATTACAATGACATTATCAATTTATATCAAACTTAAGCTTATTTTCATATTTTCATCAAATCTACACTTTTTCAAATAAGCATATACGAAAATGTTCGCCAAGTTCATAAGCATTCAACTCAAACAACATGTCAAAATAATCATTACTAGCAATTAAACAAGTCTCAAATGGCATTATCTTTCAAAAATCAAGTTCATGAATTTTAGACTTGAAAAAGTCCACTTTAATTCTCAAAATCATGTTTAGGCTCAAAGTTTGGATCATTTAACTACCTAGACATGTTACACTACTCAATTTAGCAACAATTCATGACAAAAATCGGCCATACCCTGTTTATATCAAAAAGCCCCAAATTTTCTCAAGAACACAAACCCTAGATTATTCAAAATTTGAAGTTTAAGGCTTCTAATCATGTTAACTAGCATCAATCTAGGTTATACAAGCATAATACATAAACAATTTAAGCATAATTACACTAAAAAGCATCAAAATCAAATTGGGGAAAAAAATGGCTCAAGAACACTAATTTCGGATTAAATGGTGTTTAGGTGTAGAAATTTACCGTTTTTCTTGAGTAATTCTTAGATAGCATCCTTCTCAACATGATTTTAGCAAAAAATTTGGTGATTAACGGTTAAAAATTGTGATTTTGGGGGTTTTTTCTCGGGTTTTTTTTTTCGGGTTTTTTTCCAGTTTATTTTCTATTGTGGGGAGTGAAACTGAGCTGTTGCAGCTCTTTATTTTTTTTCTGTAATCCGACTCCTCCGCGAGTCGCGGCGAATTGCACTTCAAACTCCGCGACTCGCGGAGTTTGTTTTTTTTTTTTTGTTTTTTTTTTTTATATAATCATTAACTTTTGAAACAATTAAGTACTTAAGTTTAAAATTTTGTTTCCCTTGTTATTTAGGACGAGGTCGTTTCGGATCGATGTCCTAGTCCGTCCCTCGACAAAATTTTAAAATTTGTCTTTTTGTAGCGATTGTTTTGAAAGCTAAGATTTTTGGGTTTTTTCAATGTTTTTGGCATACTTTAATTCAATAAGATTAAAAATAATGATAATAAAAGTTCTCGTCCCTCTCTCGGGTAAAGCAATTTCGGTTCAAAGACCTAGTCTTCAACTTACGACGAATTTTAAAAATCATATTCTTAACTTAATGAGATAAAGTAAATTTTTGTTTTTAAATTCACACAACTTAAATATAAAATTCAAAATTATTATTAAAAATTCACACCAAACTTAAAATTTGAAATGCATAAAATTAAAAATTCATATTTTAAAAATTAAAAGTTCACACCAATCTTAATCTAAAAATTCATATTATAAATTCACACCAAACTTATATTAATTTTTTTTTCAAATATTTACAATTTTAAAAATATTGATTTTACAAAGTTTACAATATTTATAAAGGGTTCAAATATTAATTTTAAAAACATGGTAAAAATAAAATTAAAAATCTTTTTGTCTTTTTATCCCACTTTAATCAATCAAATATTATCAAAAATATGCGCCCCTCTTTTCGGTAAAGTAATTTCGGTTCCAAGACCTAATTTAACTCATGACGAATTTTTGAAATATTTTGGGTTGATTGATTAAAGATATTTATACCTTAAGAATAAACGTTAAATTTCGCAGTGATGTAATAAATTTTTGAATGATATCAATAATTTCGGTCGCCAAACCTAATTTTATTCAATACCAATTTAATACTTTTTAGCGAACAAATTAGCGTTTATTATCAAAAGGTTAAAAATAAAAATAAAAATAAAAATAAAAACTGTACAGACATACCTGTGAAATAGATTTCTTAGTTATATGATCTATCCCATTCATAAGATAGTCGGTTTAATTGGTTTTCCATGGCTACATAGGCGTAACCTCGAGCATTCAGTGTCTTTTCTTCTAAACATATGAATGGTCCGTCTCTGCATAAAGTAACAAATTCGGTATTTGAATAGGTTTGATTATTTGAACATTTACCTCCATGTGACCATTTTCCGCATTTGTGACATCTTTCTAGGTGTCGTGCTCTTCTTTTTGCTGCGGATTTTGATTTTCCTTTACCAAATTGTAACTTATTATCTTCGCATCTGGATTCTTTTCTAACTCCGTCCATTCTTTCTCTGATTACTGATACTATTTTACTCGGTAGTATGTCATTATTACGTTTAGTGATCAAAGCGTGTAGCATTAGACCATGGTTTAGTTCACAAGCAGTCTTCATTTCGTAAAAACCTAAAAAAAATAAAAATTCAGAATGGGGGGAGAAGACTAGTTCTTTAGGGTCTGCTAGGGAAAGACCATTCGGGTTCCATTTTCGAGAACTACACGAAAACAGACAATCTAACTCTATCAGAAATACATATTATCCTTTAAAGACTTGATTCTCCCCACACTTAGTTAGCTGTGGTGTCTAAATTGTGATTAACTTCGTTGTCGACTTCCATCGGACCATGTATGTAATGTTTAACTCTGTGACCATTAACTTTAAATTCAATCCCATTTGAATTTATCAATTCTATCGTTCCGTATGGGAAAACTCTTTTGACTATGAATGGTCCAGACCATCTTGATTTCAATTTTCCAGGAAATAGCTTGAATCGTGAATTGAAAAGAAGAACTTTGTCTCCTTTTTTAAATTCTTTTGAACTTCTGATTCTTTTATCATGCCATTTCTTCGTTCTTTCTTTATAGATTAACGAATTATCGTATGCTTCATGTCTTAATTCTTCTAATTCGTTTAGTTGACTTAATCGTAGACGTCTGGCTTCATGTAAATCAAGATTACATGTCTTCAAAGCCCAAAATGCTTTGTGTTCAATTTCTACAGGAAGATGACATGCTTTTCCATAAACTAGTCTAAAAGGTGTGGTTCCAATTGGAGTTTTGTAGGCTGTTCTAAAAGCCCAGAGTGCATCCTCCAATTTAATGGACCATTCCTTCGGATTTGATCCTACGGTTTTCTCTAGAATACGTTTTAAAGCTCAGTTGGTATTTTCAACTTGTCCACTTGTTTGTGGGTGATATGCGGTGGAGATTTTATGAGTTACTCCATATCTTTTAAGAACTTTCTCAAGTTGATTATTACAGAAATGAGTACCCCGATCACTTATTAAAGCTTTCGGTGTTCCAAACCTTGCAAAAAGGCGTTTTAAGAAGTTGACTACAACTCGTGCATCGTTAGTTGGGAGAGCTTATGCTTCCGCCCATTTAGATACATAATCAATGGCTACGAGTATATATAGATTATTATTAGATTTTGGAAATGGATCCATAAAGTCAACACCCCAAATGTCAAATACTTCACATACTTGGATGACATTTTGTGGCATTTCATCACGTTGACTTATTTTTTCGGCCTTTGACATGCATCACAGGATTTGCAAAGAAGGTGTGCGTCTTTGTAAATTGTAGGCCAATAGAATCTAGCTTCATAAACTTTTCTTGCTGTTAGTTGAGGCCCATAATGCCCTCCTGTTGGTCCTGTGTGACAATGGTTTAAAATTTTACTAGCTTCATCTCCAAATACACATCGGCGTATTATTCCATCGGGACAACTTTTAAACAGATGTGGATCTTCCCAAAAATAGTGTTTTATATCACTGAAGAATTTCTTTCGTCTTTAGTACGATAATCCTTTTTCAAGGAATCCACATACTAAATAATTTGCATAGTCTGCAAACCATGGGATTTCTTTATAATCTATCTTCAATAGATATTCATCAGGAAAGTTGTCTTGTATGGCTGATTCATTTAGAACTTCTAATTCGGGATTTTCAAGACGAGAAAGATGATCAGCGGCGAGATTTTCTGCTCCTCTTTTATCTCGGATTTCAATATCAAACTCTTGTAAGAGTAAGATCCAACGGATTAATCTTGGTTTAGCATCTTGTTTTGAAAATAAGTATCTAAGAGCAGAATGGTCGGTATAGACCACCGTTTTTGCTAGAACGAGATATGATCGAAATTTGTCAAAAGCAAAGACAATAGCAAGGAGTTCTTTTTCAGTAGTTGTATAGTTCGTTTGTGCTCCTTGTAACGTCTTACTAGCATAATATATAGGTTGAAATCGTTTTTCAATCCTTTGTCCTAAAACGGCTCCCATTGCAAAATCACTTGCATCGCACATTAGTTCAAATGGTAGATTCCAATTTGGTGTTATCATGATCGGCGCATTAGTGAGTTTCTCTTTAAGAATATTAAAAGATTTGATACACTCATCTGAAAAGATGAATGGAGCATCCTTTTCTAGGAGTTTATTCATAGGAGTGGCAATTTTAGAAAAATCTTTTTTGAAACGTCGGTAAAAACCGGCATGCCCTAGAAAACTCCTAATTCCTCTAACATTGGTGGGATGTGGAAGTTTAGCAATTACATCTACTTTAGCTCTATCCACTTCAATTCCTTCTTTTGAAATTTTATGTCCAAGAACGATGCCTTCTTTAACCATGAAATGGCATTTCTCCCAATTAAGAACTAGATTTGATTGTTCGCATCTAATTAGCATTCGTTCCAGATTAGCTAGACATGATTTAAATGTATCACCGAAGACTGAAAAGTCATCCATGAATACTTCCATGCATTCTTCTATCATGTCGTGAAAAATCGCCATCATACACCTTTGAAAGGTTGCAGGGGCGTTGCAAAGTCCAAATGGCATGCGTTTGTAAGCAAAAGTACCATAAGGGCACGTGAATGTGGTTTTCTCTTGGTCCTCGGGTGCTATTAGAATTTGAAAATATCCGGAAAATCCATCTAGAAAACAATAGTAACTATTTCCGGCTAATCTTTCCAACATTTGGTCAATGAAAGGTAAGGGAAAGTGATCTTTTCTGGTGGCGTCATTTAATTTTCTATAATCAATACACACAAGCCATCCTGTTACAGTCCTAGTAGGAATAAGCTCATTTTTCTCATTTGTAATGACAGTCATGCCACCCTTCTTAGGCACGCATTGAACTGGGCTTACCCATGGACTATCAGAGATTGGATAAATTAGACCTGCGTCTAGCAGTTTAATAATCTCTTTCTTAACTACATCTTGCATATTAGGATTTAGTCTTCGTTGGCGTTGCACATACGTTTTATGACCTTCTTCCATAAGGATTTTATGTGTGCAATACGAAGGACTTATTCCTTTAATATCATGAATCTTCCATGCAATGGCTGGTTTATGAGCTTTTAACACAGAAATGAGTTGTGATTTCTCATTTTCAGTAAGAGAAGACGATATTATTACAGGTAATTCAGATTCACCATGTAAATAAGCGTATTCCAAATGGTTTGGAAGTGGCTTTAACTCTAATTTCGGAGGTTCTTCTATCGATGATTTGTATCGATATCTGTCTTCTTCTTTTAGCATTTGAATTTCTTCTGTTGTTGGTTCATATCCATTAGCTATAAGTGTAGCTAACATTTCAGCTTCATCAATTGGTTCATTACCTTCTCCTAAAGAACATTCTCCTGTTCCTTGTAATTCTGGAAATTCTTCTAATAATTCTGCATGTGCATCTATAGTTTGAATATAATAACATGTATCATCTGCAGATTGTGGTTGTTGCATTGCTCTATCAACTGAAAAGGTAACACTCTCATCCTCTATACTTAGGGTCAATTTCTTACCGAACACGTCTATCATTGCTTTAGCCGTGTTTAAGAATGGTCTTCCTAATATGAGAGGAACTTGAGAATCTTCTTCCATGTCCAAAACAACAAAATCTACTGGAAATACTAAATTACCAACTTTAACTAGCATGTTCTCCATTATCCCTCTAGGATATTTTATTGATCTATCGGCTAGTTGTATGCTTATTCTGGTTGGTTTCAATTCTCCAAGGTCTAGTTTAGTGTATAGTGAATACGGCATTAAATTTATACTAGCACCTAAGTCTGCCAATGCTTCTATTGAACTAAGACTACCCAGAAAACATGGAATTGTGAAACTTCCTGGATCAGATAGTTTTTCTGGTATCTTATTCAACAGCACTGCTGAACAATTAGCATTCATAGTAACAGCTGAGAGTTCTTCCATTTTCTTTCTATTTGAAATTAGATCTTTCAAGAATTTAGCATATCTAGGCATTCCTGAAATCACATCAATAAAAGGAAGATTTACATTTATCTGTTTAAACATATCCAAGAATTTGGATTGCTCGGCTTCAAGTTTCTCTTTCTTCATTTTACTCGGGTAAGGAAGTGGTGGTTGGTATGGTTTAACATAAGGTTTAGCCTTAGCTGTGTTATCTTTATTAACCTTTTCAACTACCGGTCCTTTTTCCTTATCTTGATCAGGTTGTGGTTCTTGTGGAGTAGGAATGGTTTCATCAGAAGTTACAGGTATTTCCTGTGGTTTAAGTGTTGTACCACTTCTTGTGGTAATGGCTTTAGCTGTTTCATTCCGGGGGTTAGCATTTGTATCACTAGGTAGACTTCCCGGTTTTCTTTCACCTATTAACCTTGCTAGGTTACTTTACTTCTTGTTCCAGATTTTGAATAGAAGCTTGTTGATTTCTAAATGCTTGAGCATTTTGTTCATTGGTTTGTTTTTGAGATGTGAAAAACTGTGTTTGAGTTTCAACTAGCTTTGTCATCATATCTTCTAAATTCGGCTTTTTATCATCGGTTTGTTGTGGTGGTTTGTTTTGAAAATTAGGTCTTTGCTGATTATAAGTATTATTGGATACTTGTTGATTGCTAGGACCTTGTTGGTTGTTGTATGGAATATTTCGGTTATAATTTTGGTTTTGATTGTAAATCGGTCTTGGCGGTTGATAATTATTCTGATAATTATTTCCAGGCCTTTGGTTTATGTATGAAATATTCTCTCTTTGTTCCATTATTAATTCAATACTGAGACAATCTTTTGTCAAATGTGGTCCTCCACACTGCTCACAACTAATTCGTATTGAGTGAATATCTTTAGTCATCTTTTCCATTCGTCGTTCCACAGCATCTATCTTTGCGGAAATGGAATCTAAGTCATGGCTAGAATCGGCTCTAGCTGCTTTAGATGATCTAACGATGTCTTTTTCTTGATGCCACTCATGTGAGTGGGAAGCAGTGTTATCAATAATTTTGTAAGCATCAGTTTCGGTTTTCTTCATAATAGAACCACCAGCTGCTATATCTATGTCTTTTCTTGTAGTGATGTCGCATCCTTGGTAGAATATTTGTACTATTTGACAGGTGTCTAAACCATGTTGCGGACATCCTCTTAACAACTTTCCATATCTTGTCCATGCCTCATATAGAGTTTCATTCGGTTTTTGTGTGAACGTAACAATTTCTGCTTGAAGTCTTACGGCTTTAGATGCAGGAAAGAATTGTTTAAGAAATTTGTCAACTAAAACGTCCCATGTATCGATCGCCCCTTCAGGTAACGATTCCAACCAATCTTTGGCTTCTCCCTTTAAAGTCCAGGGAAATAACATGAGATATATCTGTTCATCCTCCACTTCTCGGATTTTAAATAGTGTGCAGATCCTATTAAAGGTACGTAGATGTTCATTTGGATCTTCCTTCGGCGCACCACTAAATTGGCATTGATTAGTCACCATGTGTAGAATTTGTCCTTTGATTTCATAATCTGGCGCATTAATGTCTGGATGAGTAATTGCGTGACCTTGGCCAGTGCGTTTAGCTCTCATTCGGTCTTCCATACTTAAAGGTTCCAGATTTTCCATAATTGAATTTGTTGAATCGGTATCACTAGATGATTCTGATTTAATGGTTCGTTCCTCAACAATCTCTGTTTGAATGATTGGTGGTTCCGGGGGAAAGTTTAGTGGTTCAGGATCTACGAACCGTTCCTGAATATTCTCCGGATTCTCAATTGTGAGGTCGGGTTCAAAAAATGGATTATCGGAAATTTGAACTGAAGTACTTGGTCTACTAGATGACGATTCTAAAGAAAAATCAACGGCGGTTATATTTGCTAAATGTCTTGATCTAGTTACAGGTGGTGAACGTACAAAAGGTGGTGAACGTCTTGCTCGGTGCATTCACTGAATATCCTATTAGTTTTAAAAAGGAAAGAAAAATTATAATAAGTTATCCAACCAATAGACTTTTCTGATTTTGCCCACGTTTCGAATAGCCAAAAGATGCAGCAGAGGGGCAGGATTCGTTTGGTCTCAATATAATTGAGGACTGTTTGGCTCCAATAACCCGGTCCACGTACAAATCTAACTATTACTACGAACCAGAAATTTTTGATGTCTATCAATTTAACCACTCAAAATAAATTTTCGTAATTTTAAGAAATTTAGATAAGAAGTAGAATAAAAATCTATGTCCTAAAAACTAGAATAGCGAGAAATAAGAAAGAAAAAGAGTTCGTCGAAAAAGGTCGAAAAAGAAAAATGGTTGAAAAATAAAAGGTGACGGAAAAATAAAAGAAACTTGACTAACCTAACCTTATTACTACAACTAACTTAAAATTATAATCGCAAATTGAAATTACTAATTGGAATGATAATTGATACAAAGTAAAAGGTGTCTAAAAATATTAAAGCTTACAGGAAAACTAAATCCCAAATGAAAATAACTTAAAAAGAAACTAAATCTTAAAAAGGCGTCGCAAAATTCTAAAGCACCTAAATCTTAGTCTAAAGAAAAAGCACTTAAGAAATTCTATGGCAAAGCCTAAAAATCTAGGAGTAAAAATGACTATGGCAAAAACTAAGTTTAAAATTAAATATGAGCGAAAAAAATACAAATATTACGCTACAACGATTAAAAAGGGACAAAATATAAAAATATACAAAAAGTTGTAAAAATTACAATTTTTATAAAAATATTATTTTTATATTATTTTATTTATTAAAACTACTAATTTTACAATTTAATTAAACTAATTTAACTAAAATATAAATTAAATAAAACTTAAATTAAAAATAAACTTAATTATAATAATAATAATAATTAGGGTTAAAAATAATAATAATTAATAATAATCCGTAATAAATGCAGGATTAGGGTTTTGTCGCCTGTCAGAAAGTCTCCGCGAGTCGCGGTATTTAAAGCATCAAACCCCGCGAGTCGCCGGGATCCAGTTTTCAACTGACAGGATATTTAAAATTCGACGCGTTTTTCTTTTTATTTATTTTTTTTATTTTCTGTTTTTTGTTTTTATATAAATAAAAGATATTTAAATAAAACTTATATTTTTATAAACTAAAATAAAAATAAAGAAACTTATAAAACTTAAATATTTAACAAAATCTTAAAAATACTTATATTTTTGTTTTTCTTTTTATATTTTCGAATATTTAAAACGTATTTTTACAAAAGCGACTTTTAATAGAAGTAAACTAAAAATCTCTCTTTTTTTTATATTAGCGTTGCGCTTCCGGCGTTTAAGAGAGTTCCCCGGCAGCGGCGCCAAAAATACTTGATGTGGATCTTCCCAAAAATAGTGTTTTATATCACTGAAGAATTTCTTTCGTCTTTGGTACGATAATCCTTTTTCAAAGAATCCACATACTAAATAATTTGCATAGTCTGCAAACCATGGGATTTATTTATAATCTATCTTCAATAGATATTCATCAGGAAAGTTGTCTTGTATGGCTGATTCATTTAGAACTTCTAATTCGGGATTTTCAAGACGAGAAAGATGATCAGCGGCGAGATTTTCTGCTCCTCTTTTATCTCGGATTTCAATATCAAACTCTTGTAAGAGTAAGATCCAACGGATTAATCTTGGTTTAGCATCTTGTTTTGAAAATAAGTATCTAAGAGCAGAATGGTCGGTATAGACCACCGTTTTTGCTAGAACGAGATATGATCGAAATTTGTCAAAAGCAAAGACAATAGCAAGGAGTTCTTTTTCAGTAGTTGTATAGTTCGTTTGTGCTCCTTGTAACGTCTTACTAGCATAATATATAGGTTGAAATCGTTTTTCAATCCTTTGTCCTAAAACGGCTCCCATTGCAAAATCACTTGCATCGCACATTAGTTCAAATGGTAGATTCCAATTTGGTGTTATCATGATCGGCGCATTAGTGAGTTTCTCTTTAAGAATATTAAAAGATTTGATACACTCATCTGAAAAGATGAATGGAGCATCCTTTTCTAGGAGTTTATTCATAGGAGTGGCAATTTTAGAAAAATCTTTTATGAAACGTCGGTAAAAATTGGCATGCCCTAGAAAACTCCTAATTCCTATAACATTGGTGGGATGTGGAAGTTTAGCAATTACATCTACTTTAGCTCTATCCACTTCAATTCCTTCTTTTGAAATTTTATGTCCAAGAACGATGCCTTCTTTAACCATGAAATGGCATTTCTCCCAATTAAGAACTAGATTTGATTGTTCGCATCTAATTAGCATTCGTTCCAGATTAGCTAGACATGATTTAAATGTATCACCGAAGACTGAAAAGTCATCCATGAATACTTCCATGCATTCTTCTATCATGTCATGAAAAATCGCCATCATACACCTTTGAAAGGTTGCAGGGGCGTTGCAAAGTCCAAATGGCATGCGTTTGTAAGCAAAAGTACCATAAGGGCACGTGAATGTGGTTTTCTCTTGGTCCTCGGGTGCTATTGGAATTTGAAAATATCCGGAAAATCCATCTAGAAAACAATAGTAACTATTTCCGGCTAATCTTTCCAACATTTGGTCAATGAAAGGTAAGGGAAAGTGATCTTTTCTGGTGGCGTCATTTAATTTTCTATAATCAATACACACACGCCATCCTGTTACAGTCCTAGTAGGAATAAGCTCATTTTTCTCATTTGTAATGACAGTCATGCCACCCTTCTTAGGCATGCATTGAACTGGGCTTACCCATGGACTATCAGAGATTGGATAAATTAGACCTGCGTCTAGCAGTTTAATAATCTCTTTCTTAACTACATCTTGCATATTAGGATTTAGTCTTCGTTGGCGTTGCACATACGTTTTATGACCTTCTTCCATAAGGATTTTATGTGTGCAATACGAAGGACTTATTCCTTTAATATCATGAATCTTCCATGCAATGGCTGGTTTATGAGCTTTCAACACAGAAATGAGTTGTGATTTCTCATTTTCAGTAAGAGAAGACGATATTATTACAGGTAATTCAGATTCACCATGTAAATAAGCGTATTCCAAATGGTTTGGAAGTGGCTTTAACTCTAATTTCGGAGGTTCTTCTATCGATGATTTGTATCGATATCTGTCTTCTTCTTTTAGCATTTGAATTTCTTCTGTTGTTGGTTCATATCCATTAGCTATAAGTGTAGCTAACATTTCAGCTTCATCAATTGGTTCATTACCTTCTCCTAAAGAACATTCTCCTGTTCCTTGTAATTCTGGAAATTCTTCTAATAATTCTGCATGTGCATCTATAGTTTGAATATAATAACATGTATCATCTGCAGATTGTGGTTGTTGCATTGCTCTATCAACTGAAAAGGTAACACTCTCATCCTCTATACTTAGGGTCAATTTCTTACCGAACACGTCTATCATTGCTTTAGCCGTGTTTAAGAATGGTCTTCCTAATATGAGAGGAACTTGAGAATCTTCTTCCATGTCCAAAACAACAAAATCTACTGGAAATACTAAATTACCAACTTTAACTAGCATGTTCTCCATTATCCCTTTAGGATATTTTATTGATCTATCGGCTAGTTGTATGCTTATTCTGGTTGGTTTCAATTCTCCAAGGTCTAGTTTAGTGTATAGTTAATACGGCATTAAATTTATACTAGCACCTAAGTCTGCCAATGCTTCTATTGAACTAAGACTACCCAGAAAACATGGAATTGTGAAACTTCCTGGATCAGATAGTTTTTCTGGTATCTTATTCAACAGCACTGCTGAACAATTAGCATTCATAGTAACAGCCGAGAGTTCTTCTATTTTCTTTCTATTTGAAATTAGATCTTTCAAGAATTTAGCATATCTAGGCATTCCTGAAATCACATCAATGAAAGGAACTAGTTCTTTAGGGTCTGCTAGGGAAAGACCATTCGGGTTCCATTTTCGAGAACTACACGAAAACAGACAATCTAACTCTATCAGAAATACATATTATCCTTTAAAGACTTGATTCTCCCCACACTTAGTTAGCTGTGGTGTCTAAATTGTGATTAACTTCGTTGTCGACTTCCATCGGACCATGTATGTAATGTTTAACTCTGTGACCATTAACTTTAAATTCAAATGGGGGACTGTAAAGGGTTATCCCGGAAAACTTATCTAGGGTAAAAACTAGATTTAATTTTCAAAAGATCAAATGTTTTCATGAAGATCCAATTTCCTTAATGGATCTAATTTTTTATAGTCATGTGGGACTGTAAACCATATCGTTACTTCCATTGTTTATACCGCCGTATAGAAAATCACTGATGTACAAAGTGTGAAGAATAAAGAAGTGATTCTAGTATTTCAAGACGATATTGCTTGAGGACAAGCAACGCTATTAAAAGATAACACTTTCGTTTGTCCTTTGTATTTTTATATAGCGTTGAGCTTTGTTTAAAAAAGATTCCCTGTGGAACGAACCGGACTTACTAAAAACTACACTACTGTACGATTAGGTACACTGCCTATAAGTGTTGTAGCAAGGTTTAAGTATATCCATTCTATAAATAAATAAATATTTTGTGTAAAATTGTATCGTATTTAATAGTATTTCCTGCTAAAAATTAATAGTATTTTATACCCCTTACATACACCCCGCTGCACATCAAGTATTTTTGGAATAATACTAAATACTTTTGACGAACGAATTAAATACGATACTATATATATTATGAACATAAACCGGTTGTCTTGTAGTATTTTGTATTAAAAATAATACTATTTCGTACTTGATGTGCAGCGGGGTGTATATAAAATAGTTATTAATTTTAGCAGGAAATACTATTAAATACGATACAATTTTACACAAGATATTTATTTATTTATAGAATGGATATACTTAAACCTTGCTACAACACTTATAGGCAGTGTACCTAATCGTACAGTAGTGTAGTTTTTAGTAAGTCCGGTTCGTTCCACAGGGAAATCTTTAAACAAAGCTTAACGCTATATTAGTTTACTTTTATAAAAATACAAATATATATATAAGTAATATTATTATTATAAAGGGGGGTTTTTACCATTTAATGACCGGTTTGTCGATTTTAAAACTTTAGTCGCAGTTAAAACCTAATGTAAAGTATTAAATAAATAAAAGACTTAATTTAAAGCGTAAAATAAATAACGATAATGAAATTGCGAATAATAAAAGTGCGATAAAATAAACTTGCGATAATTAAAAAGTACGATAATTAAAAGTGCAATTAAATACAATAATAATAAAAATACGATATTTAGAAGTGCAATTGAATATAAAATAAAGGAAATTAAATATGAAATAAAAGAATTATGCTTATTTAAACTTCCGTAATCATGATGTTTGACGTGTTGATTTTAGTTTTATGCCCATGGGTTAATTGTCCTTTGTCCTGGATTATTTAATATGTCCGTCTGGTTTTTGTCCATAACAGTCCATCAGTCATAAATATAAAATGCGAGTGTCCTCGTCAAATTATCCTTATACCCGAAGTTAAATATTCCAACTAATTGGGGACTTAAACTGTAACAAGATTTTAATACTTTGTTTAATAATTACACCAGGATGTCGACTGAGTGTAACTCAAGGTTTTAATATTTTGTTATCAATTATACCAAGTGTCCTTGTACATAATTTTACCCCTGTTTTAATTATTCTAGTGGCTATTAATCCATTCCCGTGTCCGGTTAAATGAACGACTATGCGTACATATAAATATCCCGCCCATCGTGTCCGATCGAGTGTATATGGTAATTTATAGGGACGCCCAATTGTAAATCTTTATATTAACATTAACAAACTATCATTTAGTTAAACAAATATAAAGCCCATTAATAGCCCATAGTCTAATTTCCACAAGTGTCGTTCTTTTGTCCAAACCCTAATTATGGTACAAAGCCCAATTACCCAATTTTAGTAATTAGCCCAACATCATGATTACTTCGTTTTAAATAAGCATAATAATAACTTAGCTACGAGACATTAATATAAAAAGGTTGAACATAACTTACAATGATTAAAAATAGCGTAGCGTTACACGAACAGAATTTCGACTTACACCCTTACAACATTCGCTAACATACCCTTATTATTAGAATTATAATTAAAATTAAAATTAAAATATAAATTATATATATATATTTTACGTATATATGAGAGAAGAAGAAAAAGATTATTTGATTTGCGATCAGAATTCGGTTGCTTTTATAGGAAAAGTCGACTTTTGGGGCTCCGCGACTCGCGGCATTTTTGCCTTCAAACTCCGCGAGTCGCGGAGAATGAAATTACAGCTCAGTCCCTTGGAGTCTTTCTCTGCCGACGGTTTTTATTTATAAATATAATATATATATAATTAATATAATTAATTATATATTATATTATATTTATATACATAGTTAACTTGTAATTTTTAGTCCGTTGCGTCGAGCGTTAAGAGTTGACTCTGGTCCCGGTTCCGGATTTTCGAACGTCCTTGCGTACAATTTAATATCTTGTACTTTGCGTTTTGAATCTTGTACTCTTGTAATTTCGAGACGTTTCTTATCAATAATTGGAACCTTTTTGATTGTCTTTTGTACTTTTGAGCTTTTTGGTCGTTTGCGTCTTCAATTCGTCGAATCTGTCTTTTGTCTTCACCTTTTATTATTTAAACGAATATCACTTGTAAATAGAACAATTGCAACTAAAAGCTTGTCTTTCTTGAGGAATAATGCTATGAAATATATGTTCGTTTTTAGCATTATCAAATATTCCCACACTTGAGCGTTGCTTGTCCTCAAGCAATATCGTCTTGAAATACTAGAATCACTTCTTTATTCTTCACACTTTGTACATCAGTGATTTTCTCTACGGCGGTATAAACAATGGTAGTAACGATATGGTTTACAGTCCCACATGACTATAAAAATTTAGATCCATTAAGGAAATTGGATCTTTATGAAAACATTTGATCTTTTGAAAATTAAATCTAGTTTTTACCCTAGATAAGTTTTCCGGGATAACCCTTTACCGGTGTTTGCAAAATATTTTTGTGGGTTTGGTGGGTTTCAGATTTGAAAATTTTAGCTCAAAACTTATGGTTTTGTGTCACCCACTTGCTAACCTTGTATTTGGAAAGCAACACGTCCAGTTTACTTGTCCCGTATATTACCTTTCGGTAAACTACCGTCCGGTTGTAAAGGAAAGCGTTGAACAAGCAACTGTTAAGGCAATGTCCCCTGACATGCTTTTAATTATGGTCTATAACGTGTCGGATGCAATTACTATCCTTGGTAGGAGCAATAGTAAAGCTCACCCTTATAATTTTTCGGTATGGCACAAGGTCCTGTCTTTGACCATGCTATGCAACCACCGTTCTTACGGTTGACACCCGTTTTAGTTCAGGTGTCCTAATGAATTCCAGGTGAATTCCTAGGATTTTACGTTCAATGGTAATGAACGCATTGAAAATGGGTTTTCAGAAAACAAATCGGTTTATAATTTTGATCAAAATATTTTCTCGTTCAAGCTCGAGTTTAGATATCATTGAATTCCATGAGTTTGAATTCTCAATCTTTAAGGTCAATCTCTAGGATTGAGTAATATCAGTCTTAAAAGCTGATTTTTAATCTTTAAGGAGATTATCCTTTCTGGGGATCTGATTCATTAGTCTTATCCAGCTAATTTGCATGGTGCCCCCCCATTTTACGAGATAAATCCTTCTCATGGTTAGGATAAATCTGACCACTTGGCGATCCTGTTTAATGCTGAGGTCCGTGGATTTCCTGCTGATTTTAGTGATGACTTTTCTAGATTTTTCGTCAACCTACAGCTGGTCTGGACGACAACTTCATGACCTAAATCAAGAAGCGCGTGTCTTTTTCGGAAGACTTTACTTCCTTTTAATGATGGAATTGATTCATCGTGTAGATCCATCTCTTCTTTTCTTTCATCGGGTAAAACAGTTTAGTTTAGTCCAAAGCAAAAGTATTTTCAGTTATTTGTTACAGATATATGTGACATATGTTTAAGATAACTTGGTAAATTTTCCCACACTTGGCTTTTATTTTCCTTTTTATCGTCCTCTATTCCATTTTAAATGAATTTTAACATTTTGGTTTGTTTCTCAATTTATGTCCTTTTTGAGGTAACAATAATTTCGGTGTTAAAACCTAGTTTTATCGTTCATAAATATGTATAAACATGATTTTGAGTTCATTTAATTGAAAATTTTGAAAATTTTTACTAGAATTGGGTAGTTAGTATATAAGACTAGGGCTGTTCTTTATTATCAGAGAGCACTAGATTCTAATACAACTACTGCTTTACTAGTATTTTTAATGGTAACCAAGTGTTTAAGATAAAAATTTTAAAATCCGAAAGAATTTAACCCCTCCCCACACTTAAGATCTTGCAATGCCCTCATTTGCAAGAAATCAGTAACAATTTAAATTATTGAGGGTGATTTGTGTGAAAATGATTAAATTTTTACCAAAGTTTCCAAATATATTGGCGTTTGCTAGCTGAATGATAAATGGTGCACATCATTTGTTCATTCCGTCTTATTGTTATTTCACATATATTTTGCATCTTGTCGTCAAAATTAGTTGCTTTTGCTGAACTTAATGCCAGTCTTTGAAAATGCGTTGTTTTATCATGTTGTGTACATAAGATAAACTGCAAACATATATACATAATTTTGAAGTTTGGTATATTACCCCACATTCAAAAATTAGTAAAATCTAAGAATAAAAGTTAGACAATTATAAAAATGATTACAATATTAACAAAAGTATTAAACGTATCTATAATTACAAATTACAAAATAAATAAAACTAAGTATACTAGGGATGATACTGGTACCAATAGGGGTTCCAGGCATAACCATAGGTGCTATAGAATGCTTCGGCAGGGTTATACGTAGGATATGGTGGCTGCATCTCTATAGACCAGGGAGGGAAGATGGGTTTCGGTGTAGGAATATAATTTCTACCTATATGTTGGCAATGAGCTATGATTTGGTTCTGATGAACTTGCCAATCTTCAAATGCTCTCTGTCTAGCATTTTCGTATTCCTGAGAAGCTATAAACCTTTGCATTTCTTGCATCTCATTCCCCCTCCTACATTACCTTGCTGTTGGTTTCTCTCCACCTGTGGATGTCTACCATGGTATCGTATTGCGGCGTTATTTCGCCTCTTCAAAACTTTTGCACCATGGTATACATTTAAACCTATAGTATCGCGGGGTGTATATAAACCGATGAAGGTGAAGACAAAACGAACATATATTTCATAGCATTATTCCTCAAGAAAGACAAGCTTTTGTATAATAGTATTTTTAAACGAATATCACTTGTAAATAGAACAATTACGAAATAGTATTATTTTTATCCCCGGCAGCGGCGCCAAAAATACTTGATGTGCAGCGGGGCGTATATAAAATAGTTATTAATTTTAGCAGGAAATACTATTAAATACGATACAATTTTACACAAGATATTTATTTATTTATAGAATGGATATACTTAAACTTTGCTACAACACTTATAGGCAGTGTACCTAATCGTACAGTAGTGTAGTTTTTAGTAAGTCCGGTTCGTTCCACAGGGAATGTTTTTTAAACAAAGCTCAACGCTATATTAGTTTATTTTTATAAAAATACAAATATATATATAAGTAAGTAATATTATTATTATAAAGGGGGGTTTTTACCGTTTAATGACCGGTTTGTCGATTTTAAAACTTTAGTCGCAGTTAAAATCAAATGTAAAATATTAAAAATGAATACAAGACATAAATTAAAGCATAAAGTAAATAACGATAATGAAATTTCGAATAATAAAAGTGCGATAAAATAAACTTGCGATAATTAAAAAGTACGATAATTAAAAGTGCAATTAAATACAATAATAATAAAAATGCAATATTTAGAAGTGCAATTAAATATAAAATAAAGGAAATTAAATATGAAATAAAAGAAGTATGCTTATTTAAACTTCCGTAATCATGATGTTTGACGTGTTGATTTTAGTTTTATGCCCATGGGTTAATTGTCCTTTGTCCTGAATTATTTAATGTGTCCGTCTGGATTTTGTCCATAACAGTCCATCAGTCATAAATATAAAATGCGAGTGTCCTCGTCAAATTATTCTTATACCCGAAGTTAAATATTCCAACTAATTGGGGATTTAAACTGTAACAAGATTTTAATACTTTGTTTAATAATTACACCAGGATGTCGACTGAGTGTAACCCAAGGTTTTAATATTTTGTTATCAATTATACCAAGTGTCCTTTGTACATAATTTCACCCCTGTTTTAATTATTCTAGTGGCTATTAATCCATTCCCGTGTCCGGTTAAATGAACGATTATTCGTACATATAAATACCCCGCCCATCGTGTCCGATCGAGTGTATATGGTAATTTATAGGGACGCCTAATTGTAAATCTTTATATTAACATTAACAAACTATCATTTAGTTAAACAAATATAAAGCCCATTAATAGCCCATAGTCTAATTTCCACAAGTGTCGTTCTTTTGATAATGCTTGATGTGTAGCGGAATGTTTATAAGTAATATTATTTTTATAAAGGTCACAGAGTTAAACGGTAAAAATTAATTATTTTTGTTATCAACTATTTTATAATTATTTATGATTACATAAAATAATCCGGCTTTATAATTACACCAAAAACTTGATGATGTAGCGTGAGGGTACGAAATAGTATTATTTTTACTAGGAAATACTGCAAAATATGACACAAGTTTTATTAATTTACGGATGGGATATACCTAAACCTTGCTACAACACTATAGGCAGTGTACCTAATCGTAGAGTAGTGTAGTTTTTAGTAAGTCCGGTTCGTTCCACAGGGAGCTAGTGATTACATACTATATTTTTATAAAACTATATTTATATAAATATATATATATATACATATATATATATATATATATATATATATATATATATATATATATATATATATATATATATATATATATAAGTAGTAATATTATTATAAAAGGGGGTTTTTACCGTTTAATGACCGGTTTGTCGATTTTATATTTTTAAGCGTAAAGATAAATGACAATAATTAAAGTGCGTAAAATAAATAAATGACGATAAATAAAATAACAATAAATAAAATTGTGATAGAATATGAAATAAAAGGATTATGCTTATTTAAACTTCCGTAATCATGATGTTTAACGTTTTGATTTTAATTAATTGTTACTCGGGTTAATTGTCCTTTGTCATGGTTTATTTGATACCTATCTGGTTTTTATCCATAATAGTCCATCGGTCATAAATATAAAGTGCGAGTGTCCTCGTCAAATTACCCTTATACCCGAAGTCAAATATTCCAACTAATTAAGGATTTAAACTGTGACGCAATTATCACTTCTGTCAACAATTACACCAGTTATCACTGTATGTAATCCACCCCTGTTTTGATTAGATATGAATATTAATTTACCCACTTGATCAGTTTGAATAATCAATTACCCAACCCGAATAATTAATTAAATGATTATAATAGATTCCATATGAACGTCACTAAATAGGACAACCATAATCATTATTAATTATTAGGATAATTAATTTGAAGATAGGTTCGACAGACTCCAATGAGTTGTCACTCAATTAGACAATACCCCCCATCTATTAATAGTCAATAGTCCAATTTCCACAAGTGTCGTTCTTTTGTCCAAACCCCAATTATGGTACAAAGCCCAATTACCCAATTTTAGTAATTAACCCAACATCACGATTACTTCAGATTAAATAAGCATAATAATAACTTAGTTACGAGACATTAAATTAAAAAGGAAGAACATAGCTTACAGTGGTGATTAATCGCGTAGCGTTGCACGGACAGAATTTCGACTTAAAACCCGTAAAATATTTCTTACAATAACCCAACTAAACCATAACTTTATTATTAAAATTAACTTATATTAAAATTATAATATAAATATATATTACATATTATAGAAGAGAGAAAGAAATATGAAGAAAGGTGTATTTTTTCATTACTCCGTGAATTCCATTTTATAGGCAATTGGTGATTTGAAATTTTCACTTATGACCCCTTAATTATGTTCAATTAACAACTTTTTATTATTTATTATTATTCTTATTATGAATTATTTAAATATTATATTATATTCTTGAACATAGTTAACTTGTAATTTTAGCTCCGTTGCGTCGAGCGTTGAAAGTTGGTTCATGTCTCGGTTCCGGATTTTCTAACGCCTTTTAGTATAATTTAATATCTTGTACTTTGCATTTTGCGGCTTGTACTTTTGTAATTTTGAGACGTTTCTCATCAATATATTGAACCACTTGGAGTGTAACTTGTACGTTTGACCATTTTGGACGTTTTGGTCTTTCAAATCTTCGTTTTTGTCTTTAAATCTTCATTTTCGAGCGATTTGCGTCTTTCGTCTTCGCACTTATTTATTTAACTATTACAACTAAAAATAAGGAAATTACATTTAAAAACTTTACATATTGGAACGATATTGCTACTAAATATATGTTCATTTGGAGCACTATCAAATATCCCCACACTTGAACGTTGCTTGTCCTCAAGCAATACAGTCTTGAAACAATATAATACATCACACGAGTCACTTCTTTATCCTTCACACTTTGTACATCAGTGATTTTGATATAGCGGTATAAACAATGACAGTAACGATGGTTAAAGGTGGGTGTGTCATCCACAGTTGCCTCGGGTTTAGGTCAACGACACTTGCAATCAAATAGCCGATTTACTTTCGGTTTTCAAAGCAAAGTGCACATTTTAAAGGTGGTTTACAGTCCCACATGACTATGAAAATGTAGATCCTTAAGGAAATTGGATCTTTATGAAAACATTTGATATTTTTAAAAATTTAATCTAGCTTTTACCCTAGATAAGTTTTCCGGAATAACCCTTCACCGGTGTTTGCAAAATATTTTTTTGTGGGTTGTGTGGGTTTCAGATTTGAAAATTTTAGCTCAACACTTGTGGTTTTGTGTTACCCACTTGCTAACCTTGTATTGGGAAAGCAACACGTCCAGTTTACTTGTTCCGTATATTACCTTTCGATAAACTACCGTCCGGTTGTAAAGGAAAGCGATGAACAAGAAACTGTTAAGGCAATGTCTAATGACATGCATATGATTATGGTCTTAAAACGTGTCGGATGCTAGTACTATCCTTTGTAGGAGCAATAGTAAAGATCATCCTATGATTTTTCGGTCTGGCACAAGGTCCTGTCTTCGACCATGCTATGCAACCACCGTTTCTTACGGTTGACACCCGATTTGGTTCAGGTGACCTAATGAATTCTGATGAATTCTCAGGATTTTACGTTCATTGGTAATGAACGCATTGAAAATAGATTTTCAGAAAACAAATCGGTTTGTATTTTGATCAAAATATTTTCTCGTTCAAGCTCGAGTTTAGATATCATCGAATTCCATGAGTTTGAATTCTCAATCTTTAAGGTCAATCTCAAGGATTGAGTAATATCAGTCTTAAAAGCTGATTTTTAATCTTTAAGGAGATTATCCTTTCTGGGGATCTGATTCATTAGTCTTATCAAGCTAATTTGCACGGTGCCCCCCATTGTACGAGATAAATCCTTCTCATGGTTAGGATAAATCTGACCACTTGGCGACCCTGTTTGATGCCGAGGTCCGTGGATTTCCTGCTGATTTTAGAGATGACTTTTCTAGATTTTTCGTCAACCTACAGCTGGTCTGGACGACAACTTCATGACCTAATCAAGAAGCGCGCTTCTTTTTCGGAAGACTTTACTTCCTTTTAATGATGGAATTGATTCATCGTGTAGATCCATCTTTCTTACAGTAAATCGGGTAAACCAGTTAATTTAGTCCAAAGTAAAAGCACCTGCAATAACTTTACAAAAACATGTGATAGATAGTTTTTAATTGAATAACTTGGTACATTCTCCCCACACTTGGCTTTTTTCATGCGTCTTTTTATATCTTAATAAATAAATTCAAGCGTTTTAGTTGTTTCTCAATTTATGTCCTTTCCGAGGTAACAATAATTTTGGCATTAACACCTAGTTTTATCGTTCATAAATATGTATAAACATGATTTTGAATTCATTTAGTTAAAATTTTTTAAATTTTTCATAATATTTAGAAAATAAGCCAAGTATAAACCCGAGAGAATTTATAACCCTTCCCCACACTTGAGATCATGCAATGCCCTCATTTGCAAGAAATCAGTAAAAATTTAAATTCATGAGGGTGATTAGTGTAGAAAAATGATTAAAAATACCGAGTTTGCAAACATATTGTTGTTATTTCACATTTGATATTTTGTTTCCTGTCGTCAAAATTAGTACCTTTTTCTGAACTTAATGACAGTCTTTGAAAGTGCGTTGTTTTACCCTGTTTTGTATATAACATAAAATACAAACATACATAATTTTGAAGTTGGGCATATTACCCCACGTTCAAAAATTTATAAAATCTAATATTTTTTTTTGGCATACTTTAAATCAATTAAATTAAAAATAATGATAACAAAATTTCTCGTCCTGCCCTCGGGTAAAGTAATTTCGGCTCAACGACCTAGTCTTCAACTCACGACGAATTTTAGAAATCATTTTTTTTCAACTTAATGAAATAAAGTAAATTTTTGTTTTTAAATTCACACAAAACTTAAAAAGAAAACATATTAATTTCATATAAAACCTAAAAAATAAAAAAATTCAGAATGGGGGGAGAAAACTAGTTCTTTAGTGTCTGCTAGTGGAAAAGACCAATCGGATTCCATTCTCAGAACTACACGAGAACAGAACAACTAACTCCAAACAGCATTTTCTTTTTAGAATATTTGAATCTCCTCACACTTAGGTAGATGTGGTGTCGAAATTGTGATTAACTTCATCGTCAATTTCTCTTGGACCATAATCAACTTGCATATCTGTGACTTTTGCTTTAAGCTAGTGACCAGCTTTTTCCGTAATATCCACAAATTCAACTAGCTTCGCCTTTTCTTTAGGCGACAGATTGGATACTAACCGGTTATATAACTTAAAGTTCCCCTTACTTTTAGCATCAATAACCCGTTTAAAAAGTTTCTTCATTGCACTGTTAATAACGGGTCATTTAATTTCGTATCAACTATGGGGTTCTTTATTATCAAGTCATCATTAGGTGTTACTTCATTTTCCCCACACTTAGGCGTTCTATTATTGTTAAGCATTACCGTTGGAGTTGGTAAAACAACATGGTTCTTACCAATCGTTTTTGTCGGTTCAACGGTTTTGGTTTGTGGATATTTAGACTTTCGAATCATAAAGGTGATCGATTTCTCATCATTACTAAGTGTCATTCTACCCTTTCTTACATCAAATAACACCCCGGTGAACGCTAAGAATGGTCGACCTAAAATTAGAGGAACGTTTGAGTCCTCTTCTATGTCAATGACAATGAATTCGACTAGAAAGGTTAAATTACCTACTTGAACGGGTAGGTTGTCAGCAATTCCAACTGGGTGCTTAATGGTTTGATCAAGGAGTCGAACACTCATATCCGTTGGAGTTAACTCACCTACACCTAATCTCTTATATAATGAAAGAGGCATAACACTCACACTTGAACCTAAATCTGCTAGTGCATCATACATGACACAGTCACTAAGTAGACAAGGAACAATAAATTCACCCGGATCACCTACCCTAGGTGGAGGATTTGGTGGAACTGTCTTCACCGGGTTTACTTCTACTGTTTTTGTTTCTTGCACTTTTTTATTCTTCTTCTTCTTCTTCTTTCCAGAGGTATCACAAACTTTATTACCTATTACTTGCTCATACTCAACTCCTTTTCTTGGAAACGGGATGGGTGGTCTGTATGGTGCCACCACTGGCTTTACATACTCGGGTGGTGGTGGTGGTGTAACTTCTTCATTGTTACTTACATCTAAAACCTCCCCATCTTCTGATGCTGGTTTTTCAGAATTTGTTGAAACCATATTAACATTTTCATTCCGAGGATTTACTTCAGTATTACTCGGTAGCTTTCCTTGTTTCCTTTCACTCATCAATCTAACAAGAGTACCTACTTGTTTTTCTAGATTCAAAATAGAAGCTTGTTGAGTTCTAAATGGCTGATCAAACCTCTCATTCGTTTGAGTTTGAGTTTCAATAAATTGTGTTTGAGATTCAACTAGCTTAAATTCCACTTCTTCCAGATTTGACTTTTTCTCTTCGGTTTGTTGTGGTGGTTTATACAAGCCAGGTCTTTGTTGAATGAAAGTGTTGTTTTGAGTTGGTTGGTTATTCGGACCTTGTTGGTTATACGAGTTATTGTCGGGTCCTTTTGGATTGTAAAGAATGTTTTGATTTCGATTGAAGTTTAGCCTTGGCGGTTGATAATTATTTCCCGACCTTTAGTTCATGTAGGAAACATTCTCACGTTGTTCCATCGTTTGTTCAATGTGACAGTCTTTCATTAAGTGTGGTCCACCGCATTGCTCACAACTGATTCGTATTGTGTGAATGTCTTTAGTCATCTTTTCCATTCGTCTCTCGAAAGCATCTATTTTTGCGGAAACAGAATCAAAGTTATGGCTAGAATCGGCTCTAGCTACTTTAGATGATCTAACGATATCTTTTTCTTGGTGCCACTCATGTGAGTGGGAAGCAGTGTTATCAATAATTTTGTAAGCATCAGTTTCGGTTTTCTTCATAATAGAACCACCAGCTACTGTGTCGATATCTTTTCGTGTAGCGATGTTTACGCCTTTATAGAAAATTTGCACTATTTGAAAAGTATCTAATCCGTGTTGAGGACATCCTCTCAACATCCTTCCGAATCTTGTCCACGCCTCATATAATGTTTCATTTGGTTTTTGCACGAACGTGGCAATTTCTCCTTGAAGTCTCACGGCTTTAGATGCCGGAAAGAATCTTTGAAGAAATTTCCCAACTAAAACATCCCATGTGTCAATCGTTCCTTCAGGTAATGATTATAACCAATCTTTGGCTTCTCCCTTTAAAGTCCATGGGAACAACATAAGATAAATAGTTTCATCCTCAACTTCTCGGATTTTAAAGAGATTACAAATCCGATTAAAAGTTCGAAGATGTTCGTTTGGATCTTCTTTTGTTGTACCACCAAATTGGCACTGATTGGTGATCATGTGTAGGATTTGTCCTTTAATTTCAAAATCTGATGCTCTAACATCTGGCTGAATAATGGCGTGGCCTTGGCCCGTGCGTGTGGCTCTCATTCGGTCTTCCATACTTAGAGGTTCCAGATTTTCCATAATTGAATTTGTTAAATACGAATCACTAGAAGATTCTGATTTAATGGTTTGTGGTTCAGGAGGAATGATTAGTGGTTCTGGATCTTGGAATTGTCCCTGAATATTTTCCAGATTCTCAATTGTGAGGTCGGGTTCAAAAGATAGATTATCGGAAATTTGAGTTGGAGTACTTGGTCGTCTAGATGATGATTCTAAAGAAAAATCAACGGCGATAATATTGGCTAGATGTCTTGATCGAGTTACAGGTAGTGAATGTATGAAAGGTGGTGAACGTTTTACTCGGTGCATTCACTGAATATCCTATTAGTTTTTAAAAGGAAAGAAAAATTATATAAGTTATCCAATTAATAGACTTTTCTGATTTTGCCCACGTTTCGAATAGCCAAAAGATGCAGCAGAGGGGCAGGATTCGTTTGGTCTCAATATAATTGAGTACTGTTTGGCTCCAATAACCCGGTCCACGTACAAATCCAACTATTACTACGAACCAGAAAATTTTGATGTCTATCAATTTAACCACTTAAAATAAATTTTCGTAATTTTAAGAAATTTAGATAAGAAGTAGAATAAAAATCTATGTCCTAAAACTAGAATAGCGAGAAATAAGAAAGAAAAAGTTTGCGCGTCGAAAAAGGTCGAAAAATAAAAGGTCGAAAAATAGGCGTCGAAAAATAAAAATAAGAAAGTAGCGCGAAAAACGGCGTCGCAAAATTCTAAAGCACATAAATCTTAGTCTAAGGAATAAGCACTTAAGGGATTTTACGGCAAACCTAAAAATTCTAGAAATAAAAATAACTATGGCAAAACTAAACTTAATACTAAAAATTGTAACTAAAGTCTAAAAATCTAAAGGTAATAAAAAAAAACTTTTTTTTTATAATTTTTTTTATATTTCGTTTTTTAAGGATTTTAAAATTTTTTTTTAAATTTTTTTTTTTTTATATATATTTTTTTTTAAAACTTTTTTTTTTTAAAAAAAAATTTCTTTAAAAAAAACGATTTTTTTACAATTTTTTTTAAAATGAATTTTTTTTTATTAAAAAAAACGATTTTTTTTACACAAATTTTTTTTTAAAGGAACTAATAATTTTTTTATTATTATTATTTTTTTTTAAAACTTTTTTTTAACTCATTTACAATTCATGAATAGTAAATGAAAAGAAATTAATTAATTTACTATTCACATGAAAGCGACATGATAGAAATTATTAATTGCAAGTTACATAATATACCCCTGAAATATTTAATAAATACGACTTTTTAAAACTTTTACGATTCAAAATAGTAAAGGAAAGAAATTAATTAATTTACTATTCACATGAAAGCGACATTGTAGAAATTATTAATTATAAGTTACATAATATACCCCTAAAATATTTAATAAATACGACTTTTTAAAACTTTTAAAACTTTTACGTATCAAATTTGATTCTAAAATATTATTATATTATTATATTTTATTTCAATATTATTATATTTATTAAATTATTATATTTAAATTAATATATCTTTAATCAATCAAAAACTAAAAAAAAAACTTAAATACCCTGTGAAAACACAAAAAGTGTCCCCGAAATTACTTTTTTTTATAACTATATTTTTACAGATATAAATTAAAAATATAGCGTTTTAGCGCTCCCCGGCAGCGGCGCCAAAAACTTGATGATGTAGCGTGAGGGTACGAAATAGTATTATTTTTACTAGGAAATACTACAAAATATGACACAAGTTTTATTAATTTACGGATGAGATATACCTAAACCTTGCTACAACACTATAGGCAGTGTACCTAATCGTAGAGTAGTGTAGTTTTTAGTAAGTCCGGTTCGTTCCACAGGGAGCTAGTGATTACGTACTATATTTTTATAAAACTATATTTATATAAATATATATATATATATATAAGTAGTAATATTATTATAAAAGGGGGTTTTTACCGTTTAATGACCGGTTTGTCGATTTTATATTTTTAAGCGTAAAGATAAATGACAATAACTAAAGTGCATAAAATAAATAAATGACGATAAATAAAATAACAATAAATAAAATTGTGATAGAATATGAAATAAAAGGATTATGCTTATTTAAACTTCCGTAATCATGATGTTTAACGTTTTGATTTTAATTAATTGTTACTCGGGTTAATTGTCCTTTGTCATGGTTTATTTGATACCTATCTGGTTTTTATCCATAATAGTCCATCGGTCATAAATATAAAGTGCGAGTGTCCTCGTCAAATTACCCTTATACCCGAAGTCAAATATTCCAACTAATTAAGGATTTAAACTGTGACGCAATTATCACTTCTGTCAACAATTACACCAGTTATCACTGTATGTAATCCACCCCTGTTTTGATTAGATATGAATATTAATTTACCCACTTGATCAGTTTGAATAATCAATTACCCAACCCGAATAATTAATTAAATGATTATAATAGATTACATATGAACGTCACTAAATAGGACAACCATAATCATTATTAATTATTAGGATAATTAATTTGAAGATAGGTTCGACAGACTCCAATGAGTTGTCACTCAATTAGACAATACCCCCCCATCTATTAATAGTCAATAGTCCAATTTCCACAAGTGTCGTTCTTTTGTCCAAACCCCAATTATGGTACAAAGCCCAATTACCCAATTTTAGTAATTAGACCAACATCACGATTACTTCGGATTAAATAAGCATAATAATAACTTAGTTACGAGACATTAAATTAAAAAGGAAGAACATAGCTTACAGTGGTGATTAATCGCGTAGCGTTGCACGGACAGAATTTCGACTTAAAACCCGTAAAATATTTCTTACAATAACCCAACTAAACCATAACTTTATTATTAAAATTAACTTATATTAAAATTATAATATAAATATATATTACATATTACAGAAGAGAGAAAGAAATATGAAGAAAGGTGTATTTTTTCATTACTCCGTGAATTCCATTTTATAGGCAATTGGTGGTTTCAAATTTTCACTTATGACCCCTTAATTATGTTCAATTAACAACTTTTTATTATTTATTATTATTCTTATTATGAATTATTTAAATATTATATTATATTCTTGAGCATAGTTAACTTGTAATTTTAGCTCCGTTGCGTCGAGCGTTGAAAGTTGGTTCATGTCTCGGTTCCGGATTTTCTAACGCCTTTTCGTATAATTTAATATCTTGTACTTTGCATTTTGCGGCTTGTACTTTTGTAATTTTGAGACGTTTCTCATCAATATATTGAACCACTTGGAGTGTAACTTGTACGTTTGACCATTTTGGACGTTTTGGTCTTTCAAATCTTCGTTTTTGTCTTTAAATCTTCATTTTCGAGCGATTTGCGTCTTTCGTCTTCGCACTTATTTATTTAACTATTACAACTAAAAATAAGGAAATTACATTTAAAAACTTTACATATTGGAACGATATTGCTACTAAATATATGTTCATTTGGAGCACTATCAAATATATATATATATATTTAAACTGTAACAAGATTTTAATACGTATATAAAATAGTATTTAAAAAAGAACAATCATGAGAAACCAAAAACTATACGATGCAAAATCAGTAGCCAAAAACTTGATGATGTAGCGTGAGGGTACGAAATATACTATTATTTTTAATACAAAATACGTTACAAATTACACAAGTTATTTATTTATTTATTTATAGAGTGGGATATACCTAAACCTTGCTACAACACTATAGGCAGTGTACCTAATCGTAGAGTAGTGTAGTTTTTAGTAAGTCCGGTTCGTTCCACAGGGAGCTGGTGATACTTACTATATTTTTAACAACTATATTTATACAAAATATATATAATTATATAAGTAGTAATATATTATAAAAGGGGAGTTTTACCGTTTAATGACCGGTTTGTCGATTTTAACTAAAGCGTAAAGATAAATGACAATAATTAAAGTGCGTAAAATATATAAATGACGATAAATAAAATAACAATAAATAAAATTGCGATAGGATATGAAATAAAAGGATTATGCTTATTTAAACTTCCGTAATCATGATGTTTAACGTTTTGATTTTAATTAATTGTTACTCGGGTTAATTGTCCTTTGTCATGGTTTATTTGATACCTATCTGGTTTTTGTCCATAATAGTCCATCGGTCATAAATATAAAGTGCGACTGTCCTCGTCAAATTACCCTTATACCCGAAGTCAAATATTCCAACTAATTAAGGATTTAAACTGTGACGCAGTTATCACTTCTGTAAACAATTACACCAGTTATCACTGTATGTAATCCACCCCTGTTTTGATTAGATATGAATATTAATTTACCCACTTGATCAGTTTGAATAATCAATTACCCAACCCGAATAATTAATTAAATGATTATAATAGGACAACGTCACTAAATAGGAGAACCATAATCATTATTAATTATTAGGTTAATTAATTTGAAGATAGGTTCGACAGACTCCAATGAATTGTCACTCAATTAGACAATACCCCCCCATCTATTAATAGTCAATAGTCCAATTTCCACAAGTGTCGGTCTTTTGCCCAAACCTTAATTATGGTACAAAATCCAATAACCCCGTCTTAATATTTAGTCAAACATCACGATTACTTCGGCTTTAATAAGCATAATAATAACTTAGTTACAAGACATTAATTTAAAAAGGAAGAACATAACTTACAGTGATTATTAATCGTGTAGCGTTACACGGACAGAGTTTCGACTTTAAAACCCGTAAAACATTCCTTACAATAACCCAATTATTATTAAACTTAAACTAAAATTAAAATTATAATTATAAATATATATATTACATGTAAAGAGAAAGAAAGAAGAAAAGGTGTTCTTTTCATTACACCGTGAATTTCATTTTATAGACAATTGGTGATTTGAAATTTTCACTTATGACCCCTTAACTATGCTCAATTAACAACTTTTTATTATTTATTATTATTCTTATTATGAATTATTTAAATATTATATTATATTCTTGAGCATAGTTAACTTGTAATTTTAGCTCCGTTGCGTCGAGCGTTGAAAGTTGGTTCATGTCTCGGTTCCGGATTTTCTAACGCCTTTTCGTATAATTTAATATCTTGTACTTTGCATTTTGCGGCTTGTACTTTTGTCATTTTTAGACGTTTCTCATCAATAAATTGAACCTTTTGAATTGTATCTTGTACATTTGAGCTTTTTGGACGTTTGTGTCTTCAAATCTTCGTTTTCGCCTTTTGTCTTCGCACTTATATATTTAAACAATTACAATAAAAATATAATACAATTACATATGAAAACCTATTATTTAGGAGGGATATTGCTATGAAATATATGTTCCTTTTTAGCCTTATCAAATATCCCCACACTTGAGCGTTGCTTGTCCTCAAGCAATACAGAACTTGAAATAAAAACATACATGAATCACTTTTTTATTCATCACACTTTATACATCAGTGATTTTGATATGGTGGTATAAACAATGATAGTAACGATAGAACCATGGTTAAAGGTGGGTGTGTCATCCACAGTTGCCTCGGGTTTAGGTCAACGACACTTGCAATCAAATAGCCGATTTACTTTCGGTTTCCAAAGCAAAGTGCACATTTGAAAGGCGGTTTACAGTTCCACATGACTATGAAAATTTAAATCCGTTAGGAAATTAAATCTTTATGAAAACATTTGATCTTTTGAAAATTCAATCTAGCTTTTACCCTAGACAAGTTTTCCGGAATAACCCTTCACCGGTGTTTGCAAAATATTTTTGTGGGTTGTGTGGGTTTCAGATTTGAAAATTTTAGCTCAACACTTGTGGTTTTGTGTTACCCACTTGCTAACCTTGTATTAGGAAAGCAACACGTCCAGTTTACTTGTCCCGTATATTACCTTTCGGCAAACTACCGTCCGGTTGTAAAGGAAAGCGATGAACAAGAAACTGTTAAGGCAATGTCCCGTGACATGCTTTTAATTATGGTCTAAAAACGTGTTGGATGCTTTTACTATTCTTTGTAGGAGCAATAGTAAAGCTCACCCTTATAATTTGTCGGTTTGACACAAGGTCCTGTCTCCGACCATGCTATGCAACCACCGTTCTTACGGTTGACACCCGATTTGGTTCAGGTGACCTAATGAATTCCAATGAATTCTCAGGATTTTACGTTCAATGGTAATGAACGCATTGAAAATAGGTTTTCAGAAAACAAATCGGTTTGTATTTTGATCAAAATATTTTCTCGTTCAAGCTCGAGTTTAGATATCATTGAATTCCATGAGTTTGTAATTCTCAATCTTTAAGGTCAATCTCTAGGATTGAGTAATATCAGTCTTAAAAGCTGATTTTTGATCTTTAAGGAGATTATCCTTTCTGGGGATTTGATTCATTAGTCTTATCAAGCTAATTTGCACGGTGCCCCCCCATTGTGCGAGATAAATCCTTCTCATGGTTAGGATAAATCTGACCACATGGTGACCCTGTTTGATGCTGAGGTCTGTGGATTTCCTGCTGATTTTAGAGATGACTTTTCTAGATTTTTCGTCAACCTACAGCTGGTCTGAACGACAACTTCATGACCTAAATCAAGAAGCGCGTTTCTTTTTCGGAAGACTTTACTTCCTTTTAATGATGGAATTGATTCATCGTGTAGATCCATCTTTCTTACAGTAAATCGGGTAAACCAGTTAATTTAGTCCAAAGTAAAAGCACCTGCAATAACTTTACAAAAACATGTGATAGATAGTTTTTAATTGAATAACTTGGTACATTCTCCCCACACTTGGCTTTTTTCATGCGTCTTTTTATATCTTAATAAATAAATTCAAGCGTTTTAGTTGTTTCTCAATTTATGTCCTTTCCGAGGTAACAATAATTTCGGCATTAACACCTAGTTTTATCGTTCATAAATATGTATAAACATGATTTTGAATTCATTTAGTTAAAAATTTTTAAATTTTTCATAATATTTAGAAAATAAGCCAAGTATAAACCCGAGAGAATTTATAACCCTTCCCCACACTTGAGATCATGCAATGCCCTCATTTGCATGAAATCAGACTATAATTATAAATTCATGAGGGTGATTAGTGTAGGAAAGTGATTAAAAATACCCAGTTTGTAATTACAAAGCTCGTCGAATGATAGATGGCGCGCCTCATCGTTCATTCCTTCATTTATTATATCACATTTGTTGTTTTGCATCTTGTCGTCAAAATCAGTAGCTTTTGCTGAACTTAATGTTAGTCTTTGAAAGTGCGTTGTTTTACCCTGTTGTTTACATGATAAAATACAAACATATATACATATTTTTAAAGTTGGGTATATTACCCCACGTTCAAAAATTTATAAAATCAAATATATTTTTTTTTGCATACTTTAAATCAATAAAATTAAAAATAATGATGACAAAATTTTTCGCCCCGCCCTCGGTTAAAGTAATTTCGGTTCAACTACCTAATCTTCAACTCACGACGAATTTTAGAAATCATTTTTTTTCAACTTAATGAAATAAAGTAAATTTTTGTTTTTAAATTCACACAAAACTTAAAAAGAAAACATATTAATTTCATATAAAACCTAAAAAAACAAAAAAATTCAGAATGGGGGGAGAAAACTAGTTCTTTAGTGTCTGCTAGTGGAAAAGACCAATCGGATTCCATTCTCGGAACTACAAGAGAACAGAACAACTAACTCCAAACAGCATTTTCTTTTTAGAATATTTGAATCTCCTCACACTTAGGTAGATGTTGTGTCGAAATTGTGATTAACTTCATCGTCAATTTCTCTTGGACCATAATCAACTTGCATATCTGTGACTTTTGCTTTAAGCCAGTGACCAGCTTTTTTCGTAATATCCACAAATTCAACTAGCTTCGCCTTTTCTTTAGGCGACAGATTGGATACTAACCGGTTATATAACTTAAAGTTCCCCTTACTTTTAGCATCAATAACCCGTTTAAAAAGTTTCTTCATTGAACTGTTAATAACGGGGTCATTTAATTTCGTATCAACTATGGGGTTCTTTATTATCAAGTCATCATTAGGTGTTACTTCATTTTCCCCACACTTAGGCGTTCTATTATTGTTAAGCATTACCGTTGGAGTTGGTAAAACAACATGGTTCTTACCAATCATTTTTGTCGGTTCAACGGTTTTGGTTTGTGGATATTTAGACTTTCGAATCATAAAGGTGATCGATTTCTCATCATTACTAAGTGTCATTCTACCCTTTCTTACATCAAATAACGCCCCGGTGGACGCTAAGAATGGTCGACCTAAAATTAGAGGAACGTTTGAGTCCTCTTCTATGTCAATGACAATGAATTCGACTAGAAAGGTTAAATTACCTACTTGAACGGGTAGGTTGTCAGCAATTCCAACAGGGTGCTTAATGGTTTGATCAAGGAGTCGAACACTCATATCCATTGGAGTTAACTCACCTACACCTAATCTCTTATATAATGAAAGAGGCATAACACTCAAACTTGAACCTAAATCTGCTAGTGCATCATATATGACACAGTCACTAAGTAGACAAGGAACAATAAATTCACCCGGATCACCTACCCTAGGTGGAGGATTTGGTGGAACTGTCTTCACCGGGTTTACTTCTACTGTTTTTGTTTCTTGCACTTTTTTATTCTTCTTCTTCTTCTTTCCAGAGGTATCACAAACTTTATTACCTATTACTTGCTCATACTCAACTCCTTTTCTTGGAAACGGGATGGGTGGTCTGTATGGTGCCACCACTGACTTTACATACTCGGGTGGTGGTGGTGGTGTAACTTCTTCATTGTTACTTACATCTAAAACCTCCCCATCTTCTGATGCTGGTTTTTCAGAATTTGTTGAAACCATATTAACATTTTCATTCCGAGGATTTACTTCAGTATTACTCGGTAGCTTTCCTTGTTTCCTTTCACTCATCAATCTAACAAGAGTACCTACTTGTTTTTCTAGATTCAAAATAAAAGCTTGTTGAGTTTTAAATGACTGATCAAACCTCTCATTCGTTTGAGTTTGAGTTTCAATAAATTGTGTTTGAGATTCAACTAGCTTAAATACCACTTCTTCCAGATTTGACTTCTTCTCGTCGGTTTGTTGTGGTGGTTTATATAAGCCAGGTCTTTGTTGATTGAAAGTGTTGTTTTTAGTTGGTTGGTTATTCGGACCTTGTTGGTTATACGAGTTATTGTCGGGTCCTTTTGGATTGTAAAGAATGTTTTGATTTCGATTGAAGTTTGGCCTTGGTGGTTGATAATTATTCTGATAACTATTTTCCAGCCTTTGGTTCATGTAGACAACATTCTCACATTGTTCTATCGTTTGTTCAATGTGACAGTCTTTCATTAAGTGTGGTCCACCGCATTGCTCACAACTGATTCGTATTGCGTGAATATCTTTATTCATTTTTTCCATTCGTCTCTCGAAAGCATCTATTTTTGCGGAAACGGAATCAAAGTTATGGCTAGAATCGGCTCTAGCCGCTTTAGATGAACGATATATATCTTTCTCTTGGTGCCACTCATGAGAGTGGGAGGCTGTGTTATCAATAATTTTGTAAGCTTCAGTTGCGGTTTTCTTCATAATGGAACCACCAGCTGTTATGTCGATGTCTTTTCATGTAGCAACGTTGACACCTTGGTAGAATATTTGTACTATTTGATAAGTGTCTAAACCATGTTGAGGACATCCTCTCAACAACTTTCCAAATCTTGTCCATGCCTCATATAATGTTTCATTTGGTTTTTGCACGAACGTGGCAATTTCTCCTTGAAGTCTCACGGCTTTAGATACCGGAAAGAATCTTTGAAGAAATTTCTCAACTAAAACATCCCATGTGTCAATCGTTCCTTCAGGTAATGATTCTAACCAATCTTTGGCTTCTCCCTTTAAAGTCCAGGGAAACAACATGAGATAGATCTGTTCATCCTCAACTTCTCGGATTTTGAATAGTGTACAGATCCTATTAAACGTACGAAGATGTTCGTTTGGATCTTCCTTCGGCCCACCACTATATTGGCACTGATTAGTTACCATGTGTAGGATTTGTCCTTTGATTTCATAATCTGGCGCATTAATGTCTGGCTTAATAATGGCGTGACCTTGGCCCGTGCGTGTGGCTCTCATTCGGTCTTCCATACTTAGAGGTTCCAGATTTTCCATAATTGAATTTGTTGAATACGAATCACTAGAAGATTCTGATTTAATGGTTTGTGGTTCAGGAGGAATGATTAGTGGTTCTGGATTTTAGAATTGTCCCTGAATATTCTCCGGATTCTCAATTGTGAGGTCGGGTTCAAAAGATGGATTATCGGAAATTTGAGTTGGAGTTCTTGGTCGACTAGATGATGATTCTAAAGAAAAATCAACGGCGACAATATTGGCTAGATGTCTTGATCGAGTTATAGGTGGTGAACGTATGAAAGGTGGTGAACGTTTTACTCGGTGCATTCACTGAATATCCTATTAGTTTTTAAAAGGAAAGAAAAATTATATAAGTTATCCAATTAATAGACTTTTCTGATTTTGCCCACGTTTCGAATAGCCAAAAGATGCAGCAGAGGGGCAGGATTCGTTTGGTCTCAATATAATTGAGTACTGTTTGGCTCCAATAACCCGGTCCACGTACAAATCCAACTATTACTACGAATCAGAATATTTTGATGTCTATCAATTTAACCACTTAAAATAAATTTTCGTAATTTTAAGAGATTTAGATAAGAAGTAGAATAAAAATCTTATCCTAAAACTAGAATAGCGAGAAATAAGAAAGAAAAAAAAAACGCGTCGAAAAAGGTCAAAAAATAAAAGGTCGAAAAATAGGCGTCGAAAAATAAAAATAAGAAAGTAGCGCGAAAAACGGCGTCGCAAAATTCTAAAGCACATAAATCTTAGTCTAAGGAATAAGCACTTAAGGGATTTTACGGCAAACCTAAAAATTCTAGAAATAAAAATAACTATGGCAAAACTAAACTTAATACTAAAAATTGTAACTAGAGTCTAAAAATATAAAGCTAATAAAAAAAAAAAAAATTTTAACTTTTTTTTTATATTTCGTTTTTTAAGGATTTTAAAAATTTTTTTTTTAAAATTTTTTTTTTTATATTTTTTTTTTATATATATTTTTTTTAAAACTTTTTTTTTTTAAAAATTTTTCTTTAAAAAAAAATGATTTTTTTACAAATTTTTTTTTAAAACGAATTTTTTTAAAAAAAAAAAACGATTTTTTTTAAAAAAAAAACTATTTTTTTTTCTTTAAAAAAAAACGATTTTTTTTACACAAATTATTATTATTTTTTTTTTTTAAAAACGAATTTTTTTTTTAAAAAAACGATTTTTTTTACCCAAATTTTTTTTTTAAAGAAATTAATACTTTTTTTATTATTATTATTTTTTTTTCAAAACTTTTTTTTAACTCATTTACTATTCATGAATAGTAAATGAAAAGAAATTAATTAATTTACTATTCACATGAAAGCGACATGATAGAAATTATTAATTGCAAGTTACATAATATACCCCTGAAATATTTAATAAATACGACTTTTTAAAACTTTTACGATTCAAAATAGTAAAAGAAAGAAATTAATTAATTTACTATTCACATGAAAGCGACATTATAGAAATTTTTAATTATAAGTTACATAATATACCCCAAAAATATTTAATAAATACGACTTTTTAAAACTTTTAAAACTTTTACGTATCAAATTTGATTCTAAAATATTATTATATTATTATATTTATTAAATTATTATATTTAAATTAATATATCTTTAATCAATCAAAAACTAAAAAAAAAAAAACTTAAATACCCCGTCAAAACACAAAAAGTGTCCCCGAAATTACTTTTTTTTATAACTATATTTTTACAGATATAAATTAAAAATATAGCGTTTTAGCGCTCCCCGGCAGCGGCGCCAAAAACTTGATGATGTAGCGTGAGGGTACGAAATATACTATTATTTTTAATACAAAATACGTTACAAATTACACAAGTTATTTATTTATTTATAGAGTGGGATATACCTAAACCTTGCTACAACACTATAGGCAGTGTACCTAATCGTAGAGTAGTGTAGTTTTTAGTAAGTCCGGTTCGTTCTACAGGGAGCTGGTGATACTTACTATATTTTTAACAACTATATTTATACAAAATATATATAATTATATAAGTAGTAATATATTATAAAAGGGGAGTTTTACCGTTTAATGACCGGTTTGTCGATTTTAACTAAAGCGTAAAGATAAATGACAATAATTAAAGTGCGTAAAATATATAAATGACGATAAATAAAATAACAATAAATAAAATTGCGATAGGATATGAAATAAAAGGGTTATGCTTATTTAAACTTCCGTAATCATGATGTTTAACGTTTTGATTTTAATTAATTGTTACTCGGGTTAATTGTCCTTTGTCATGGTTTATTTGATACCTATCTGGTTTTTGTCCATAATAGTCCATCGGTCATAAATATAAAGTGCGAGTGTCCTCGTCAAATTACCCTTATACCCGAAGTCAAATATTCCAACTAATTAAGGATTTAAACTGTGACGCAGTTATCACTTCTGTCAACAATTACACCAGTTATCACTGTATGTAATCCACCCCTGTTTTGATTAGATATGAATATTAATTTACCTACTTGATCAGTTTGAATAATCAATTACCCAACCCGAATAATTAATTAAATGATTATAATAGGACAACGTCACTAAATAGGAGAACCATAATCATTATTAATTATTAGGTTAATTAATTTGAAGATAGGTTCGACAGACTCCAATGAGTTGTCACTCAATTAGACAATACCCCCCCATCTATTAATAGTCAATAGTCCAATTTCCACAAGTGTCGGTCTTTTGCCCAAACCTTAATTATGGTACAAAATCCAATAACCCCGTCTTAATATTTAGTCAAACATCACGATTACTTCGGCTTTAATAAGCATAATAATAACTTAGTTACAAGACATTAATTTAAAAAGGAAGAACATAACTTACAGTGATTATTAATCGTGTAGCGTTACACGGACAGAGTTTCGACTTTAAAACCCGTAAAACATTCCTTACAATAACCCAATTATTATTAAACTTAAACTAAAATTAAAATTATAATTATAAATATATATATTACATGTAAAGAGAAAGAAAGAAGAAAAGGTGTTCTTTTCATTACACCGTGAATTTCATTTTATAGACAATTAGTGATTTGAAATTTTCACTTATGACCCCTTAACTATGCTCAATTAACAACTTTTTATTATTTATTATTATTCTTATTATGAATTATTTAAATATTATATTATATTCTTGAGCATAGTTAACTTGTAATTTTAGCTCCGTTGCGTCGAGCGTTGAAAGTTGGTTCATGTCTCGGTTCCGGATTTTCTAACGCCTTTTCGTATAATTTAATATCTTGTACTTTGCATTTTGCGGCTTGTACTTTTGTCATTTTTAGACGTTTCTCATCAATAAATTGAACCTTTTGAATTGTATCTTGTACATTTGAGCTTTTTGGACGTTTGTGTCTTCAAATCTTCGTTTTCGCCTTTTGTCTTCGCACTTATTTATTTAAACAATTACAATGAAAATATAATACAATTACATATGAAAACCTATTATTTAGGAGGGATATTGCTATGAAATATATGTTCCTTTTTAGCCTTATCAAATATATTTAAATAATTCATAATAAGAATAATAATAAATAATAAAAAGTTGTTAATTGAGCATAGTTAAGGGGTCATAAGTGAAAATTTCAAATCAACATTTGCCGATAAAATGGAATTCACGTAGTAATGAAAAAGAACACCTTTCTTCATATTTCTTTCTCTCTTCTGTAATATGTAATATATATTTATATTATAATTTTAATATAAGTTAATTTTAATAATAAAGTTATGGTTTAGTTGGGTTATTGTAAGAAATATTTTACGGGTTTTAAGTCGAAATTCTGTCCGTGCAACGCTACGCGATTAATCATCACTGTAAGCTATGTTCTTCCTTTTTAATTTAATGTTTCGTAACTAAGTTATTATTATGCTTATTTGAGCCGAAGTAATCGTGATGTTGGGCTAAAATATTAAGACGGGGTTATTGAACTTTGTACCATATTAAGGTTTGGGCAAAAGACCGACACTTGTGGAAATTGGACTATTGACTATTAATAGATGGGGGGTATTGTCTAATTGAGTGACAACTCATTGGAGTCTGTCGAACCTATCTTCAAATTAATTAACCTAATAATTAATAATGATTATGGTTCTCCTATTAGTGACGTTGTCCTATTATAATCATTTAATTAATTATTCGGGTTGGGTAATTGATTATTCAAACTGATCAAGTGGGTAAATTAATATTCATATCTAATCAAAACAGGGGTGGATTACATACAGTGATAACTGGTGTAATTGTTGACAGAAGTGATAACTGCGTCACAGTTTAAATCCTTAATTAGTTGGAATATTTGACTTCGGGTATAAGGGTAATTTGACGAGGACACTCGCACTTTATATTTATGACCGATGGACTATTATGGACAAAAACCAGATAGGTATCAAATAAACCAGGACAAAGGACAATTAACCCGAGTAACAATTAATTAAAATCAAAACGTCAAACATCATGATTACGAAAGTTTAAATAAGCATAATCCTTTTATTTCATATTCTATCGCAATTTTATTTATTGTTATTTTATTTATCGTCATTTATTTATTTTACGCACTTTAATTATTGTCATTTATCTTTACGCTTAAAAATATAAAATCGACAAACCGGTCATTAAACGGTAAAAAACCCCCCTTTTATAATAATATTACTACTTATATATATATATATATATATTTATATAAATATAGTTTTATAAAAATATAGTACGTAATCACTAGCTCCATGTGGAACGAACCGGACTTACTAAAAACTACACTACTCTACGATTAGGTACACTGCCTATAGTGTTGTAGCAAGGTTTAGGTATATCCCATCCGTAAATTAATAAAACTTGTGTCATATTTTGTAGTATTTTGTATTAAAAATAATACTATTTCGTACCCTCACGCTATATATTTTGTGTAAAAGCTTGATGTGATAATCTATGAAATATAATACTATTTCTTGAGGAATAATGCTATGAATTATTTAAATATTATATTATATTCTTGAGCATAGTTAACTTGTAATTTTAGCTCCGTTGCGTCGAGCGTTGAAAGTTGGTTCATGTCTCGGTTCCGAATTTTCGAACGTCCTTGCGTACAATTTAATATCTTGTACTTTGCATTTTGTGGCTTGTACTTTTGTAATTTTGAGACGTTTCTCATCAATATATTGAACCACTTGGAGTGTAACTTGTACGTTTGAGCTTTTTGGACGTTTGCGTCTTTAAATCTTCGTTTTCGCCTTTTGTCTTCGCACTTATTTATTTAAACAATTACAATGAAAATATAATACAATTACATATGAAAACCTATTATTTAGGAGGGATATTGCTATGAAATCAAAACAGTTTTACACAAAATATGTTCGTAGGGGGTGTATACAAAATAGTATTAAATTTTTGCAGGAAATACTATTAAATACGATACATTTTTACACAAGATATTTATTTATTTAGAGAACGGATATACTTAAACCTTGCTACAACACTTATAGGCAGTGTACCTAATCGTACAGTAGTGTAGTTTTTAGTAAGTCCGGTTCGTTCCACAGGGAATCTTTTTTAAACAAAGCTCAACGCTATATTAATTTACTTTTATAAAAATACAAATATATATTTAAGTAATATTATTATTATAAAGGGGGGTTTTTACCGTTTAATGACCGGTTTGTCGATTTTAAAACTTTAGTCGTAGTTAAAACCAAATGTAAAATATTAAAAATAAATACAAGACTTAAATTAAAGCGTAAAGTAAATAACGATAAATGAAATTGCGAATAATAAAAGTGCGATAAAATAAACTTGCGATAATTAAAAAGTACGATAATTAAAAGTGCGATTAAATACAATAACAATAAAAATGCGATAATTAGAAGTGCAATTAAATATAAAATAAAGGAAATTAAATATGAAATAAAAGAATTATGCTTATTTAAACTTCTGTAATCATGATGTTTGACGTGTTGATTTTAGTTTTATGCCCATGGGTTAATTGTCCTTTGTCCTGGATTATTTAATATGTCCGTCTGGTTTTTGTCCATAACAGTCCATCAGTCATAAATATAAAATGCGAGTGTCGTCGTCAAATTATCCTTATACCCGAAGTTAAATATTCCAACTAATTGGGGACTTAAACTGTAACAAGATTTTAATACTTTGTTTAATAATTACACCAGGATGTCGACTGAGTGTAACTCAAGGTTTTAATATTTTGTTATCAATTATACCAAGTGTCCTTGTACATAATTTTACCCCTGTTTTAATTATTCTAGTGGCTATTAATCCATTCCCGTGTCCGGTTAAATGAACGATTATACGTACATATAAATATCCCTCCCATCGTGTCCGATCGAGTGTATATGGTAATTTATAGGGACGCCCAATTGTAAATCTTTATATTAACATTAACAAACTATCATTTAGTTAAACAAATATAAAGCCCATTAATAGCCCATAGTCTAATTTCCACAAGTGTCGTTCTTTTGTCCAAACCCCAATTATGGTACAAAGCCCAATTACCCAATTTTAGTAATTAGCCCAACATCATGATTACTTCGTTTTAAATAAGCATAATAATAACTTAGCTACGAGACATTAATATAAAAAGGTTGAACATAACTTACAATGATTAAAAATAGCGTAGCGTTACACGGACAGAATTTCGACTTACACCCTTACAACATTCGCTAACATACCCTTATTATTAGAATTATAATTAAAATTAAAATTAAAATATAAATTATATATATATATTTTACGTATATATGAGAGAAGAAGAAAAAGATTATTCTTTGCGATCAGAATTCGGTTGCTTTTATAGGAAAAGTCGACTTTTGGGGCTCCGCGACTCGTGGCATTTTTGCCTTCAAACTCCGCGAGTCGCGGAGAATGAAATTACAGCTCAGTCGCTTGGAGTCTTTCTCTGCCGACGGTTTTTATTTATAAATATGATATATATATATAATTAATATAATTAATTATATATTATATTATATTTATATACATAGTTAACTTGTAATTTTTAGTCCGTTGCGTCGAGCGTTAAGAGTTGACTCTGGTCCCGGTTCCGGATTTTCGAACGTCCTTGCGTACAATTTAATATCTTGTACTTTGCGTTTTGAATCTTGTACTCTTGTAATTTCGAGACGTTTCTTATCAATAATTGGAACCTTTTTGATTGTCTTTTGTACTTTTGAGCTTTTTGGTCGTTTGCGTCTTCAATTCGTCGAATCTGTCTTTTGTCTTCACCTTTTATTATTTAAACGAATATCACTTGTAAATAGAACAATTGCAACTAAAAGCTTGTCTTTCTTGAGGAATAATGCTATGAAATATATGTTCGTTTTTAGCATTATCAAATATTCCCACACTTGAGCGTTGCTTGTCCTCAAGCAATATCGTCTTGAAATACTAGAATCACTTCTTTATTCTTCACACTTTGTACATCAGTGATTTTCTATACGGCGGTATAAACAATGGTAGTAACGATATGGTTTACAGTCCCACATGACTATAAAAATTTAGATCCATTAAGGAAATTGGATCTTTATGAAAACATTTGATCTTTTGAAAATTAAATCTAGTTTTTACCCTAGATAAGTTTTCCGGAATAACCCTTTACCGGTGTTTGCAAAATATTTTTGTGGGTTTGGTGGGTTTCAGATTTGAAAATTTTAGCTCAAAACTTATGGTTTTGTGTCACCCACTTGCTAACCTTGTATTTGGAAAGCAACACGTCCAATTTACTTGTCCCGTATATTACCTTTCGATAAACTACCGTCCGGTTGTAAAGGAAAGCGTTTGAACAAGCAACTGTTAAGGCAATGTCTCCTGACATGCTTTTAATTATGGTCTATAACGTGTTGGACGCGATTACTATCCTTGGTAGGAGCAATAGTAAAGCTCACCCTTATAATTTTTCGGTATGGCACAAGGTCCTGTCTTTGACCATGCTATGCAACCACCATTCTTACGGTTGACACCCGATTTAGTTCAGGTGACCTAATGAATTCCAGGTGAATTCCTAGGATTTTACGTTCAATGGTAATGAACGCATTGAAAATGGGTTTTCAGAAAACAAATCGGTTTATAATTTTGATCAAAATATTTTCTCGTTCAAGCTCGAGTTTAGATATCATTGAATTCCATGAGTTTGAATTCTCAATCTCAAGGATTGAGTAATATCAGTCTTAAAAGCTGATTTTTAATCTTTAAGGAGATTATCCTTTCTGGGGATCTGATTCATTAGTCTTATCCAGCTAATTTGCATGGTGCCCCCAATTGTACGAGATAAATCCTTCTCATGGTTAGGATAAATCTGACCACTTGGCGACCCTGTTTAATGCTGAGGTCCGTGGATTTCCTGCTGATTTTAGTGATGACTTTTCTAGATTTTTCGTCAACCTACAGCTAGTCTGGACGACAACTTCATGACCTAAATCAAGAAGCGCGTGTCTTTTTCGGAAGACTTTACTTCCTTTTAATGATGGAATTGATTCATCGTGTAGATCCATCTCTTCTTTTCTTTTATCGGGTAAAACAGTTTAGTTTAGTCCAAAGCAAAAGTATTTTCAGTTATTTGTTACAGATATATGTGACATATGTTTAAGATAACTTGGTAAATTTTCCCACACTTGGCTTTTATTTTCCTTTTTATCGTCCTCTATTCCATTTTAAATGAATTTTAACATTTTAGTTTGTTTCTCAATTTATGTCCTTTCCGAGGTAACAATAATTTCGGTGTTAAAACCTAGTTTTATCGTTCATAAATATGTATAAACATGATTTTTAGTTCATTTAATTGAAAATTTTGAAAAATTTTACTAGAATTGGGTAATCAGTATATAAGACTAGGGCTGTTCTTTTTTTATCAGAGAGCACTAGATTCTAATACAACTACTGCTTTACTAGTATTTTTAATGGTAACCAAGTGTTTAAGATAAAAATTTTAAAATTCGAAAGAATTTAACCCCTTCCCACACTTAAGATCTTGCAATGCCCTCATTTGCAAGAAATCAGTAACAATTTAAATTATTGAAGGTGATTTGTGTGAAAATGATTAAATTTTTACCAAATTTTCCAAATATATTGGCGTTTGTTTGCTGAATGATAAATGGTGCACATCATTTGTTCATTCCATCTTGTTGTTATTTCACATATATTTTGCATCTTGTCGTCAAAATTAGTTGCTTTTGCTGAACTTAATGCCAGTCTTTGAAAATGCGTTGTTTTACCCTGTTGTGTACATAAGATAAACTGCAAACATATATACATATTTTTGAAGTTTGGTATATTACCCCACATTCAAAAATTATTAAAATCTAAGAATAAAAGTTAGATAATTATAAAAATGATTACAATATTAACAAAAGTATTAAACGTATCAATAATTACAAATTACAAAATAAATAAAACTAAGTATACTAGGGATGATACTGGTACCAATAGGGGTTCCAGGCATAACCATAGGTGCTATAGAATGCTTCGGCAGGGTCATACGTAGGATATGGTGGCTGCATCTCTATAGACCAAGGAGGGAAGATGGGTTTCGGTGTAGGAATATAGTTTCTACCTATATGTTGGCAATGAGCTATGATTTGGTTCTGATGAACTTGCCATTCTTCAAATGCTCTCTGTCTAGCATTTTCGTATTCCTGAGAAGCTATAAACCTTTGCATTTCTTGCATCTCATTCCCCCCTCCTACATTACCTTGCTGTTGGTTTCTCTCCACCTGTGGATGTCTACCATGGTATCGTACTGCGGCGTTATTTCGCCTCTTCAAAACTTTCGCACCATGGTATACATTTAAACCTATAGTATCGCGGGGTTCTGGTTCTTCTACCAATAATCCCCCCCGACTTATATCCACACCGAGATATTCACCAATCAAAGTAATAAAAATACCACCTCCTATTATGCTATGCGGTCGCATCCCCTGAACCATAGCTGATAAATAATAACCCACACAATATGGTATATTTACAGCGCTTTGTGGGTCTCGAATACACATATGGTAAAACAAATCCTGTTCATTTACTTTTTCCTTGTTCTTACCCCTTTGTGTAATCGAATTAGCTAAAAACCTATGTATCACTCTTAATTCGGCTCTATCTATATCCAAATAAGAGTAATTTCCCCCTTTGAAACGGTGATGGCTTGTCATTTGAATCCACACACCGTGTGTATCAAAATTTTCATTTATCTTTCTACCGTTTAGTATCAATCCTCTACAATCGGCAGACGCTAACTCCTCAGGCGTATATATATGTAAAGCCTGAGCCATGTCCAGTAAAGACATGTGGCGCATCGAACCGCCTAACAAAAATCTAATAAAAGAACGATCGGTTAAACTAGCTACCCGATCATTCAACTCTATACTACATAACAATTCTTCACACCAAACTTTATATACAGGTCTACGCATGGTGAATAAATGTACCCAGTCATTAAAAGTAGAATTACCATACCTCTGTACAAGTAATTCCCTAATTGGCCCGGCCAATTCTACAGCTTCTAAGGGTCCCCATTCTATGACCCTCGGTACCTCAACAACCTTAGAATGAAGAGTATGCAAACCCCTTTGATATTTTGGATAATCTATCCAAAGTCTGTCAAATCTCAGGTTCGGGTGCAACTCTTCCAAGTGCATATCGGAAAAGGTCATGACTGGATGAGGTATATCCTGCTTGTAGTAGTTATCCACCTCCTGTTGTTCCAAATTCTCAGCAGGAGCATTGCGGGCTTGGGATGAAGATTCACCCCTTTCATTCTGCAAAACACATCAAACACAATTTTTGTGCATCCAAATATGCATTAGTGTCAGCAAAATCATCAATCAAAATAATTACAATGACATTATCAATTTATATCAAACTTAAGCTTATTTTCATATTTTCATCAAATCTACACTTTTTCAAATAAGCATATACGAAAATGTTCGCCAAGTTCATAAGCATTCAACTCAAACAACATGTCAAAATAATCATTACTAGCAATTAAACAAGTCTCAAATGGCATTATCTTTCAAAAATCAAGTTCATGAATTTTAGACTTGAAAAAGTCCACTTTAATTCTCAAAATCATGTTTAGGCTCAAAGTTTGGATCATTTAACTACCTAGACATGTTACACTACTCAATTTAGCAACAATTCATGACAAAAATCGGCCATAACCTGTTTATATCAAAAAGCCCCAAATTTGCTCAAGAACACAAACCCTAGATTATTCAAAATTTGAAGTTTAAGGCTTCTAATCATGTTAACTAGCATCAATCTAGGTTATACAAGCATAATACATAAACAATTTAAGCATAATTACACTAAAAAGCATCAAAATCAAATTGGGGAAAAAAATGGCTCAAGGACACTAATTTCGGATTAAATGGTGTTTAGGTGTAGAAATTTACCGTTTTTCTTGAGTAATTCTTAGATAGCATCCTTCTCAACATGATTTTAGCAAAAAATTTGGTGATTAACGGTTAAAAATTGTGATTTTGGGGGTTTTTTCTCGGGTTTTTTTTTGGGTTTTTTTTCAGTTTATTTTCTGTTGTGGGGAGTGAAACTGAGCTGTTGCAGCTCTTTATTTTTTTTCTGTAATCCGACTCCTCCGCGAGTCGCGGCGAATTGCACTTCAAACTCCGCGACTCGCGGAGTTTTTTTTTTTTTTTTTTTTTTTTTTTTTTTTTTATATAATCATTAACTTTTGAAACAATTAAGTACTTAAGTTTAAAATTTTGTTTCCCTTGTTATTTAGGAGGAGGTCGTTTCGGATCGATGTCCTAGTCCGTCCCTCGACAAAATTTTAAAATTTGTCTTTTTGTAGCGATTGTTTTAAAAGCTAAGATTTTTGGGTTTTTTCAATGTTTTTGGCATACTTTAATTCAATAAGATTAAAAATAATGATAATAAAAGTTCTCGTCCCTCTCTCGGGTAAAGCAATTTCGGTTCAAAGACCTAGTCTTCAACTTACGACGAATTTTAAAAATCATATTCTTAACTTAATGAGATAAAGTAAATTTTTGTTTTTAAATTCACACAACTTAAATATAAAATTCAAAATTATTATTAAAAATTCACACCAAACTTAAAATTTGAAATGCATAAAATTAAAAATTCATATTTTAAAAATTAAAAGTTCACACCAATCTTAATTTAAAAATTCATATTATAAATTCACACCAAACTTATATTAATTTTTTTTTTCAAATATTTACAATTTTAAAAATATTGATTTTACAAAGTTTACAATATTTATAAAGGGTTCAAATATTAATTTTAAAAACATGGTAAAAATAAAATTAAAAATCTTTTTGTCTTTTTATCCCACTTTAATCAATCAAATATTATCAAAAATATGCGCCCCTCTTTTCGGTAAAGTAATTTCGGTTCCAAGACCTAATTTAACTCATGACGAATTTTTGAAATATTTTGAGTTGATTGATTAAAGATATTTATACCTTAAGAATAAATGTTAAATTTCGCAGTGATGTAATAAATTTTTGAATGATTACAATAATTTCGGTCGCCAAACCTAATTTTATTCAATACCAATTTAATAATTTTTAGCGAACAAATTAGCGTTTATTATCAAAAGGTTAAAAATAAAAATAAAAACTGTACAGACATACCTGTGAAATAGATTTCTTAGTTATATGATCTATCCCATTCATAAGATAGTCGGTTTAATTGGTTTTCCATGGCTACATAGGCGTAATCTCGAGCATTCAGTGTCTTTTCTTCTAAACATATGAATGGTCCGTCTCTGCATTAAGTAACAAATTCGGTATTTGAATAGGTTTGATTATTTGAACATTTACCTCCATGTGACCATTTTCCGCATTTGTGACATCTTTCTAGGTGTCGTGCTCTTCTTTTTGCTGCGGATTTTGATTTTCTTTTACCAAATTGTAACTTATTATCTTCGCATCTGGATTCTTTTCTAACTCCGTCCATTCTTTCTCTGATTACTGATACTATTTCACTCGGTAGTATGTCATTATTACGTTTAGTGATCAAAGCGTGTAGCATTAGACCATGGTTTAGTTCACAAGCAGTCTTCATATCGTAAAAACCTAAAAAAAATAAAAATTCAGAATGGGGGGAGAAGACTAGTTCTTTAGGGTCTGCTAGGGAAAGACCATTCGGGTTCCATTTTCGAGAACTACACGAAAACAGACAATCTAACTCTAACAGAAATACATATTATCCTTTAAAGACTTGATTCTCCCCACACTTAGTTAGCTGTTGTGTCGAAATTGTGATTAACTTCGTTGTCGACTTCCATCGGACCATGTATGTAATGTTTAACTCTGTGACCATTAACTTTAAATTCAATCCCATTTGAATTTATTAATTCTATCGTTCCGTATGGGAAAACTCTTTTGACTATGAATGGTCCAGACCATCTTGATTTCAATTTTCCAGGAAATAGCTTGAATCGTGAATTGAAAAGAAGAACTCTGTCTCCTTCTTTAAATTCTTTTGAACTTCTGATTCTTTTATCATGCCATTTCTTCGTTCTTTCTTTATAGATTAACGAATTATCGTATGCTTCATGTCTTAATTCTTCTAATTCGTTTAGTTGACTTAATCGTAGACGTCCGGCTTCATGTAAATCAAGATTACATGTCTTCAAAGCCCAAAATGCTTTGTGTTCAATTTCTACTGGAAGATGACATGCTTTTCCATAAACAAGTCTAAAAGGTGTGGTTCCAATTGGAGTTTTGTAGGCTGTTCTAAAAGCCCAGAGTGCATCCTCCAATTTAATGGACCATTCCTTCGGATTTGATCCTACGGTTTTCTCTAGAATACGTTTTAAAGCTCGGTTGGTATTTTCAACTTGTCCACTTGTTTGTGGATGATATGCGGTGGAGATTTTATGAGTTACTCCATATCTTTTAAGAACTTTCTCAAGTTGATTATTACAGAAATGAGTACCCCGATCACTTATTAAAGCTTTCGGTGTTCCAAACCTTGCAAAAAGACGTTTTAAAAAGTTGACTACAACTCGTGCATCGTTAGTTGGGAGAGCTTGTGCTTCCGCCCATTTAGATACATAATCAATGGCTACGAGTATATATAGATTATTATGAGATTTTGGAAATGGACCCATAAAGTCAATACCCTAAATGTCAAATACTTCACATACTTGGATGACATTTTGTGGCATTTCATCACATTGATTTATTTTTCCGGCCCTTTGACATGCATCATAGGATTTGCAAAGTAGGTGTGCGTCTTTGTAAATTGTAGGCCAATAGAATCCAGCATCATAAACTTTTCTTGCTGTTAGTTGAGGCCCATAATGCCCTCCTGTTGGTCCTGTGTGACAATGGTTTAATATTTTACTAGCTTCATCTCCAAATACACATCGGCATATTATTCCATCGGGACAACTTTTAAACAGATGTGGATCTTCCCAGAAATAGTGTTTTATATCACTGAAGAATTTCTTTCGTCTTTGGTACGATAATCCTTTTTCAAGGAATCCACAAACTAAGTAGTTTGCATAGTCTGCAAACCATGGGATTTCTTTATAATCTATCTTCAATAGATATTCATCAGGAAAGTTGTCTTGTATGGCCGATTCATTTAGAACTTCTAACTCAGGATTTTCAAGACGAGAAAGATGATCAGCGGCGAGATTTTCTGCTCCTCTTTTATCTCGGATTTCAATATCAAACTCTTGTAAGAGTAAGATCCAACGGATTAATCTTGGTTTAGCATCTTGTTTTGAAAATAGGTATCTAAGAGCAGAATGGTCGGTATAGACCACCGTTTTTGCTAGAACGAGATATGATCGAAATTTGTCAAAAGCAAAGACAATAGCAAGGAGTTCTTTTTCAGTAGTTGTATAGTTCGTTTGTGCTCCTTGTAACGTCTTACTAGCATAATATATAGGTTGAAATCGTTTTTCAATCCTTTGTCCTAAAACGGCTCCCATTGCAAAATCACTTGCATCGCACATTAGTTCAAATGGTAGATTCCAATTTGGTGTTATCATGATCGGTGCATTAGTGAGTTTCTCTTTAAGAATATTAAAAGATTTGATACACTCATCTGAAAAGATGAATGGAGCATCCTTTTCTAGGAGTTTATTCATAGGAGTGGCAATTTTAGAAAAATCTTTTATGAAACGTCGGTAAAAACCGGCATGCCCTAGAAAACTCCTAATTCCTCTAACATTGGTGGGATGTGGAAGTTTAGCAATTACATCTACTTTAGCTCTATCCACTTCAATTCCTTCTTTTGAAATTTTATGTCCAAGAACGATGCCTTCTTTAACCATGAAATGGCATTTCTCCCAATTAAGTACTAGATTTGATTGTTCGCATCTAAGAAGCATTCGTTCAAGATTAGCTAGACATGATTCAAATGTATCACCGAAGACTGAAAAGTCATCCATGAAAACTTCCATGCATTCTTCTATCATGTCGTGAAAAATCGCCATCATGCACCTTTGAAAGGTTGCAGGGGCGTTACAAAGTCCAAATGGCATGCGTTTGTAAGCAAAAGTACCATAAGGGCACGTGAATGTGGTTTTCTCTTGATCTTCGGGTGCTATTGGAATTTGAAAATATCCGAAAAATCCATCTAGAAAACAATAGTAACTATTTCCGGCTAATCTTTCCAACATTTGATCTATGAAAGGTAAGGGAAAGTGATCTTTTCTGGTGGCGTCATTTAATTTTCTATAATCAATACACACACGCCATCCTGTTACAGTCCTAGTAGGAATAAGCTCATTTTTTTCATTTGTAATGACAGTCATGCCACCTTTCTTAGGTACGCATTGAACTGGGCTTACCCATGGACTATCAGAGATTGGATAAATTAAACCTGCATCTAGCAGTTTAATAATCTCTTTCTTAACTACATCTTGCATATTAGGATTTAGTCTTTGTTAGCGTTGCACATACGTTTTATGACCTTCTTCCATAAGGATTTTATGTGTGCAATACGAAGGACTTATTCCTTTAATATCATGAATCTTCCATGCAATGGCTGGTTTATGAGCTTTCAACATAGAAATGAGTTGTGATTTCTCATTTTCAGTAAGAGAAGACGATATTATTACAGGTAATTCAGATTCACCATGTAAATAAGCGTATTCCAAATGGTTTGGAAGTGGCTTTAACTCTAATTTCGGAGGTTCTTCTATCGATGATTTGTATCGATATCTGTCTTCTTCTTTTAGCATTTGAATTTCTTCTGTTGTTGGTTCATATCCATTAGCTATAAGTGTAGCTAACATTTCAGCTTCATCAATTGGTTCATTACCTTCTCCTAAAGAACATTCTCCTGTTCCTTGTAATTCTGGAAATTCTTCTAATAATTCTGCATGTGCATCTATAGTTTGAATATAATAACATGTATCATCTGCAGATTGTGGTTGTTGCATTGCTCTATCAACTGAAAAGGTAACACTCTCATCCTCTATACTTAGGGTCAGTTTCTTACCGAACACGTCTATCATTGCTTTAGCCGTGTTTAAGAATGGTCTTCCTAATATGAGAGGAAATTGAGAATCTTCTTCCATGTCCAAAACAACAAAATCTACTGGAAATACTAAAGTACCAACTTTAACTAGCATGTTCTCCATTATCCCTCTAGGATATTTTATTGATCGATTGGCTAATTGTATGATTATTCTGGTTGGTTTCAATTCTCCAAGGTCTAGTTTAGTGTATAGTGAACACGGCATTAGATTTATACTAGCACCTAAGTCTGCCAATGCTTCTATTGAACTAAGACTACCCAGAAAACATGGAATTGTGAAACTTCCTGGATCAGATAGTTTTTCTGGTATCTTATTCAACAGCACTGCTGAACAATTAGCATTCATAGTAACAGCCGAGAGTTCTTCCATTTTCTTTCTATTTGAGATTAGATCTTTCAAGAATTTAGCATATCTATGCATTCCTGAAATCACATCAATGAAAGGAAGATTTACATTTATCTGTTTAAACATATCCAAGAATTTGGATTGCTCGGCTTCAAGTTTCTCTTTCTTCATTTTACTCGGGTAAGGAAGTGGTGGTTGATATGGTTTAACATAAGGTTTATCCTTAACTGTGTTATCTTCATTAACCTTTTCAACTACTGGTTCTTTTTCCTTATCTTGATCAGGTTGTGGTTCTTGTGGAGTAGGAATAGCTTCATCAGAAGTTACAGGTATTTCAGGTGGTTTAAGTGTTGTACCACTTCTTGTGGTAATAGCTTTAGTTGTTTCACTCCGGGGGTTAGCATTTGTATCACTAGGTAGACTTCCCGGTTTTCTTTCACCTATTAACCTTGCTAGGTTACTTACTTCTTGTTCCAGATTTTGAATAGAAGCTTGTTGATTTCTAAATGCTTGAGCATTTTGTTCATTGGTTTGTTTTTGAGATGTGAAAAACTGTGTTTGAGTTTCAACTAGCTTTGTCATCATATCTTCTAAATTCGGCTTTTTATCATCGGTTTGTTGTGGAGGTTTGTTTTGAAAATTAGGTCTTTGCTGATTATAAGTATTATTGGATACTTGTTGATTGCTAGGACCTTGTTGGTTGTTGTATGGAATATTTCGGTTATAATTTTGGTTTTGATTGTAAATCGGTCTTGGCGGTTGATAATTATTTCCAGGCCTTTGGTTTATGTATGAAATATTCTCTCTTTGTTCCATTGTTAATTCAATACTGAGACAATCTTTTGTCAAATGTGGTCCTCCACACTGCTCACAACTAATTCGTATTGAGTGAATATCTTTAATCATCTTTTCCATTCGTCGTTCCACAGCATCTATCTTTGCGGAAATGGAATCTAAGTCATGGCTAGAATCGGCTCTAGCTGCTTTAGATGATCTAACGATGTCTTTTTCTTGGTGCCACTCATGTGAGTGGGAAGCAGTGTTATCAATAATTTTGTAAGCATCAGTTTCGGTTTTCTTCATAATAGAACCACCAGCTGCTATATCTATGTCTTTTCTTGTAGTGATGTCGCATCCTTGGTAGAATATTTGTACTATTTGACAGGTGTCTAAACCATGTTGCGGACATCCTCTTAACAACTTTCCATATCTTGTCCATGCCTCATATAGAGTTTCATTCGGTTTTTGTGTGAACGTAACAATTTCTGCTTGAAGTCTTACGGCTTTAGATGCAGGAAAGAATTGTTTAAGAAATTTGTCAACTAAAACGTCCCATGTATCGATCGCCCCTTCAGGTAACGATTCCAACCAATCTTTGGCTTCTCCCTTTAAAGTCCAGGGAAATAACATGAGATATATCTGTTCATCCTCCACTTCTCGGATTTTAAATAGTGTGCAGATCCTATTAAAGGTACGTAGATGTTCATTTGGATCTTCCTTCGGCGCACCACTAAATTGGCATTGATTAGTCACCATGTGTAGAATTTGTCCTTTGATTTCATAATCTGGCGCATTAATGTCTGGATGAGTAATTGCGTGACCTTGGCCAGTGCGTTTAGCTCTCATTCGGTCTTCCATACTTAAAGGTTCCAGATTTTCCATAATTGAATTTGTTGAATCGGTATCACTAGATGATTCTGATTTAATGGTTCGTTCCTCAACAATCTCTGTTTGAATGATTGGTGGTTCCGGGGGAAAGTTTAGTGGTTCAGGATCTACGAACCGTTCCTGAATATTCTCCGGATTCTCAATTGTGAGGTCGGGTTCAAAAAATGGATTATCGGAAATTTGAACTGAAGTACTTGGTCTACTGGATGACGATTCTAAAGAAAAATCAACGGCGGTTATATTTGCTAAATGTCTTGATCTAGTTACAGGTGGTGAACGTACAAAAGGTGGTGAACGTCTTGCTCGGTGCATTCACTGAATATCCTATTAGTTTTAAAAAGGAAAGAAAAATTATAATAAGTTATCCAACCAATAGACTTTTCTGATTTTGCCCACGTTTCGAATAGCCAAAAGATGCAGCAGAGGGGCAGGATTCGTTTGGTCTCAATATAATTGAGGACTGTTTGGCTCCAATAACCCGGTCCACGTACAAATCCAACTATTACTACGAACCAGAAAATTTTGATGTCTATCAATTTAACCACTCAAAATAAATTTTCGTAATTTTAAGAAATTTAGATAAGAAGTAGAATAAAAATCTATGTCCTAAAAACTAGAATAGCGAGAAATAAGAAAGAAAAAGAGTTCGTCGAAAAAGGTCGAAAAAGAAAAATGGTTGAAAAATAAAAGGTGACGGAAAAATAAAAGAAACTTGACTAACCTAACCTTATTACTACAACTAACTTAAAATTATAATCGCAAATTGAAATTACTAATTGGAATGATAATTGATACATAGTAAAAGGTGTCTAAAAATATTAAAGCTTACAGGAAAACTAAATCCCAAATGAAAATAACTTAAAAAGAAACTAAATCTTAAAAAGGCGTCGCAAAATTCTAAAGCACCTAAATCTTAGTTTAAAGAAAAAGCACTTAAGAAATTCTACGGCAAAGCCTAAAAATCTAGGAGTAAAAATGACTATGGCAAAAACTAAGTTTAAAATTAAATATGAGCGAAAAAAATACAAATATTACGCTACAACGATTAAAAAGGGACAAAATATAAAAATATACAAAAAGTTGTAAAAATTACAATTTTTATAAAAATATTATTTTTATATTATTTTATTTATTAAAACTACTAATTTTACAATTTAATTAAACTAATTTAACTAAAATATAAATTAAATAAAACTTAAATTAAAAATAAACTTAATTATAATAATAATAATAATTAGGGTTAATAATAATAATAATTAATAATAATCCGTAATAAATGCAGGATTAGGGTTTTGTCGCCTGTCAGAAAGTCTCCGCGAGTCGCGGTATTTAAAGCATCAAACCCCGCGAGTCGCGGGGATCCAGTTTTCAACTGACAGGATGTTTAAAATTCGACGCGTTTTTCTTTTTATTTTTTTTTTATTTTCTGTTTTCTGTTTTTATATAAATAAAAGATATTTAAATAAAACTTATATTTTTATAAACTAAAATAAAAATAAAGAAACTTATAAAACTTAAATATTTAACAAAATCTTAAAAATACTTATATTTTTGTTTTTCTTTTTATATTTTCGAATATTTAAAACGTATTTTTACAAAAGCGACTTTTAATAGAAGTAAACTAAAAATCTCTTTTTTTTTTTTTTATATTAGCGTTGCGCTTCCGGCGTTTAAGAGAGTTCCCCGGCAGCGGCGCCAAAAATACTTGATGTGCAGCGGGGTGTATATAAGGGGTATAAAATACTATTAATTTTTAGCAGGAAATACTATTAAATACGATACAATTTTACACAAAATATTTATTTATTTATAGAATGGATATACTTAAACCTTGCTACAACACTTATAGGCAGTGTACCTAATCGTACAGTAGTGTAGTTTTTAGTAAGTCCGGTTCGTTCCACAGGGAATCTTTTTTAAACAAAGCTCAACGCTATATAAAAATACAAACATATATATAAGTAATATTATTATTATAAAGGGGGGTTTTTACTGTTTAATGACCGGTTTGTCGATTTTAAAACTTTAGTCGCAGTTAAAACCTAATGTAAAATATTAAATAAATAAAAGACTTAATTTAAAGCGTAAAATAAATAACGATAATGAAATTGCAATAAAAGTGCGATAAAATAAAATTGCGATAATTAAAAAGTACGATAATTAAAAGTGCGATTAAATAACAATAAATAAAAGTGCGATAATTAGAAGTGCAATTAAATATAAAATAAAGGTAATTAAATATGAAATAAAAGAATTATGCTTATTTAAACTTCCGTAATCATGATGTTTGACGTGTTGATTTTTGTTTTATGCCCATGGGTTAATTGTCCTTTGTCTTGGATTATTTAATATGTCCGTCTGGTTTTTGTCCATAACAGTCCATCAGTCATAAATATAAAGTGCGAGTGCCCTCGTCAAATTATCCTTATACCCGAAGTTAAATATTCTAACTAATTGGAGATTTAAACTGTAACAAGATTTTAATACTTTGTTTAATAATTATACCAGGATGTCGACTGAGTGTAACCCAAGGTTTTAATATTTTGTTATCAATTATACCAAGTGTCCTTTGTACATGGGAAATACTATTAAATATTTCATAGCATTATTTTATGATTACACCAAAAACTTGATGATGTAGCGTGAGGGTACGAAATAGTATTATTTTTACTAGGAAATACTACAAAATTAAAATAATACGGACATATTCTAATAATAATGCTTGTCTTTTGTCTTTCTTGGGTTACACTTATATTTAACAATGATTAAAAATAGCGTAGCGTTACACGAACAGAATTTCGACTTATACCCTTACAACATTTGCTAACATACCCTTATTATTAGAATTATAATTAAAATTAAAATTAAAATATAAATTATATATATATATTTTACGTATATATAAGAGAAGAAGAAAAAGATTATTGATTTGCGATCAGAATGTTGCTTTTATAGGAAAAGTCGACTTTTGGGGCTCCGCGACTCGCGGCATTTTTGCCTTCAAACTCCGCGAGTCGCGGAGAATGAAATTACAGCTCAGTCCCTTGGAGTCTTTCTCTGCCGACGGTTTTTATTTATAAATATAATATATATATAATTAATATAATTAATTATATATTATATTATATTTATATACATAGTTAACTTGTAATTTTTAGTCCGTTGCGTCGAGCGTTAAGAGTTGACTCTGGTCCCGGTTCCGGATTTTCGAACGTCCTTGCGTACAATTTAATATCTTGTACTTTGCGTTTTGAATCTTGTACTCTTGTAATTTCGAGACGTTTCTTATCAATAATTGGAACCTTTTTGATTGTCTTTTGTACTTTTGAGCTTTTTGGTCGTTTGCGTCTTCAATTCGTCGAATCTGTCTTTTGTCTTCACCTTTTATTATTTAAACGAATATCACTTGTAAAAAGAACAATTGCAACTAAAAGCTTGTCTTTCGTGAGGAATAATGCTATGAAATATACATCAAGTTGCTACGAAAGAATTTAACCCCTTCCCACACTTAAGATCTTGCAATGCCCTCATTTGCAAGAAATCAGTAACAATTTAAATTATTGAGGGTGATTTGTGTGAAAATGATTAAATTTTACCAAAGTTTCCAAATATATTGGCGTTTGTTTGCTGAATGATAAATGGTGCACATCATTTGTTCATTCCGTCTTGTTGTTATTTCACATATATTTTGCATCTTGTCGTCAAAATTAGTTGCTTTTGCTGAACTTAATGCCAGTCTTTGAAAATGCGTTGTTTTATCCTGTTGTGTACATAAGATAAACTGCAAACATATATACATAATTTTGAAGTTTGGTATATTACCCCACATTCAAAAATTATTAAAATCTAAGAATAAAAGTTAGACAATTATAAAAATGATTACAATATTAACAAAAGTATTAAACGTATCAATAATTACAAATTACAAAATAAATAAAACTAAGTATACTAGGGATGATACTGGTACCAATAGGGGTTCCAGGCATAACCATAGGTGCTATAGAATGCTTCGGCAGGGTTATACGTAGGATATGGTGGCTGCATCTCTATAGACCTGGGAGGGAAGATGGGTTTCGGTGTAGGAATATAGTTTCTACCTATATGTTGGCAATGAGCTATGATTTGGTTCTGATGAACTTGCCAATCTTCAAATGCTCTCTGTCTAGCATTTTCGTATTCCTGAGAAGCTATAAACCTTTGCATTTCTTGCATCTCATTCCCCCCTCCTACATTACCTTGCTGTTGGTTTCTCTCCACCTGTGGATGTCTACCATGGTATCGTACTGCGGTGTTATTTCGCCTCTTCAAAACTTTCGCACCATGGTATACATTTAAACCTATAGTATCGCGGGGTTCCGGGTGCTATTGGAATTTGAAAATATCCGGAAAATCCATCTAGAAAACAATAGTAACTATTTCCGGCTAATCTTTCCAACATTTGGTCAATGAAAGGTAAGGGAAAGTGATCTTTTCTGGTGGCGTCATTTAATTTTCTATAATCAATACACACACGCCATCCTGTTACAGTCCTAGTAGGAATAAGCTCATTTTTCTCATTTGTAATGACAGTCATGCCACCCTTCTTAGGCACGCATTGAACTGGGCTTACCCATGGACTATCAGAGATTGGATAAATTAGACCTGCGTCTAGCAGTTTAATAATCTCTTTCTTAACTACATCTTGCATATTAGGATTTAGTCTTCGTTGGCGTTGCACATACGTTTTATGACCTTCTTCCATAAGGATTTTATGTGTGCAATACGAAGGACTTATTCCTTTAATATCATGAATCTTCCATGCAATGGCTGGTTTATGAGCTTTCAACACAGAAATGAGTTGTGATTTCTCATTTTCAGTAAGAGAAGACGATATTATTACAGGTAATTCAGATTCACCATGTAAATAAGCGTATTCCAAATGGTTTGGAAGTGGCTTTAACTCTAATTTCGGAGGTTCTTCTATCGATGATTTGTATCGATATCTGTCTTCTTCTTTTAGCATTTGAATTTCTTCTGTTGTTGGTTCATATCCATTAGCTATAAGTGTAGCTAACATTTCAGCTTCATCAATTGGTTCATTACCTTCTCCTAAAGAACATTCTCCTATTCCTTGTAATTCTGGAAATTCTTCTAATAATTCTGCATGTGCATCTATAGTTTGAATATAATAACATGTATCATCTGCAGATTGTGGTTGTTGCATTTCTCTATCAACTGAAAAGGTAACACTCTCATCCTCTATACTTAGGGTCAATTTCTTACCGAACACGTCTATTATTGCTTTAGCCGTGTTTAAGAATGGTCTTCCTAATAATAAGGTGACCTAATGAATAATTAAAACAGGGGTGAAATTTTGTTATAAGGGGCGTATATAATAATAACTTAGCTACGAGACATTAATATAAAAAGGTTGAACATAACTTACAATGATTAAAAATAGCGTAGCGTTACACGGACAGAATTTCGACTTACACCCTTACAACATTCGCTAACATACCCTTATTATTAGAATTATAATTAAAATTAAAATATAAATTATAAATATATATATATATTTTACGTATGAGGAGAAGAAGAAAAAGATTATGAATTGCGAATGTTGTAAGGGTGTAAGTCGAAATTCTGTCCGTGTAACGCTACGCTATTTTTAATCATTGTAAGTTATGTTCAACCTTTTTATATTAATGTCTCGTAGCTAAGTTATTATTATGCTTATTTAAAACGAAGTAATCATGATGTTGGGCTAATTACTAAAATTGGGTAATTGCTTTGTACCATAATTGGGGTTTGGACAAAAGAACGACACTTGTGGAAATTAGACTATGGGCTATTAATGGGCTTTATATTTGTTTAACTAAATGATAGTTTGTTAATGTTAATATAAAGATTTACAATTGGGCGTCCCTATAAATTACCATATACACTCGATCGGACACGATGGGCGGGATATTTATATGTACGCATAATCGTTCATTTAACCGGACACGGGAATGGATTAATAGCCACTAGAATAATTAAAACAGGGGTAAAATTATGTACAAGGACACTTGGTATAATTGATAACAAAATATTAAAACCTTGATTTACACTCAGTCGACATCCTGGTGTAATTATTAAACAAAGTATTAAAATCTTGTTACAGTTTAAGCCCCCAATTAGTTGGAATATTTAACTTCGGGTATAAGGATAATTTGACGAGGACACTCGCATTTTATATTTATGACTGATGGACTGTTATGGACAAAAACCAGACGGACATATTAAATAATCCAGGACAAAGGACAATTAACCCATGGGCATAAAACTAAAATCAACACGTCAAACATCATGATTACGGAAGTTTAAATAAGCATAATTCTTTTATTTTATATTTAATTTCCTTTATTTTATATTTAATTGCACTTCTAAATATCGCATTTTTATTATTATTGTATTTAATTGCACTTTTAATTATCGTACTTTTTAATTATCGCAAGTTTATTTTATCGCACTTTTATTATTCGAAATTTCATTATCGTTATTTACTTTATGCTTTAATTTAAGTCTTGTATTCATTTTTAATATTTTACATTTGATTTTAACTGCGACTAAAGTTTTAAAATCGACAAACCGGTCATTAAACGGTAAAAACCCCCCTTTATAATAATAATATTACTTACTTATATATATATTTGTATTTTTATAAAAATAAACTAATATAGCGTTGAGCTTTGTTTAAAAAAGATTCCCTGTGGAACGAACCGGACTTACTAAAAACTACACTACTGTACGATTAGGTACACTGCCTATAAGTGTTGTAGCAAGGTTTAAGTATATCCATTCTATAAATAAATAAATATCTTGTGTAAAATTGTATCGTATTTAATAGTACTTCCTGCTAAAATTAATAACTATTTTATATACGTCCCGCTGCACATCAAGTATTTTTGGCGCCGCTGCCGGGGAACTCTCTTAAACGCCGGAAGCGCAACGCTAATAAAAAAAAAAAAGATTTTTAGTTTACTTCTATTAAAAGTCGCTTTTGTAAAAATACATTTTAAATATTCGAAAATATAAAAAGAAAAACAAAAATATAAGTATTTTTAAGATTTTGTTAAATATTTAAGTTTTATAAGTTTCTTTATTTTTATTTTAGTTTATAAAAATATAAGTTTTATTTAAATATCTTTTATTTATATAAAAATAGAAAACAGAAAATAAAAAAAAATAAATAAAAAGAAAAACGCGTCAAATTTTAAATATCCTGTCAGTTGAAAACTGGATCCCCGCGACTCGCGAGGTTTGATGCTTTAAATACCGCGACTCGCGGAGACTTTCTGACAGGCGACAAAACCCTAATCCTGCATTTATTAAGGATTATTATTAATTATTATTATTATTAACCCTAATTATTATTATTATTATAATTAAGTTTATTTTTAATTTAAGTTTTATTTAATTTATATTTTAGTTAAATTAGTTTAATTAAATTGTAAAATTAGTAGTTTTAATAAATAAAATAATATAAAAATAATATTTTTATAAAAATTGTAATTTTTACAACTTTTTGTATATTTTTATATTTTGTCCCTTTTTAATCGTTGTAGCGTAATATTTGTATTTTTTTCGCTCATATTTAATTTTAAACTTAGTTTTTGCCATAGTCATTTTTACTCCTATATTTTTAGGCTTTGCCGTAGAATTTCTTAAGTGCTTTTTCTTTAGACTAAGATTTAGGTGCTTTAGAATTTTGCGACGCCTTTTTAAGATTTAGTTTCTTTTTAAGTTATTTTCATTTGGGATTTAGTTTTCCTGTAAGCTTTAATATTTTTAGACACCTTTTACTATGTATCAATTATCATTCCAATTAGTAATTTCAATTTGCGATTATAATTTTAAGTTAGTTGTAGTAATAAGGTTAGGTTAGTCAAGTTTCTTTTATTTTTCCGTCACCTTTTATTTTTCAACCATTTTTCTTTTTCGACCTTTTTCGACGAACTCTTTTTCTTTCTTATTTCTCGCTATTCTAGTTTTTAGGACATAGATTTTTATTCTACTTCTTATATAAATTTCTTAAAATTACGAAAATTTATTTTGAGTGGTTAAATTGATAGACATCAAAATTTTCTGATTCGTAGTAATAGTTGGATTTGTACGTGGACCGGGTTATTGGAGCCAAACAGTCCTCAATTATATTGAGACCAAACGAATCCTGCCCCTCTGCTGCATCTTTTGGCTATTCGAAACGTGGGCAAAATCAGAAAAGTCTATTGGTTGGATAACTTATTATAATTTTTCTTTCCTTTTTAAAACTAATAGGATATTCAGTGAATGCACCGAGCAAGACGTTCACCACCTTTTGTACGTTCACCACCTGTAACTAGATCAAGACATTTAGCAAATATAACCGCCGTTGATTTTTCTTTAGAATCGTCATCCAGTAGACCAAGTACTTCAGTTCAAATTTCCGATAATCCATTTTTTGAACCCGACCTCACAATTGAGAATCCGGAGAATATTCAGGAACGGTTCGTAGATCTTGAACCACTAAACTTTCCCCCGGAACCACCAATCATTCAAACAGAGATTGTTGAGGAACGAACCATTAAATCAGAATCATCTAGTGATACCGATTCAACAAATTCAATTATGGAAAATCTGGAACCTTTAAGTATGGAAGACCGAATGAGAGCTAAACGCACTGGCCAAGGTCACGCAATTACTCATCCAGACATTAATGCGCCAGATTATGAAATCAAAGGACAAATTCTACACATGGTGACTAATCAATGCCAATTTAGTGGTGCGCCGAAGGAAGATCTAAATGAACATCTACGTACCTTTAATAGGATCTGCACACTATTTAAAATCCGAGAAGTGGAGGATGAACAGATATATCTCATGTTATTTCCCTGGACTTTAAAGGGAGAAGCCAAAGATTGGTTGGAATCGTTACCTGAAGGGGCGATCGATACATGGGACGTTTTAGTTGACAAATTTCTTAAACAATTCTTTCCTGCATCTAAAGCCGTAAGACTTCAAGCAGAAATTGTTACGTTCACACAAAAACTGAATGAAACTCTATATGAGGCATGGACAAGATATGGAAAGTTGTTAAGAGGATGTCCGCAACATGGTTTAGACACCTGTCAAATAGTACAAATATTCTACCAAGGATGCGACATCACTACAAGAAAAGACATAGATATAGCAGCTGGTGGTTCTATTATGAAGAAAAGCGAAACTGATGCTTACAAAATTATTGATAACACTGCTTCCCACTCACATGAGTGGCATCAAGAAAAAGACATCGTTAGATCATCTAAAGCAGCTAGAGCCGATTCTAGCCATGACTTAGATTCCATTTCCGCAAAGATAGATGCTGTGGAACGACGAATGGAAAAGATGACTAAAGATATTCACTCAATACGAATTAGTTGTGAGCAGTGTGGAGGACCACATTTGACAAAAGATTGTCTCAGTATTGAATTAACAATGGAACAAAGAGAGAATATTTCATACATAAACCAAAGGCCTGGAAATAATTATCAGAATAATTATCAACCGCCAAGACCGATTTACAATCAAAACCAAAATTATAACCGAAATATTCCATACAACAACCAACAAGGTCCTAGCAATCAACAAGTATCCAATAATACTTATAATCAGCAAAGACCTAATTTTCAAAACAAACCACCACAACAAACCGATGATAAAAAGCCGAATTTAGAAGATATGATGACAAAGCTAGTTGAAACTCAAACACAGTTTTTCACATCTCAAAAACAAACCAATGAACAAAATGCTCAAGCATTTAGAAATCAACAAGCTTCTATTCAAAATCTGGAACAAGAAGTAAGTAACCTAGCAAGGTTAATAGGTGAAAGAAAACCGGGAAGTCTACCTAGTGATACAAATGCTAACCCCCAGAATGAAACAGCTAAAGCCATTACCACAAGAAGTGGTACAACACTTAAACCACCTGAAATACCTGTAACTTCTGATGAAGCCATTCCAACTCCAAAAGAACCACAACCTGATCAAGATAAGGAAAAAGAACCGGTAGTTGAAAAGGTTAATGAAGATAACACAGTTAAGGATAAACCTTATGTTAAACCATATCAACCACCACTTCCTTACCCGAGTAAAATGAAGAAAGAGAAACTTGAAGCCGAGCAATCCAAATTCTTGGATATGTTTAAACAGATAAATGTAAATCTTCCTTTCATTGATGTGATTTCAGGAATGCCTAGATATGCTAAATTCTTGAAAGATCTAATCTCAAATAGAAAGAAAATGGAAGAACTCTCGGCTGTTACTATGAATGCTAATTGTTCAGCAGTGCTGTTGAATAAGATACCAGAAAAACTATCTGATCCAGGAAGTTTCACAATTCCATGTTTTCTGGGTAGTCTTAGTTCAATAGAAGCATTGGCAGACTTAGGTGCTAGTATAAATCTAATGCCGTATTCACTATACACTAAACTAGACCTTGGAGAATTGAAACCAACAAGAATAAGCATACAACTAGCCGATAGATCAATAAAATATCCTAGAGGGATAATGGAGAACATGCTAGTTAAAGTTGGTACTTTAGTATTTCCAGTAGATTTTGTTGTTTTGGACATGGAAGAAGATTCTCAAGTTCCTCTCATATTAGGAAGACCATTCTTAAACACAGCTAAAGCAATGATAGACGTGTTCGGTAAGAAACTGACCCTAAGTATTGAGGATGAGAGTGTTACCTTTTCAGTTGATAGAGCAATGCAACAATCACAATCTGTAGATGATACATGTTATTATATTCAAACTATAGATGCACATGCAGAATTATTAGAAGAATTTCCAGAATTACAAGGAACAGGAGAATGTTCTTTAGGAGAAGGTAATGAACCAATTGATGAAGCTGAAATGTTAGCTACACTAATAGCTAATGGATATGAACCAACAACAGAAGAAATTCAAATGCTAAAAGAAGAAGACAGATATCGATATAAATCATCGATAGAAGAACCTCCGAAATTAGAGTTGAAGCCACTTCCAAACCATTTGGAATACGCTTATTTACATGGTGAATCTGAATTACCTGTAATAATATCGTCTTCTCTTACTGAAAATGAGAAATCACAACTCATTTCTGTTTTGAAAGCTCATAAACCAGCCATTGCATGGAAGATTCATGATATTAAAGGAATAAGTCCTTCGTATTGCACACATAAAATCCTTATGGAAGAAGGTCATAAAACGTATGTGCAACGCCAACGAAGACTAAATCCTAATATGCAAGATGTAGTTAAGAAAGAGATTATTAAACTGCTAGATGCAGGTCTAATTTATCCAATCTCTGATAGTCCATGGGTAAGCCCAGTTCAATGCGTGCCTAAGAAGGGTGGCATGACTGTCATTACAAATGAGAAAAATGAGCTTATTCCTACTAGGACTGTAACAGGATGGCGTGTGTGTATTGATTATAGAAAATTAAATGACGCCACCAGAAAAGATCACTTTCCCTTACCTTTCATTGATCAAATGTTGGAAAGATTAGCCGGAAATAGTTACTATTGTTTTCTAGATGGATTTTCCGGATATTTTCAAATTCCAATAGCACCCGAAGATCAAGAGAAAACCACATTCACGTGCCCTTATGGTACTTTTGCTTACAAACGCATGCCATTTGGACTTTGCAACGCCCCTGCAACCTTTCAAAGGTGTATGATGGCGATTTTTCACGACATGATAGAAGAATGCATGGAAGTATTCATGGATGACTTTTCAGTCTTCGGTGATACATTTAAATCATGTCTAGTTAATCTGGAACGAATGCTAATTAGATGCGAAAAATCAAATCTAGTACTTAATTGGGAGAAATGCCATTTCATGGTTAAAGAAGGCATCGTTCTTGGACATAAAATTTCAAAAGAAGGAATTGAAGTGGATAGAGCTAAAGTAGATGTAATTGCTAAACTTCCACATCCCACCAATGTTAGAGGAATTAGGAGTTTTCTAGGGCATGCCGGTTTTTACCGACGTTTCAGAAAAGATTTTTCTAAAATTGCCACTCCTATGAATAAACTCCTAGAAAAGGATGCGCCATTCATCTTTTCAGATGAATGTATCAAATCTTTTAATATTCTTAAAGAAAAACTCACTAATGCACCGATCATGATAACACCAAATTGGAATCTACCATTTGAACTAATGTGCGATGCAAGTGATTTTGCAATGGGAGCCGTTTTAGGACAAAGGATTGAAAAATGATTTCAACCTATATATTATGCTAGTAAGATGTTACAAGGAGCACAAACGAACTATACAACTACTGAAAAAGAACTCCTTGCTATTGTCTTTACTTTTGACAAATTTCGATCATATCTCGTTCTAGCAAAAACGGTGGTCTATACCGACCATTCTGCTCTTAGATACTTATTTTCAAAACAAGATGCTAAACCAAGATTAATCCGTTGGATCTTACTCTTACAAGAGTTTGATATTGAAATCCGAGATAAAAGAGGAGCAGAAAATCTCGCCGCTGATCATCTTTCTCGTCTTGAAAATCCTGAGTTAGAAGTTCTAAATGAATCGGCCATACAAGACAACTTTCCTGATGAATATCTATTGAAGATAGATTATAAAGAAATCCCATGGTTTGCAGACTATGCAAACTACTTAGTTTGTGGATTCCTTGAAAAAGGATTAACGTACCAAAGACGAAAGAAATTCTTCAGTGATATAAAACACTATTTTTGGGAAGATCCACATCTGTTTAAAAGTTGTCCCGATGGAATAATACGCCGATGTGTATTTGGAGATGAAGCTAGTAAAATATTAAACCATTGTCACATAGGACCAACAGGAGGGCATTATGGGCCTCAACTAACAGCAAGAAAAGTTTATGATGCTGGATTCTATTGGCCTACAATTTACAAAGACGCACACCTACTTTGCAAATCCTGTGATGCATGTCAAAGGGCCGGAAAAATAAGTCAACGTGATGAAATGCCACAAAATGTCATCCAAGTATGTGAAGTATTTGACATTTGGGGTATTGACTTTATGGGTCCATTTCCAAAATCTCATAATAATCTATATATATACTCGTAGCCATTGATTATGTATCTAAATGGGCGGAAGCACAAGCTCTCCCAACTAACGATGCACGAGTTGTAGTCAACTTTTTAAAACGTCTTTTTGCAAGGTTTGGAACACCGAAAGCCTTAATAAGTGATCGGGGTACTCATTTCTGTAATAATCAACTTGAGAAAGTTCTTAAAAGATATGGAGTAACTCATAAAATCTCCACCGCATATCATCCACAAACAAGTGGACAAGTTGAAAATACCAACCGAGCTTTAAAACGTATTCTAGAGAAAACCGTAGGATCAAATCCGAAGGAATGGTCCATTAAATTGGAGGATGCACTCTGGGCTTTTAGAACAGCCTACAAAACTCCAATTGGAACCACACCTTTTAGACTTGTTTATGGAAAAGCATGTCATCTTCCTGTAGAAATTGAACACAAAGCATTTTGGGCTTTGAAAACATGTAATCTTGATTTACATGAAGCCGGACGTCTACGATTAAGTCAACTAAACGAATTAGAAGAATTAAGACATGAAGCATACGATAATTCGTTAATCTATAAAGAAAGAACGAAGAAATGGCATGATAAAAGAATCAGAAGTTCAAAAGAATTTAAAGAAGGAGACAGAGTTCTTCTTTTCAATTCACGATTCAAGCTATTTCCTGGAAAATTGAAATCAAGATGGTCTGGACCATTCATAGTCAAAAGAGTTTTCCCATACGGAACGATAGAATTAATAAATTCAAATGGGATTGAATTTAAAGTTAATGGTCACAGAGTTAAACATTACATACATGGTCCGATGGAAGTCGACAACGAAGTTAATCACAATTTTGACACCACAGCTAACTAAGTGTGGGGAGAATCAAGTCTTTAAAGGATAATATGTATTTCTGTTAGAGTTAGATTGTCTGTTTTCGTGTAGTTCTCGAAAATGGAACTCGAATGGTCTTTCCCTAGCAGACCCTAAAGAACTAGTCTTCTCCCCCCATTCTGAATTTTTATTTTTTTTAGGTTTTTACAAAATGAAGACTGCTTGTGAACTAAACCATGGTCTAATGCTACACGCTTTGATCACTAAACGTAATAATGACATACTACCGAGTGAAATAGTATCAGTAATCAGAGAAAGAATGGACGGAGTTAGAAAAGAATCCAGATGCGAAGATAATAAGTTACAATTTGGTAAAGGAAAATCAAAATCCGCAGCAAAAAGAAGAGCACGACACCTAGAAAGATGTCACAAATGCGGAAAATGGTCACATGGAGGTAAATGTTCAAATAATCAAACCTATTCAAATACCGAATTTGTTACTTTATGCAGAGACGGACCATTCATATGTTTAGAAGAAAAGACACTGAATGCTCGAGGTTACGCCTATGTAGCCATGGAAAACCAATTAAACCGACTATCTTATGAATGGGATAGATCATATAACTAAGAAATCTATTTCACAGGTATGTCTGTACAGTTTTTATTTTTATTTTTATTTTTATTTTTAACCTTTTGATAATAAACGCTAATTTGTTCGCTAAAAAGTATTAAATTGGAATTGAATAAAATTAGGTTTGGCGACCGAAATTATTGATATCATTCAAAAATTTATTACATCACTGCGAAATTTAACGTTTATTCTTAAGGTATAAATATCTTTAATCAATCAACACAAAATATTTCAAAAATTCGTCATGAGTTAAATTAGGTCTTGGAACCGAAATTACTTTACCGAAAAGAGGGGCGCATATTTTTGATAATATTTGATTGATTAAAGTGGGATAAAAAGACAAAAAGATTTTTAATTTTATTTTTACCATGTTTTTAAAATTAATATTTGAACCCTTTATAAATATTGTAAACTTTGTAAAAACAATATATTTAAAATTGTAAATATTTGAAAAAGTTATATAAGTTTGGTATGAATTTATAATATGAATTTTTAAATTAAGATTGGTGTGAATTTTTAATTTTTAAAAAAATGAATTTTTAATTTTATGCATTTCAAATTTTAAGTTTGGTGTGAATTTTTAATATTAATTTTGAATTTTATATTTAAGTTGTGTGAATTTAAAAACAAAAATTTACTTTATCTCATTAAGTTAAGAATATGATTTTTAAAATTCGTCGTAAGTTGAAGACTAGGTCTTTGAACCGAAATTTCTTTACCCGAGGGAGGGACGAGAACTTTTATTATCATTATTTTTAATCTTATTGAATTAAAGTATGCCAAAAACATTAAAAAAACCCCAAAAATCTTAGCTTTTAAAACAATCGCTACAAAAAGACAAATTTTAAAATTTTGTCGAGGGACGGACTAGGACATCGATCCGAAACGACCTCATCCTAAATAACAAGGGAAACAAAATTTTAAAATTAAGTACTTAATTGTTTCAAAAGTTAATGATTATAAAAAAAAAAAAAAAAAAAAACTCCGCTAGTCGCGGAGTTTGAAGTGCAATTCGCCGCGACTCGCGGAGGAGTCGGATTACAGAAAAAAAATAAAGAGCTGCAACAGCTCAGTTTCACTCCCCACAACAGAAAATAAACTGCGAAAACCCACGAAAAAACCCGAGAAAAAACCCCCAAAATCACAATTTTTAACCGTTAATCACCAAATCTTTTACTAAAATCATGTTGAGAAGTATGCTATCTAAGAATTACTCAAGAAAAACGGTAAATTTCTACACCTAAACACCATTTAATCCGAAATTTGGTGTTCTTGAGTCATTTTTTTTTCCAATTTGATTTTGATGCTTTTTAGTGTAATTAGGCTTAAATTGTTTATGTATTATGCTTGTATAACCTATATTGATGCTATTTAACATGATTAGAAGCCTTAAACTTCAAATTTTGAATAATCTAGGGTTTGTGTTCTTGAGCAATTTGGGGCTTTTTGATATAAACAGGTTATGGCCGATTTTTGTCATGAATTGTTGCTAAAATAAGTAGTGTAACATGTTTAGGTAGTTAAATGATCCAAACTTTGAGCCTAAATATGATTTTGAGAATTAAAGTGGACTTTTTCAAGTCTAAAATTCATGAACTTGATTTTTGAAAGATAATGCCATTTGAGACTTGTTTAATTGCTAGTAATGATTATTTTGACATGTTATTTGAGTTGAATGCTTATGAACTTGGCGAACATTTTCGTATATGCTTATTTGAAAAAGTGTAGATTTGATGAAAATATGAAAATAAGCTTAAGTTTGATATAAATTGATAATGTCATTGTAATTATTTTGATTGATGATTTTGCTGACACTAATGCATATTTGTATGCACAAAATTTGTGTTTGATGTGTTTTGCAGACTGAAAGGGGTGAATCTTCATCCCAAGCCCGCAATGCTCCTGCTGAGAATTTGGAACAACAGGAGGTGGATAACTACTACAAGCAGGATATACCTCATCCAGTCATGACCTTTTCCGATATGCACTTGGAAGAGTTGCACCCGAACCTGAGATTTGACAGACTTTGGATAGATTATCCAAAATATCAAAGGGGTTTGCATACTCTTCATTCTAAGGTTGTTGAGGTACCGAGGGTCATAGAATGGGGACCCTTAGAAGCTGTAGAATTGGCCGGGTCAATTAGGGAATTACTTGTACAGAGGTATGGTAATTCTACTTTTAATGACTGGGTACGTTTATTCACCATGCGTAGACCTGTATATAAAGTATGGTGTGAAGAATTGTTATGTAGTATAGAGTTGAATGATCGGGTAGCTAGTTTAAACGATCGTTCTTTTATTAGATTTTTGTTAGGCGGTTCGATGCGCCACATGTCTTTACTGGACATGGCTCAGGCTTTACGTATATATACGCCTGAGGAGTTAGCGTCTGCCGATTGTAGAGGATTGATACTAAACGGTAGAAAGATAGATGAAAATTTTGATACACACGGTGTGTGGAGTCAAATGACAAGCCATCACCGTTTCAAAGGGGGAAATTACTCTTATTTGGATATAGATAGAGCCGAATTAAGAGTGATACATAGGTTTTTAGCTAATTCGATTACACAAAGGGGTAAGAACAAGGAAAAAGTAAATGAACAGGATTTGTTTTACCATATGTGTATTCGAGACCCACAAAGCGCTGTAAGTATACCATATTGTGTGGGTTATTATTTATCAGCTATGGTTCGGGGGATGCGACCGCATAGCATAATAGGAGGTGGTATTTTTATTACTTTGATTGGTGAATATCTCGGTGTGGATATAAGTCGGGGTGAATACCCCGCGATACTATAGGTTTAAATGTATACCATGGTGCGAAAGTTTTGAAGAGGCGAAATAACGCCGCAGTACGATACCATGGTAGACATCCACAGGTGGAGAGAAACCAACAGCAAGGTAATGTAGGATGGGGGAATGAGATGCAAGAAATGCAAAGGTTTATAGCTTCTCAGGAATACGAAAATGCTAGACAGAGAGCATTTGAAGATTGGCAAGTTCATCAGAACCAAATCATAGCTCATTGCCAACATATAGGTAGAAACTATATTCCTACACCGAAACCCATCTTCCCTCCCTGGTCTATAGAGATGCAGCCACCATATCCTACGTATGACCCTGCCGAAGCATTCTATAGCACATATGGTTATGCCTGGAACCCCTATTGGTACCAGTATCATCCCTAGTATACTTAGTTTTATTTATTTTGTAATTTGTAATTATTGATACGTTTAATACTTTTGTTAATATTGTAATAGTTTTTATAATTGTCTAACTTTTATTCTTAGATTTTAATAATTTTTGAATGTGGGGTAATATACCAAACTTCAAAAATATGTATATATGGTTGCAGTTTATCTTATGTACACAACAGGGTAAAACAACGCATTTTCAAAGACTGGCATTAAGTTCAGCAAAAGCAACTAATTTTGACGACAAGATGCAAAATATATGTGAAATAACAACAAGACGGAATGAACAAATGATGTGCACCATTTATCATTCAGCTAGCAAACGCCAATATATTTGGAAACTTTGGTAAAAATTTAATCATTTTCACACAAATCACCCTCAATAATTTAAATTGTTACTGATTTCTTGCAAATGAGGGCATTGCAAGATCTTAAGTGTGGGGAGGGGTTAAATTCTTTCGGATTTTAAAATTTTTATCTTAAACACTTGGTTACCATTAAAAATACTAGTAAAGCAGTAGTTGTATTAGAATCTCGTGCTCTCTGATAATAAAGAACAGCCTTAGTCTTATATACTAACTACCCAATTCTAGTAAAATTTTTCAAAATTTTCAATTAAATGAACTCAAAATCATGTTTATACATATTTATGAACGATAAAACTAGGTTTTAACACCGAAATTATTGTTACCTCGGAAAGGACATAAATTGAGAAACAAACTAAAATGTTAAAATTCATTTAAAATGGAATAGAGGACGATAAAAAGGAAAATAAAAGCCAAGTGTGGGAAAATTTACCAAGTTATCTTAAACATATGTCACATATATCTGTAACAAATAACTGAAAATACTTTTGCTTTGGACTAAACTAAACTGTTTTACCCGATGAAAGAAAAGAAGAGATGGATCTACACGATGAATCAATTCCATCATTAAAAGGAAGTAAAGTCTTCCGAAAAAGACACGCGCTTCTTGATTTAGGTCATGAAGTTGTCGTCCAGACCAGCTGTAGGTTGACGAAAAATCTAGAAAAGTCATCACTAAAATCAGCAGGAAATCCACGGACCTCAGCATTAAACAGGGTCGCCAAGTGGTCAGATTTATCCTAACCATGAGAAGGATTTATCTCGTACAATGGGGGGCACCATGCAAATTAGCTTGATAAGACTAATGAATCAGATCCCCAGAAAGGATAATCTCCTTAAAGATTAAAAATCAGCTTTTAAGACTGATATTACTCAATCCTAGAGATTGACCTTAAAGATTGAGAATTCAAACTCATGGAATTCAATGATATCTAAACTTGAGCTTGAACGAGAAAATATTTTGATCAAAATTACAAACCGATTTATTTTCTGAAAACCCTATTTTCAATGCGTTCATTACCATTGAACGTAAAATCCTACGAATTCACCTGGAATTCATTAGGTCACCTGAACTAAAACGGGTGTCAACCGTAAGAACGGTGGTTGCATAGTGGTCAAAGACAGGACCTTGTGCCATACCGAAAAATTATGAGGGTGAGCTTTACTATTGCTCCTACCAAGGATAGTAATTGCGTCCGACACGTTATAAACCATAATTAAAAGCATGTCAGGGGACATTGCCTTAACAGTTGCTTGTTCAACGCTTTCCTTTACAACCGGATGGTAGTTTACCGAAAGGTAATATACGGGACAAGTAAACTGGACGTGTTGCTTTCCAAATACAAGGTTAGCAAGTGGGTGACACAAAACCATAAGTTTTGAGCTAAAATTTTCAAATCTGAAACCCACCAAACCCACAAAAATATTTTGCAAACACCGGTAAAGGGTTATCCCGGAAAACTTATCTAGGGTAAAAACTAGATTTAATTTTCAAAAGTTCAAATGTTTTCATAAAGATCCAATTTCCTTAATGGATCTAATTTTTTATAGTCATGTGGGACTGTAAACCATATCGTTACTACCATTGTTTATACCGCCGTATAGAAAATCACTGATGTACAAAGTGTGAAGAATAAAGAAGTGATTCTAGTATTTCAAGACGATATTGCTTGAGGACAAGCAACGCTCAAGTGTGGGAATATTTGATAATACTAAAAACTAACATATATTTCATAGCATTATTCCTCAAGAAAGACAAGCTTTTAGTTGCAATTGTTCTATTTACAAGTGATATTCGTTTAAATAATAAAAGGTGAAGACAAAAGACAGATTCGACGAATTGAAGACGCAAACGATCAAAAAGCTCAAAAGTACAAAAGACAATCAAAAAGGTTCCAATTATTGATAAGAAACGTCTCGAAATTACAAGAGTACAAGATTCAAAACGCAAAGTACAAGATATTAAATTGTACGCAAGGACGTTCGAAAATCCGAAACCGGGACCAGAGTCAACTCTTAACGCTCGACGCAACGGACTAAAAATTACAAGTTAACTATGTATATAAATATAATATAATATATAATTAATTATATTAATTATATATATATATATATATATATATATATATATATATATATTATATTTATAAATAAAAACCGTCGGCAGAGAAAGACTCCAAGGGACTGAGCTGTAATTTCATTCTCCGCGACTCGCGGAGTTTGAAGGCAAAAATGCCGTGAGTCGCGGAGCCCCAAAAGTCGACTTTTCCTATAAAAGCAACCGAATTCTGATCGCAAATCAATAATCTTTTTCTTCTTCTCTCATATATACGTAAAATATATATATATAATTTATATTTTAATTTTAATTTTAATTATAATTCTAATAATAAGGGTATGTTAGCAAATGTTGTAAGGGTATAAGTCGAAATTCTGTCCGTGTAACGCTACGCTATTTTTAATCATTGTAAGTTATGTTCAACCTTTTTACATTAATGTCTCGTAGCTAAGTTATTATTATGCTTATTTAAAACGAAGTAATCATGATGTTGGGCTAATTACTAAAATTGGGTAATTGGGCTTTGTACCATAATTGGGGTTTGGACAAAAGAACGACACTTGTGGAAATTAGACTATGGGCTATTAATGGGCTTTATATTTGTTTAACTAAATGATAGTTTGTTAATGTTAATATAAAGATTTACAATTGGGCGTCCCTATAAATTACCATATACACTCGATCAGACACGATGGGCGGGGTATTTATATGTACGAATAATCGTTCATTTAACCGGACACAGGAATGGATTAATAGCCACTAGAATAATTAAAACAGGGGTGAAATTATGTACAAAGGAAACTTGGTATAATTGATAACAAAATATTAAAACCTTGGGTTACACTCAGTCGACATCCTGGTGTAATTATTATAAACAAAGTATTAAAATCTTGTTACAGTTTAAATCCCCAATTAGTTGGAATATTTAACTTCGGGTATAAGAATAATTTGACGAGGACACTCGCATTTTATATTTATGACTGATGGACTGTTATGGACAAAAACCAGACGGACATATTAAATAATCCAGGACAAAGGACAATTAACCCATGGGCATAAAACTAAAATCAACACGTCAAACATCATGATTACGGAAGTTTAAATAAGCATAATTCTTTTATTTCATATTTAATTTCCTTTATTTTATATTTAATTGCACTTCTAAATATCGCATTTTTATTATTATTGTATTTAATTGCACTTTTAATTATCGTACTTTTTAATTATCGCAAGTTTATTTTATCGCACTTTTATTATTCGAAATTTCATTATCGTTATTTAATTTATGCTTTAATTTAAGTCTTGTATTCATTTTTAATATTTTACATTTGATTTTAACTGCGACTAAAGTTTTAAAATCGACAAACCGGTCATTAAACGGTAAAAACCCCCCTTTATAATAATAATATTACTTACTTATATATGTTTGTATTTTTATATAGCGTTGAGCTTTGTTTAAAAAAGATTCCCTGTGGAACGAACCGGACTTACTAAAAACTACACTACTGTACGATTAGGTACACTGCCTATAAGTGTTGTAGCAAGGTTTAAGTATATCCATTCTATAAATAAATAAATATTTTGTGTAAAATTGTATCGTATTTAATAGTATTTCCTGCTAAAAATTAATAGTATTTTATACCCCTTATATACACCCCGCTGCACATCAAGTATTTTTGGCGCCGCTGCCGGGGAACTCTCTTAAACGCCGGAAGCGCAACGCCAATATAAAAAAAAAAGAGATTTTTAGTTTACTTCTATTAAAAGTCGCTTTTGTAAAAATACGTTTTAAATATTCGAAAATATAAAAAGAAAAACAAAAATATAAGTATTTTTAAGATTTTGTTAAATATTTAAGTTTTATAAGTTTCTTTATTTTTATTTTAGTTTATAAAAATATAAGTTTTATTTAAATATCTTTTATTTATATAAAAACAGAAAACAGAAAATAAAAAAAAAATAAATAAAAAGAAAAACGCGTCGAATTTTAAATATCCTGTCAGTTGAAAACTGGATACCCGCGACTCGCGGGGTTTGATGCTTTAAATACCGCGACTCGCGGAGACTTTCTGACAGGCGACAAAACCCTAATCCTGCATTTATTACGGATTATTATTATTATTAACCCTAATTATTATTATTATTATTATAATTAAGTTTATTTTTAATTTAAGTTTTATTTAATTTATATTTTAGTTAAATTAGTTTAATTAAATTGTAAAATTAGTAGTTTTAATAAATAAAATAATATAAAAATAATATTTTTATAAAAATTGTAATTTTTACAACTTTTTGTATATTTTTATATTTTGTCCCTTTTAAATCGTTGTAGCGTAATATTTGTATTTTTCGCTCATATTTAATTTTAAACTTAGTTTTTGCCATAGTCATTTTTACTCCTAGATTTTTAGGCTTTGCAGTAGAATTTCTTAAGTGCTTTTTCTTTAGACTAAGATTTAGGTGCTTTAGAATTTTGCGACGCCTTTTTAAGTTTTAGTTTCTTTTTAAGTTATTTCCATTTGGGATATAGTTTTTCTTGTAAGCTTTAATATTTTTAGACACCTTTTACTATGTATCAATTACCATTCCAATTAGTAATTTCAATTTGCGATTATAATTTTATGTTAGTTGTAGTAATAAGGTTAGGTTAGTCAAGTTTCTTTTATTTTTCCGTCACCTTTTATTTTTCAACCATTTTTCTTTTTCGACCTTTTTCGACGAACTCTTTTTCTTTCTTATTTCTCGCTATTCTAGTTTTTAGGACATAGATTTTTATTCTACTTCTTATCTAAATTTCTTAAAATTACGAAAATTTATTTTGAGTGGTTAAATTGATAGACATCAAAATTTTCTGGTTCGTAGTAATAGTTGGATTTGTACGTGGACCGGGTTATTGGAGCCAAACAGTCCTCAATTATATTGAGACCAAACGAATCCTGCCCCTCTGCTGCATCTTTTGGCTATTCGAAACGTGGGCAAAATCAGAAAAGTCTATTGATTGGATAACTTATTATAATTTTTCTTTCCTTTTTAAAACTAATAGGATATTCAGTGAATGCACCGAGCAAGACGATCACCACCTTTTGTACGTTCACCACCTGTAACTAGATCAAGACATTTAGCAAATATAACCGCCGTTGATTTTTTTTTAGAATCGTCATCCAGTAGACCAAGTACTTCAGTTCAAATTTCCGATAATCCATTTTTTGAACCCGACCTCACAATTGAGAATCCGGAGAATATTCAGGAACGGTTCGTAGATCCTGAACCACTAAACTTTCCCCCGGAACCACCAATCATTCAAACAGAGATTGTTGAGGAACGAACCATTAAATCAGAATCATCTAGTGATACCGATTCAACAAATTCAATTATGGAAAATCTGGAACCTTTAAGTATGGAAGACCGAATGAGAGCTAAACGCACTGGCCAAGGTCACACAATTACTCATCCAGACATTAATGCGCCAGATTATGAAATCAAAGGACAAATTCTACACATGGTGACTAATCAATGCCAATTTAGTGGTGCGCCGAAGGAAGATCCAAATGAACATCTACGTACCTTTAATAGGATCTGCACACTATTTAAAATCCGAGAAGTGGAGGATGAACATATATATCTCATGTTATTTCCCTGGACTTTAAAGGGAGAAGCCAAAGATTGGTTGGAATCGTTACCTGAAGGGGGGATTGATACATGGGACGTTTTAGTTGACAAATTTCTTAAACAATTCTTTCCTGCATCTAAAGCCGTAAGACTTCAAGCAGAAATTGTTACGTTTACACAGAAACCAAATGAAACTCTATATGAGGCGTGGACAAGATATGGAAAGTTGTTAAGAGGATGTCCGCAACATGGTTTAGACACCTGTCAAATAGTACAAATATTCTACCAAGGATGCGACATCACTACAAGAAAAGACATAGATATAGCAGCTGGTGGTTCTATTATGAAGAAAACCGAAACTGATGCTTACAAAATTATTGATAACACTGATTCCCACTCACATGAGTGACATCAAGAAAAAGACATCGTTAGATCATCTAAAGCAGCTAGAGCCGATTCTAGCCATGACTTAGATTCCATTTCCGCAAAGATAGATGCTGTGGAACGATGAATGGAAAAGATGACTAAAGATATTCACTCAATACGAATTAGTTGTGAGCAGTGTGGAGGACCACATTTGACAAAAGATTGTCTCAGTATTGAATTAACAATGGAACAAAGAGAGAATATTTCATACATAAACCAAAGGCCTGGAAATAATTATCAGAATAATTATCAACCGCCAAGACCGATTTACAATCAAAACCAAAATTATAACCGAAATATTCCATACAACAACCAACAACGACCTAGCAATCAACAAGTATCCAATAATACTTATAATCAGCAAAGACCTAATTTTCAAAACAAACCACCACAACAAACCGATGATAAAAAGCCGAATTTAGAAGATATGATGACAAAGCTAGTTGAAACTCAAACACAGTTTTTCACATCTCAAAAACAAACCAATGAACAAAATGCTCAAGCATTTAGAAATCAACAAGCTTCTATTCAAAATCTAAAACAAGAAGTAAGTAACCTAGCAAGGTTAATAGGTGAAAGAAAACCGGGAAGTCTACCTAGTGATACAAATGCTAACCCCCGGAATGAAACAGCTAAAGCCATTACCACAAGAAGTGGTACAACACTTAAACCACCGGAAATACCTGTAACTTCTGATGAAACCATTCCTACTCCACAAGAACCACAACCTGATCAAGATAAGGAAAAAGGACCGGTAGTTGAAAAGGTTAATAAAGATAACACAGCTAAGGCTAAACCTTATGTTAAACCATACCAACCACCACTCCCTTACCCGAGTAAAATGAAGAAAGAGAAACTTGAAGCCGAGCAATCCAAATTCTTGGATATGTTTAAACAGATAAATGTAAATCTTCCTTTCATTGATGTGATTTCAGGAATGCCTAGATATGCTAAATTCTTGAAAGATCTAATTTCAAATAGAAAGAAAATGGAAGAACTCTCGGCTGTTACTATGAATGCTAATTGTTCAGCAGTGCTGTTGAATAAGATACCAGAAAAACTATCTGATCCAGGAAGTTTCACAATTCCATGTTTTCTGGGTAGTCTTAGTTCAATAGAAGCATTGGCAGACTTAGGTGCTAGTATAAATTTAATGCCGTATTCACTATACACTAAACTAGACCTTGGAGAATTGAAACCAACCAGAATAAGCATACAACTAGCCGATAGATCAATAAAATATCCTAGAGGGATAATGGAGAACATGCTAGTTAAAGTTGGTAATTTAGTATTTCCAGTAGATTTTGTTGTTTTGGACATGGAAGAAGATTCTCAAGTTCCTCTCATATTAGGAAGACCATTCTTAAACACGGCTAAAGCAATGATAGACGTGTTCGGTAAGAAATTGACCCTAAGTATAGAGGATGAGAGTGTTACCTTTTCAGTTGATAGAGCAATGCAACAACCACAATCTGCAGATGATACATGTTATTATATTCAAACTATAGATGCACATGCAGAATTATTAGAAGAATTTCCAGAATTACAAGGAACAGGAGAATGTTCTTTAGGAGAAGGTAATGAACCAATTGATGAAGCTGAAATGTTAGCTACACTTATAGCTAATGGATATGAACCAACAACAGAAGAAATTCAAATGCTAAAAGAAGAAGACAGATATCGATACAAATCATCGATAGAAGAACCTCCGAAATTAGAGTTAAAGCCACTTCCAAACCATTTGGAATACGCTTATTTACATGGTGAATCTGAATTACCTGTAATAATATCGTCTTCTCTTACTGAAAATGAGAAATCACAACTCATTTATGTGTTGAAAGCTCATAAACCAGCCATTGCATGGAAGATTCATGATATTAAAGGAATAAGTCCTTCGTATTGCACACATAAAATCCTTATGGAAGAAGGTCATAAAACGTATGTGCAACGCCAACGAAGACTAAATCCTAATATGCAAGATGTAGTTAAGAAAGAGATTATTAAACTGCTAGACGCAGGTCTAATTTATCCAATCTCTGATAGTCCATGGGTAAGCCCAGTTCAATGCGTGCCTAATAGTTACTATTGTTTTCTAGATGGATTTTCCGGATATTTTCAAATTCCAATAGCACCCGAGGACCAAGAGAAAACCACATTCACGTGCCCTTATGGTACTTTTGCTTACAAACGCATGCCATTTGGACTTTGTAACGCCCCTGCAACCTTTCAAAGGTGTATGATGGCGATTTTTCACGACATGATAGAAGAATGCATGGAAGTATTCATGGATGACTTTTCAGTCTTCGGTGATACATTTAAATCATGTCTAGCTAATCTGGAATGAATGCTAATTAGATGCGAACAATCAAATCTAGTTCTTAATTGGGAGAAATGCCATTTCATGGTTAAAGAAGGCATCGTTCTTGGACATAAAATTTCAAAAGAAGGAATTGAAGTGGATAGAGCTAAAGTAGATGTAATTGCTAAACTTCCACATCCCACCAATGTTAGAGGAATTAGGAGTTTTCTAGGGCATGCCGGTTTTTACCGACGTTTCATAAAAGATTTTTCTAAAATTGCCACTCCTATGAATAAACTCCTAGAAAAGGATGCTCCATTCATCTTTTCAGATGAGTGTATCAAATCTTTTAATATTCTTAAAGAGAAACTCACTAATGCGCCGATCATGATAACACCAAATTGGAATCTACCATTTGAACTAATGTGCGATGCAAGTGATTTTGCAATGGGAGCCGTTTTAGGACAAAGGATTGAAAAACGATTTCAACCTATATATTATGCTAGTAAGACGTTACAAGGAGCACAAACGAACTATACAACTACTGAAAAAGAACTCCTTGCTATTGTCTTTGCTTTTGACAAATTTCAATCATATCTCGTTCTAGCAAAAACGGTGGTCTATACCGACCATTCTGCTCTTAGATACCTATTTTCAAAACAAGATGCTAAACCAAGATTAATCCGTTGGATCTTACTCTTACAAGAGTTTGATATTGAAATCCGAGATAAAAGAGGAGCAGAAAATCTCGCCGCTGATCATCTTTCTCGTCTTGAAAATCCTGAGTTAGAAGTTCTAAATGAATCGGCCATACAAGACAACTTTCCTGATGAATATCTATTGAAGATAGATTATAAAGAAATCCCATGGTTTGCAGACTATGCAAACTACTTAGTTTGTGGATTCCTTGAAAAAGGATTATCGTACCAAAGACGAAAGAAATTCTTCAGTGATATAAAACACTATTTCTGGGAAGATCCACATCTGTTTAAAAGTTGTCCCGATGGAATAATACGCCGATGTGTATTTGGAGATGAAGCTAGTAAAATATTAAACCATTGTCACACAGGACCAACAGGAGGGCATTATGGGCCTCAACTAACAGCAAGAAAAGTTTATGAAGCTGGATTCTATTGGCCTACAATTTACAAAGACGCACACCTTCTTTGCAAATCCTGTGATGCATGTCAAAGGGCCGGAAAAATAAGTCAACGTGATGAAATGCCACAAAATGTCATCCAAGTATGTGAAGTATTTGACATTTGGGGTATTGACTTTATGGGTCCATTTCCAAAATCTCATAATAATCTATATATACTCGTAGCCATTGATTATGTATCTAAATGGGCGGAAGCACAAGCTCTCCCAACTAACGATGCACGAGTTGTAGTCAACTTTTTAAAACGTCTTTTTGCAAGGTTTGGAACACCGAAAGCTTTAATAAGTGATCGGGGTACTCATTTCTGTAATAATCAACTTGAGAAAGTTCTTAAAAGATATGGAGTAACTCATAAAATCTCCACCGCATATCATCCACAAACAAGTGGACAAGTTGAAAATACCAACCGAGCTTTAATACGTATTCTAGAGAAAACCGTAGGATCAAATCCGAAGGAATGGTCCATTAAATTGGAGGATGCACTCTGGGCTTTTAGAACAGCCTACAAAACTCCAATTGGAACCACACCTTTTAGACTTGTTTATGGAAAAGCATGTCATCTTCCTGTAGAAATTGAACACAAAGCATTTTGGGCTTTGAAAACATGTAATCTTGATTTACATGAAGCCGGACGTCTACGATTAAGTCAACTAAACGAATTAGAAGAATTAAGACATGAAGCATACGATAATTTGTTAATCTATAAAGAAAGAATGAAGAAATGGCATGATAAAAGAATCAGAAGTTCAAAAGAATTTAAAGAAGGAGACAGAGTTCTTCTTTTCAATTCACGATTCAAGCTATTTCCTGGAAAATTGAAATCAAGATGGTCTGGACCATTCATAGTCAAAAGAGTTTTCCCATACGGAACGATAGAATTAATAAATTCAAATGGGATTGAATTTAAAGTTAATGGTCACAGAGTTAAACATTACATACATGGTCCGATGGAAGTCGACAACGAAGTTAATCACAATTTCAACACAACAGCTAACTAAGTGTGGGGAGAATCAAGTCTTTAAAGGATAATATGTATTTCTGTTAGAGTTAGATTGTCTGTTTTCGTGTAGTTCTCGAAAATGGAACCCGAATGGTCTTTCCCTAGCAGACCCTAAAGAACTAGTCTTCTCCCCCCATTCTGAATTTTTATTTTTTTTAGGTTTTTACAAAATGAAGACTGCCTGTGAACTAAACCATGGTCTAATGCTACACGCTTTGATCACTAAAAGAAATAATGACATACTACCAAGTGAAATAGTATCAGTAATCAGAGAAAGAATGGACGGAGTTAGAAAAGAACCCAGATGCGAAGATAATAAGTTACAATTTGGTAAAGGAAAATCAAAATCCGCAGCAAAAAGAAGAGCACGGCACCTAGAAAGATGTCACAAATGCGGAAAATGGTCACATGGAGGTAAATGTTCAAATAATCAAACCTATTCAAATACCGAATTTGTTACTTTATGCAGAGACGGACCGTTCATATGTTTAGAAGAAAAGACACTGAATGCTCGAGGTTATGCCTATGTAGCCATGGAAAACCAATTAAACCGACTATCTTATGAATGGGATAGATCATATAACTAAGAAATCTATTTCACAGGTATGTCTGTACAGTTTTTATTTTTATTTTTAACCTTTTGATAATAAACGCTAATTTGTTCGCTAAAAAGTATTAAACATGGTATTGAATAAAATTAGGTTTGGCGACCGAAATTATTGATATCATTCAAAAATTTATTACATCACTGCGAAATTTAACGTTTATTCTTAAGGTATAAATATCTTTAAACAATCAACCCAAAATATTTCAATAATTCGTCATGAGTTAAATTAGGTCTTGAAACCGAAATTACTTTACCGAAAAGAGGGGCGCATATTTTTGATAATATTTGATTGATTAAAGTGGGATAAAAAGACAAAAAGATTTTTAATTTTATTTTTACCATGTTTTTAAAATTAATATTTAAATCTTAAATTAATATTGTAAACTTTGTAAAAACAATATATTTAAAATTGTAAATATTTGAAAAATTAATATAAGTTTGGTGTGAATTTATAATATGAATTTTTAAATTAAGATTGGTGTGAACTTTTAATTTTTAAAATATGAATTTTTAATTTTATGCATTTCAAATTTTAAGTTTGGTGTGAATTTTTAATATTAATTTTGAATTTTATATTTAAGTTGTGTGAATTTAAAAACAAAAATTTACTTTATCTCATTAAGTTAAGAATATGATTTTTAAAATTCGTCGTAAGTTGAAGACTAGGTCTTTGAACCGAAATTGCTTTACCCGAGGGAGGGACGAGAACTTTTATTATCATTATTTTTAATCTTATTGAATTAAAGTATGCCAAAAACATTAAAAAACCAAAAAATCTTAGCTTTTAAAACAATCGTTACAAAAAGACAAATTTTAAAATTTTGTCGAGGGACGGACTAGGACATCAATCCGAAACGACCTCGTCCTAAATAACAAGGGAAACAAAATTTTAAAATTAATTACTTAATTGTTTTAATAAGTTAAAGTTTATAAAAAAAAAAAAAAAAAATTACCAAACTCCGCGACTCGCGGAGTTTGGAGGGTTAATCCCCGCGACTTGCGGGAGGACCGGAAATCAGAAAAAAAATAAAGAGCTGCAAACTGATCAGTCCACACCCCCAACAGCAAAATAACTGCGAACATACTCCACAAAAACCCGAAAAATACACCCCAAAATCACAATTTTTAACCGTTAATCATCAAATCTTTTGCTAAAATCATGTTGAGAAGGATGCTATCTAAGAATTACTCAAGAAAAACGGTAAATTTCTACACCTAAACACCATTTAATCCGAAATTTGGTGTTCTTGAGTCATTTTTTTCCCAATTTGATTTTGATGCTTTTTAGTGTAATTAGGCTTAAATTGTTTATGTATTATGCTTGTATAACCTAGATTGATGCTGTTTAACATGATTAGAAGCCTTAAACTTCAAATTTTGAGTAATCTAGGGTTTGTGTTCTTGAGCAAATTTGGGGCTTTTTGATATAAACAGGTTATGGCCGATTTTTGTCATGAATTGTTGCTAAAATAAGTAGTGTAACATGTTTAGGTAGTTAAATGATCCAAACTTTGAGCCTAAATATGATTTTGAGAATTAAAGTGGACTTTTTCAAGTCTAAAATTCATGAACTTGATTTTTGAAAGATAATGCCATTTGAGACTTGTTTAATTGCTAGTAATGATTATTTTGACATGTTATTTGAGTTGAATGCTTATGAACTTGGCGAACATTTTCGTATATGCTTATTTGTAAAAGTGTAGATTTGATAAAAATGTGAAAATGAGCTTAAGTTTGATATAAATTGATCATGTCATTGTAATTATTTTGATTGATGATTTTGCTGACACTAATGCATATTTGGATGCACAAAAATTGTGTTTGATGTGTTTTGCAGACTGAAAGGGGTGAATCTTCATCCCAAGCCCGCAATGCTCCTGCTGAGAATATGGAACAACAGGAGGTGGATAACTACTACAAGCAGGATATACCTCATCCAGTCATGACCTTTTCTGATATGCACTTGGAAGAGTTGCACCCGAACCTGAGATTTGACAGACTTTGGATAGATTATCCAAAATATCAAAGGGGTTTGCATACTCTTCATTCTAAGGTTGTTGAGGTACCGAGGGTCATAGAATGGGGACCCTTAGAAGCTGTAGAATTGACAGGGCCAATTAGGGAATTACTTGTACAGAGGTATGGTAATTCTACTTTTAATGACTGGGTACGTTTATTCACCATGCGTAGACCTGTATATAAAGTATGGTGTGAAGAATTGTTGTGTAGTATAGAGTTGAATGATCGGGTAGCTAGTTTAACCGATCGTTCTTTTATTAGATTTTTGTTAGGCGGTTCGATGCGCCACATGTCTTTAATGGACATGGCTCAGGCTTTACGTATATATACGCCTGAGGAGTTAGCGTCTGCCGATTGTAGAGGATTGATACTAAACGGTAGAAAGATAGATGAAAATTTTGATACACACGGTGTGTGGAGTCAAATGACAAGCCATCACCGTTTCAAAGGGGGAAATTACTCTTATTTGGATATAGATAGAGCCGAATTAAGAGTGATTCATAGGTTTTTAGCCAATTCGATTACACAAAGGGGTAAGAACAAGGAAAAAGTAAATGAACAGGATTTGTTTTACCATATATGTATTCGAGACCCACAAAGCGCTGTAAGTATACCATATTGTGTGGGTTATTATTTATCAGCTATGGTTCGGGGGATGCGACCGCATAGCATAATAGGAGGTGGTATTTTTATTACTTTGATTGGTGAATATCTCGGTGTGGATATAAGTCGGGGGGGATTATTAGTAGAAGAACCGGAACCCCGCGATACTATAGGTTTAAATGTATACCATGGTGCGAAAGTTTTGAAGAGGCGAAATAACGCCGCAATACGATACCATGGTAGATGTAGTGACCCGAACTTTTCCATGTTTATATATATTAATTGAGATTGATATTTACATGATTAAACGTTTCCAACATGTTAAGCAATCAAACTTGTTAAGACTTGATTAATTGAAATAGGTTTCATATAGACAATTGACTACCCAATTTGACCGGTGATTCACGAACGTTAAAACTTGTAAAAACTATATGATGACATATATATGGTTATATATATAGTTAACATGATATTATGATAATTAAACATATCATTAAGTATATTAACAATGAACTACATATGTAAAAACAAGACTACTAACTTAATGATTTTTAAACGAGACATATATGTAACGATTATCGTTGTAACGATATTTAAATGTATATATATCATATTAAGATATATTAATATATCATAATATCATGATAATATAATAATTTAACATCTCATTAGATATAATAAACAATGGGTTAACAACATTAATTGAGATCGTTAACTTAAAGGTTTCAAAACAACACTTACATGTAACGACTAACGATGACTTAACGACTCCGTTAAAATGTATATACATGTAGTGTATTTAGATGTATTAAAATACTTTTGGAAGACTTCAAGACATATATCGAAACACTCATACTTAACGAAAATGGTTACAGTTACTTTCCCATTCTTTTCTTTCATCAAGAATTCTAGTCGTATTCTTACCCGTATTATACACAGCTTCAAAACGTACTTACTATGGGTATATACCAATAGGAACTAGCATGGGATTCCACTCTTGATTATGTCATGTATGACTAATCAATTTTAACTTCTACCATGAGCTAGTCAACTAACTAGAACTCCTTTTAACCCCACTCACCACTCACCAATTAACACTCATCATTCACTCCATTTCACTTCCAAATCTCTTTCTAATTCTCTCTCAACACACCCACACTATTATGAACGTATTTTTCCAGTAGTTAATCATCATCTTCATCAAAAATCACTTCAAGAATCAAGCTATAATCATCATAGGAAGAACACTTCAAGAATACTTCAAAAATCCCTTCAAGTTTACTAATTTACTTCCAAGCTTTCTAATCCATTCCAAGTAATCATCTAAGATCAAGAAACCTTTGTTATATACAGTAGGTTATCTTTCTTATTCAAGGTAATATTCATATTCAAACTTTGATTCAATTTCTATAACTATAAACTATCTTAATTCGAGCAAAAATCTTACTTGAACTTGTTTTTGTGTCATGATCCTACTTCAAGAACTTTCAAGCCATCCAAGATCCTTTGAAGCTAGATCATTTCTTGTCACTTCCAGTAGGTTTACCTACTAAACTTGAGGTAGTAATGATGTTCATAACATCATTCGATTCATATATATAAAACTATCTTATTCGAAGGTTTAAACTCGTAATCACTAGAACATAGTTTAGTTAATTCTAAACTTGTTCGCAAACAAAAGTTAATCCTTCTAACTTGACTTTTAAAATTAACTAAACACATGTTCTATATCTATATGATATGCTAACTTAATGATTTAAAACCTGGAAACACGAAAAACACCGTAAAACCGGATTTACGCCGTCGTAGTAACACCGCGGGCTGTTTTGGGTTAGTTAATTAAAAACTATGATAAACTTTGATTTAAAAGTTGTTATTCTGAGAAAATGATTTTTATTATGAACATGAAACTATATCCAAAAATTATGGTTAAACTCAAAGTGGAAGTATGTTTTCTAAAATGGTCATCTAGACGTCGTTCTTTCGACTGAAATGACTACCTTTACAAAAATGACTTGTAACTTATTTTTCCGACTATAAACCTATACTTTTTCTGTGTAGATTCATAAAATACAGTTCAATATGAAACCATAGCAATTTGATTCATTCAAAACGGATTTAAAATGAAGAAGTTATGGGTAAAACAAGATTGGATAATTTTTATCATTTTAGCTACGTGAAAATTGGTAACAAATCTATTCCAACCATAACTTAATCAACTTGTATTGTATATTATGTAATCTTGAGATACCATAGACACGTATACAATGTTTCGACCTATCATGTCGACACATCTATATATATTTCGGAACAACCATAGACACTCTATATGTGAATGTTGGAGTTAGCTATACAGGGTTGAGGTTGATTCCAAAATATATATAGTTTGAGTTGTGATCAATACTGAGATACGTATACACTGGGTCGTGGATTGATTCAAGATAATATTTATTGATTTATTTCTATACATCTAACTGTGGACAACTAGTTGTAGGTTACTAACGAGGACAGCTGACTTAATAAACTTAAAACATCAAAATATATTAAAAGTGTTGTAAATATATTTTGAACATACTTTAATATATATGTATATATTGTTATAGGTTCGTGAATCAACAGTGGCCAAGTCTTACTTCTCGACGAAGTAAAAATCTGTGAAAGTGAGTTATAGTCCCACTTTTAAAATCTAATATTTTTGGGATGAGAATACATGCAGGTTTTATAAATGATTTACAAAATAGACACAAGTACGTGAAACTACATTCTATGGTTGAATTATCGAAATCGAATATGCCCCTTTTTATTAAGTCTGGTAATCTAAGAATTAGGGAACAGACACCCTAATTGACGCGAATCCTAAAGATAGATCTATTGGGCCTAACAAACCCCATCCAAAGTACCGGATGCTTTAGTACTTCGAAATTATATCATATCCGAAGGGTGTCCCGGAATGATGGGGATATTCTTATATATGCATCTTGTTATTGTCGGTTACCAGGTGTTCACCATATGAATGATTTTTATCTCTATGTATGGGATGTGTATTGAAATATGAAATCTTGTGGTCTATTATTATGATTTGATATATATAGGTTAAACCTATAACTCACCAACATTTTTGTTGACGTTTTAAGCATGTTTATTCTCAGGTGATTATTAAGATCTTCCGCTGTCGCATACTTAAATAAGGACGAGATTTGGAGTCCATGCTTGTATGATATTGTGTAAAAACTGCATTCAAGAAACTTATTTTGTTGTAACATATTTGTATTGTAAACCATTATGTAATGGTCGTGTGTAAACAGGATATTTTAGATTATCATTATTTGATAATCTACGTTAAGCTTTTTAAACCTTTATTGATGAAATAAAGGTTATGGTTTGTTTTAAAATGAATGCAGTCTTTGAAAAACGTCTCATATAGAGGTCAAACCCTCGCAACGAAATCAATTAATATGGAACGTTTTTAATCAATAAGAACGGGACATTTCAGTTGGTATCAGAGCGTTGGTCTTAGAGAACCAGAAAATTTGCATTAGTGTGTCTTATCGAGTTTGTTAGGATGCATTAGTGATTCTGGACTTCGACCGTGTTTTCTTTAAAAATGATTGCTTAACATTTTTGTTGGAAACTATATATTTTTAACATATGAATATTATGTGATATATTAATCTCTTAACGTGTTTGATATTATGTGATAGATGTCTACCTCTAGAACAAGTCCCATTGACTCACCTAATAATAATGAAGAGTCAAATGTAAATTGGAATGATTCGTGGACTGATTCACAAGTTCCCGAAGAGGAACCGGAAGAAGAGTCGGAACCGGAAGAAGAATCAGAACCGGAAGAAGAATCGGAACCGGAAGAAGAATCGGAACCGGTGGGGGAAATAATAAAACGGTTAAGTAAAAGAGAATCCTCAACCAACCGACCAAGGTTAATTATGGTCAATGGTGTTTCCGCCAAGGAAGCAAAATATTGGGAGGATTACCAATTCTCCGATGAATCGGATTCCGACGAGAATTCCGATGATGTTATAGAAATTACCCCAACTGAATTTAAAAAGGCAAAAGAAAATAATAAGGGAAAGGGCATAAAAATAGAGAAATCTAATTCCAACCCCGATGAACTTTATATGTATCGTCAACCCCCGAAGTCCTTAAGTTGTAACAATGACCCGGGAACCTCTAAACCACCAGGTTTTTCTAAACCAATGTGGAAAATTACGGCTCGTATTAGGGGAACATCATATATCCCTAGAAACTTGGCAAAACGAACCAAAACCGAAGAAGAAGAAACAAGCGAGTCGGAATAAGATAGTTGTATTCGTGTGGTGTAATATATGTAATATAGTGTGCTTATGCTTTATGATATATGTAAAAATTGCTTGTATTAATAAGTATTTTTTTTTTTATGAATCTAACTCTTATCTATTTTACAGTATAAAAACACAAAATGGATAGACAACCCAATATTTTAAGAGACCTACCCGGAGACATGATTGATGAAATCTTGTCTAGAGTCGGTCAGAATTCCTCGGCACAACTATTTAAGGCGAGATCAGTTTGTAAGACATTCGAAGAACGTTCTAAGAATGATTTGGTTTATAAAAGGCTTTCGTTCGGAAGATGGGGGATATCACATTGGGAAATCCATAAGTTACGATGTGTTTACTTTGACGCATATATTGCGGGGAACCCAAATGCTATTTTACGCAACGGGTTAAGAAATTATTTTGACTCAGTATATCCAAATATAGGACTTCGTGATTTAGAAAAAGCGGCTAACATGCAACATAAAGAAGCATGTTATGCTTACGGGTTAGTAATGTTCGCTTCTCACCAAAGTGAGAACAAGAACATCGGGCTACAACTATTAAACAAAACGTTCCCTCAAGTGACGGAGTCGGTAATTGGGGTAAGAAATGAGGTTTTTAGGTTATTACGAGACTGTTGGTCATTACGTAACCCTCGTCCCTTTGACGACGTTACAACACGCTGTCTTATCAACGGCCATAACGGTTATGTTCCACAAGACCAAGGATGGGAAGTAGTCCTAGTAAAACCAGAATGCATGACTTGTTTCTGGACGTATGAATTACGTGTCTTTATTGCCTTTGCTGAACGACTTGTGTACTAGCTAGAATTATCTTCACAACTATCTTGTATCAAAGTTATTGTGTGCTATATTTCATGCTTTATGTAAAATAAGCGGTATTGTAAGTTTGTAAAATATTGTATAAAAGTTTGAACGCGAAATATTATTATAATCAGTTTTTCATATAGAATTGTAGTAGTTGAATTGTATATTAGCTACTAAGTATGAACTTAACGGGTAGGTACTACCCGAATTTAAACTTATAAAACGCTAATATGAAGAAAAAGCTTTTATAAATGAGTTCATATTATGCTACGAAATACTATTAACTACTCTTAATATTCTGTATGATTAACTTGTTCCATTTGACTATTTTGAAGGAAATGGCACCGACTACTCGACACACCGTGAATATGAATGAAGAGGAATTCCGTACTTTTCTAGCTTCAAACATAGCCGCAGTACAGGCTGCGCTATATACCAACAATAACCTTGGATCTGGCAGTACAGGAAATCGTGTAGGATGCACCTACAAAGAATTCACTGCCTGCAAACCTTTGGAATTTGATGGAACCGAAGGACCGATCGGATTGAAACGGTGGACCGAGAAGGTTGAATCGGTGTTTGCCATAAGTAAGTGTACTGAAGAGGACAAAGTGAAGTACGCTACGCATACCTTCACAGGTTCTGCGTTAACATGGTGGAATACCTATCTAGAACAAGTGGGACAAGATGATGCGTACGCACTACCGTGGTCAGCATTCAAGCACTTGATGAACGAGAAGTACCGTCCCAGAACCGAGGTCAATAAGCTCAAGACAGAACTTAGAGGGTTATGAACCCAAGGATTTGATATTACCACGTACGAAAGACGATTCACAGAATTGTGCCTATTGTGTCCGGGAGCGTTCGAAGATGAGGAAGAGAAGATCGACGCGTTTGTGAAAGGATTACCGGAAAGAATCCAAGAAGATATAAGTTCACACGAGCCCGCCTCCATACAACAGGCATGTAGAATGGCTCACAAACTAGTGAACCAGATTGAAGAAAGAATTAAAGAACAGACTGCTGAAGAGGCCAATGTGAAGCAAGTCAAAAGAAAGTGGGAGGAAAACGGTGATAAGAATCGCCAATACAGCAACAACAGCAATTACAACAATAATCGCAACAATTATCCCAACAATCGCAACTACAACAAACGGCCCAACAACAACAACAACAACAACAACAACAACAGCAACTACAACAATCATCCTAACAACAATAACAACCGTAACAACAACAACAATCAGAAGCAGCTATGCCAAAGGTGTGAAAAGAATCACTCGGGGTTCTGCACCAAATTTTGCAACAAGTGTAAAAGAAATGGTCATAGCGCGGCGAAGTGTGAGGTCTACGGACCAGGGGTTAATAGAACGAAAGGAACAAATGGTGTCGGAACGAGTAATGGCGGAGCAAGTAGTGTCGGAGCAAGTTATGCCAATGTAGTTTGTTATAAATGTGGAAAACCGGGCCACATTATTAGAAATTGCCCGAACCAGGAGAACACGAATGGACAAGGTCGTGGAAGAGTTTTCAATATTAATGCGGCAGAGGCACAGGAAGACCCGGAGCTTGTTACGGGTACGTTTCTTATTGACAATAAATCTGCTTACGTTTTATTTGATTCGGGTGCGGATAGAAGCTATATGAGTAGAGATTTTTGTGCTAAATTAAGTTGTCCATTGACGCCTTTGGATAGTAAATTTTTACTCGAATTAGCAAATGGTAAATTAATTTCAGCAGATAATATATGTCGGAATCGAGAAATTAAACTGGTTAGCGAAACATTTAAGATTGATTTGATACCAGTAGAGTTAGGGAGTTTTGATGTGATAATCGGTATGGACTGGTTGAAAGAAGTGAAAGCAGAGATCGTCTGTTACAAAAATGCAATTCGCATTATACGAGAAAAAGGAAAACCCTTAATGGTGTACGGAGAAAAGGGCAACACGAAGCTACATCTTATTAGTAATTTGAAGGCACAAAAACTAATAAGAAAAGGTTGCTATGCTGTTCTAGCACACGTCGAGAAAGTACAAACTGAAGAAAAGAGCATCAATGATGTTCCCATTGCAAAAGAATTTCCCGATGTATTTCCGAAAGAATTACCGGGATTACCCCCACATCGATCCGTTGAATTTCAAATAGATCTTGTACCAGGAGCTGCACCAATAGCTCGTGCTCCTTACAGACTTGCACCCAGCGAGATGAAAGAACTGCAAAGCCAATTACAAGAACTTTTAGAGCGTGGTTTCATTCGACCAAGCACATCACCGTGGGGAGCTCCTGTTTTGTTTGTCAAGAAGAAAGATGGTACATTCAGGTTGTGTATCGACTACCGAGAACTGAACAAACTTACCATCAAGAACCGCTACCCACTACCGAGAATCGACGACTTATTTGATCAACTACAAGGCTCGTCTGTTTATTCAAAGATTGACTTACGTTCCGGGTATCATCAAATGCGGGTGAAAGAAGATGATATTCCAAAGACTGCTTTCAGAACACGTTACGGTCATTACGAGTTTATGGTCATGCCGTTTGGTTTAACTAATGCACCAGCTGTGTTCATGGACCTTATGAACCGAGTGTGTGGACCATACCTTGACAAGTTTGTCATCGTTTTCATTGATGACATACTTATTTACTCAAAGAATGACCAAGAACACGGTGAACATTTGAGAAAGGTGTTAGAAGTATTGAGGAAGGAAGAATTGTACGCTAAGTTTTCAAAGTGTGCATTTTGGTTGGAAGAAGTTCAATTCCTCGGTCACATAGTGAACAAAGAAGGTATTAAGGTGGATCCAGCAAAGATAGAAACTGTTGAAAAGTGGGAAACACCGAAAACTCCGAAACACGTACGCCAGTTTTTAGGACTAGCTGGTTACTACAGAAGGTTCATCCAAGACTTTTCCAGAATAGCAAAACCCTTGACTGCATTAACGCATAAAGGGAAGAAATTTGAATGGAATGATGAACAAGAGAAAGCGTTTCAGTTATTGAAGAAAAAGCTAACTACGGCACCTATATTGTCATTGCCTGAAGGGAATGATGATTTTGTGATTTATTGTGACGCATCAAAGCAAGGTCTCGGTTGTGTATTAATGCAACGAACGAAGGTGATTGCTTATGCGTCTAGACAATTGAAGATTCACGAACAAAATTATACGACGCATGATTTGGAATTAGGTGCAGTTGTTTTTGCATTAAAGACTTGGAGGCACTACTTATATGGGGTCAAAAGTATTATATATACCGACCACAAAAGTCTTCAACACATATTTAATCAGAAACAACTGAATATGAGGCAGCGTAGGTGGATTGAATTATTGAATGATTACGACTTTGAGATTCGTTACCACCCGGGAAAGGCAAATGTGGTAGCCGATGCCTTGAGCAGGAAGGACAGAGAACCCATTCGAGTAAAATCTATAAATATAATGATTCATAATAACCTTACTACTCAAATAAAGGAGGCGCAACAAGGAGTTTTAAAAGAAGGAAATTTAAAGGATGAAATACCCAAAGGATCGGAGAAGCATCTTAATATTCGGGAAGACGGAACCCGGTATAGGGCTGAAAGGATTTGGGTACCAAAATTTGGAGATATGAGAGAAATGGTACTTAGAGAAGCTCATAAAACCAGATACTCAATACATCCTGGAACGGGGAAGATGTACAAGGATCTCAAGAAACATTTTTGGTGGCCGGGTATGAAAGCCGATGTTGCTAAATATGTAGGAGAATGTTTGACGTGTTCTAAGGTCAAAGCTGAGCATCAGAAACCATCAGGTCTACTTCAACAACCCGAAATCCCGGAATAGAAATGGAAAAACATTACCATGGATTTCATCACTAAATTGCCAAGGACTGCAAGTGGTTTTGATACTATTTGGGTAATAGTTGATCGTCTCACCAAATCAGCACACTTCCTGCCAATAAGAGAAGATGACAAGATGGAGAAGTTAGCACGACTGTATTTGAAGGAAGTCGTCTCCAGACATGGAATACCAATCTCTATTATCTCTGATAGGGATGGCAGATTTATTTCAAGATTCTGGCAGACATTACAGCAAGCATTAGGAACTCGTCTAGACATGAGTACTGCCTATCATCCACAAACCGATGGGCAGAGCGAAAGGACGATACAAACGCTTGAAGACATGCTACGAGCATGTGTTATTGATTTCGGAAACAGTTGGGATCGACATCTACCGTTAGCAGAATTTTCCTACAACAACAGCTACCATTCAAGCATTGAGATGGCGCCGTTTGAAGCACTTTATGGTAGAAAGTGCAGGTCTCCGATTTGTTGGAGTGAAGTGGGGGATAGACAGATTACGGGTCCGGAGATTATACAAGAAACTACCGAGAAGATCATCCAAATTCAACAACGGTTGAAAACTGCCCAAAGTCGACAAAAGAGCTACGCTGACATTAAAAGAAAAGATATAGAATTTGAAATTGGAGAGATGGTCATGCTTAAAGTTGCACCTTGGAAAGGCGTTGTTCGATTTGGTAAACGAGGGAAATTAAATCCAAGGTATATTGGACCATTCAAGATTATTGATCGTGTCGGACCAGTAGCTTACCGACTAGAGTTACCTCAACAACTCGCGGCTGTACATAACACTTTCCACGTCTCGAATTTGAAGAAATGTTTTGCTAAAGAAGATCTCACTATTCCGTTAGATGAAATCCAAATCAACGAAAAAATTCAATTCATCGAAGAACCCGTCGAAATAATAGATCGTGAGGTTAAAAGACTTAAGCAAAACAAGATACCAATTGTTAAGGTTCGATGGAATGCTCGTAGAGGACCCGAGTTCACCTGGGAGCGTGAAGATCAGATGAAGAAGAAATACCCGCATCTATTTCCAGAAGATTCGTCAACACCTTCAACAGCTTAAAATTTCGGGACGAAATTTATTTAACGGGTAGGTACTGTAGTGACCCGAACTTTTCCATGTTTATATATATTAATTGAGATTGATATTTACATGATTAAACGTTTCCAACATGTTAAGCAATCAAACTTGTTAAGACTTGATTAATTGAAATAGGTTTCATATAGACAATTGACTACCCAATTTGACCGGTGATTCACGAACGTTAAAACTTGTAAAAACTATATGATGACATATATATGGTTATATATATAGTTAACATGATATTATGATAATTAAACATATCATTAAGTATATTAACAATGAACTACATATGTAAAAACAAGACTACTAACTTAATGATTTTTAAACGAGACATATATGTAACGATTATCGTTGTAACGATATTTAAATGTATATATATCATATTAAGATATATTAATATATCATAATATCATGATAATATAATAATTTAACATCTCATTAGATATAATAAACAATGGGTTAACAACATTAATTGAGATCGTTAACTTAAAGGTTTCAAAACAACACTTACATGTAACGACTAACGATGACTTAACGACTCCGTTAAAATGTATATACATGTAGTGTATTTAGATGTATTAAAATACTTTTGGAAGACTTCAAGACATATATCGAAACACTCATACTTAACGAAAATGGTTACAGTTACTTTCCCATTCTTTTCTTTCATCAAGAATTCTAGTCGTATTCTTACCCGTATTATACACAGCTTCAAAACGTACTTACTATGGGTATATACCAATAGGAACTAGCATGGGATTCCACTCTTGATTATGTCATGTATGACTAATCAATTTTAACTTCTACCATGAGCTAGTCAACTAACTAGAACTCCTTTTAACCCCACTCACCACTCACCAATTAACACTCATCATTCACTCCATTTCACTTCCAAATCTCTTTCTAATTCTCTCTCAACACACCCACACTATTATGAACGTATTTTTCCAGTAGTTAATCATCATCTTCATCAAAAATCACTTCAAGAATCAAGCTATAATCATCATAGGAAGAACACTTCAAGAATACTTCAAAAATCCCTTCAAGTTTACTAATTTACTTCCAAGCTTTCTAATCCATTCCAAGTAATCATCTAAGATCAAGAAACCTTTGTTATATACAGTAGGTTATCTTTCTTATTCAAGGTAATATTCATATTCAAACTTTGATTCAATTTCTATAACTATAAACTATCTTAATTCGAGCAAAAATCTTACTTGAACTTGTTTTTGTGTCATGATCCTACTTCAAGAACTTTCAAGCCATCCAAGATCCTTTGAAGCTAGATCATTTCTTGTCACTTCCAGTAGGTTTACCTACTAAACTTGAGGTAGTAATGATGTTCATAACATCATTCGATTCATATATATAAAACTATCTTATTCGAAGGTTTAAACTCGTAATCACTAGAACATAGTTTAGTTAATTCTAAACTTGTTCGCAAACAAAAGTTAATCCTTCTAACTTGACTTTTAAAATTAACTAAACACATGTTCTATATCTATATGATATGCTAACTTAATGATTTAAAACCTGGAAACACGAAAAACACCGTAAAACCGGATTTACGCCGTCGTAGTAACACCGCGGGCTGTTTTGGGTTAGTTAATTAAAAACTATGATAAACTTTGATTTAAAAGTTGTTATTCTGAGAAAATGATTTTTATTATGAACATGAAACTATATCCAAAAATTATGGTTATACTCAAAGTGGAAGTATGTTTTCTAAAATGGTCATCTAGACGTCGTTCTTTCGACTGAAATGACTACCTTTACAAAAATGACTTGTAACTTATTTTTCCGACTATAAACCTATACTTTTTCTGTGTAGATTCATAAAATACAGTTCAATATGAAACCATAGCAATTTGATTCATTCAAAACGGATTTAAAATGAAGAAGTTATGGGTAAAACAAGATTGGATAATTTTTATCATTTTAGCTACGTGAAAATTGGTAACAAATCTATTCCAACCATAACTTAATCAACTTGTATTGTATATTATGTAATCTTGAGATACCATAGACACGTATACAATGTTTCGACCTATCATGTCGACACATCTATATATATTTCGGAACAACCATAGACACTCTATATGTGAATGTTGGAGTTAGCTATACAGGGTTGAGGTTGATTCCAAAATATATATAGTTTGAGTTGTGATCAATACTGAGATACGTATACACTGGGTCGTGGATTGATTCAAGATAATATTTATTGATTTATTTCTATACATCTAACTGTGGACAACTAGTTGTAGGTTACTAACGAGGACAGCTGACTTAATAAACTTAAAACATCAAAATATATTAAAAGTGTTGTAAATATATTTTGAACATACTTTAATATATATGTATATATTGTTATAGGTTCGTGAATCAACAGTGGCCAAGTCTTACTTCTCGACGAAGTAAAAATCTGTGAAAGTGAGTTATAGTCCCACTTTTAAAATCTAATATTTTTGGGATGAGAATACATGCAGGTTTTATAAATGATTTACAAAATAGACACAAGTACGTGAAACTACATTCTATGGTTGAATTATCGAAATCGAATATGCCCCTTTTTATTAAGTCTGGTAATCTAAGAATTAGGGAACAGACACCCTAATTGACGCGAATCCTAAAGATAGATCTATTGGGCCTAACAAACCCCATCCAAAGTACCGGATGCTTTAGTACTTCGAAATTATATCATATCCGAAGGGTGTCCCGGAATGATGGGGATATTCTTATATATGCATCTTGTTATTGTCGGTTACCAGGTGTTCACCATATGAATGATTTTTATCTCTATGTATGGGATGTGTATTGAAATATGAAATCTTGTGGTCTATTATTATGATTTGATATATATAGGTTAAACCTATAACTCACCAACATTTTTGTTGACGTTTTAAGCATGTTTATTCTCAGGTGATTATTAAGATCTTCCGCTGTCGCATACTTAAATAAGGACGAGATTTGGAGTCCATGCTTGTATGATATTGTGTAAAAACTGCATTCAAGAAACTTATTTTGTTGTAACATATTTGTATTGTAAACCATTATGTAATGGTCGTGTGTAAACAGGATATTTTAGATTATCATTATTTGATAATCTACGTTAAGCTTTTTAAACCTTTATTGATGAAATAAAGGTTATGGTTTGTTTTAAAATGAATGCAGTCTTTGAAAAACGTCTCATATAGAGGTCAAACCCTCGCAACGAAATCAATTAATATGGAACGTTTTTAATCAATAAGAACGGGACATTTCAGTAGACATCCACAGGTGGAGAGAAACCAACAGCAAGGTAATGTAGGAGGGGGGAATGAGATGCAAGAAATGCAAAGGTTTATAGCTTCTCAGGAATACGAAAATGCTAGACAGAGAGCATTTGAAGATTGGTAAGTTCATCAGAACCAAATCATAGCTCATTGCCAACATATAGGTAGAAATTATATTCCTACACCGAAACCCATCTTCCCTCCCTGGTCTATAGAGATGCAGCCACCATATCCTACGTATAACCCTGCCGAAGCATTCTATAGCACCTATGGTTATGCCTGGAACCCCTATTGGTACCAGTATCATCCCTAGTATACTTAGTTTTATTTATTTTGTAATTTGTAATTATTGATACGTTTAATACTTTTGTTAATATTGTAATCATTTTTATAATTGTCTAACTTTTATTCTTAGATTTTAATAATTTTTGAATGTGGGGTAATATACCAAACTTCAAAATTATGTATATATGTTTGCAGTTTATCTTATGTACACAACAGGATAAAACAACGCATTTTCAAAGACTGGCATTAAGTTCAGCAAAAGCAACTAATTTTGACGACAAGATGCAAAATATATGTGAAATAACAACAAGACGGAATGAACAAATGATGTGCACCATTTATCATTCAGCTAGCAAACGCCAATATATTTGGAAACTTTGGTAAAAATTTAATCATTTTCACACAAATCACCCTCAATAATTTAAATTGTTACTGATTTCTTGCAAATGAGGGCATTGCAAGATCTTAAGTGTGGGGAGGGGTTAAATTCTTTCGGATTTTAAAATTTTTATCTTAAACACTTGGTTACCATTAAAAATACTAGTAAAGCAGTAGTTGTATTAGAATCTAGTGTTCTCTGATAATAAAGAACAGCCCTAGTCTTATATACTAACTACCCAATTCTAGTAAAAATTTTCAAAATTTTCAATTAAATGAACTCAAAATCATGTTTATACATATTTATGAACGATAAAACTAGGTTTTAACACCGAAATTATTGTTACCTCAAAAAGGACATAAATTGAGAAACAAACCAAAATGTTAAAATTCATTTAAAATGGAATAGAGGACGATAAAAAGGAAAATAAAAGCCAAGTGTGGGAAAATTTACCAAGTTATCTTAAACATATGTCACATATATCTGTAACAAATAACTGAAAATACTTTTGCTTTGGACTAAACTAAACTGTTTTACCCGATGAAAGAAAAGAAGAGATGGATCTACACGATGAATCAATTCCATCATTAAAAGGAAGTAAAGTCTTCCGAAAAAGACACGCGCTTCTTGATTTAGGTCATGAAGTTGTCGTCCAGACCAGCTGTAGGTTGACGAAAAAATCTAGAAAAGTCATCACTAAAATCAGCAGGAAATCCACGGACCTCAGCATTAAACAGGGTCGCCAAGTGGTCAGATTTATCCTAACCATGAGAAGGATTTATCTCGTAAAATGGGGGGGCACCATGCAAATTAGCTGGATAAGACTAATGAATCAGATCCCCAGAAAGGATAATCTCCTTAAAGATTAAAAATTAGCTTTTATGACTGATATTACTCAATCCTAGAGATTGACCTTAAAGATTGAGAATTCAAACTCATGGAATTCAATGATATCTAAACTCGAGCTTGAACGAGAAAATATTTTGATCAAAATTATAAACCGATTTGTTTTCTGAAAACCCATTTTCAATGCGTTCATTACCATTGAACGTAAAATCCTAGGAATTCACCTGGAATTCATTAGGTCACCTGAACTAAAACGGGTGTCAACCGTAAGAACGGTGGTTGCATAGCATGGTCAAAGACAGGACCTTGTGCCATACCGAAAAATTATAAGGGTGAGCTTTACTATTGCTCCTACCAAGGATAGTAATTGCATCCGACACGTTATAGACCATAATTAAAAGCATGTCAGGGGACATTGCCTTAACAGTTGCTTGTTCAACGCTTTCCTTTACAACCGGACGGTAGTTTACCGAAAGGTAATATACGGGACAAGTAAACTGGATGTGTTGCTTTCCAAATACAAGGTTAGCAAGTGGGTGACACAAAACCATAAGTTTTGAGGTAAAATTTTCAAATCTGAAACCCACCAAACCCACAAAAATATTTTGCAAACACCGGTAAAGGGTTATCCCGGAAAACTTATCTAGGGTAAAAACTAGATTTAATTTTCAAAAGATCAAATGTTTTCATAAAGATCCAATTTCCTTAATGGATCTAAATTTTTATAGTCATGTGGGACTGTAAACCATATCGTTACTACCATTGTTTATACCGCCGTAGAGAAAATCACTGATGTACAAAGTGTGAAGAATAAAGAAGTGATTCTAGTATTTCAAGACGATATTGCTTGAGGACAAGCAACGCTCAAGTGTGGGAATATTTGATAATGCTAAAAACGAACATATATTTCATAGCATTATTCCTCAAGAAAGACAAGCTTTTAGTTGCAATTGTTATATATATATTATATTTATAAATAAAAACCGTCGGCAGAGAAAGACTCCAAGGGACTGAGCTGTAATTTCATTCTCCGCGACTCGCGGAGTTTGAAGGCAAAAATGCCGCGAGTCGAGGAGCCCCAAAAGTCGACTTTTCCTATAAAAGCAACCGAATTCTGATCGCAAATCAAATAATCTTTTTCTTCTTCTCCTCATACGTAAAATATATATATATATATATATATATATATATATATATATATATATATATATATATATATATATATATATATATATATATATATATATTTATAATTTATATTTTAATTTTAATTATAATTCTAATAATAAGGGTATGTTAGCGAATGTTGTAAGGGTGTAAGTCGAAATTCTGTCCGTGTAACGCTACACTATTTTTAATCATTGTAAGTTATGTTCAACCTTTTTATATTAATGTCTCGTAGCTAAGTTATTATTATGCTTATTTAAAACGAAGTAATCATGATGTTGGGCTAATTACTAAAATTGGGTAATTGGGCTTTGTACCATAATTGGGGTTTGGACAAAAGAACGACACTTGTGGAAATTAGACTATGGGCTATTAATGGGCTTTATATTTGTTTAACTAAATGATAGTTTGTTAATGTTAATATAAAGATTTACAATTGGGCGTCCCTATAAATTACCATATACACTCAATCGGACACGATGGGCGGGGTATTTATATGTACGAATAATCGTTCATTTAACCGGACACGGGAATGGATTAATAGCCACTAGAATAATTAAAACAGGGGTGAAATTATGTACAAAGGACACTTGGTATAATTGATAACAAAATATTAAAACCTTGGGTTACACTCAGTCGACATCCTGGTGTAATTATTAAACAAAGTATTAAAATCTTGTTACAGTTTAAATCCCCAATTAGTTGGAATATTTAACTTAAGGTATAAGCTTCTATTCAAAATCTGGAACAAGAAGTAAGTAACCTAGCAAGGTTAATAGGTGAAAGAAAACCGGGAAGTCTACCTAGTGATACAAATGCTAACCCCCGGAATGAAACAGCTAAAGCCATTACCACAAGAAGTGGTACAACACTTAAACCACCAGAAATACCTGTAACTTCTGATGAAACCATTCCTACTCCACAAGAACCACAACCTGATCAAGATAAGGAAAAAGGACCGGTAGTTGAAAAGGTTAATAAAGATAACACAGCTAAGGCTAAACCTTATGTTAAACCATACCAACCACCACTTCCTTACCCGAGTAAAATGAAGAAAGTGTTATCTTTTAATAGCATCAAGGTCACGCAATTACTCATCCAGACATTAATGCGCCAGATTATGAAATCAAAGGACAAACTCTATACATGGTGACTAATCACTGCCAATTTAGTGGTGCGCCGAAGGAAGATCCAAATGAACATCTACGTACCTTTAATAGGATCTGCACACTATTTAAAATCCGAGAAGTGGAGGATGAACAGATATATCTCATGTTATTTCCCTGGACTTTAAAGGGAGAAGCCAAAGATTGGTTGGAATCGTTACCTGAAGGGGCGATCGATACATGGGACGTTTTAGTTGACTAATTTCTTAAACAATTCTTTCCTGCATCTAAAGCCGTAAGACTTCAAGCAGAAATTGTTACGTTCACACAAAAACCGAATGAAACTCTATATGAGGCATGGACAAGATATGGAAAGTTGTTAAGAGGATGTCCGCAACATGGTTTAGACACCTGTCAAATAGTACAAATATTCTACCAAGGATGCGACATCACTACAAGAAAAGACATAGATATAGCAGCTGGTGGTTCTATTATGAAGAAAACCGAAACTGATGCTTACAAAATTATTGATAACACTGCTTCCCACTCACATGAGTGGCATCAAGAAAAAGACATCGTTAGATCATCTAAAGCAGCTAGAGCCGATTCTAGCCATGACTTAGATTCCATTTCCGCAAAGATAGATGCTGTGGAACGACGAATGGAAAAGATGACTAAAGATATTCACTCAATACGAATTAGTTGTGAGCAGTGTGGAGGACCACATTTGACAAAAGATTGTCTCAGTATTGAATTAACAATGGAACAAAGAGAGAATATTTCATACATAAACCAAAGGCCTGGAAATAATTATCAGAATAATTATCAACCGCCAAGACCGATTTACAATCAAAACCAAAATTATAACCAAAATATTCCATACAACAACCAACAAGGTCCTAGCAATCAACAAGTATCCAATAATACTTATAATCAGCAAAGACCTAATTTTCAAAACAAACCACCACAACAAACCGATGATAAAAAGCCGAATTTAGAAGATATGATGACAAAGCTAGTTGAAACTCAAACACAGTTTTTCACATCTCAAAAACAAACCAATGAACAAAATGCTCAAGCATTTAGAAATCAACAAGCTTCTATTCAAAATCTGAAACAAGAAGTAAGTAACCTAGCAAGGTTAATAGGTGGAAGAAAACCGGGAAGTCAACCTAGTGATACAAATGCTAACCCCCGGAATGAAACAGCTAAAGCCATTACCACAAGAAGTGGTACAACACTTAAACCACCGGAAATACCTGTAACTTCTGATGAAACCATTCCTACTCCACAAGAACCACAACCTGATCAAGATAAGGAAAAAGGACCGGTAGTTGAAAAGGTTAATAAAGATAACACAGCTAAGGCTAAACCTTATGTTAAACCATACCAACCACCACTTCCTTACCCGAGTAAAATGAAGAAAGAGAAACTTGAAGCCGAGCAATCCAAATTCTTGGATATGTTTAAACAGATAAATGTAAATCTTCCTTTCATTGATGTGATTTCAGGAATGCCTAGATATGCTAAATTCTTGAAAGATCTAATTTCAAATAGAAAGAAAATGGAAGAACTCTCGGCTGTTACTATGAATGCTAATTGTTCAGCAGTGCTGTTGAATAAGATACCAGAAAAACTATCTAATCCAGGAAGTTTCACAATTCCATGTTTTCTGGGTAGTCTTAGTTCAATAGAAGCATTGGCAGACTTAGGTGCTAGTATAAATTTAATGCCGTATTCACTATACACTAAACTAGACCTTGGAGAATTGAAACCAACCAGAATAAGCATACAACTAGCCGATAGATCAATAAAATATCCTAGAGGGATAATGGAGAACATGCTAGTTAAAGTTGGTAATTTAGTATTTCCAGTAGATTTTGTTGTTTTGGACATGGAAGAAGATTCTCAAGTTCCTCTCATATTAGGAAGACCATTCTTAAACACGGCTAAAGCAATGATAGACGTGTTCGGTAAGAAATTGACCCTAAGTATAGAGGATGAGAGTGTTACCTTTTCAGTTGATAGAGCAATGCAACAACCACAATCTGCAGATGATACATGTTATTATATTCAAACTATAGATGCACATGCAGAATTATTAGAAGAATTTCCAGAATTACAAGGAACAGGAGAATGTTCTTTAGGAGAAGGTAATGAACCAATTGATGAAGCTGAAATGTTAGCTACACTTATAGCTAATGGATATGAACCAACAACAGAAGAAATTCAAATGCTAAAAGAAGAAGATAGATATCGATACAAATCATCGATAGAAGAACCTCCGAAATTAGAGTTAAAGCCACTTCCAAACCATTTGGAATACGCTTATTTACATGGTGAATCTGAATTACCTGCAATAATATCGTCTTCTCTTACTGAAAATGAGAAATCACAACTCATTTCTGTGTTGAAAGCTCATAAACCAGCCATTGCATGGAAGATTCATGATATTAAAGGAATAAGTCCTTCGTATTGCACACATAAAATCCTTATGGAAGAAGGTCATAAAACGTATGTGCAACGCCAACGAAGACTAAATCCTAATATGCAAGATGTAGTTAAGAAAGAGATTATTAAACTGCTAGACGCAGGTCTAATTTATCCAATCTCTGATAGTCCATGGGTAAGCCCAGTTCAATGCGTGCCTAAGAAGGGTGGCATGACTGTCATTACAAATGAGAAAAATGAGCTTATTCCTACTAGGACTGTAACAGGATGGCGTGTGTGTATTGATTATAGAAAATTAAATGACGCCACCAGAAAAGATCACTTTCCCTTACCTTTCATTGACCAAATGTTGGAAAGATTAGCCGGAAATAGTTACTATTGTTTTCTAGATGGATTTTCCAGATATTTTCAAATTCCAATAGCACCCGAGGACCAAGAGAAAACCACATTCACATGCCCTTATGGTACTTTTGCTTACAAACGCATGCCATTTGGACTTTGCAACGCCCCTGCAACCTTTCAAAGATGTATGATGGCGATTTTTTACGACATGATAGAAGAATGCATGGAAGTATTCATGGATGACTTTTCAGTCTTCGGTGATACATTTAAATCATGTCTAGCTAATCTGGAACGAATGCTAATTAGATGCGAACAATCAAATCTAGTTCTTAATTGGGAGAAATGCCATTTCATGGTTAAAGAAGGCATCGTTCTTGGACATAAAATTTCAAAAGAAGGAATTGAAGTGGATAGAGCTAAAGTAGATGTAATTGCTAAACTTCCACATCCCACCAATGTTAGAGGAATTAGGAGTTTTCTAGGGCATGCCGGTTTTTACCGACGTTTCATAAAAGATTTTTCTAAAATTGCCACTCCTATGAATAAACTCCTAGAAAAGGATGCTCCATTCATCTTTTCAGATGAGTGTATCAAATCTTTTAATATTCTTAAAGAGAAACTCACTAATGCGCCGATCATGATAACACCAAATTGGAATCTACCATTTGAACTAATGTGCGATGCAAGTGATTTTGCAATGGGAACCGTTTTAGGACAAAGGATTGAAAAACGATTTCAACCTATATATTATGCTAGTAAGACGTTACAAGGAGCACAAACGAACTATACAACTACTGAAAAAGAACTCCTTGCTATTGTCTTTGCTTTTGACAAATTTCGATCATATCTCGTTCTAGCAAAAACGGTGGTCTATACCGACCATTCTGCTCTTAGATACTTATTTTCAAAACAAGATGCTAAACCAAGATTAATCCGTTGGATCTTACTCTTACAAGAGTTTGATATTGAAATCCAAGATAAAAGAGGAGCAGAAAATCTCGCCGCTGATCATCTTTCTCGTCTTGAAAATCCCGAATTAGAAGTTCTAAATGAATCAGCCATACAAGACAACTTTCCTGATGAATATCTATTGAAGATAGATTTTAAAGAAATCCCATGGTTTGCAGACTATGCAAATTATTTAGTATGTGGATTCCTTGAAAAAGGATTATCGTACCAAAGACGAAAGAAATTCTTCAGTGATATAAAGCACTATTTTTGGGAAGATCCACATCTGTTTAAAAGTTGTCCCGATGGAATAATACGCCGATGTGTATTTGGAGATGAAGCTAGTAAAATTTTAAACCATTGTCACACAGGACCAACAGGAGGGCATTATGGGCCTCAACTAACAGCAAGAAAAGTTTATGAAGCTGGATTCTATTGGCCTACAATTTACAAAGACGCACACCTTCTTTGCAAATTCTGTGATGCATGTCAAAGGGCCAGAAAAATAAGTCAACGTGATGAAATGCCACAAAATGTCATCCAAGTATGTGAAGTATTTGACATTTGGGGTATTGACTTTATGGGTCCATTTCCAAAATCTAATAATAATCTATATATACTCGTAGCCATTGATTATGTATCTAAATGGGCGGAAGCACAAGCTCTCCCAACTAACGATGCACGAGTTGTAGTCAACTTCTTAAAACGTCTTTTTGCAAGGTTTGGAACACCGAAAGCTTTAATAAGTGATCGGGGTACTCATTTCTGTAATAATCAACTTGAGAAAGTTCTTAAAAGATATGGAGTAACTCATAAAATCTCCACCGCATATCATCCACAAACAAGTGGACAAGTTGAAAATACCAACCGTGCTTTAAAACGTATTCTAGAGAAAACCGTAGGATCAAATCCGAAGGAATGGTCCATTAAATTGGAGGATGCACTCTGGGCTTTTAGAACAGCCTACAAAACTCCAATTGGAACCACACCTTTTAGACTTGTTTATGGAAAAGCATGTCATCTTCCTGTAGAAATTGAACACAAAGCATTTTGGGCTTTGAAGACATGTAATCTTGATTTACATGAAGCCGGACGTCTACGATTAAGTCAACTAAACGAATTAGAAGAATTAAGACATGAAGCATATGATAATTCATTAATCTATAAAGAAAGAACGAAGAAATGGCATGATAAAAGAATCAGAAGTTCAAAAGAATTTAAAGAAGGAGACAAAGTTCTTCTTTTCAATTCACGATTCAAGCTATTTCCTGGAAAATTGAAATCAAGATGGTCTAGACCATTCATAGTCAAAAGAGTTTTCCCATACGGAACGATAGAATTGATAAATTCAAATGGGATTGAATTTAAAGTTAATGGTCACAGAGTTAAACATTACATACATGGTCCGATGGAAGTCGACAACGAAGTTAATCACAATTTAGACACCACAGCTAACTAAGTGTGGGGAGAATCAAGTCTTTAAAGGATAATATGTATTTCTGATAGAGTTAGATTGTCTGTTTTCGTGTAGTTCTCGAAAATGGAACCCGAATGGTCTTTCCCTAGCAGACCCTAAAGAACTAGTCTTCTCCCCCCATTCTGAATTTTTTATTTTTTTTAGGTTTTTACGAAATGAAGACTGCTTGTGAACTAAACCATGGTCTAATGCTACACGCTTTGATCACTAAACGTAATAATGACATACTACCGAATGAAATAGTATCAGTAATCAGAGAAAGAATGGACGGAGTTAGAAAAGAATCCAGATGCGAAGATAATAAGTTACAATTTGGTAAAGGAAAATCAAAATCCGCAGCAAAAAGAAGAGCACGACACCTAGAAAGATGTCACAAATGCGGAAAATGGTCACATGGAGGTAAATGTTCAAATAATCAAACCTATTCAAATACCGAATTTGTTACTTTATGCAGAGACGGACCATTCATATGTTTAGAAGAAAAGACACTGAATGCTCGAGGTTACGCCTATGTAGCCATGGAAAACCAATTAAACCGACTATCTTATGAATGGGATAGATCATATAACTAAGAAATCTATTTCACAGGTATGTCTGTACAGTTTTTATTTTTATTTTTATTTTTATTTTTAACCTTTTGATAATAAACGCTAATTTGTTCGCTAAAAAGTATTAAATTGGTATTGAATAAAATTAGGTTTGGCGACCAAAATTATTGATATCATTCAAAAATTTATTACATCACTGCGAAATTTAACGTTTATTCTTAAGGTATAAATATCTTTAATCAATCAACACAAAATATTTCAAAAATTCGTCATGAGTTAAATTAGGTCTTGGAACCGAAATTACTTTACCAAAAAGAGGGGCGCATATTTTTGATAATATTTGATTGATTAAAGTGGGATAAAAAGACAAAAAGATTTTTAATTTTATTTTTACCATGTTTTTAAAATTAATATTTGAACCCATTATAAATATTGTAAACTTTGTAAAAACAATATATTTAAAATTGTAAATATTTGAAAAAGTTATATAAGTTTGGTATGAATTTATAATATGAATTTTTAAATTAAGATTGGTGTGAATTTTTAATTTTAAAAAAAATGAATTTTTAATTTTATGCATTTCAAATTTTAAGTTTGGTGTGAATTTTTAATATTAATTTTGAATTTTATATTTAAGTTGTGTGAATTTAAAAACAAAAATTTACTTTATCTCATTAAGTTAAGAATATGATTTTTAAAATTCGTCGTAAGTTGAAGACTAGGTCTTTGAACCGAAATTGCTTTACCCGAGGGAGGGACGAGAACTTTTATTATCATTATTTTTAATCTTATTGAATTAAAGTATGCCAAAAACATTAAAAAAAACCCCAAAAATCTTAGCTTTTAAAACAATCGCTACAAAAAGACAAATTTTAAAATTTTGTCGAGGGACGGACTAGGACATCGATCCGAAACGACCTCGTCCTAAATAACAAGGGAAACAAAATTTTAAAATTAAGTACTTAATTGTTTCAAAAGTTAATGATTATAAAAAAAAAAAAAAAAAAAAAAAAAAAAAAAACTCCGCGAGTCGCGGAGTTTGAAGTGCAATTCGCCGCGACTCGCGGAGGAGTCGGATTACAGAAAAAAAATAAAGAGCTGCAACAGCTCAGTTTCACTCCCCACAACAGAAAATAAACTGCGAAAACCCACGAAAAAACCGGAGAAAAAACCCCCAAAATCACAATTTTTAACCGTTAATCACCAAATCTTTTACTAAAATCATGTTGAGAAGGATGCTATCTAAGAATTACTTAAGAAAAACGGTAAATTTCTACACCTAAACACCATTTAATCCGAAATTTGGTGTTCTTGAGTCATTTTTTTTCCAATTTGATTTTGATGCTTTTTAGTGTAATTAGGCTTAAATTGTTTATGTATTATGCTTGTATAACCTAGATTGATGCTATTTAACATGATTAGAAGCCTTAAACTTCAAATTTTGAATAATCTAGGGTTTGTGTTCTTGAGCAATTTGGGGCTTTTTGATATAAACAGGTTATGGCCGATTTTTGTCATGAATTGTTGCTAAAATAAGTAGTGTAACATGTTTAGGTAGTTAAATGATCCAAACTTTGAGCCTAAATATGATTTTGAGAATTAAAGTGGACTTTTTCAAGTCTAAAATTCATGAACTTGATTTTTGAAAGATAATGCCATTTGAGACTTGTTTAATTGCTAGTAATGATTATTTTGACATGTTATTTGAGTTGAATGCTTATGAACTTGGCGAACATTTTCGTATATGCTTATTTGAAAAAGTGTAGATTTGATGAAAATATGAAAATAAGCTTAAGTTTGATATAAATTGATAATGTCATTGTAATTATTTTGATTGATGATTTTGCTGACACTAATGCATATTTGTATGCAAAAAATTTGTGTTTGATGTGTTTTGCAGACTGAAAGGGGTGAATCTTCATCCCAAGCCCGCAATGCTCCTGCTGAGAATTTGGAACAACAGGAGGTGGATAACTACTACAAGCAGGATATACCTCATCCAGTCATGACCTTTTCCGATATGCACTTGGAAGAGTTGCACCCGAACCTGAGATTTGACAGACTTTGGATAGATTATCCAAAATATCAAAGGGGTTTGTATACTCTTCATTCTAAGGTTGTTGAGGTACCGAGGGTCATAGAATGGGGACCCTTAGAAGCTGTAGAATTGGCCGGGCCAATTAGGGAATTACTTGTACAGAGGTATGGTAATTCTACTTTTAATGACTGGGTACGTTTATTCACCATGCGTAGACCTGTATATAAAGTATGGTGTGAAGAATTGTTATGTAGTATAGAGTTGAATGATCGGGTAGCTAGTTTAAACGATCGTTCTTTTATTAGATTTTTGTTAGGCGGTTCGATGCGCCACATGTCTTTACTGGACATGGCTCAGGCTTTACGTATATATACGCCTGAGGAGTTAGCGTCTGCCGATTGTAGAGGATTGATACTAAACGGTAGAAAGATAGATGAAAATTTTGATACACACGGTGTGTGGAGTCAAATGACAAGCCATCACCGTTTCAAAGGGGGAAATTACTCTTATTTGGATATAGATAGAGCCGAATTAAGAGTGATACATAGGTTTTTAGCTAATTCGATTACACAAAGGGGTAAGAACAAGGAAAAAGTAAATGAACAGGATTTGTTTTACCATATGTGTATTCGAGACCCACAAAGCGCTGTAAGTATACCATATTGTGTGGGTTATTATTTATCAGCTATGGTTCGGGGGATGCGACCGCATAGCATAATAGGAGGTGGTATTTTTATTACTTTGATTGGTGAATATCTCGGTGTGGATATAAGTCGGGGGGATTATTAGTAGAAGAACCGGAACCCCGCGATACTATAGGTTTAAATGTATACCATGGTGCGAAAGTTTTGAAGAGGCGAAATAACGCCGCAGTACGATACCATGGTAGACATCCACAGGTGGAGAGAAACCAACAGCAAGGTAATGTAGGAGGGGGGAATGAGATGCAAGAAATGCAAAGGTTTATAGCTTCTCAGGAATACGAAAATGCTAGACAGAGAGCATTTGAAGATTGGCAAGTTCATCAGAACCAAATCATAGCTCATTGCCAACATATAGGTAGAAACTATATTCCTACACCGAAACCCATCTTCCCTCCCTGGTCTATAGAGATGCAGCCACCATATCCTACGTATAACCCTGCCGAAGCATTCTATAGCACCTATGGTTATGCCTGGAACCCCTATTGGTACCAGTATCATCCCTAGTATACTTAGTTTTATTTATTTTGTAATTTGTAATTATTGATACGTTTAATACTTTTGTTAATATTGTAATCATTTTTATAATTGTCTAACTTTTATTCTTAGATTTTAATAATTTTTGAATGTGGGGTAATATACCAAACTTCAAAATTATGTATATATGTTTGCAGTTTATCTTATGTACACAATAGGATAAAACAACGCATTTTCAAAGACTGGCATTAAGTTCAGCAAAAGCAACTAATTTTGACGACAAGATGCAAAATATATGTGAAATAACAACAAGACGGAATGAACAAATGATGTGCACCATTTATCATTCAGCAAACAAACGCCAATATATTTGGAAACTTTGGTAAAATTTAATCATTTTCACACAAATCACCCTCAATAATTTAAATTGTTACTGATTTCTTGCAAATGAGGGCATTGCAAGATCTTAAGTGTGGGAAGGGGTTAAATTCTTTCGGATTTTAAATTTTTTTTACTTTATACACTTGGTTACCATTAAAAATACTAGTAAAGCAGTAGTTGTATTAGAATCTAGTGCTCTCTGATAATAAAGAACAACCCTGGTCTTATATACTGACTACCCAATTCTAGTAAAATTTTTCAAAATTTTCAATTAAATGAACTAAAAATCATGTTTATACATATTTATGAACGATAAAACTAGGTTTTAACACCGAAATTATTGTTACCTCGGAAAGGATATAAATTGAGAAACAAACTAAAATGTTAAAATTCATTTAGAATGGAATAGAGGACGATAAAAAGGAAAATAAAAGCCAAGTGTGGGAAAATTTACCAAGTTATCTTAAACATATGTCACATATATCTGTAACAAATAACTGAAAATACTTTTGCTTTGGACTAAACTAAACTGTTTTACCCGATGAAAGAAAAGAAGAGATGGATCTACACGATGAATCAATTCCATCATTAAAAGGAAGTAAAGTCTTCCGAAAAAGACACGCGCTTCTTGATTTAGGTCATGAAGTTGTCGTCCAGACCAGCTGTAGGTTGACGAAAAATCTAGAAAAGTCATCACTAAAATCAGCAGGAAATTCACGGACCTCAGCATTAAACAGGGTCGCCAAGTGGTCAGATTTATCCTAACCATGAGAAGGATTTATCTCGTACAATGGAGGGGCACCATGCAAATTAGCTTGATAAGACTAATGAATCAGATCCCCAGAAAGGATAATCTCCTTAAAGATTAAAAATCAGCTTTTAAGACTGATATTACTCAATCCTAGAGATTGACCTTAAAGATTGAGAATTCAAACTCATGGAATTCAATGATATCTAAACTTGAGCTTGAACGAGAAAATATTTTGATCAAAATTACAAACCGATTTGTTTTCTGAAAACCCTATTTTCAATGCGTTCATTACCATTGAACGTAAAATCCTAGGAATTCACCTGGAATTCATTAGGTCACCTGAACTAAAACGGGTGTCAAACGTAAGAACGGTGGTTGCATAGTGGTCAAAGACAGGACCTTGTGCCATACTGAAAAATTATGAGGGTGAGCTTTACTATTGCTCCTACCAAGGATAGTAATTGCGTCCGACACGTTATAAACCATAATTAAAAGCATGTCAGGGGACATTGCCTTAACAGTTGCTTGTTCAACGCTTTCCTTTACAACCGGATGGTAGTTTACCGAAAGGTAATATACGGGACAAGTAAACTGGACGTGTTGCTTTCCAAATACAAGGTTAGCAAGTGGGTGACACAAAACCATAAGTTTTGAGCTAAAATTTTCAAATCTGAAACCCACCAAACCCACAAAAATATTTTACAAACACCGGTAAAGGGTTATCCCGGAAAACTTATCTAGGGTAAAAACTAGATTTAATTTTCAAAAGATCAAATGTTTTCATAAAGATCCAATTTCCTTAATGGATCTAATTTTTTATAGTCACGTGGGACTGTAAACCATATCGTTACTACCATTGTTTATACCGCCGTATAGAAAATCACTGATGTACAAAGTGTGAGGAATAAAGAAGTGATTCTAGTATTTCAAGACGATATTGCTTGAGGACAAGCAACGCTCAAGTGTGGGAATATTTGATAATGCTAAAAACGAACATATATTTCATTGCATTATTCCTCAAGAAAGACAAGCTTTTAGTTGCAATTGTTCTATTTACAAGTGATATTCGTTTAAATAATAAAAGGTGAAGACAAAAGACAGATTCGACGAATTGAAGACGCAAACGACCAAAAAGCTCAAAAGTACAAAAGACAATCAAAAAGGTTCCAATTATTGATAAGAAACGTCTCGAAATTACAAGAGTACAAGATTCAAAACGCAAAGTACAAGATATTAAATTGTACGCAAGGACGTTCGAAAATCCGGAACCGGGACCAGAGTCAACTCTTAACGCTCGACGCAACGGACTAAAAATTACAAGTTAACTATGTATATAAATATAATATAATATAAAATTAATTATATTAATTATATATATTATATTTATAAATAAAAACCGTCGGCAGAGAAAGACTCCAAGGGACTGAGCTGTAATTTCATTCTCCGCGACTCGCGGAGTTTGAAGGAAAAAATGCCGCGAGTCGCGGAGCCTCAAAAGTCAACTTTTCCTATAAAAGCAACCGAATTCTGATCGCAATTCATAATCTTTTTCTTCTTCTCCTCATACGTAAAATATATATATATATTTATAATTTATATTTTAATTTTAATTATAATTCTAATAATAAGGGTATGTTAGCGAATGTTGTAAGGGTGTAAGTCGAAATTCTGTCCGTGTAACGCTACGCTATTTTTAATCATTGTAAGTTATGTTCAACCTTTTTATATTAATGTCTCGTAGCTAAGTTATTATTATGCTTATTTAAAACGAAGTAATCATGATGTTGGGCTAATTACTAAAATTGGGTAATTGGGCTTTGTACCATAATTGGGGTTTGGACAAAAGAACGACACTTGTGGAAATTAGACTATGGGCTATTAATGGGCTTTATATTTGTTTAACTAAATGATAGTTTGTTAATGTTAATATAAAGATTTACAATTGGGCGTCCCTATAAATTACCATATACACTCAATCGGACACGATGGGCGGGGTATTTATATGTACGAATAATCGTTCATTTAACCGGACACGGGAATGGATTAATAGCCACTAGAATAATTAAAACAGGGGTGAAATTATGTACAAAGGACACTTGGTATAATTGATAACAAAATATTAAAACCTTGGGTTACACTCAGTCGACATCCTGGTGTAATTATTAAACAAAGTATTAAAATCTTGTTACAGTTTAAATCCCCAATTAGTTGGAATATTTAACTTCGGGTATAAGGATAATTTGACGAGGGCACTCGCACTTTATATTTATGACTGATGGACTGTTATGGACAAAAACCAGACGGACATATTAAATAATCCAGGACAAAGGACAATTAACCCATGGGCATAAAACAAAAATCAACACGTCAAACATCATGATTACGGAAGTTTAAATAAGCATAATTATTTTATTTCATATTTAATTACCTTTATTTTATATTTAATTGCACTTCTAATTATCGCACTTTTATTTATTGTTATTTAATCGCACTTTTAATTATCGTACTTTTTAATTATCGCAATTTTATTTTATCGCACTTTTATTGCAATTTCATTATCGTTATTTATTTTACGCTTTAAATTAAGTCTTTTATTTATTTAATATTTTACATTAGGTTTTAACTGCGACTAAAGTTTTAAAATCGACAAACCGGTCATTAAACGGTAAAAACCCCCCTTTATAATAATAATATTACTTATATATATGTTTGTATTTTTATATAGCGTTGAGCTTTGTTTAAAAAAGATTCCCTGTGGAACGAACCGGACTTACTAAAAAGTACACTACTGTACGATTAGGTACACTGCCTATAAGTGTTGTAGCAAGGTTTAAGTATATCCATTCTATAAATAAATAAATATTTTGTGTAAAATTGTATCGTATTTAATAGTATTTCCTGCTAAAAATTAATAGTATTTTATACCCCTTATATACACCCCGCTGCACATCAAGTATTTTTGGCGCCACTGCCGGGGAACTCTCTTAAACGCCGGAAGCGCAATGCTAATATAAAAAAAAAGAGATTTTTAGTTTACTTCTATTAAAAGTCGCTTTTGTAAAAATACGTTTTAAATATTCGAAAATATAAAAAGAAAAACAAAAATATAAGTATTTTTAAGATTTTGTTAAATATTTAAGTTTTATAAGTTTCTTTATTTTTATTTTAGTTTATAAAAATATAAGTTTTGTTTAAATATCTTTTATTTATATAAAACAGAAAACAGAAAATAAAAAAAAAATAAAAAGAAAAACGTGTCGAATTTTAAATATCCTGTCAGTTGAAAACTGGATCCCCGCGACTAGCGGGGTTTGATGCTTTAAATACCGCGACTCGCGGAGACTTTCTGACAGGCGACAAAACCCTAATCCTGCATTTATTACGGATTATTATTAATTATTATTATTATTAACCCTAATTATTATTATTATTATAATTAAGTTTATTTTTAATTTAAGTTTTATTTAATTTATATTTTAGTTAAATTAGTTTAATTAAATTGTAAAATTAGTAGTTTTAATAAATAAAATAATATAAAAATAATATTTTTATAAAAATTGTAATTTTTATAACTTTTTGTATATTTTTATATTTTGTCCTTTTTTAATCGTTGTAGCGTAATATTTGTATTTTTTTCGCTCATATTTAATTTTAAACTTAGTTTTTGCCATAGTCATTTTTACTCCTAGATTTTTAGGCTTTGCCGTAGAATTTCTTAAGTGCTTTTTCTTTAGACTAAGATTTAGGTGCTTTAAAATTTTTGCGACGCCTTTTTAAGATTTAGTTTCTTTTTAAGTTATTTTCATTTGAGATTTAGTTTTCCTGTAAGCTTTAATATTTTTAGACACCTTTTACTATGTATCAATTATCATTCCAATTAGTAATTTCAATTTGCGATTATAATTTTAAGTTAGTTGTAGTAATAAGGTTAGGTTAGTCAAGTTTCTTTTATTTTTCCGTCACCTTTTATTTTTCAACCATTTTTCTTTTTCGACCTTTTTCGACGAACTCTTTTTCTTTCTTATTTCTCGCTATTCTAGTTTTTAGGACATAGATTTTTATTCTACTTCTTATCTAAATTTCTTAAAATTACGAAAATTTATTTTGAGTGGTTAAATTGATAGACATCAAAATTTTCTGGTTCGTAGTAATAGTTGGATTTGTACGTGGGCCGGGTTATTGGAGCCAAACAGTCCTCAATTATATTGAGACCAAACGAATCCTGCCCCTCTGCTGCATCTTTTGGCTATTCGAAACGTGGGCAAAATCAGAAAAGTCTATTGGTTGGATAACTTATTATAATTTTTCTTTCCTTTTTAAAACTAATAGGATATTCAGTGAATGCACCGAGCAAGACGTTCACCACCTTTTGTACGTTCACCACCTGTAACTAGATCAAGACATTTAGCAAATATAACCGCCGTTGATTTTTCTTTAGAATCGTCATCCAGTAGACCAAGTACTTCAGTTCAAATTTCCGATAATCCATTTTTTGAACCCGACCTCACAATTGAGAATCCGGAGAATATTCAGGAACGGTTCGTAGATCCTGAACCACTAAACTTTCCCCCGGAACCACCAATCATTCAAACAGAGATTGTTGAGGAACGAACCATTAAATCAGAATCATCTAGTGATACCGATTCAACAAATTTAATTATGGAAAATCTGGAACCTTTAAGTATGGAAGACCGAATGAGAGCTAAACGCACTGGCCAAGGTCACGCAATTACTCATCCAGACATTAATGCGCCAGATTATGAAATCAAAGGACAAATTCTACACATGGTGACTAATCAATGCCAATTTAGTGGTGCGCCGAAGGAAGATCCAAATGAACATCTACGTACCTTTAATAGGATCTGCACACTATTTAAAATCCAAGAAGTGGAGGATGAACAGATATATCTCATGTTATTTCCCTGGACTTTAAAGGGAGAAGCCAAAGATTGGTTGGAATCGTTACCTGAAGGGGCGATCGATACATGGGACGTTTTAGTTGACAAATTTCTTAAACAATTCTTTCCTGCATCTAAAGCCGTAAGACTTCAAGCAGAAATTGTTACTTTCACACAAAAACCGAATGAAACTCTATATGAGGCATGGACAAGATATGGAAAGTTGTTAAGAGGATGTCCGCAACATGGTTTAGACACCTGTCAAATAGTACAAATATTCTACCAAGGATGCGACATCACTACAAGAAAAGACATAGATATAGCAGCTGGTGGTTCTATTATGAAGAAAACCGAAACTGATGCTTACAAAATTATTGATAACACTGCTTCCCACTCACATGAGTGGCATCAAGAAAAAGACATCGTTAGATCATCTAAAGCAGCTAGAGCCGATTCTAGCCATGACTTAGATTCCATTTCCGCAAAGATAGATGCTGTGGAACGACGAATGGAAAAGATGACTAAAGATATTCACTCAATACGAATTAGTTGTGAGCAGTGTGGAGGACCACATTTGACAAAAGATTGTCTCAGTATTGAATTAACAATGGAACAAAGAGAGAATATTTCATACATAAACCAAAAGCCTGGAAATAATTATCAACCGCCAAGACCGATTTACAATCAAAACCAAAATTATAACCGAAATATTCCATACAACAACCAACAAGGTCCTAGCAATCAACAAGTATCCAATAATACTTATAATCAGCAAAGACCTAATTTTCAAAACAAACCACCACAACAAACCGATGATAAAAAGCCGAATTTAGAAGATATGATGACAAAGCTAGTTGAAACTCAAACACAGTTTTTCACATCTCAAAAACAAACCAATGAACAAAATGCTCAAGCATTTAGAAATCAACAAGCTTCTATTCAAAATCTGGAACAAGAAGTAAGTAACCTAGCAAGGTTAATAGGTGAAAGAAAACCGGGAAGTCTACCTAGTGATACAAATGCTAACCCCCGGAATGAAACAGCTAAAGCCATTACCACAAGAAGTGGTACAACACTTAAATCACCGAAAATACCTGTAACTTCTGATGAAACCATTCCTACTCCACAAGAACCACAACCTGATCAAGATAAGGAAAAAGGACTGGTAGTTGAAAAGGTTAATAAAGATAACACAGCTAAGGCTAAACCTTATGTTAAACCATACCAACCACCACTTCCTTACCCGAGTAAAATGAAGAAAGAGAAACTTGAAGCCAAGCAATCCAAATTCTTGGATATGTTTAAACAGATAAATGTAAATCTTCCTTTCATTGATGTGATTTCAGAAATGCCTAGATATGCTAAATTCTTGGAAGATCTAATTTCAAATAGAAAGAAAATGGAAGAACTCTCGGCTGTTACTATGAATGCTAATTGTTCAGCAGTGCTGTTGAATAAGATACCAGAAAAACTATCTGATCCAGGAAGTTTCACAATTCCATGTTTTCTGGGTAGTCTTAGTTCAATAGAAGCATTGGCAGACTTAGGTGCTAGTATAAATTTAATGCCGTATTCACTATACACTAAACTAGACCTTGGAGAATTGAAACCAACCAGAATAAGCATACAACTAGCCGATAGATCAATAAAATATCCTAGAGGGATAATGGAGAACATGCTAGTTAAAGTTGGTAATTTAGTATTTCCAGTAGATTTTGTTGTTTTGGACATGGAAGAAGATTCTCAAGTTCCTCTCATATTAGGAAGACCATTCTTAAACACGGCTAAAGCAATGATAGACGTATTCGGTAAGAAATTGACCCTAAGTATAGAGGATGAGAGTGTTACCTTTTCAGTTGATAGAGCAATGCAACAACCACAATCTGCAGATGATACATGTTATTATATTCAAACTATAGATGCACATGCAGAATTATTAGAAGAATTTCCAGAATTACAAGGAACAGGAGAATGTTCTTTAGGAGAAGGTAATGAACCAATTGATGAAGCGGAAATGTTAGCTACACTTATAGCTAATGGATATGAACCAACAACAGAAGAAATTCAAATGCTAAAAGAAGAAGACAGATATCGATACAAATCATCGATAGAAGAACCTCCGAAATTAGAGTTAAAGCCACTTCCAAACCATTTGGAATACGCTTATTTACATGGTGAATCTGAATTACCTGTAATAATATCGTCTTCTCTTACTGAAAATGAGAAATCACAACTCATTTCTGTGTTGAAAGCTCATAAACCAGCCATTGCATGGAAGATTCATGATATTAAAGGAATAAGTCCTTCGTATTGCACACATAAAATCCTTATGGAAGAAGGTCATAAAACGTATGTGCAACGCCAATGAAGACTAAATCCTAATATGCAAGATGTAGTTAAGAAAGAGATTATTAAACTGCTAGACGCAGGTCTAATTTATCCAATCTCTGATAGTCCATGGGTAAGCCCAGTTCAATGCGTGCCTAAGAAGGGTGGCATGACTGTCATTACAAATGAGAAAAATGAGCTTATTCCTACTAGGACTGTAACAGGATGGCGTGTGTGTACTGATTATAGAAAATTAAATGACGCCACCAGAAAAGATCACTTTCCCTTACCTTTCATTGACCAAATGTTGGAAAGATTAGCCGGAAATAGTTACTATTGTTTTCTAGATGGATTTTCCGGATATTTTCAAATTCCAATAGCATCCGAGGACCAAGAGAAAACCACATTCACGTGCCCTTATGGTACTTTTGCTTACAAACGCATGCCATTTGGACTTTGCAACGCCCCTGCAACCTTTCAAAGGTGTATGATGGCGATTTTTCACGACATGATAGAAGAATGCATGGAAGTATTCATGGATGACTTTTCAGTCTTCGGTGATACATTTAAATCATGTCTAGCTAATCTGGAACGAATGCTAATTAGATGCGAACAATCAAATCTAGTTCTTAATTGGGAGAAATGCCATTTCATGGTTAAAGAAGGCATTGTTCTTGGACATAAAATTTGAAAAGAAGGAATTGAAGTGGATAGAGCTAAAGTAGATGTAATTGCTAAACTTCCACATCCCACCAATGTTAGAGGAATTAGGAGTTTTCTAGGGCATGCCGGTTTTTACCGACGTTTCATAAAATTTTTTTCTAAAATTGCCACTCCTATGAATAAACTCCTAGAAAAGGATGCTCCATTCATCTTTTCAGATGAGTGTATCAAATCTTTTAATATTCTTAAAGAGAAACTCACTAATGCGCCGATCATGATAACACCAAATTGGAATCTACCATTTGAACTAATGTGCGATGCAAGTGATTTTGCAATGGGAGCCGTTTTAGGACAAAGGATTGAAAAACGATTTCAACCTATATATTATGCTAGTAAGACGTTACAAGGAGCACAAACGAACTATACAACTACTGAAAAAGAACTCCTTGCTATTGTCTTTGCTTTTGACAAATTTCGATCATATCTCGTTCTAGCAAAAACGGTGGTCTATACCGACCATTCTGCTCTTAGATACTTATTTTCAAAACAAGATGCTAAACCAAGATTAATCCGTTGGATCTTACTCTTACAAGAGTTTGATATTGAAATCCGAGATAAAAGAGGAGCAGAAAATCTCACCGCTGATCATCTTTCTCGTCTTGAAAATCCCGAATTAGAAGTTCTAAATGAATCAGTCATACAAGACAACTTTCCTGATGAATATCTATTGAAGATAGATTATAAAGAAATCCCATGGTTTGCAGACTATGCAAATTATTTAGTATGTGGATTCCTTGAAAAAGGATTATCGTACCAAAGACGAAAGAAATTCTTCAGTGATATAAAACACTATTTTTGGGAAGATCCACATCTGTTTAAAAGTTGTCCCGATGGAATAATACGCCGATGTGTATTTGGAGATGAAGCTAGTAAAATTTTAAACCATTGTCACACAGGACCAACAGGAGGGCATTATGGGCATCAACTAACAGCAAGAAAAGTTTATGAAGCTGGATTCTATTGGCCTACAATTTACAAAGACGCACACCTTCTTTGCAAATCCTGTGATGCATGTCAAAGGGCCGGAAAAATAAGTCAACGTGATGAAATGCCACAAAATGTCATCCAAGTATGTGAAGTATTTGACATTTGGGGTATTGACTTTATGGGTCCATTTCTAAAATCTAATAATAATCTATATATACTCGTAGCCATTGATTATGTATCTAAATGGGCGGAAGCACAAGCTCTCCCAACTAACGATGCACGAGTTGTAGTCAACTTCTTAAAACGCCTTTTTGCAAGGTTTGGAACACCGAAAGCTTTAATAAGTGATCGGGGTACTCATTTCTGTAATAATCAACTTGAGAAAGTTCTTAAAAGATATGGAGTAACTCATAAAATCTCCACCGCATATCATCCACAAACAAGTGGACAAGTTGAAAATACCAACCGAGCTTTAAAACGTATTCTAGAGAAAACCGTAGGATCAAATCCGAAGGAATGGTCCATTAAATTGGAGGATGCACTCTGGGCTTTTAGAACAGCCTACAAAATTCCAATTGGAACCACACCTTTTAGACTTGTTTATGGAAAAGCATGTCATCTTCCTGTAGAAATTGAACACAAAGCATTTTGGGCTTTGAAGACATGTAATCTTGATTTACATGAAGCCAGAAGTCTACGATTAAGTCAACTAAACGAATTAGAAGAATTAAGACATGAAGCATACGATAATTCGTTAATCTATAAAGAAAGAACGAAGAAATGGCATGATAAAAGAATCAGAAGTTCAAAAGAATTTAAAGAAGGAGACAAAGTTCTTCTTTTCAATTCACGATTCAAGCTATTTCCTGGAAAATTGAAATCAAGATGGTCTGGACCATTCATAGTCAAAAGAGTTTTCCCATACGGAATGATAGAATTGATAAATTCAAATGGGATTGAATTTAAAGTTAATGGTCACAGAGTTAAACATTACATACATGGTCCGATGGAAGTCGACAACGAAGTTAATCACAATTTAGACACCACAGCTAACTAAGTGTGGGGAGAATCAAGTCTTTAAAGGATAATATGTATTTCTGATAGAGTTAGATTGTCTGTTTTCGTGTAGTTCTCGAAAATGGAACCCGAATGGTCTTTCCCTAGCAGACCCTAAAGAACTAGTCTTCTCCCTCCATTCTGAAATTTTATTTTTTTTAGGTTTTTACGAAATGAAGACTGCTTGTGAACTAAACCATGGTCTAATGCTACACGCTTTTATCACTAAACGTAATAATGACATACTACCGAGTGAAATAGTATCAGTAATCAGAGAAAGAATGGACGGAGTTAGAAAAGAATCCAGATGCGAAGATAATAAGTTACAATTTGGTAAAGGAAAATCAAAATCCGCAGCAAAAAGAAGAGCACGACACCTAGAAAGATGTCACAAATGCGGAAAATAGTCACATGGAGGTAAATGTTCAAATAATCAAACCTATTCAAATACCGAATTTGTTACTTTATGCAGAGACGGACCATTCATATGTTTAGAAGAAAAGACACTGAATGCTCGAGGTTACGCCTATGTAGCCATGGAAAACCAATTAAACCGACTATCTTATGAATGGGATAGATCATATAACTAAGAAATCTATTTCACAGGTATGTCTGTACAGTTTTTATTTTTATTTTTATTTTTATTTTTAACCTTTTGATAATAAACGCTAATTTGTTCGCTAAAAAGTATTAAATTGGTATTGAATAAAATTAGGTTTGGCGACCGAAATTATTGATATCATTCAAAACTTTATTACATCACTGCGAAATTTAACGTTTATTCTTAAGGTATAAATATCTTTAATCATCAACACAAAATATTTCAAAAATTCGTCATGAGTTAAATTAGGTCTTGGAACTGAAATTACTTTACCGAAAAGAGGGGCGCATATTTTTGATAATATTTGATTGATTAAAGTGGGATAAAAAGACAAAAAGATTTTTAATTTTATTTTTACCATGTTTTTAAAATTAATATTTGAACCCTTTATAAATATTGTAAACTTTGTAAAAACAATATATTTAAAATTGTAAATATTTGAAAAAGTTATATAAGTTTGGTATGAATTTATAATATGAATTTTTAAATTAAGATTGGTGTGAATTTTTAATTTTTAAAAAAATGAATTTTTAATTTTATGCATTTCAAATTTTAAGTTTGGTGTGAATTTTTAATATTAATTTTGAATTTTATATTTAAGTTGTGTGAATTTAAAAACAAAAATTTACTTTATCTCATTAAGTTAAGAATATGATTTTTAAAATTCGTCGTAAGTTGAAGACTAGGTCTTTGAACCGAAATTGCTTTACCCGAGGGAGGGACGAGAACTTTTATTATCATTATTTTTAATCTTATTGAATTAAAGTATGCCAAAAACATTAAAAAAACCCCAAAAATCTTAGCTTTTAAAACAATCGCTACAAAAAGACAAATTTTAAAATTTTGTCGAGGGACGGACTAGGACATCGATCCGAAACGACCTCGTCCTAAATAACAAGGGAAACAAAATTTTAAAATTAAGTACTTAATTGTTTCAAAAGTTAATGATTATAAAAAAAAAAAAAAAAAAAAAAACAAACTCCGCGAGTCGCGGAGTTTGAAGTGCAATTCGCCACGACTCGCGGAGGAGTCGGATTACAGAAAAAAAATAAAGAGCTGCAACAGCTCAGTTTCACTCCCCACAACAGAAAATAAACTGCGAAAACCCACGAAAAAAACCCGAGAAAAAACCCCCAAAATCACAATTTTTAACCGTTAATCACCAAATCTTTTACTAAAATCATGTTGAGAAGGATGCTATCTAAGAATTACTCAAGAAAAACGGTAAATTTCTACACCTAAACACCATTTAATCCGAAATTTGGTGTTCTTGAGTCATTTTTTTTCCAATTTGATTTTGATGCTTTTTAGTGTAATTAGGCTTAAATTGTTTATGTATTATGCTTGTATAACCTAGATTGATGCTATTTAACATGATTAGAAGCCTTAAACTTCAAATTTTAAATAATCTAGGGTTTGTGTTCTTGAGCAATTTGGGGCTTTTTGATATAAACAGGTTATGGCCGATTTTTGTCATGAATTGTTGCTAAAATAAGTAGTGTAACATGTTTAGGTAGTTAAATGATCCAAACTTTGAGCCTAAATATGATTTTGAGAATTAAAATGCACTTTTTCAAGTCTAAAATTCATGAACTTGATTTTTGAAAGATAATGCCATTTGAGACTTGTTTAATTGCTAGTAATGATTATTTTGACATGTTATTTGAGTTGAATGCTTATGAACTTGACGAACATTTTCGTATATGCTTATTTGAAAAAGTGTAGATTTGATGAAAATATGAAAATAAGCTTAAGTTTGATATAAATTGATAATGTCATTGTAATTATTTTGATTGATGATTTTGCTGACACTAATGCATATTTGTATGCACACAATTTGTGTTTGATGTGTTTTGCAGACTGAAAGGGGTGAATCTTCATCCCAAGCCCGGAATGCTCTTGCTGAGAATTTGGAACAACAGGAGGTGGATAACTACTACAAGCAGGATATACCTCATCCAGTCATGACCTTTTCCGATATGCACTTGGCAGAGTTGCACCCGAACCTGAGATTTGACAGATTTTGGATAGATTATCCAAAATATCAAAGGGGTTTGCATACTCTTCATTCTAAGGTTGTTGAGGTACCGAGGGTCATAGAATGGGGACCCTTAGAAGCTGTAGAATTGGCCGGGCCAATTAGGGAATTACTTGTACAGAGGTATGGTAATTCTACTTTTAATGACTGGGTACGTTTATTCACCATGCGTAGACCTGTATATAAAGTATGGTGTGAAGAATTGTTATGTAGTATAGAGTTGAATGATCGGGTAGCTAGTTTAAACGATCGTTCTTTTATTAGATTTTTGTTAGGCGGTTCGTTGCGCCACATGTCTTTACTGGACATGGCTCAGGCTTTACGTATATATACGCCTGAGGAGTTAGCGTCTGCCGATTGTAGAGGATTGATACTAAACGGTAGAAAGATAGATGAAAATTTTGATACACACGGTGTGTGGAGTCAAATGACAAGCCATCACCGTTTCAAAGGGGGAAATTACTCTTATTTGGATATAGATAGAGCCGAATTAAGAGTGATACATAGGTTTTTAGCTAATTCGATTACACAAAGGGGTAAGAACAAGGAAAAAGTAAATGAGCAGGATTTGTTTTACCATATGTGTATTCGAGACCCACAAAGCGCTGTAAGTATACCATATTGTGTGGGTTATTATTTATCAGCTATGGTTCGGGGGATGCGACCGCATAGCATAATAGGAGGTGGTATTTTTATTACTTTGATTGGTGAATATCTCGGTGTGGATATAAGTCGGGGGGGATTATTGGTAGAAGAACCAGAACCCCGCGATACTATAGGTTTAAATGTATACCATGGTGCGAAAGTTTTGAAGAGGCGAAATAACGCCGCAGTACGATACCATGGTAGACATCCACAGGTGGAGAGAAACCAACATCAAGGTAATGTAGGAGGGGGGAATGAGATGCAAGAAATGCAAAGGTTTATAGCTTCTCAGGAATACGAAAATGCTAGACAGAGAGCATTTGAAGATTGGCAAGTTCATCAGAACCAAATCATAGCTCATTGCCAACATATAGGGAGAAACTATATTCCTACACCGAAACCCATCTTCCCTCCCTGGTCTATAGAGATGCAGCCACCATATCCTACGTATAACCCTGCCGAAGCATTCTATAGCACCTATGGTTATGCCTGGAACCCCTATTGGTACCAGTATCATCCCTAGTATACTTAGTTTTATTTATTTTGTAATTTGTAATTATTGATACGTTTAATACTTTTGTTAATATTGTAATAGTTTTTATAATTGTCTAACTTTTATTCTTAGATTTTAATAATTTTTGAATGTGGGGTAATATACCAAACTTCAAAAATATGTATATATGGTTGCAGTTTATCTTATGTACACAACAGGATAAAACAACGCATTTTCAAAGACTGGCATTAAGTTCAGCAAAAGCAACTAATTTTGACGACAAGATGCAAAATATATGTGAAATAACAACAAGACGGAATGAACAAATGATGTGCACCATTTATCATTCAGCTAGCAAACGCCAATATATTTGGAAACTTTGGTAAAAATTTAATCATTTTCACACAAATCACCCTCAATAATTTAAATTGTTACTGATTTCTTGCAAATGAGGGCATTGCAAGATCTTAAGTGTGGGGAGGGGCTAAATTCTTTCGGATTTTAAAATTTTTATCTTAAACACTTGGTTACCATTAAAAATACTAGTAAAGCAGTAGTTGTATTAGAATCTAGTGCTCTCTGATAATAAAGAACAGCCCTGGTCTTATATACTGACTACCCAATTCTAGTAAAATTTTTCAAAATTTTCAATTAAATGAACTAAAAATCATGTTTATACATATTTATGAACGATAAAACTAGGTTTTAACACCGAAATTATTGTTACCTCGGAAAGGACATAAATTGAGAAACAAACTAAAATGTTAAAATTCATTTAAAATGGAATAGAGGACGATAAAAAGGAAAATAAAAGTCAAGTGTGGGAAAATTTACCAAGTTATCTTAAACATATGTCACATATATCTGTAACAAATAACTGAAAATACTTTTGCTTTGGACTAAACTAAACTGTTTTACCCGATGAAAGAAAAGAAGAGATGGATCTACACGATGAATCAATTCCATCATTAAAAGGAAGTAAAGTCTTCCGAAAAAGACACGCGCTTCTTGATTTAGGTCATGAAGTTGTCGTCCAGACCAGCTGTAGGTTGACGAAAAATCTAGAAAAGTCATCACTAAAATCAGCAGGAAATCCACGGACCTCAGCATTAAACAGGGTCGCCAAGTGGTCAGATTTATCCTAACCATGAGAAGGATTTATCTCGTACAATGGGGGGCACCATGCAAATTAGCTTGATAAGACTAATGAATCAGATTCCCAGAAAGGATAATCTCCTTAAAGATTAAAAATCAGCTTTTAAGACTGATATTACTCAATCCTAGAGATTGACCTTAAAGATTGAGAATTCAAACTCATGGAATTCAATGATATCTAAACTTGAGCTTGAACGAGAAAATATTTTGATCAAAATTACAAACCGATTTGTTTTCTGAAAACCCTATTTTCAATGCGTTCATTACCATTGAACGTAAAATCCTAGGAATTCACCTGGAATTCATTAGGTCACCTGAACTAAAACGGGTGTCAACCGTAAGAACGGTGGTTGCATAGTGGTCAAAGACAGGACCTTGTGCCATACCGAAAAATTATGAGGGTGAGGTTTACTATTGCTCCTACCAAGGATAGTAATTGCGTCCGACACGTTATAAACCATAATTAAAAGCATGTCAGGGGACATTGCCTTAACAGTTGCTTGTTCAACGCTTTCCTTTACAACCGGATGGTAGTTTACCGAAAGGTAATATACGGGACAAGTAAACTGGACGTGTTGCTTTCCAAATACAAGGTTAGCAAGTGGGTGACACAAAACCATAAGTTTTGAGCTAAAATTTTCAAATCTGAAACCCACCAAACCCACAAAAATATTTTGCAAACACCGGTAAAGGGTTATCCCGGAAAACTTATCTAGGGTAAAAACTAGATTTAATTTTCAAAAGATCAAATGTTTTCATAAAGATCCAATTTCCTTAATGGATCTAATTTTTTATAGTCATGTGGGACTGTAAACCATATCGTTACTACCATTGTTTATACCGCCGTATAGAAAATCACTGATGTACAAAGTGTGAAGAATAAATAAGTGATTCTAGTATTTCAAGACGATATTGCTTGAGGACAAGCAACACTCAAGTGTGGGAATATTTGATAATGCTAAAAACGAACATATATTTCATAGCATTATTCCTCAAGAAAGACAAGCTTTTAGTTGCAATTGTTCTATTTACAAGTGATATTCGTTTAAATAATAAAAGGTGAAGACAAAAGACAGATTCGACGAATTGAAGACGCAAACGACCAAAAAAAGCTCAAAAGTACAAAAGACAATCAAAAAGGTTCCAATTATTGATAAGAAACGTCTCGAAATTACAAGAGTACAAGATTCAAAACGCAAAGTACAAGATATTAAATTGTACGCAAGGACGTTCGAAAATCCGGAACCGGGACCAGAGTCAACTCTTAACGCTCGACGCAACGGACTAAAAATTACAAGTTAACTATGTATATAAATATAATATAATATATAATTAATTATATTAATTATATATATATTATATTTATAAATAAAAACCGTCGGCAGAGAAAGACTCTAAGGGACTGAGCTGTAATTTCATTCTCCGCGACTCGCGGAGTTTGAAGGCAAAAATGCCGCGAGTCGCGGAGCCCCAAAAGTCGACTTTTCCTATAAAAGCAACCGAATTCTGATCGCAATTCATAATCTTTTTCTTCTTCTCCTCATACGTAAAATATATATATATATATATATATATAATTTATATTTTAATTTTAATTATAATTCTAATAATAAGGGTATGTTAGCGAATGTTGTAAGGGTGTAAGTTGAAATTCTGTCCGTGTAACGCTACGCTATTTTTAATCATTGTAAGTTATGTTCAACCTTTTTATATTAATGTCTCGTAGCTAAGTTATTATTATGCTTATTTAAAACGAAGTAATCATGATGTTGGGCTAATTACTAAAATTGGGTAATTGGGCTTTGTACCATAATTGGGGTTTGGACAAAAGAATGACACTTGTGGAAATTAGACTATGGGCTATTAATGGGCTTTATATTTGTTTAACTAAATGATAGTTTGTTAATGTTAATATAAAGATTTACAATTGGGCGTCCCTATAAATTACCATATACACTCAATCGGACACGATGGGCGGGGTATTTATATGTACGAATAATCGTTTATTTAACCGGACACGGGAATGGATTAATAGCCACTAGAATAATTAAAACAGGGGTGAAATTATGTACAAAGGACACTTGGTATAATTGATAATAAAATATTAAAACCTTGGGTTACACTCAGTCTACATCCTGGTGTAATTATTAAACAAAGTATTAAAATCTTGTTACAGTTTAAATCCCCAATTAGTTGGAATATTTAACTTCGGGTATAAGGATAATTTGACGAGGGCACTCGCACTTTATATTTATGACTGATGGACTGTTATGGACAAAAACCAGACGGACAAATTAAATAATCCAGGACAAAGGACAATTAACCCATGGGCATAAAACAAAAATCAACACGTCAAACATCATGATTACGGAAGTTTAAATAAGCATAATTCTTTTATTTCATATTTAATTACCTTTATTTTATATTTAATTGCACTTCTAATTATCGCACTTTTATTTATTGTTATTTAATCGCACTTTTAATTATCGTACTTTTTAATTATCGCAATTTTATTTTATCGCACTTTTATTGCAATTTCATTATCGTTATTTATTTTACACTTTAAATTAAGTCTTTTATTTTGTAACGACCCGCACTTTTTCGATCATACTATACTTATAAGATTAATATTTACATAAATTAAACCTTGCCAACATGATAAGCAATCCAAATTGTCGAGACTTATATTTCCGAAAAGAGTTTTACACAACGTTTGACCGTCTAGTTTGACCGATGATATCACGAACTATACAATATATGATAATTATACGTTTGTGTATATAAATGTATATATACATATTTAACATGATTAATAAATGTTTTAATATCTCATTTTGTATTAATAACAACAAGTTATATGTGTATTTTGAAACTACTAACTTAAGTTTTCAAAACGATAACTATACGTAACGTTATTTGACATAAATACTTAAGACTTATAATGTTTATACATATATCGTATAAGTAATGTATTTAATCACTTTTAAGAACTTAAATACATAAAATCATATAAGTGTATTCACAAAAGATAGCTATATTTAAATCCTCATTCCATTTTTCACAAAATTTCTATACGTATACCTAGAGTATTTGTACTCGTATCATACCAAGCTTCTATACGTATTTACTATTGGTATATACACATCAAATCACCACCTAACCAGCCCTTATTCATGCCTTATGTATAAGGTAATTACTTTTGAATCATTGCAAGACTAATTACAAAAATACAAACTAAAATTTTGTCATGTTATCCTTAAAGATCACATTTTTAGGAGTATATATGTATCATCATTTTGATCCATTTTTACTACCATTTTCTTATCAAAAACACACACTCTTTCTTACTCTCTAAACTCCATAACAATCCAGCAAATAACCAAGAAGATCTAGCCATAAAAACCATACTAAAACACCATAAGAAAACTCTTACAAAAACACTTCAAGAAAACCTTCCAAGAACACCAACTTACTTCCAATCTTTCATCCACTTCTATCACCCTTTTGATTCTAGCTTCTTACTCCTCTTTTACAGCAAACTTATCCAAGGAACTTGAGGTAGAATCTATGTTCATAACCTTATTCAATTCATATATATATAGCTATCTTATTTTGTGGTACAAAAGTTTAACAACAAGAACATAGTTTGAATGTTTTCAAACTTGTTTGCAAACTAAATAGATCCTTCTAACTTAACTTTTAAAATACTTCAAGACCTGTAATATAACTTATGTATATACTAATTTAACAAGGTAAAACTTGGTTTTTCAAAGTATAAGTATTTTTAGAAAAATGGTCATTAAATGATTTTGTTGTAACAAAAATGTTTAACTTCATATGTTTCACTAATGTTTCACTTATGCCGTATGATTTTGAATACAAACCAAGGTATTTACAGTTCATAGTCTTAAAGAAGAACTCGATCCAAGAAGATGGCAATTTGAATCAACGAAAACGGATTTGTAACGAAGAAACTATGACCGAAACAAAATTGGTTATCCTAGATCATTTCAACTACGGGATCAATTGGAAAAAAATGATATAAATCACATATTTCTAAGATAACATGATATTTTATATATATGTACTTATAATTCAATTTTATATGGTTCAGGATCACCCGTAAACAATACGAGAAGATTAATCATAAGATCCCATGATTGTACGCAACACGTCATTTGACAACACCGGTACTTTATGTACGCAACACGTCATTTGACAACACCGGTACCATGGGTCAAGATTAATCTCGACCAATACATATACGATGGGGTTTTATTTATTTCGTTGGGGGTTTTATTTATTTCATTGCGGGTATATTAAACATCTAAAAATGAACCATTAAAATTGAATTACTAACAACGAACTGCTAACTACGGACTAAGGAAATATTCAAAATATTAAAAGTATAACAAGTATATATATATATAACGTTTGTTTTAAAATGAAAACATATTGATATATTATATATGGATAGGTTCGTGATATCAACCGGAAGACCGAGTCAAAATATATATATCATCAAGACAAGAGTGAGTATATAGTCCCACTTTTAAACTCTAAATATTTCGGGATGAGAATACATGTATTTTATGTTTTACGCTATGGACACAAGTAACTGAAAAATATATTCTACGTTGAGTTGTACCACTGGCATACTTCCCTGTAGCTTGGTAACTAATATTTACAGCGGTATTGTAAACGCGAATCCTGTTGATAGATCTATCGGGCCTGACAACCCCAACCGGACTGGACGACCAGTATTCAACGGTTGCACAGTACTTCGTTTTGTGACTACACTTGGTACGGTGTAGTAAGATTTCATATTAAAGGGAATATGCGACGTGAAAATGTTAAGTATGGTTATCAAGTGCTCAACCACTTAGAATATTTTTATTGAAATGTTTATATACGAAATCTTGTGGTCTATATATATATATATTGCTGCGCACTAAACCTATATCTCACCAACTTTATGTTGACGTTTTTAAACATGTTTATTCTCAGGTGATAATTAAAGCTTCCGCTGCATTATGTTGAATCTAAGCAGGATCATGCGTACTCATACTTGTGTCAAAAATAAAACTGCATATCCGAGGACGTGTGTTGTAAAATATGCTAGAAATCGTGTTGTTATTATCATTTGTAAAGTTTGTAAGTCGAAGATTATCGTTAAACGATAATCATCTTTTTATTGTCTAAAGCTTGTAACAAAAATAATGGTTTGGTTTGTAATGTATAATATATGCAGTTTTCCTTTTTAAAAAATGTCGCATATAGAGGTCAATACCTCGCAATGAAATCATACGTTATCTAACACGTTCTTATGGTTAAGGACGGGTTATGACATGTGGTATCAGAGCGTTGGTCTTAGCGAACCAGGTCTGCATTAGTGTGTCTAACCGAGAAGCCGTTAGGATACATTAGTAAGTCTGGACTTTGACCGGGTCTGATTTAAAAACAAAAAAAAACCATTGCTTATCACTGTTGGTTAAAATTTATATGTAAATATTATATAAGTACTAATGGGTTAGTTGTTGTGTGATAGATGTCGAGCTCAAAAATTGTTATCACAATCAACGACTCCGAATCAGAATCTTCAGATGGCGTTCCAGTCATTAACCTGTCCGATGACGAAAATGATATCCTTGGGGAAGACTCACAATTTCCGGATGAACCAACTATAGAAATATCGGAAAGTGAACCCGAGGAGGAAAGTGAACCCGAAGAGGAAAGTGAACCCGAAGAAGAAAGTGAACCCGAGGAAGAAATACTAGAAATTACGAAAGAAAAATTCGATCAAGGAAAGAAACGAAAGGCTAATGAATTAGAAAATCCAAATCCCGAGTTTAATGAGAATGATGTGGCACCAATTCCACTCAACACTACCACCCCTATTCCCGCTATTCCTATTCGTTCTGTCCCGGCATCCAGTTCTTCAGTCCCACAGCCAAAATATAGGCAGACAGTTAGGATAAGCGTTAAGCAAATCTTTGTGTCTAAACGTCCTAGAAAATAGATCAAACGATGCGCTGCTGTGTCAAACCATGGAACCGAATAATGTTTTGTATAATATTAATAGTGTGGTTTGCTTAATGTTCGATGTAAGATAAGCATATGTAAAATATTGAAGTATGAAATGCAATAATTTTCCATGGTTAAGTATTATTTAGATTGTAGTAATTGATTCTGTACTAAGCTATTAAGTATGAACATTAACGGGTAGGTACTACCCAAGATATAATTATAAAATGCTAATAAGAAGAAAAGGCTTTTATAATAATACCTAGTTCATATTATTAATAAGCTATAATGTACTATAAATACACACTACATCTATAATAATCCATGTGAATAATTATTTTCTTTCATTAGGAAATGGCGCGATTGAATCGAATGACGGAACAAGAACTCGAGGAACTCATCAACCAGCGAGTGAACGACAGAATGTTATGGGTTGAGGCTGCAAGAGCTGCTGCAGTTAATCCAAATCCTCGTGTAGGATGCTCCTACAAGACGTTCCAAGCTTGCAAGCCATCATCATTCAGTGGAACGGAAGGACCTATCGGTTTAACCCGATGGATAGAAAAGATGGAGACGGTGTTCAAAATCAGCGGTTGTGATGAAAAAGACATGACCAAGTTTGCATCGTGCACTTTACAAGATAGTGCACTCACATGGTGGAAGAATTATGTGAAGGCGGTAGGAGGAGATGTAGCTTATGATACTCCATGGGAAGAATTCAAAGCAATGATAATCACCGAGTATTGTCCAAGGAATGAGGTTATTAAGTTAGAAGATGAGTTCCGAAGTTTGAAGGTGGTTGGTACTGAAATCACCAACTACAACCAGCGATTCATGGAACTGGTTTTACTATGTCCTGAATTGGTTCCAACCGAAGAACGGAAGATTGAAATGTACAAAGCTGGTTTGCCCAAAAAGGTCAAGGCAAATGTTACAGCATCGAAACCTAAGACAATTCATGAAGCTATAACCATGGCAAACGAGCTAATGGATCAGGTCATTTTGGACAAGAAAGCATTCAATACTGAGGTGAAGGTATTGGGGAACAAGAAAAAGTGGAATGGAGGTTATGATCAAGGTAACCAACAACAACCTTATAAGAAACAAGAAACCACGAAAGGTGCGGGTAGCGGTTCAGGCTTTGGTTACAAAGGACAAAGTCCTTTATGCAACCGTTGTCACAAACATCATTTTGGTTACTGTAGTGTGTTGTGCACTAAATGCAATAGACAGGGACATCTTGCTGAAGATTGTAAGGCTCTTGTTACAAATGGCAACAAGACTCCTGCCACCAACGCAAATAGAACTGCTTTGGCTACCATTACTTGTTTTGGTTGTGGAAAACAAGGTCACTATAAGAGTCAGTGCCCGAATCAGAATGGCGGACCTGCACGTGGAAGAGCGTTTGTTATTAATGCTAGAGAGGCACGAGAAGACCCGGAGCTTGTTACGGGTACGTTTACCATTAATAACTTATCAGCATCTATTTTATTTGATACTGGCGCCGATAGAAGCTACGTGTGTATAAATTTTTACACTAAATTGAATTGTTCATCATTACCTCTAGATGCTAAGTACATGATTGAGTTAGCTAATGGTAAACTAATTAAAGCCGATAAAATTTGTCGTGATTGTAAGATAAATTTAGCCGGAGAAACATTTAAGATTGATTTGATACCCGTAGAATTAGGAAGTTTTGATGTAATAGTCGGCATGGACTGGATGTCCAAAGTAGGAGCGGAAATTGTTTGTGCCAAGAAGGCAATTCGTATTCCTGGTAAGGATAAAATGCCGGTGATGATTTACGGAGAGAAGGGTGATTCAAAGCTAAAACTCATTAGCTGTTTGAAAGCCAAAAAGTGTTTAGAAAAGGGATGTTACGCTATTTTAGCACATGTTAATAAAGTCGAAAAGGAAGAGAAGTGCATCAATGACGTGCCTGTGGCAAGAGATTTTCCCGAAGTTTTTCCGGAAGAATTGCCGGGATTACCTCCATTTAGATCGGTAGAATTTCAAATAGATTTAGTACCAGGAGCTGCACCAGTGGCTCGTGCTCCATATAGACTTGCACCGTCCGAGTTAAAAGAACTTCAAAGTCAGTTAAAAGAATTACTGGACCGTGGATTCATACGACCGAGAAGATAGTACAAATCAAGGAGAGATTGAAAACAGCCCGTAGTCGCCAAAAGAGCTACGCCGATGTTCGAAGGAAACCATTAGAGTTTCAGGTCGGGGACATGGTTATGCTAAAGGTGTCACCTTGGAAAGGTGTAATACGTTTCGGCAAAAGGGGTAAACTGAACCCAAGGTACGTAGGCCCGTTCAAGATCATCGAACGCATTGGACCGGTAGCTTATCGACTCGAGTTACCGCAACAACTCGCTGGAGTACATAATACCTTTCACGTCTCAAACCTGAAGAAGTGTCTTGCAAAAGAAGACCTCACCATTCCTCTTGAAGAAATTCATGTCGACGAGAAACTACAATTCGTCGAAGAACCAATTGAAATCATGGACCGTGAAGTTAAACAGCTCAAACAGAGTAATATACCGATTGTTAAGGTTCGTTGGAATGCTAGAAGAGGTCCCGAGTTTACTTGGGAACGAGAGGATCAGATGAAGCAAAAGTATCCACACTTGTTTCTCGATGACGCAAAATAGGTACAATTTTAAAATTTCGGGACGAAATTTATTTAACGGGGAGGTAATGTAACGACCCGCACTTTTTCGATCATACTATACTTATAAGATTAATATTTACATAAATTAAACCTTGCCAACATGATAAGCAATCCAAATTGTCGAGACTTATATTTCCGAAAAGAGTTTTACACAACGTTTGACCGTCTAGTTTGACCGATGATATCACGAACTATACAATATATGATAATTATACGTTTGTGTATATAAATGTATATATACATATTTAACATGATTAATAAATGTTTTAATATCTCATTTTGTATTAATAACAACAAGTTATATGTGTATTTTGAAACTACTAACTTAAGTTTTCAAAACGATAACTATACGTAACGTTATTTGACATAAATACTTAAGACTTATAATGTTTATACATATATCGTATAAGTAATGTATTTAATCACTTTTAAGAACTTAAATACATAAAATCATATAAGTGTATTCACAAAAGATAGCTATATTTAAATCCTCATTCCATTTTTCACAAAATTTCTATACGTATACCTAGAGTATTTGTACTCGTATCATACCAAGCTTCTATACGTATTTACTATTGGTATATACACATCAAATCACCACCTAACCAGCCCTTATTCATGCCTTATGTATAAGGTAATTACTTTTGAATCATTGCAAGACTAATTACAAAAATACAAACTAAAATTTTGTCATGTTATCCTTAAAGATCACATTTTTAGGAGTATATATGTATCATCATTTTGATCCATTTTTACTACCATTTTCTTATCAAAAACACACACTCTTTCTTACTCTCTAAACTCCATAACAATCCAGCAAATAACCAAGAAGATCTAGCCATAAAAACCATACTAAAACACCATAAGAAAACTCTTACAAAAACACTTCAAGAAAACCTTCCAAGAACACCAACTTACTTCCAATCTTTCATCCACTTCTATCACCCTTTTGATTCTAGCTTCTTACTCCTCTTTTACAGCAAACTTATCCAAGGAACTTGAGGTAGAATCTATGTTCATAACCTTATTCAATTCATATATATATAGCTATCTTATTTTGTGGTACAAAAGTTTAACAACAAGAACATAGTTTGAATGTTTTCAAACTTGTTTGCAAACTAAATAGATCCTTCTAACTTAACTTTTAAAATACTTCAAGACCTGTAATATAACTTATGTATATACTAATTTAACAAGGTAAAACTTGGTTTTTCAAAGTATAAGTATTTTTAGAAAAATGGTCATTAAATGATTTTGTTGTAACAAAAATGTTTAACTTCATATGTTTCACTAATGTTTCACTTATGCCGTATGATTTTGAATACAAACCAAGGTATTTACAGTTCATAGTCTTAAAGAAGAACTCGATCCAAGAAGATGGCAATTTGAATCAACGAAAACGGATTTGTAACGAAGAAACTATGACCGAAACAAAATTGGTTATCCTAGATCATTTCAACTACGGGATCAATTGGAAAAAAATGATATAAATCACATATTTCTAAGATAACATGATATTTTATATATATGTACTTATAATTCAATTTTATATGGTTCAGGATCACCCGTAAACAATACGAGAAGATTAATCATAAGATCCCATGATTGTACGCAACACGTCATTTGACAACACCGGTACTTTATGTACGCAACACGTCATTTGACAACACCGGTACCATGGGTCAAGATTAATCTCGACCAATACATATACGATGGGGTTTTATTTATTTCGTTGGGGGTTTTATTTATTTCATTGCGGGTATATTAAACATCTAAAAATGAACCATTAAAATTGAATTACTAACAACGAACTGCTAACTACGGACTAAGGAAATATTCAAAATATTAAAAGTATAACAAGTATATATATATATAACGTTTGTTTTAAAATGAAAACATATTGATATATTATATATGGATAGGTTCGTGATATCAACCGGAAGACCGAGTCAAAATATATATATCATCAAGACAAGAGTGAGTATATAGTCCCACTTTTAAACTCTAAATATTTCGGGATGAGAATACATGTATTTTATGTTTTACGCTATGGACACAAGTAACTGAAAAATATATTCTACGTTGAGTTGTACCACTGGCATACTTCCCTGTAGCTTGGTAACTAATATTTACAGCGGTATTGTAAACGCGAATCCTGTTGATAGATCTATCGGGCCTGACAACCCCAACCGGACTGGACGACCAGTATTCAACGGTTGCACAGTACTTCGTTTTGTGACTACACTTGGTACGGTGTAGTAAGATTTCATATTAAAGGGAATATGCGACGTGAAAATGTTAAGTATGGTTATCAAGTGCTCAACCACTTAGAATATTTTTATTGAAATGTTTATATACGAAATCTTGTGGTCTATATATATATATATTGCTGCGCACTAAACCTATATCTCACCAACTTTATGTTGACGTTTTTAAACATGTTTATTCTCAGGTGATAATTAAAGCTTCCGCTGCATTATGTTGAATCTAAGCAGGATCATGCGTACTCATACTTGTGTCAAAAATAAAACTGCATATCCGAGGACGTGTGTTGTAAAATATGCTAGAAATCGTGTTGTTATTATCATTTGTAAAGTTTGTAAGTCGAAGATTATCGTTAAACGATAATCATCTTTTTATTGTCTAAAGCTTGTAACAAAAATAATGGTTTGGTTTGTAATGTATAATATATGCAGTTTTCCTTTTTAAAAAATGTCGCATATAGAGGTCAATACCTCGCAATGAAATCATACGTTATCTAACACGTTCTTATGGTTAAGGACGGGTTATGACATATTTATTTAATATTTTACATTAGGTTTTAACTGCGACTAAAGTTTTAAAATCGACAAACCGGTCATTAAACGGTAAAAACACCCCTTTATAATAATAATATTACTTATATATATGTTTGTATTTTTATATAGCGTTGAGCTTTGTTTAAAAAAGATTCCCTGTGGAACGAACCGGACTTACTAAAAACTACACTACTGTACGATTAGGTACACTGCCTATAAGTGTTGTAACAAGGTTTAAGTATATCCATTCTATAAATAAATAAATATTTTGTGTAAAATTGTATCGTATTTAATAGTATTTCCTGCTAAAAATTAATAGTATTTTATACCCCTTATATACACCCCGCTGCACATCAAGTATTTTTATAATTGTCTAACTACAACGTTGAGCTAAAATTGATGTTAAAGCGAAGGGGTACGAAATATACTTATTTTTATTACGAAAAGCGATACAAATTACAAAAGTTTTATTATTTTACGGATGGGATATACCTAAACCTTGCTACAACACTTATAGGCAGTGTACCTAATCGTAGAGTAGTGTAGTTTTTAGTAAGTCCGGTTCGTTCCACAGGGAGCTAGTGAAGTTTAACGCTATATTTTTATAAAACTATATTTTAACAAAAATATATAATATAAGCAGTATTATTATTATTATTATTATAAAAGGGGGTTTTTACCGTTTAGTGACCGGTTTGTTGATTTTAAATAAAGCGTAAATATAAATGACGATAAAATAAATGACAGAATTTAAAATGACAGAAAATAAAGATACGATGAAAAATACAATAAAACAATTATGCTTATTTAAACTTCCGTAACCATGATGTTTGACTTTTTGATTTTAATTAATTGTCCAATGGGTTAATTGTCCTTTGTCCTGGATTATTTGAAACCTATATGGTTTTTGTCCAAAATAGTTCATCGGTCATAATTATAAAATGCTCGGCAAATTATCCTTATTCCCGAAGTCAAATATTCCAACTAATTAGGGATCCGAACTGTAACAAGGTCTTAATACTTTGTTTAATGAATACACCAGGTTAACGACTGCGTGTAATCCAAGGTTTTAATTCTTTGTTAACAATTACACCAAGTGTCCTTAAATGTAATCCACCCCTGTTTTATTGGTCCATGAATATTAATTTATCCACTTGGCCGTAGTGAATAATAAATTACCCAACCCAAATAATTAATTAAATGATTATAATAGGACAACGTCACTAAATAGGAGAACCATAATCATTATTAATTATTAGGTTAATTAATTTGAAGATAGGTTCGACAGACTCCAATGAGTTGTCACTCAATTAGACAATACCCCCCATCTATTAATAGTCAATAGTCCAATTTCCACAAGTGTCGGTCTTTTGCCCAAACCTTAATTATGGTACAAAATCCAATTACCCCGTCTTAATATTTAGTCCAACATCATGATTACTTCGGTATTAAATAAGCATAATAATAATTTAGTTACTAGACATTAAATTAAAAAGGAAAGACATAGCTTACAGTGGTATTTAATCGCGTAGCGTTACACGGGCAGAGCTTCGACTTAAAACCCGTAAAACATTTCTTACATTAACCCAACTAAACCATAACTTTATTATTAAAATTAACTTAAATTAAAATTATAATATAAATATATATTTCTTTACAGAAGGAAGAAAGAAAGAAAAGGTGTACTTAAATTCATCGATTACATGGCCTTTTATAGGCAAATGATTAATTTGAATTTTCACTTATGACCCCTGAACTATGCTCAATTAACAACTTTTTATTATATAATATTATTCTTATTATGAATTATTTAAATATTATATTATATTCTTGTGCATAGTTGACTTGTACTTTCAGCTCCGTTGCGTCGAGCGTTGAAAGTTGGTTCATGCCTCGGTTCCGGATTTTCGAACGCCTTTTCGTACAATTTAATATCGTGTACTTTGCGTTTTGTGACTTGTACTCTTGTCATTTTTAGACGTTCTTCATCAATAATTTGAACCTCTTGAATAGTATCTTGTATTTTTTTTAGCTTTTTGGACCTTTGTGTCTTCAATTCGTCGAATCTGCCTTTTGTCTTCGCACTTATTTAATATAAACGAATATTACTTGAAAATGGAATAATTGCAACTAAAATCTTGTCTTTCTTGGGGAATAATACTATGAAATATATGTTCCTTTTTAGCCTTATCAATATCCCCACACTTGAGCGTTGCTTGTCCTCAAGCAATACAGTCTTGAAGTAATATAATACATCACACGAATCACTTCTTTATTCTTCACACTTTGTACATCAGTGATTTTGATACGGCGGTATAAACAATGATAGTAACAATAGAACCATGGTTAAAGGTGGTTGTGCCATCCACAGTTGCCTCGGGTTCAGGTCAACGACACTTGCAATCAAATAGCCGATTTACTTTCGGTTTCCAAAGCAAAGTGCACATTTGAAAGGCGGTTTACAGTCCCACATGACTTATGAAATTTAGATCCGTTAGGAAATTGGATCTTTATGAAAACTTTTGATCTTTTGAAAATTCAAGCTAAATTTTACCCTAGACAAGTTTTCTGATTTGATCCACCATCGGTGTTGCAAAATATATTTGTGGATCAATATTTTGGCTAAAACTTTTAGGTTCGTGTAATCCACTGCTATCCCTGTATCGGAAAGCACACATCCAATTTACTTGTTCCGTATATTACCTTTCGGTAAACTACCGTCCGGTTGTAAAGGAAAGCGATGAACAAGAAACTGTTAAGGCAATGTCCCGTGACATGCAGATGATTATGGTCTTTTTAACGTGTTGGATGCTAGTACTATCCTTGGTAGGAGCAATAGTAAAGATCATCCTATAATTTTTCGATCTGGCACAAGGTCCTGTCTCCGACCATGCTATGCAACCACCGTTCTTACGGTTGACACCCGATTTGGTTCAGGTGACCTAATGAATTCCAGGTGAATTCCTAGGATTTTACGTTCAATGGTAATGAACGCATTGAAAATGGGTTTTCAGAAAACAAATCGGTTTTAATTTTGATCAAAATATTTTCTCGTTCAAGCTCGAGTTTAGACATCATCGAATTCCATGAGTTTGAATTCTCAATCTTTAAGGTCAATCTCTAGGATTGAGTAATATCAGTCTTAAAAGCTGATTTTGATCTTTAAGGAGATTATCCTTTTTGGGGATTTGATTCATTAGTCTTATCAAGCTAATTTGCACGGTGCCCCCCCATTGTACGAGATAAATCCTTCTCATGGTTAGGATAAATTTGACCACTTGGCGACCCTGTTTGATGCTGAGGTCCGTGGATTTCCTGCTGATTTTAGAGATGACTTTTCTAGATTTTTTGTCAACCTACAGCTGGTCTGGACGACAACTTCTTGACCTAAATCAAGAAGCGCGTTTCTTTTTCGGAAGACTTTACTTCCTTTTAATGATGGAATTGATTCATCGTGTAGATCCATCTTTCTTACAGTAAATCGGGTAAACCAGTTAATTTAGTCCAAAGTAAAAGCACCTGCAATAACTTTACAAAAACATGTGATAGATAGTTTTTAATTGAATAACTTGGTACATTCTCCCCACACTTGGCTTTTTTCATGCGTCTTTTTATATCTTAATAAATAAATTCAAGCGTTTTAGTTGTTTCTCAATTTATGTCCTTTCCGAGGTAACAATAATTTCGGCATTAACACCTAGTTTTATCGTTCATAAATATGTATAAACATGATTTTGAATTCATTTAGTTAAAAAATTTTAAAATTTTCATAATATTTAGAAAATAAGCCAAGTATAAACCCGAGAGAATTTATAACCCTTCCCCACACTTGAGATCATGCAATGCCCTCATTTGCATGAAATCAGACTATAATTATAAATTCATGAGGGTGATTAGTGTAGGAAAGTGATTAAAAATACCCAGTTTGTAATTACAAAGCTCGTCGAATGATAGATGGTGTGCCTCATCGTTCATTCCTTCATTTATTATATCACATTTGTTGTTTTGCATCTTGTCGTCAAAATCAGTAGCGGAAAGCGGGGCGTATATAAACTTTAGTTATGTTCAACCTTTTTATATTAATTCTAATATATACGCTTTCCTTTACGTATATATGAGAAACCATACTATTAAATATATATTCATAATAAGAAGGCTAAAAAGGAACATATATTTCATAGCAATATCCCTTCTAAATAATAGGTTTTCATATGTAATTGCATTATATTTTCATTGTAATTGTTTAAATAAATAAGTGCGAAGACAAAAGGCGAAAACGAAGATTTGAAGACGCAAACGTCCAAAAAGCTCAAATGTACAAGATACTATCCAAGTGGTTCAAATTATTGATGAGAAACGTCTAAAAATGAGAAGAATACAAGTTACAAAACGCAAAGTACAAGATATTAAATTGTACGCAAGGACGTTCGAAAATTCGGAACCGAGACATGAACCAACTTTCAACGCTCGACGCAACGGAGCTAAAATTACAAGTTAACTATGCTCAAGAATATAATATAATATTTAAATAATTCATAATAAGAATAATAATAAATAATAAAAAGTTGTTAATTGAGCATAGTTAAGGGGTCATAAGTGAAAATTTCAAATTACCAATTGTCTATAAAATGAAATTCACGGTGTAATGAAAAATACACCTTTCTTCATATTTCTTTCTCTCTTCTGTAATATGTAATATATATTTATATTATAATTTTAATATAAGTTAATTTTAATAATAAAGTTATGGTTTAGTTGGGTTATTGTAAGAAATATTTTACGGGTTTTAAGTCGAAATTCTGTCCGTGCAACGCTACGCGATTAATCATCACTGTAAGCTATGTTCTTCCTTTTTAATTTAATGTCTCGTAACTAAGTTATTATTATGCTTATTTGAGCCGAAGTAATCGTGATGTTGGGCTAAAATATTAAGACGGGGTTATTGAACTTTGTACCATAATTAAGGTTTGGGCAAAAGACAGACACTTGTGGAAATTGGACTATTGACTATTAATAGATGGGGGGTATTGTCTAATTGAGTGACAACTCATTGGAGTCTGTCGAACCTGTCTTCAAATTAATTAACCTAATAATTAATAATGATTATGGTTGTCCTATTTAGTGACGTTGTCCTATTATAATCATTTAATTAATTATTCGGGTTGGGTAATTGATTATTCAAACTGATCAAGTGGGTAAATTAATATTCATATCTAATCAAAACAGGGGTGGATTACATACAGTGATAACTGGTGTAATTGTTGACAGAAGTGATAACTGCGCCACAGTTTAAATCCTTAATTAGTTGGAATATTTGACTTCGGGTATAAGGGTAATTTGACGAGGACACTCGCACTTTATATTTATGACCGATGGACTATTATGGACAAAAACCAGATAGGTATCAAATAAACCATGACAAAGGACAATTAACCCGAGTAACAATTAATTAAAATCAAAACGTTAAACATCATGATTACGGAAGTTTAAATAAGCATAATTCTTTTATTGTATTTCTCATCGTATCTTTATTTACTGTCATTTTATTACTCGCAATTTTATTTACTGTCATTTTTTACGCACTTTAATTATCGTCATTTATCTTTGCGCTTAAAATATAGAATCGACAAACCGGTCATTAAACGGTAAAACCCCCCTTTTATAATAATATTACTACTTATATAATTATATATATTTTGTATAAATATAGTTGTTAAAAATATAGTACGTAATCACTAGCTCCCTGTGGAACGAACCGGACTTACTAAAAACTACACTACTCTACGATTAGGTACACTACCTATAGTGTTGTAGCAAGGTTTAGGTATATCCCACTCTATAAATAAATAAATAACTTGTGTAATTTGTAACGTATTTTGTATTAAAAATAATAGTATATTTCGTACCCTCACGCTACATCATCAAGTTTTTGACGCCGCTGCCAGGGAGCGCTAAAACGCTATATTTTTAATTTATATCTGTAAAAATATAGTTATAAAAAAAAGTAATTTCAGGGACACTTTTTGTGTTTTCACGGGGTATTTAAGTTTTTTTTTTTTTAGTTTTTGATTGATTAAAGATATATTAATTTAAATATAATAATTTAATAAATATAATAATATAATAATATTGAAATAAAATATAATAATATAATAATATTTTAGAATCAAATTTGATACGTAAAAGTTTTAAAAGTTTTAAAAAATCGTATTTATTAAATATTTCAGGGGTATATTATGTAACTTATAATTAATAATTTCTACAATGTCGCTTTCATGTGAATAGTAAATTAATTAATTTCTTTCCTTTACTATTTTGAATCGTAAAAGTTTTAAAAAGTCATATTTATTAAATATTTCAGAGGTATATTATGTAACTTGCAATTAATAATTTCTATCATGTCGCTTTCAAGTGAATAGTAAATTAATTAATTTCTTTTCATTTACTATTCATGAATAGTAAATGAGTTTAAAAAAAAAAGTTTTGAAAAAAAAATAATAATAATAAAAAAATTATTAATTCCTTTAAAAAAAATTGGGTAAAAAAAATCGTTTTTTATAAAAAAAAAAAAAATTTCGTTTTTAAAAAAAAAAAAAAATTGTGTAAAAAAAATCGTTTTTTTTAAGAAAAAAATCGTTTTTTTTTTAAAAATTAAAAAAAAAAAATTAAAAAAAAAGTTTTTTTTTTTATTACCTTTAGATTTTTAGACTCTAGTTACAATTTTTAGTATTAAGTTTAGTTTTGCCATAGTTATTTTTATTTCTAGAATTTTTAGGTTTGCCGTAAAATCCCTTAAGTGCTTATTCCTTAGACTAAGATTTATGTGCTTTAGAATTTTGCGACGCCATTTTTCGCGCTACTTTCTTATTTTTATTTTTCGACGCCTATTTTTCGACCTTTTATTTTTCGACCTTTTTCGACGCGTTTTTTTTTTTTCTTTCTTATTTCTCGCTATTCTAGTTTTAGGATAAGATTTTTATTCTACTTCTTATCTAAATTTCTTAAAATTACGAAAATTTATTTTAAGTGGTTAAATTGATAGACATCAAAATTTTCTGGTTCGTAGTAATAGTTGGATTTGTACGTGGACCGGGTTATTGGAGCCAAACAGTACTCAATTATATTGAGACCAAACGAATCCTGCCCCTCTGCTGCATCTTTTGGCTATTCGAAACGTGGGCAAAATCAGAAAAGTCTATTAATTGGATAACTTATATAATTTTTCTTTCCTTTTAAAAACTAATAGGATATTCAGTGAATGCACCGAGTAAAACGTTCACCACCTTTCATACGTTCACTACCTATAACTCGATCAAGACATCTAGCCAATATTGTCACCGTTGATTTTTCTTTAGAATCATCATCTAGTCGACCAAGAACTCCAACTCAAATTTTCGATAATCCATCTTTTGAACCCGACCTCACAATTGAGAATCCGGAGAATATTCAGGGATAATTCCAAGATCCAGAACCACTAATCATTCCTCCTGAACCACAAACCATTAAATCAGAATCTTCTAGTGATTCGTATTCAACAAATTCAATTATGAAAAATCTGGAACCTCTAAGTATGGAAGACCGAATGAGAGCCACACGCACGGGCCAAGGTCACGCCATTATTAAGCCAGACATTAATGCGCCAGATTATGAAATCAAAGGACAAATCCTACACATGGTAACTAATCAGTGCCAATATAGTGGTGCGCCGAAGGAAGATCCAAACGAACATCTTCGTACGTTTAATAGGATATGTACACTATTCAAAATCCGAGAAGTTGAGGATGAACAGATCTATCTCATGTTGTTTCCCTGGACTTTAAAGGGAGAAGCCAAAGATTGGTTAGAATCGTTACCTGAAGGGGCGATTGACACATGGGATGTTTTAGTTGAGAAATTTCTTAAAAGATTCTTTCCGGCATCTAAAGACGTGAGACTTCAAGGAGAAATTGTTACGTTCACACAAAAGTCAAATGAAACTCTATATGAGGCGTGGACAAGATTTGGAAAGTTGTTGAGAGGATGTCCTCAACACGGTTTAGACACTTATAAAATAGTACAAATATTCTACCAAGGTGTCAACGTTGCTACACGAAAAGACATCGACATAACAGCTGGTGGTTCCATTATGAAGAAAACCGCAACTGAAGCTTACAAAATTATTGATAACACAGCCTCCCACTCTCATGAGTGGCACCAAGAGAAAGATATATATCGTTCATCTAAAGCGGCTAGAGCCGATTCTAGCCATAACTTTGATTCCGTTTCCGCAAAAATAGATGCTTTCGAGAGACGAATGGAAAAAATGAATAAAGATATTCACGCAATACGAATCAGTTGTGAGCAATGCGGTGGACCACACTTAATGAAAGACTGTCACATTGAACAAACGATGGAACAACGTGAGAATGTTGTCTACATGAACCAAAGGCTGGAAAATAGTTATCAGAATAATTATCAACCGCCAAGGCCAAACTTCAATCGAAATCAAAACATTCATTACAATCCAAAAGGACCCGACAATAACTCGTATAACCAACAAGGTCCGAATAACCAATCAACTCAAAACAACACTTTCAATCAACAAAGACCTGGCTTGTATAAACCACCACAACAAACCGAAGAGAAAAAGTCAAATCTGGAAGAAGTGGTATTTAAGCTAGTTGAATCTCAAACACAATTTATTGAAACTCAAACGAATGAGAGGTTTGATCAGTCATTTAGAACTCAACAAGCTTCTATTTTGAATCTAGAAAAACAAGTAGGTACTCTTGTTAGATTGATGAGTGAAAGGAAACAAGGAAAGCTACCGAGTAATACTGAAGTAAATCCTCGGAATGAAAATGTTAATATGGTTTCAACAAATTCTGAAAAACCAGCATCAGAAGATGGGGAGGTTTTAGATGTAAGTAACAATGAAGAAGTTACACCACCACCACCACCAGAGTATGTAAAGCCAGTGGTGACACCATACAGACCACCCATCCCGTTTCCAAGAAAAGGAGTTGAGTATGAGCAAGTAATAGGTAATAAAGTTTGTGATACCTCTGGAAAGAAGAAGAAGAAGAATAAAAAAGTGCAAGAAACAAAAACAGTAGAAGTAAACCCGGTGAAGATAGTTCCACCAAATCCTCCACCTAGGATAGGTGATCCAGGTGAATTTATTGTTCCTTGTCTACTTAGTGATTGTGTCATGTATGATGCACTAGCAGATTTAGGTGCGAGTGTAAGTATTATGCCTCTTTCATTATATAAGAGATTAGGTGTAGGTGAGTTAAGTCCAACGGATATGAGTGTTCGACTCCTTGATCAAACCATTAAGCACCCAGTTGGAATTGCTGACAACCTACTCGTTCAAGTAGGTAATTTAACCTTTCTAGTCGAATTCATTGTCATTGACATAGAAGAGGACTCAAACGTTCCTCTAATTTTAGGTCGACCATTCTTAGCGTCCACCGGGGCGTTATTTGATGTAAGAAAGGATAGAATGACACTTAGTAATGATGAGAAATTGATCACCTTTATTATTCGAAAGTCTAAATCTCCACCAACCAAAACCGTTGAACCAGCGGAAACGATTGGTAAGAACCATGTTGTTTTACCAACTCCAACGGTAATGCTTAACAATAATAGAACGCCTAAGTGTGGGGAAAATGAAGTAACACCTAATGATGACTTGATAATAAAGAACCCCATAGTTGATACGAAATTAAATGACCCCGTTATTAACAGTTCAATGAAGAAACTTTTTAAACGGGTTATTGATGCTAAAAGTAAGGGGAACTTTAAGTTATATAACCGGTTAGTGTCCAATCTGTCGCCTAAAGAAAAGGCGAAGCTAGTTGAATTTATGGATATTATGGAAAAAGCTGGTCACTGGCTTAAAGCAAAAGTCACAGATATGCAAGTTGATTATGGTCCAAGAGAAATTGACGATGAAGTTAATCACAATTTCGACACCACATCTACCTAAGTGTGAGGAGATTCAAATATTCTAAAAAGAAAATGCTGTTTGGAGTTAGTTGTTCTGTTCTCGTGTAGTTCCGAGAATGGAATCCGATTGGTCTTTTCCACTAGCAGACACTAAAGAACTAGTTTTCTCCCCCATTCTGAATTTTTTTTGTTTTTTTTAGGTTTTATATGAAATTAATATGTTTTCTTTTTAAGTTTTGTGTGAATTTAAAAACAAAAATTTACTTTATTTCATTAAGTTGAAAAAAAATGATTTCTAAAATTCGTCGTGAGTTGAAGATTAGGTCGTTGAGCCGAAATTACTTTACCCGAGGGTGGGGCGAAAAATTTTGTCATCATTATTTTTAATTTTATTGATTTAAAGTATGCAAAAAAAAAATATTTGATTTTATAAATTTTTGAACGTGGGGTAATAAACCCAACTTTAAAAATATGTATATATGTTTGTATTTTATCATGTAAACAACAGGGTAAAACAACGCACTTTCAAAGACTAACATTAAGTTCAGCAAAAGCTACTGATTTTGACGACAAGATACAAAACAACAAATGTGATATAATAAATGAAGGAATGAACGATGAGGCACGCCATCTATCATTTGACGAGCTTTGCAATTACAAACTGGGTATTTTTAATCACTTTCCTACACTAATCACCCTCATGAATTTATAATTATAGTCTGATTTCATGCAAATGAGGGCATTGCATGATCTCAAGTGTGGGGAAGGGTTATAAATTCTCTCGGGTTTATACTTGGCTTATTTTCTAAATATTATGAAAATTTTAAAATTTTTTAACTAAATGAATTCAAAATCATGTTTATACATATTTATGAACGATAAAACTAGGTGTTAATGCCGAAATTATTGTTACCTCGGAAAGGACATAAATTGAGAAGCAACTAAAACGCTTGAATTTATTTATTAAGATATAAAAAGACGCATGAAAAAAGCCAAGTGTGGGGAGAATGTACCAAGTTATTTAATTAAAAACTATCTATCACATGTTTTTGTAAAGTTATTGCAGGTGCTTTTACTTTGGACTAAATTAACTGGTTTACCCGATTTACTGTAAGAAAGATGGATCTACACGATGAATCAATTCCATCATTAAAAGGAAGTAAAGTCTTCCGAAAAAGAAACGCGCTTCTTGATTTAGGTCATGAAGTTGTCGTCCAGACCAGCTGTAGGTTGACGAAAAATCTAGAAAAGTCATCTCTAAAATCAGCAGGAAATCCACGGACCTCAGCATCAAACAGGGTCGCCATGTGGTCAGATTTATCCTAACCATGAGAAGGATTTATCTCGCACAATGGGGGGCACCGTGCAAATTAGCTTGATAAGACTAATGAATCAAATCCCCAAAAAGGATAATCTCCTTAAAGATCAAAAATCAGCTTTTAAGACTGATATTACTCAATCCTAGAGATTGACCTTAAAGATTGAGAATTACAAACTCATGGAATTCAATGATATCTAAACTCGAGCTTGAACGAGAAAATATTTTGATCAAAAATAAAACCGATTTGTTTTCTGAAAACCTATTTTCAATGCGTTCATTACCATTGAACGTAAAATCCTGAGAATTCATCAGAATTCATTAGGTCACCTGAACCAAATCGGGTGTCAACCGTAAGAAATGGTGGTTGCATAGCATGGTCGGAGACAGGACCTTGTGCCAGACCGAAAAATCATAGGATGATCTTTACTATTGCTCCTACAAAGGATAGTACTAGCATCCGACACGTTTTAAGACCATAATCATATGCATGTCATTAGACATTGCCTTAACAGTTTCTTGTTCATCGCTTTCCTTTACAACCGGACGGTAGTTTGCCGAAAGGTAATATACGGGACAAGTAAACTGGACGTGTTGCTTTCCTAATACAAGGTTAGCAAGTGGGTAACACAAAGCCACAAGTGTTGAGCTAAAATTTTCAAATCTGAAACCCACACAACCCACAAAAATATTTTGCAAACACCGGTGAAGGGTTATTCCGAAAAACTTGTCTAGGGTAAAAGCTAGATTGAATTTTCAAAAGATCAAATGTTTTCATAAAGATCCAATTTCCTAACGGATCTAAATTTTCATATTCATGTGGAACTGTAAACTGCCTTTCAAATGTGCACTTTGCTTTGGAAACCGAAAGTAAATCGGCTATTTGATTGCAAGTGTCGTTGACCTAAACCCGAGGCAACTGTGGATGACACACCCACCTTTAACCATGGTTCTATCATTACTATCATTGTTTATACCACCATATCAAAATCACTAATGTATAAAGTGTGATGAATAAAAAAGTGATTCATGTATGTTTTTATTTCAAGTTCTGTATTGCTTGAGGACAAGCAATGCTCAAGTGTGGGGATATTTGATAAGGCTAAAAAGGAACATATATTTCATAGCAATATCCCTTCTAAATAATAGGTTTTCATATGTAATTGTATTATATTTTCATTGTAATTGTTTAAATAAATAAGTGCGAAGACAAAAGGCGAAAACGAAGATTTGAAGACGCAAACGTCCAAAAAGCTCAAATGTACAAGATACTATCCAAGTGGTTCAAATTATTGATGAGAAACGTCTAAAAATGAGAAGAATACAAGTTACAAAACGCAAAGTACAAGATATTAAATTATACGCAAGGACGTTCGAAAATTCGGAACCGAGACATGAACCAACTTTCAACGCTCGACGCAACGGAGCTAAAATTACAAGTTAACTATGCTCAAGAATATAATATAATATTTAAATAATTCATAATAAGAATAATAATAAATAATAAAAAGTTGTTAATTGAGCATAGTTAAGGGGTCATAAGTGAAAATTTCAAATTACCAATTGTCTATAAAATGAAATTCACGGTGTAATGAAAAATACACCTTTCTTCATATTTCTTTCTCTCTTCTGTAATATGTAATATATATTTATATTATAATTTTAATATAAGTTAATTTTAATAATAAAGTTATGGTTTAGTTGGGTTATTGTAAGAAATATTTTACGGGTTTTAAGTCGAAATTCTGTCCGTGCAACGCTACGCGATTAATCATCACTGTAAGCTATGTTCTTCCTTTTTAATTTAATGTCTCGTAACTAAGTTATTATTATGCTTATTTGAGCCGAAGTAATCGTGATGTTGGGCTAAAATATTAAGACGGGGTTATTGAACTTTGTACCATAATTACGGTTTGGGCAAAAGACCGACACTTGTGGAAATTGGACTATTGACTATTAATAGATGGGGGGTATTGTCTAATTGAGTGACAACTCATTGGAGTCTGTCGAACCTATCTTCAAATTAATTAACCTAATAATTAATAATGATTATGGTTGTCCTATTTAGTGACGTTGTCCTATTATAATCATTTAATTAATTATTCGGGTTGGGTAATTGATTATTCAAACTGATCAAGTGGGTAAATTAATATTCATATCTAATCAAAACAGGGGTGGATTACATACAGTGATAACTGGTGTAATTGTTGACAGAAGTGATAACTGCGTCACAGTTTAAATCCTTAATTAGTTGGAATATTTGACTTCGGGTATAAGGGTAATTTGACGAGGACACTCGCACTTTATATTTATGACCGATGGACTATTATGGACAAAAACCAGATAGGTATCAAATAAACCATGACAAAGGACAATTAACCCGAATAACAATTAATTAAAATCAAAACGTTAAACATCATGATTACGGAAGTTTAAATAAGCATAATTCTTTTATTGTATTTCTCATCGTATCTTTATTTACTGTCATTTTATTACTCGCAATTTTATTTACTGTCATTTTTTTACGCACTTTAATTATCGTCATTTATCTTTGCGCTTAAAATATAGAATCGACAAACCGGTCATTAAACGGTAAAACCCCCCTTTTATAATAATATTACTACTTATATAATTATAGATATTTTGTATAAATATAGTTGTTAAAAATATAGTACGTAATCACTAGCTCCCTGTGGAACGAACCGGACTTACTAAAAACTACACTACTCTACGATTAGGTACACTACCTATAGTGTTGGATTACAGAAAAAAAATAAAGAGCTGCAACAGCTCAGTTTCACTCCCCATAACAGAAAATAAACTGCGAAAACCCACGAAAAAACCCGAGAAAAAACCCCCAAAATCACAATTTTTAACCGTTAATCACCAAATCTTTTACTAAAATTATGTTGAGAAGGATGCTATCTAAGTATTACTCAAGAAAAACGGTAAATTTCTACACCTAAACACCATTTAATCCGAAATTTGGTGTTCTTGAGTAATTTTTTTTCCAATTTGATTTTGATGCTTTTTAGTGTAATTAGGCTTAAATTGTTTATGTATTATGCTTGTATAACCTAGTTTGATGCTATTTAACATGATTAGAAGCCTTAAACTTCAAATTTTGAATAATCTAGGGTTTATGTTCTTGAGCAATTTGGGGCTTTTTGATATAAACAGGTTATGGCCGATTTTTGTCATGAATTGTTGCTAAAATAAGTAGTGTAACATGTTTAGGTAGTTAAATGATCCAAACTTTGAGCCTAAATATGATTTTGAGAATTAAAGTGGACTTTTTCAAGTCTAAAATTCATGAACTTGATTTTTGAAAGATAATGCCATTTGAGACTTGTTTAATTGCTAGTAATGATTATTTTGACATGTTATTTGAGTTGAATGCTTATGAACTTGGCGAACATTTTCGTATATGCTTATTTGAAAAAGTGTAGATTTGATGAAAATATGAAAATAAGCTTAAGTTTGATATAAATTGATAATGTCATTGTAATTATTTTGATTGATGATTTTGCTTACACTAATGCATATTTGTATGCACAAAATTTGTGTTTGATGTGTTTTGCAGACTGAAAGGGGTGAATCTTCATCCCAAGCCCGCAATGCTCCTGCTGAGAATTTGGAACAACAGGAGGTGGATAACTACTACAAGCAGGATATACCTCATCCAGTCATAACCTTTTCCGATATGCACTTGGAAGAGTTGCACCTGAACCTGAGATTTGACAGACTTTGGATAGATTATCCAAAATATCAAAGGGGTTTGCATACTCTTCATTCTAAGGTTGTTGAGGTACCGAGGGTCATAGAATGGGGACCCTTAGAAGCTGTAGAATTGGCCGGGCCAATTAGGGAATTACTTGTACAGAGGTATGGTAATTCTACTTTTAATGACTGGGTACGTTTATTCACCATGCGTAGACCTGTATATAAAGTATGGTGTGAAGAATTGTTATGTAGTATAGAGTTGAATGATCGGGTAGCTAGTTTAAACGATCGTTCTTTTATTAGATTTTTGTTAGGCGGTTCGATACGCCACATGTCTTTACTGGACATGGCTCAGGCTTTACGTATATATACGCCTGAGGAGTTAGCGTCTGCCGATTGTAGAGGATTGATACTAAACAGTAGAAAGATAGATAAAAATTTTGATACACACGGTGTGTGGAGTCAAATGACAAGCCATCACCGTTTCAAAGGGGGAAATTACTCTTATTTGGATATAGATAGAGCCGAATTAAGAGTGATACATAGGTTTTTAGCTAATTCGATTACACAAAGGGGTAAGAACAAGGAAAAAGTAAATGAACAGGATTTGTTTTACCATATGTGTATTCGAGACCCACAAAGCGCTGTAAGTATACCATATTGTGTGGGTTATTATTTATCAGCTATGGTTCAGGGGATGCGATCGCATAGCATAATAGGAGGTGGTATTTTTATTACTTTGATTGGTGAATATCTCGGTGTGGATATAAGTCGGGGGGGATTATTGGTAGAAGAACCAGAACCCCGCGATACTATAGGTTTAAATGTATACCATGGTGCAAAAGTTTTGAAGAGGCGAAATAACGCCGCAGTACGATACCATGGTAGACATCCACAGGTGGAGAGAAACCAACAGCAAGGTAATGTAGGAGGGGGGAATGAGATGCAAGAAATGCAAAGGTTTATAGCTTCTCAGGAATACGAAAATGCTAGACAGAGAGCATTTGAAGATTGGCAAGTTCATCAGAACCAAATCATAGCTCATTGCCAACATATAGGTAGAAACTATATTCCTACACCGAAACCCATCTTCCCTCCCTGGTCTATAGAGATGCAGCCACCATATCCTACGTATGACCCTGCCGAAGCATTCTATAGCACATATGGTTATGCCTGGAACCCCTATTGGTACCAGTATCATCCCTAGTATACTTAGTTTTATTTATTTTGTAATTTGTAATTATTGATACGTTTAATACTTTTGTTAATATTGTAATAGTTTTTATAATTGTCCAACTTTCAGTCTTAGATTTTAATAATTTTTGAATGTGGGGTAATATACCAAACTTCAAAAATATGTATATATGGTTGCAGTTTATCTTATGTACACAACAGGGTAAAACAACGCATTTTCAAAGACTGGCATTAAGTTCAGCAAAAGCAACTAATTTTGACGACAAGATGCAAAATATATGTGAAATAACAACAAGACGGAATGAACAAATGATGTGCACCATTTATCATTCAGCTAGCAAACGCCAATATATTTGGAAACTTTGGTAAAAATTTAATCATTTTCACACAAATCACCCTCAATAATTTAAATTGTTACTGATTTCTTGCAAATGAGGGCATTGCAAGATCTTAAGTGTGGGGAGGGGCTAAATTCTTTCGGATTTTAAAATTTTTATCTTAAACACTTGGTTACCATTAAAAATACTAGTAAAGCAGTAGTTGTATTAGAATCTAGTGCTCTCTGATAATAAAGAACAGCCCTAGTCTTATATACTAACTACCCAATTCTAGTAAAATTTTTCAAAATTTTCAATTAAATGAACTCAAAATCATGTTTATACATATTTATGAACGATAAAACTAGGTTTTAACACCGAAATTATTGTTACCTCGAAAAGGACATAAATTGAGAAACAAACTAAAATGTTAAAATTCATTTAAAATGGAATAGAGGACGATAAAAAGGAAAATAAAAGCCAAGTGTGGGAAAATTTACCAAGTTATCTTAAACATATGTCACATATATCTGTAACAAATAACTGAAAATACTTTTGCTTTGGACTAAACTAAACTGTTTTACCCGATGAAAGAAAAGAAGAGATGGATCTACACGATGAATCAATTCCATCATTAAAAGGAAGTAAAGTCTTCCGAAAAAGACACGCGCTTCTTGATTTAGGTCATGAAGTTGTCGTCCAGACCAGCTGTAGGTTGACGAAAAATCTAGAAAAGTCATCACTAAAATCAGCAGGAAATCCACGGACCTCAGCATTAAACAGGGTCGCCAAGTGGTCAGATTTATCCTAACCATGAGAAGGATTTATCTCGTACAATGGGGGGCACCATGCAAACTAGCTTGATAAGACTAATGAATCAGATCCCCAGAAAGGATAATCTCCTTAAAGATTAAAAATCAGCTTTTAAGACTGATATTACTCAATCCTAGAGATTGACCTTAAAGATTGAGAATTCAAACTCATGGAATTCAATGATATCTAAACTTGAGCTTGAACGAGAAAATATTTTGATCAAAATTACAAACCGATTTGTTTTCTGAAAACCCTATTTTCAATGCGTTCATTACCATTGAACGTAAAATCCTAGGAATTCACCTGGAATTCATTAGGTCACCTGAACTAAAACGGGTGTCAACCGTAAGAACGGTGGTTGCATAGTGGTCAAAGACAGGACCTTGTGCCATACCGAAAAATTATGAGGGTGAGCTTTACTATTGCTCCTACCAAGGATAGTAATTGCGTCCGACACGTTATAAACCATAATTAAAAGCATGTCAGGGGACATTGCCTTAACAGTTGCTTGTTCAACGCTTTCCTTTACAACCGGATGGTAGTTTACCGAAAGGTAATATACGGGACAAGTAAACTGGACGTGTTGCTTTCCAAATACAAGGTTAGCAAGTGGGTGACACAAAACCATAAGTTTTGAGCTAAAATTTTCAAATCTGAAACCCACCAAACCCACAAAAATATTTTGCAAACACCGGTAAAGGGTTATCCCGAAAAACTTATCTAGGGTAAAAACTAGATTTAAATTTCAAAAGATCAAATGTTTTCATAAAGATCCAATTTCCTTAATGGATCTAATTTTTTATAGTCATGTGGGACTGTAAACCATATCGTTACTACCATTGTTTATACCGCCGTATAGAAAATCACTGATGTACAAAGTGTGAAGAATAAAGAAGTGATTCTAGTATTTCAAGACGATATTGCTTGAGGACAAGCAACGCTCAAGTGTGGGAATATTTGATAATGCTAAAAACGAACATATATTTCATAGCATTATTCCTCAACAAAGACAAGCTTTTAGTTGCAATTGTTCTATTTACAAGTGATATTCGTTTAAATAATAAAAGGTGAAGACAAAAGACAGATTCGACGAATTGAAGACGCAAACGACCAAAAAGCTCAAAAGTACAAAAGACAATCAAAAAGGTTCCAATTATTGATAAGAAACGTCTCGAAATTACAAGAGTACAAGATTCAAAACGCAAAGTACAAGATATTAAATTGTACGCAAGGACGTTCGAAAATCCGGAACCGGGACCAGAGTCAACTCTTAACGCTCGACGCAACGGACTAAAAATTACAAGTTAACTATGTATATAAATATAATATAATATATAATTAATTATATTAATTATATATATATTATATTTATAAATAAAAACCGTCGGCAGAGAAAGACTCCAAGGGACTGAGCTGTAATTTCATTCTCCGCGACTTGCGGAGTTTGAAGGCAAAAATGCCGCGAGTCGCGGAGCCCCAAAAGTCGACTTTTCCTATAAAAGCAACCGAATTCTGATCGCAAATCAATAATCTTTTTCTTCTTCTCTCATATATACGTAAAACATATATATATATAATTTATATTTTAATTTTAATTTTAATTATAATTCTAATAATAAGGGTATGTTAGCGAATGTTGTAAGGGTGTAAGTCGAAATTCTGTCCGTGTAACGCTACGCTATTTTTAATCATTGTAAGTTATGTTCAACCTTTTTATATTAATGTCTCGTAGCTAAGTTATTATTATGCTTATTTAAAACGAAGTAATCATGATGTTGGGCTAATTACTAAAATTGGGTAATTGGGCTTTGTACCATAATTGGGGTTTGGACAAAAGAACGACACTTGTGGAAATTAGACTATGGGCTATTAATGGGCTTTATATTTGTTTAACTAAATGATAGTTTGTTAATGTTAATATAAAGATTTACAATTGGGCATCCCTATAAATTACCATATACACTCGATCGGACACGATGGGCTGGATATTTATATGTACGCATAATCGTTCATTTAACCGGACACGGGAATGGATTAATAGCCACTAGAATAATTAAAACAGGGGTAAAATTATGTACAAGGACACTTGGTATAATTGATAACAAAATATTAAAACCTTGAGTTACACTCAGTCGACATCCTGGTGTAATTATTAAACAAAGTATTAAAATCTTGTTACAGTTTAAGTCCCCAATTAGTTGGAATATTTAACTTCGGGTATAAGGATAATTTGACGAGGACACTCTCATTTTATATTTATGACTGATGGACTGTTATGGACAAAAACCAGACGGACATATTAAATAATCCAGGACAAAGGACAATTAACCCATGGGCATAAAACTAAAATCAACACGTCAAACATCATGATTACGGAAGTTTAAATAAGCATAATTCTTTTATTTCATATTTAATTTCCTTTATTTTATATTTAATTTCACTTCTAATTATCGCATTTTTATTGTTATTGTATTTAATCGCACTTTTAATTATCGTACTTTTTAATTACGCAAGTTTATTTTATCGCACTTTTATTATTCGCAATTTCATTTATCGTTATTTACTTTACGCTTTAATTTAAGTCTTGTATTTATTTTTAATATTTTACATTTGGTTTTAACTACGACTAAAGTTTTAAAATCGACAAACCGGTCATTAAACGGTAAAAACCCCCCTTTATAATAATAATATTACTTAAATATATATTTGTATTTTTATAAAAGTAAATTAATATAGCGTTGAGCTTTGTTTAAAAAAGATTCCCTGTGGAACGAACCGGACTTACTAAAAACTACACTACTGTACGATTAGGTACACTGCCTATAAGTGTTGTAGCAAGGTTTAAGTATATCCGTTCTCTAAATAAATAAATATCTTGTGTAAAAATATATCGTATTTAATAGTATTTCCTGCAAAAATTTAATACTATTTTGTATACACCCCCTACGACATCAAGTATTTTTGGCGCCGCTGTCGGGGTGTATATAAAACAAATCCTGTTCCTTTTTCGCGGTATTTTATATAATTTATATATAAAACGTATTTTAGCTAATTCGATTACACAAAGGGGTAAGAACAAGGAAAAAGTAAATGAACATGATTTGTTTTACCATATGTGTATTCGAGACCCACAAAGCGCTGTAAGTATACCATATTGTGTGGGTTATTATTTATCAGCTATGGTTCGGGGATGCGACCGCATAGCATAATAGGAGGTGGTATTTTTATTACTTTGATTGGTGAATATCTCGGTGTGGATATAAGTCGGGGGGGATTATTAGTAGAAGAACCGGAACCCCGCGATACTATAGGTTTAAATGTATACCATGGTGCGAAAGTTTTGAAGAGGCGAAATAACGCCGCAGTACGATACCATGGTAGACATCCACAGGTGGAGAGAAACCAACAGCAAGGTAATGTAGGAGGGGGGAATGAGATGCAAGAAATGCAAAGGTTTATAGCTTCTCAGGAATACGAAAATGCTAGACAGAGAGCATTTGAAGATTGACAAGTTCATCAGAACCAAATCATAGCTCATTGCCAACATATAGGTAGAAACTATATTCCTACACCGAAACCCATCTTCCCTCCCTGGTCTATAGAGATGCAGCCACCATATCCTACGTATAACCCTGCCGAAGCATTCTATAGCACCTATGGTTATGCCTGGAACCCCTATTGGTACCAGTATCATCCCTAGTATACTTAGTTTTATTTATTTCAAAAATACTTGATGTGCAGCGGGGCGTATATAAAATAGTTATTAATTTTAGCAGGAAATACTATTAAATACGATACAATTTTACACAAGATATTTATTTATTTATAGAATGGATATACTTAAACCTTGCTACAACACTTATAGGTAGTGTACCTAATCGTACAGTAGTGTAGTTTTTAGTAAGTCCGGTTCGTTCCACAGGGAATCTTTTTTAAACAAAGCTCAACGCTATATTAGTTTATTTTTATAAAAATACAAATATATATATAAGTAAGTAATATTATTATTATAAAGGGGGGTTTTTACCGTTTAATGACCGGTTTGTCGATTTTAAAACTTTAGTCACAGTTAAAATCAAATGTAAAATATTAAAAATGAATACATGACTTAAATTAAAGCATAAAGTAAATAACGATAATGAAATTTCGAATAATAAAAGTGCGATAAAATAAACTTTCGATAATTAAAAAGTACGATAATTAAAAGTGTAATTAAATACAATAATAATAAAAATGCGATATTTAGAAGTGCAATTAAATATAAAATAAAGGAAATTAAATATGAAATAAAAGAATTATGCTTATTTAAACTTCCGTAATCATGATGTTTGACGTGTTGATTTTAGTTTTATGCCCATGGGTTAATTGTCCTTTGTCCTGGATTATTTAATATGTCCGTCTGGTTTTTGTCCATAACAGTCCATCAGTCATAAATATAAAATGTGAGTGTCCTCGTCAAATTATTCTTATACCCGAAGTTAAATATTCCAACTAATTGGGGATTTAAACTGTAACAAGATTTTAATACTTTGTTTAATAATTACACCAGGATGTCGACTGAGTGTAACCCAAGGTTTTAATATTTTGTTATCAATTATACCAAGTTTCCTTTGTACATAATTTCACCCCTGTTTTAATTATTCTAGTGGCTATTAATCCATTCCAGTGTCCGGTTAAATGAACGATTATTCGTACATATAAATACCCCGCCCATCGTGTCCGATCGAGTGTATATGGTAATTTATAGGGACGCCCAATTGTAAATCTTTATATTAACATTAACAAACTATCATTTAGTTAAACAAATATAAAGCCCATTAATAGCCCATAGTCTAATTTCCACAAGTGTCGTTCTTTTGTCCAAACCCCAATTATGGTACAAAGCCCAATTACCCAATTTTAGTAATTAGCCCAACATCATGATTACTTCGTTTTAAATAAGCATAATAATAACTTAGCTACGAGACATTAATGTAAAAAGGTTGAACATAACTTACAATGATTAAAAATAGCGTAGCGTTACACGGACAGAATTTCGACTTATACCCTTACAACATTTGCTAACATACCCTTATTATTAGAATTATAATTAAAATTAAAATTAAAATATAAATTATATATATATATTTTACGTATATATGAGAGAAGAAGAAAAAGATTATTAATTGCGATCAGAATTCGGTTGCTTTTATAGGAAAAGTCGACTTTTGAGGCTCCGCGACTCGCGGCATTTTTGCCTTCAAACTCCGCGAGTCGCGGAGAATGAAATTACAGCTCAGTCCCTTGGAGTCTTTCTCTGCCGACGGTTTTTATTTATAAATATAATATATATATAATTAATATAATTAATTATATATTATATTATATTTATATACATAGTTAACTTGTAATTTTTAGTCCGTTGCGTCGAGCGTTAAGAGTTGACTCTGGTCCCGGTTCCGGATTTTCGAACGTCCTTGCGTACAATTTAATATCTTGTACTTTGCGTTTTGAATCTTGTACTCTTGTAATTTCGAGATGTTTCTTATCAATAATTGGAACCTTTTTGATTGTCTTTTGTACTTTTGAGCTTTTTGGTCGTTTGCGTCTTCAATTCGTCGAATCTGTCTTTTGTCTTCACCTTTTATTATTTAAACGAATATCACTTGTAAATAGAACAATTGCAACTAAAAGCTTGTCTTTCTTGAGGAATAATGCTATGAAATATATGTTCGTTTTTAGCATTATCAAATATTTCCACACTTGAGCGTTGCTTGTCCTCAAGCAATATCGTCTTGAAATACTAGAATCACTTCATTATTCTTCACACTTTGTACATCAGTGATTTTCTATACGGCGGTATAAACAATGGTAGTAACGATATGGTTTACAGTCCCACATGACTATAAAAAATTAGATCCATTAAGGAAATTGGATCTTTATGAAAACATTTGATCTTTTGAAAATTAAATCTAGTTTTTACCCTAGATAAGTTTTCCGGGATAACCCTTTACCGGTGTTTGCAAAATATTTTTGTGGGTTTGGTGGGTTTCAGATTTGAAAATTTTAGCTCAAAACTTATGGTTTTGTGTCACCCACTTGCTAACCTTGTATTTGGAAAGCAACACGTCCAGTTTACTTGTCCCGTATATTACCTTTCGGTAAACTACCATCCGGTTGTAAAGGAAAGCGTTGAACAAGCAACTGTTAAGGCAATGTCCCCTGACATGCTTTTAATTATGGTTTATAACGTGTCGGACGCAATTACTATCCTTGGTAGGAGCAATAGTAAAGCTCACCCTCATAATTTTTCGGTATGGCACAAGGTCCTGTCTTTGACCACTATGCAACCACCGTTCTTACGGTTGACACCCGTTTTAGTTCAGGTGACCTAATGAATTCCAGGTGAATTCCTAGGATTTTACGTTCAATGGTAATGAACGCATTGAAAATAGGGTTTTCAGAAAACAAATCGGTTTGTAATTTTGATCAAAATATTTTCTCGTTCAAGCTCAAGTTTAGATATCATTGAATTCCATGAGTTTGAATTCTCAATCTTTAAGGTCAATCTCTAGGATTGAGTAATATCAGTCTTAAAAGCTGATTTTTAATCTTTAAGGAGATTATCCTTTCTGGGGATCTGATTCATTAGTCTTATCAAGCTAATTTGCATGGTGCCCCCCCATTGTACGAGATAAATCCTTCTCATGGTTAGGATAAATCTGACCACTTGGCGACCCTGTTTAATGCTGAGGTCCGTGGATTTCCTGCTGATTTTAGTGATGACTTTTCTAGATTTTTCGTCAACCTACAGCTGGTCTGGACGACAACTTCATGACCTAAATCAAGAAGCGCGTGTCTTTTTCAGAAGACTTTACTTCCTTTTAATGATGGAATTGATTCATCGTGTAGATCCATCTCTTCTTTTCTTTCATCGAGTAAAACAGTTTAGTTTAGTCCAAAGCAAAAGTATTTTCAGTTATTTGTTACAGATATATGTGACATATGTTTAAGATAACTTGGTAAATTTTCCCACACTTGGCTTTTATTTTCCTTTTTATCGTCCTCTATTCCATTTTAAATGAATTTTAACATTTTAGTTTGTTTCTCAATTTATGTCCTTTCCGAGGTAACAATAATTTCGGTGTTAAAACCTAGTTTTATCGTTCATAAATATGTATAAACATGATTTTTAGTTCATTTAATTGAAAATTTTGAAAAATTTTACTAGAATTGGGTAGTCAGTATATAAGACCAGGGCTGTTCTTTATTATCAGAGAGCACTAGATTCTAATACAACTACTGCTTTACTAGTATTTTTAATGGTAACCAAGTGTATAAAGTTAAAATTTTTTAAAATCCGAAAGAATTTAACCCCTTCCCACACTTAAGATCTTGCAATGCCCTCATTTGCAAGAAATCAGTAACAATTTAAATTATTGAGGGTGATTTGTGTGAAAATGATTAAATTTTACCAAAGTTTCCAAATATATTGGCGTTTGTTTGCTGAATGATAAATGGTGCACATCATTTGTTCATTCCGTCTTGTTGTTATTTCACATATATTTTGCATCTTGTCGTCAAAATTAGTTGCTTTTGCTGAACTTAATGCCAGTCTTTGAAAATGCGTTGTTTTATCCTGTTGTGTACATAAGATAAACTGCAAACATATATACATAATTTTGAAGTTTGGTATATTACCCCACATTTAAAAATTATTAAAATCTAAGAATAAAAGTTAGACAATTATAAAAATGATTACAATATTAACAAAAGTATTAAACGTATCAATAATTACAAAGGGGTAAGAACAAGGAAATTAGACGGGGTGTATATATATATTTATTTTGAAGGTTTAAGTATATCCATTCTACAAATTTAATACTATTAATTTGTATCGCTTTAACTAAATGATAGTTTGTTAATGTTAATATAAAGATTTACAATTGGGCATCCCTATAAATTACCATATACACTCAATCGGACACGATGGGCGGGGTATTTATATGTACGAATAATCGTTCATTTAACCGGACACGAGAATGGATTAATAGCCACTAGAATAATTAAAACAGGGGTGAAATTATGTACAAAGGACACTTGGTATAATTGATAACAAAATATTAAAACCTTGGGTTACACTCAGTCGACATCCTGGTGTAATTATTAAACAAAGTATTAAAATCTTGTTACAGTTTAAATCCCCAATTAGTTGGAATATTTAACTTCGGGTATAAGGATAATTTGACGAGGGCACTCGCACTTTATATTTATGACTGATGGACTGTTATGGACAAAAACCAGACGGACATATTAAATAATCCAGGACACAGGACAATTAACCCATGGGCATAAAACAAAAATCAACACGTCAAACATCATGATTACGGAAGTTTAAATAAGCATAATTCTTTTATTTCATATTTAATTACCTTTATTTTATATTTAATTGCACTTCTAATTATCGCACTTTTATTTATTGTTATTTAATCGCACTTTTAATTATCGTACTTTTTAATTATCGCAATTTTATTTTATCGCACTTTTATTGCAATTTCAATATCGTTATTTATTTTACGCTTTAAATTAAGTCTTTTATTTATTTAATATTTTACATTAGGTTTTAACTGCGACTAAAGTTTTAAAATCGACAAACCGGTCATTAAACGGTAAAAACCCCCCTTTATAATAATAATATTACTTATATATATATTTGTATTTTTATAAAAGTAAACTAATATAGCGTTAAGCTTTGTTTAAAGATTTCCCTGTGGAACGAACCGGACTTACTAAAAACTACACTACTGTACGATTATGTACACTGCCTATAAGTGTTGTAGCAAGGTTTAAGTATATCCATTCTATAAATAAATAAATATCTTGTGTAAAATTGTATCGTATTTAATAGTATTTCCTGCTAAAATTAATAACTATTTTATATACACCCCGCTGCACATCAAGTATTTTTGGCGCCGCTGCCGGGGCGTATATTTATTTAAACTATAGATGCACATGCAGAATTATTAGAATAAATAACAAGTGATATTCGTAGGAAGTAATCACAAGTGATATTATGCATTATAGTATTTTATTATATTTATATGCTAAAAACGAACATATATTTCATAGCATTATTCCTCAAGAAAGACAAGCTTTTAGTTGCAATTGTTCTATTTACAAGTGATATTCGTTTAAATAATAAAAGGTGAAGACAAAAGACAGATTCGACGAATTGAAGACGCAAACGACCAAAAAGCTCAAAAGTACAAAAGACAATCAAAAAGGTTCCAATTATTGATAAGAAACGTCTCGAAATTACAAGAGTACAAGATTCAAAACGCAAAGTACAAGATATTAAATTGTACGCAAGGACGTTCGAAAATCCGGAACCGGGACCAGAGTCAACTCTTAACGCTCGACGCAACGGACTAAAAATTACAAGTTAACTATGTATATAAATATAATATAATATATAATTAATTATATTAATTATATATATATATATATTATATTTATAAATAAAAACCGTCGGCAGAGAAAGACTCCAAGGGACTGAGCTGTAATTTCATTCTCCGCGACTCGCGGAGTTTGAAGGCAAAAATGCCGCGAGTCGCGGAGCCCCAAAAGTCGACTTTTCCTATAAAAGCAACCGAATTCTGATCGCAAATCAAATAATCTTTTTCTTCTTCTCCTCATACGTAAAATATATATATATATATTTATAATTTATATTTTAATTTTAATTATAATTCTAATAATAAGGGTATGTTAGCGAATGTTGTAAGGGTGTAAGTCGAAATTCTGTCCGTGTAACGCTACACTATTTTTAATCATTGTAAGTTATGTTCAACCTTTTTATATTAATGTCTCGTAGCTAAGTTATTATTATGCTTATTTAAAACGAAGTAATCATGATGTTGGGCTAATTACTAAAATTGGGTTAATTGTCCTTTGTCCTGGATTATTTAATATGTCCGTCTGGTTTTTGTCCATAACAGTCCATCAGTCATAAATATAAAGTGCGAGTGCTAATTGATGTGTGAAAATTGTTTAATATAGCATTATTCGTAAAATGATTATATATTACACCAAAAACTTTATGTAATTATAAAGCCGCATTATAATTATTTTTGTTATCAAATATAATTTATTGTTATTTAATCGCACTTTTAATTATCGTACTTTTTAATTATCGCAATTTTATTTTATCGCACTTTTATTGCAATTTCATTATCGTTATTTATTTTACGCTTTAAATTAAGTCTTTTATTTATTTAATATTTTACATTAGGTTTTAACTGCGACTAAAGTTTTAAAATCGACAAACCGGTCATTAAACGGTAAAAACCCCCCTTTATAATAATAATATTACTTATATATATGTTTGTATTTATTTAATATTTAATATTTTGTGTAAAAGTGCGATTAAATACAATAACAATAAAAATGCGATAATTAGAAGTGCAATTAAATATAAAATAAAGGAAATTAAATATGAAATAAAAGAATTATGCTTATTTAAACTTTCGTAATCATGATGTTTGACGTGTTGATTTTAGTTTTATGCCCATGGGGACCCATTAACTTTAAATTCAGCGGGGTGTATATAAGGGGTATAAAATACTATTAATTTTTAGCAGGAAATACTATTAAATACGATACAATTTTACACAAAATATTTATTTATTTATAGAATGGATATACTTAAACCTTGCTACAACACTTATAGGCAGTGTACCTAATCGTACAGTAGTGTAGTTTTTAGTAAGTCTGGTTCGTTCCACAGGGAATCTTTTTTAAACAAAGCTCAACGCTATATAAAAATACAAACATATATATAAGTAATATTATTATTATAAAGGGGGGTTTTTACCGTTTAATGACCGGTTTGTCGATTTTAAAACTTTATTCGCAGTTAAAACCTAATGTAAAATATTAAATAAATAAAAGACTTAATTTAAAGCGTAAAATAAATAACGATAATGAAATTGCAATAAAAGTGCGATAAAATAAAATTGCGATAATTAAAAAGTACGATAATTAAAAGTGCGATTAAATAACAATAAATAAAAGTGCGATAATTAGAAGTGCAATTAAATATAAAATAAAGGTAATTAAATATGAAATAAAAGAATTATGCTTATTTAAACTTCCGTAATCATGATGTTTGACGTGTTGATTTTTGTTTTATGCCCATGGGTTAATTGTCCTTTGTCCTGGATTATTTAATATGTCCGTCTGGTTTTTGTCCATAACAGTCCATCAGTCATAAATATAAAGTGCGAGTGCCCTCGTCAAATTATCCTTATACCCGAAGTTAAATATTCCAACTAATTGGGGATTTAAACTGTAACAAGATTTTAATACTTTGTTTAATAATTACACCAGGATGTCGACTGAGTGTAACCCAAGGTTTTAATATTTTGTTATCAATTATACCAAGTGTCCATTGTACATAATTTCACCCCTGTTTTAATTATTCTAGTGGCTATTAATCCATTCCCGTGTCCGGTTAAATGAACGATTATTCGTACATATAAATACCCCGCCCATCGTGTCCGATTGAGTGTATATGGTAATTTATAGGGACGCCCAATTGTAAATCTTTATATTAACATTAACAAACTATCATTTAGTTAAACAAATATAAAGCCCATTAATAGCCCATAGTCTAATTTCCACAAGTGTCGTTCTTTTTTCCAAACCCCAATTATGGTACAAAGCCCAATTACCCAATTTTAGTAATTAGCCCAACATCATGATTACTTCGTTTTAAATAAGCATAATAATAACTTAGCTACGAGACATTAATATAAAAAGGTTGAACATAACTTACAATGATTAAAAATAGCGTAGCGTTACACGGACAGAATTTCGACTTACACCCTTACAACATTCGCTAACATACCCTTATTATTAGAATTATAATTAAAATTAAAATATAAATTATAAATATATATATATATATTTTACGTATGAGGAGAAGAAGAAAAATATTATTGATTTGCGATCAGAATTCGGTTGCTTTTATAGGAAAAGTCGACTTTTGGGGCTCCGCGACTCGCGGCATTTTTGCCTTCAAACTCCGCGAGTCGCGGAGAATGAAATTACAGCTCAGTCCCTTGGAGTCTTTCTCTGCCGACGGTTTTTATTTATAAATATAATATATATATAATTAATATAATTAATTATATATTATATTATATTTATATACATAGTTAACTTGTAATTTTTAGTCCGTTGCGTCGAGCGTTAAGAGTTGACTCTGGTCCCGGTTCCGGATTTTCGAACGTCCTTGCGTACAATTTAATATCTTGTACTTTGCGTTTTGAATCTTGTACTCTTGTAATTTCGAGACGTTTCTTATCAATAATTGGAACCTTTTTGATTGTCTTTTGTACTTTTGAGATTTTTGGTCGTTTGCGTCTTCAATTCGTCGAATCTGTCTTTTGTCTTCACCTTTTATTATTTAAACGAATATCACTTGTAAATAGAACAATTGCAACTAAAAGTTTGTCTTTCTTGAGGAATAATGCTATGAAATATATGTTCGTTTTTAGCATTATCAGTTGTTCCGAAATATATATAGATGTGTCGACATGATAGGTCGAAACATTGTATACGTGTCTATGGTATATCAAGATTACATAAAATACAATACAAGTTGATTAAGTTATGGTTGGAATAGATTTGTTACCAATTTTCACGTAGCTAAAATGAGAAAAATTATTCAATCTTGTTTTACCCATAACTTCTTCATTTTAAATCCGTTTTGAGTGAATCAAATTGCTATGGTTTCATATTGAACTCTATTTTATGAATATAAATAGAAAAAGTATAGGTTTATAGTCGGAAAAATAAGTTACAAGTCGTTTTTGTAAAGGTAGTCATTTCAGTCGAAAGAACGACGTCTAGATGACCATTTTAGAAAACATACTTCCACTTTGAGTTTAACCATAATTTTTGGATATAGTTTCATGTTCATAATAAAATCATTTTCTTATAATAACAACTTTCAAATCAAAGTTTATCATAGTTTTTAATTAACTAACCCAAAACAGCCCGCGGTGTTACTACGACGGCGTAAATCCGGTTTTACGGTGTTTTTTTGTGTTTCCAGGTTTTAAATCATTAAGTTAGCATATCATATAGATATAGAATATGTGTTTAGTTGATTTTAAAAGTCAAGTTAGAAGGATTAACTTTTTTTTGCGAACAAGTTTAGAATTAACTAAACTATGTTCTAGTGATTACAAGTTTAAACCTTCGAATAAGATAGCTTTATATGTATGAATTGAATGATGTTATGAACATCATTACTACCTTAAGTTCCTTGGGTAAACCTACTGGAAAAGAGAAAAATGGATCTAGCTTCAACGGATCCTTGGATGGCTCGAAGTTCTTGAAGCAGAATCATGACACGAAAACAAGTTCAAGTAAGATCATCACTTGAAATAAGATTGTTATAGTTATAGAAATTGAACCAAAGTTTGAATATGATTATTACCTTGTATTAGAATGATAACCTACTGTAAGAAACAAAGATTTCTTAAGGTTGGATGATCACCTTACAAGATTGGAAGTGAGCTAGCAAACTTGAAAGTATTCTTGATTTTATGTAACTAGAACTTGTAGAATATATGAAGAACACTTAGAACTTGAAGATAGAACTTGAGAGAGATCAATTAGATGAATAAAATTGAAGAATGAAAGTGTTTGTAGGTGTTTTTGGTCGTTGGTGTATGGATTAGATATAAAGGATATGTAATTTTGTTTTCATGTAAATAAGTCATGAATGATTACTCATATTTTTGTAATTTTATGAGATATTTCATGCTAGTTGCCAAATGATGGTTCCCACATGTGTTAGGTGACTCACATGGGCTGCTAAGAGCTGATCATTGGAGTGTATATACCAATAGTACATACATCTAAAAGCTGTGTATTGTACGAGTACGAATACGGGTGCATACGAGTAGAATTGTTGATGAAACTGAACGAGGATGTAATTGTAAGCATTTTTGTTAAGTAGAAGTATTTTGATAAGTGTATTGAAGTCTTTCAAAAGTGTATAAATACATATTAAAACACTACATGTATATACATTTTAACTGAGTCGTTAAGTCATCGTTAGTCGTTACATGTAAGTGTTGTTTTGAAACCTTTAGGTTAACGATCTTGTTAAATGTTGTTAACCCAATGTTTATAATATCAAATGAGATTTTAAATTATTATATTATCATGATATTATCATGTATGAATATCTCTTAATATGATATATATACATTAAATGTCTTTACAACGATAATCGTTACATATATGTCTCGTTTAAAAATCATTCAGTTAGTAGTCTTGTTTTTACATATGTAGTTCATTGTTAATATACTTAATGATATGTTTACTTATCATAGTATCATGTTAACTATATATATATATATCCATATATATGTCATCATATAGTTTTTACAAGTTTTAACGTTCGTGAATCACCGGTCAACTTGGGTGGTCAATTGTCTATATGAAACATATTTCAATTAATCAAGTCTTAACAAGTTTGATTGCTTAACATGTTGGAAACATTTAATCATGTAAATATCAATCTCAATTAATATATATAAACATGGAAAAGTTCGGGTCACTACACAAATAACACCAATTACTGCTCCTGTTCTCTATTGTTAATCATGGATTGACAATAAACGATGATGGATTGATGATACAGCAATTTATTTTATTGATTGAAACACCACTGGAACACCATCCCACACCATAACAGTCGGCTGCTGCAATAACTTCTTGTTTTCTGATTTGGCCGGAAAAATAACCACCATGGGTCGTCTCTGCTGCTGCGTTTAATTGTTTCTGTTTATAACCGGTAACAAAGCTTGATGACGATATTGGTGACGGTGTTGATAATTATAAAAGAAGATATGAGATGAGGGAATGATGGATAAAGATGAGAGATGCCAGATCTACAAAAAAAAAAATTGTGATATTTGTTTTAAATAACAACCGGATCCCACTTGATTTCTTTTATGGTATATTTTATTTTTTTTCGTTATTTTTATTATTATCTATTATTATTACTATTTTTATTATTATTATTAATATTATTATTAATATCATTAAGATTATTAGTATTATTATTATTTTTAACATTATTATTATTATCATTATTGTTAGTATTATTATTACCATTATTATATTTATTATTATTACTGTTATTCGTAATATAATTATTAAGAATAGTATTTTTTTTACAAATATATGTATTATGATGGGGAAATCCATTTATAAATACAAATATGAATACCATTATTATTAATGTATTTATTAATATCATTTAAAATATAGCTTTAACATTTTTTCCACTAGTATAACTATTATTATTATTATTATTAATACGACTAGGATTATTATTATTATCAACAAAAGTATTATGAATGTTATCATGTTTTACAAAAATTATTATTTTGTTATTATTAAAACTATTATTATTATTATTATCATTATTATCAAGTATCATCTATATCATTAGTATTAAGATAATATTGTTTATGAAAATAAAAGTTTTAAAACGATTTTGTTAAGATTTTAAGTATTAAAATAAAGAGTATAGATGTAAAAATATATTTATATTATATAACCTAACTAATTTAATAATACTATATATAAAATGAATATATATAAATAATTAATAAAACTTATAAATTAGTAAATATAACAAGTACATCACTAATAATAATATATAAATTTACTTGATTACAATTATGTATATTAATAAATATACAAATGTTATAGGTTCGTGAATCCGAGGTCAACCCTACACTTGTTAAATGACGTCATATGTATTTTTACTACAAAATACAGTATGGTGAGATTCATTAATCCCCTTTTAAATGCTTTCGCAATATATATTTTGGGACTGAGAATACATGCGCTGCTTTTATAACTGTTTTACAAAATAGACACAAGTATACGAAATTACGTTCTATGGTTGAATGATCGAAACTGAATAGGCCCCTTTTTAGTCTGGTAATCTAAGAATTAGGGAACAGACACCCTAATTGACGCGAACTCTAAAGATAGATCTATCGGGCCCAACAAGCCCCATCCAAAGTACCGGATGCTTTAGTACTTCGAAATTTATATCATGTCCGAAGGAGGATCCCGGAATGATGGGGATATTCTTATATGCATATTGTGAATGTCGGTTACCAGGTGTTCAATCTATATGAATGATATTTTGCCTCTATGTATGGGACGTATGTTTATGAGAAATGGAAATATGAAATCTTGTGGTCTATTAAAATTATGAAATAATTATTTATGTTAAACTAATGAACTCACCAACCTTTTGGTTAACACTTGAAAGCATGTTTATTCTCAGGTATGAAAGAAATCTTTCGCTGCGCATTTGCTCATTTTAGAGACATTACTTGGAGTCATACATTACATATTCCAAAAGACGTTGCATTCGAGTAGTCGAGTTCATCAAGATTATTATTAAGTCAATTATAGTTAGATATATTATGAAATGGTATGCATGCCATCAACTTTCGATGTAATGAAAGATTGTCTTTTCAAAAACGAATGCAATGTTTGTAAAATGTATCATATAGAGGTCAAGTACCTCGCGATGTAATCAACTGTTGTGAATCCTTTATAATCGATATGGACTTCGTCCGGATGGATTAGGACGGGTCCTTTCAGTTGGTATCAGAGCGGTGGTCTTAGCGAACCATGTCTGCATTAGTGTGTCTAACTGATAAGTCGTTAAAATGCATTAGTGAGTCTGGACTTTGACCGTGTCTGCATGTCAAAAGTTTTGCTTATCTTTTTCGTCGAAAGTCATCTGCTTATCATCCTTAGGAAATTACCTGCTCATTATTCTTAGTATAGACACGTTTTACTGCATTGACTGCATGAATAGTGTATAGACAAAAATTCATATCTTAGCGTATCTGACAATTCATATCTTAGCATATCTGTCGCTGTAGACCTTGCCTGATATCTCTCGTAAATTTCTCCTCAATTTAAGGGATCCTGGTACTTTATATATCTATGTATATTATGCATTGAGAATACATCTAACTATCAATTGCTGTCACTAAACTCTTCATACCAAAAATCTTTTCTGTGATCGCGTAAGATGGCTTCTACGAATCGACCGAGTTCCTCTGACTCTGAAGGCAGCGTGACAAGAGCACACCAACCAATCAACTACCATGATTACTGGAGAAAATGGGGGTGGGTTCGCGACATACTCACCCTATGGAGAAGGGAAGAAGGTACTCCATATCATGAATCGAATCTACCACCTAACCTTGGAGTACTCGACCCGCTCACCGGCGAACCTGTTCGCAACACCGTTTATACCCTTTTTGCCAGAATTTTTCGTCTTGAGACTACCATTAACGGAACTAGAGAAGATATCCAATCTCTACCCCACATTGATAACCAACCAGGGTTAGTAGAAGAAGTTAAAGAACTCCGAGCTCGAGTGTTAACTTTAGAGAGCACGGTACACAGTTTGCAAGCACCAGCAGTATCACCAACACCAGTCACATCACCAATCTTAGCACCAACAGCACTAGTACCACCAACAACAACATCCGCATCACCAGCTTCGACATCTCATTCTGTACCTCGAGTATAATCATCATTCCACATGACGTTCTACATCATTTATCTTCGTTCGATATGATGATTATGTAAACTCTAATGTTTTAGAGATTATATATTCTTGTTCAAACGGTAAATCAAATGAGTTTAATATCATATCGATTCATTAAATCTATAATTACATCTGAAGAAAATATATATTTAAGTATGTTTTCATAAAGATTGTAATTAAAAATTCTTTTGTACAAACTGTTAATGGTGAAAATATTTTAACGGGTAGGTAATACCCGAGGAATATTTAGATTTCACAATAATAAGTTACACTGTACATTCTTTGAATCTAATTCAACGGTCATATACTATCCTACTTACATCCACCGATATACAAATCCGTTCACCGCAGAATAACCCTTTTTCATTCAATTTCATATCAGAATCCAACAAGTGGCATAATGAAGAAATAATGGACACAATAAAAATTGATTAGAAACAGACTAACTAATAATATGAAATTTTGTTAAGAAACCACGCTAACAAGATCCTAGCTAACTGTTCCTAGCTAACTGTTAATTCTGTAACATATTTTATTTTATCGCAATTTATTTATCACAATTTACATTCTCGTAATTTTATTTATCGTCATTTAATTTCTGTTATTTACTTTACGCACTTTATTTATCGTTATTTAATTTCTGTTATTTATTTTACGCATTTTAAATATCGGGACACGTATACAAGGTTTTGACATATCATATCGACGCATCTATATATATTATTTGGAATCACCATAGACACTCTATATGCAGTAATGCGGGAGTTAGCTATACAGGGTTGAGGTTGATTCTATAATAATATATATAATTTGAGTTGTGATCGAGTCTGAGACGTATACGGGTCACGACAAGTATTAATTAATTCGAATATTGTATATTAAACTATATATGAATTATTGGACTGTTACTGTGGACTAGCGACTGTGGACTAATAACATTGGACAATTAAAAAGGAATTAAAATATTGATTATAACATATGAAACTAAACATTCTTCAAGTTGCCACTTGACGTTCATCTTAAACCTTATTTGTATCTTGATGATTACAATCTACGTTCAAACCTTTTATGATTCTTGAAAACACCTCAAACGAGAGGATGAACCTACTGCATCTCATCTACGGAAGAAAAGATTTACGCATATAGTTATGCACCTGAAAATTTTCGGAACATGTATAAATGTTTAACACGTATCTGTGCTATCTTCTTTGGCATTGTTATTTCCGAAAATAACAACACAATTTCTTTTCAAATTAGCCGATTTTGTCACAGCTTCAGCAAATCAACTTCGACTTTCACTCGTATTAGTCTTATTACAACCTTGATATATAAGTTCGTTTTTCCTCATCGTTACCGGAGAACCGTTTATATTTCACCACATTAACAGTAAAATTACCAGCAACTTCAATGAATTTGGACTTTCCAAATCAGTATATTCATTGAAACCCCATCTTGTATTCATCTATACCCTGTAACAATAATTGCCATACCAATTACCGGGAACCAGCAATCAGTATGCCGAATCTCGTAGCATTTCTACATCAATAGTTATATGTATACATATAACAATTATCTCCTAGAATTATGATCTTCAATTCTGAAATTTTGAAAAGGCACCCAGTTTATGAATCGATACTCTGAATGTTGAAAAAGCTGAAGGAAGCAACAGAAACTGTAGGCAACCGTAAACGACCTTAGTCATCGAAAGTTTGATGATAAAGAATAGTATGTTTTAAAAGCTCAGAAACGTTGGAACTGGAAAATGGATTGAGCTAGCCATGAAGGAGACCAAGGACAAACACAAGGACCATACCCTATATGTGATGACCCGAAAATTTCCGATCAAATTTAAACTTTAATCTTTATATGTTTCCGACACGATAAGCAAAATCTGTAATGTTGAGTCTCGAAAATTTTGAACTGTTTCATATGTTAAATTGACCTTCGACCATTACCGACGATTCACGAACAACTATTTGTAAATAGATACATATATATTTAAATGTATATATATAATGTATATTAAAAATAAATATTAAATGATTATAATAGTCGTTGGACGTTTCGATTATTATTTAGAGAAGTTTAATTCGAGTTTATATAATATTAATATAAACGGTGATTCGAAAATGAGTTCTATAAATTATAGGCTTTGATAATGCTAAAAACGAACATATATTTCATAGCATTATTCCTCAAGAGAGACAAGCTTTTAGTTGCAATTGTTCTATTTACAAGTGATATTCGTTTAAATAATAAAAGGTGAAGACAAAAGACAGATTCGACGAATTGAAGACGCAAACGACCAAAAAGCTCAAAAGTACAAAAGACAATCAAAAAGGTTCCAATTATTGATAAGAAACGTCTCGAAATTAACAAGAGTACAAGATTCAAAACGCAAAGTACAAGATATTAAATTGTACGCAAGGACGTTTGAAAATCTGGAACCGGGACCAGAGTCAACTCTCAACGCTTGACGCAACGGACTAAAAATTACAAGTCAACTATGCACATAAATATAATATAATATTTAAATAATTCTTATAATTATTTAATATATTATATTTATATTTAAAACCGTCGGCAAGAAAGACTCCAAAAGGGACTGAGCTGTAATTTCAATCTCCGCGACTCGCGGAGTTTGAAGGCCAAAAATGCCGCGAGTCGCGGAGCCCCAAAAGTTGAAAATCCCTATAAAAGCAAACGAATTCTGATCGAAAAATATCATCTTTTTTCCTTCTTCTCTCAATATATACGTAATATATATATATATAATTTATATTTTAATTTTAATTTTAATTTTAAATTCTAATAATAAGGGTATGTTAGCGAATATTGTAAGGGTGTAAGTCGAAATTCTGTCCGTGTAACGCTACGCTATTTTTAATCATTGTAAGTTATGTTCAACCTTTTTATATTAATGTCTCGTAGCTAAGTTATTATTATGCTTATTTAATCCGAAGTAATCATGATGTTAGGCTAATTACTAAAACTGGGTAATTGGGCTTTGTACCATAATTGGGGTTTGGATAAAAGAACGACACTTGTGGAAATTAGACTATGGGCTATTAATGGGTTTTATATTTGTTTAACTAAATGATAGTTTGTTAATGTTAATATAAAGATTTAAAATTGGGCGTTCCTATAAATTACCATATACACTCGATCGGACACGATGGGCGGGGTATTTATATGTACTAATAATCGTTCATTTAACCGGACACGGGAATGGATTAATAGCCACTAGAATAATTAAAACAGGGGTGAAATTATGTACAAGGACACTTGGTATAATTGATAACAAAATATTAAAACCTTGGGTTACACTCAGTCGACATCCTGGTGTAATTATTAAGCAAAGTATTAAAACCTTGTTACAATTCGAATCCCCAATTAGTTGGAATATTTAACTTCGGGTATAAGGATAATTTGACGAGGATACTCGCACTTTATATTTATGACTGATGGACTGTTATGGACAAAAACCAGACGGACATATTAAATAATCCAGGACAAAGGACAATTAACCCATGGGCATAAAACTAAAATCAACACGTCAAACATCATGATTACGGAAGTTTAAATAAGCATAATTCTTTTATTTCACATTTAATTTCCTTTATTTTATATTTAATTGCACTTCTAATTATCGCATTTTTATTTTTATTGTATTTAATTACACTTTTAATTATCGTACTTTTTAATTATCGCAAATTTATTTTATCGCACTTTTATTCTTCGCAATTTCATTATCATTATTTACTTTACGCTTTAAATTAAGTCTTTTATTTATTATTTTACATTTGGTTTTAACTGCGACTAAAGTTTTAAAATCGACAAACCGGTCATTAAACGGTAAAAACCCCCCTTTTATAATAATAATATTACTTATATATATATTTGTATTTTTATAAAAGTAAACTAATATAGCGTTAAGCTTTGTTTAAAAATTTCCCTGTGGAACGAACCGGACTTACTAAAAACTACACTACTGTACGATTAGGTACACTGCCTATAAGTGTTGTAGCAAGGTTTAAGTATATCCATTCTATAAATAAATAAATATCTTGTGTAAAATTGTATCATATTTAATAGTATTTTCCTGCTAAACTTTAATAGTATTTTATACCCCTCTGCTAAAACATCAAGTATTTTTGGCGCTGCTGCCGGGGAATCTCTTAAACGCCGGAAGCGCAACGCTAATAGAAAAAAAAAAATATTTTTAGTTTACTTTTATTAAAATTCGTTTTATAAAAATACGTTTTAAATATTCGAAAATATAAAAAGAAAAACAAAAATATAAATATTTTTAGGAGTTTGATAAATATTTAAGTTTTATAAAGTTTCTTTAGTTTGTAAAAATATAAGTTTTATTTAATTTATTTTATAATTATATTTTATAAATATAAAAACCGAAAAATAAAATAAAATATATATATATCTAGTTTTAAGATTTTTATTTATAAAATTATAAAGTAATTCTATTTTTATTTTAGTTTTTAAATATAAGTTTTTATTATATATAAATTTTAGATTATAAAACAGAAAATAAAAAAAAAACGCGTAAAATTTAAACTGTTCCAGGGTTGAAATTTGGAACCCCGCGACTCGCGGGGTTTGCTGTTTGAAATACCGTGACTCGCGGAGCTTTTTCTGACACGCCTGCCAGAAACCCTAACTGCAATTAATACGGAGTAATAATTATTATTATTAATTAATTAAGATTTAGGTTTTAATTAAATTAATATTTAATTTTAATCATTTAGTTATATTAAGTTTTAATTAGTTTTATTTATATATTTAAATTAATACTTTTATAAAATAATATAAAAATAATATTTTTATAAAAAAAAAATTGTACTTTTTACAACTTTTTGTATATTTTTATATTTTGTCCATTTTTAATTGTTTTAGCGTAATATTTGTATTTTTTGCTCATATTTAGTTTTAAACTTAGTTTTTGCAATAGTTATTTTTACCTCTAGATTTTTAGGCTTTCCCGTAGAATTCCTTAAGTGCTTTTTCTTTAGACTAAGATTTAGGTGCTTTAGAATTTTGCGACGCCTTTTTAAGTTTTAGTTTCTTTTTAAGTTATTTCCATTTGGGATTTAGTTTTTCCTGTAAGCTTTAATATTTTTAGACGACTTTTACCTATGTATCAATTATCATTCCAATTAGTAATCTCAATTTTCGATTATAATTTTAAGTTAGTTATAGTAATAAGGTTAGGTTAGTCAAGTATTTTTAAGTTTTATAAGTTTCTTTTATTTTTCCGTCACCTTTTATTTTTCAACCATTTTTCTTTTTTGACCTTTTTCGACGAACTCTTTTTCTTTCTTATTTCTCGCTATTCTAGTTTTAGGACATAGATTTTTATTCTACTTCTTATCTAAATTTCTTAAAATTACGAAAATTTATTTTAAGTGGTTAAATTGATAGACATCAAAATTTTCTGGTTCGTAGTAATAGTTGGATTTGTACGTGGACCGGGTTATTGGAGCCAAACAGTCCTCAATTATATTGAGACCAAACGAATCCTGCCCCTCTGCTGCATCTTTTGGCTATTCGAAACGTGGGCAAAATCAGAAAAGTCTATTGATTGGATAACTTATTATAATTTTTCTTTCCTTTTTAAAAACTAATAGGATATTCAGTGAATGCACCGAGTAAGACGTTCACCACCTTTTGTACGTTCACTACCTGTAACTAGATCAAGACATTTAGCAAATATTACTGCCGTTGATTTTTCTTTAGAATCGTCATCCAGTTGACCAAGTACTTCAGTTCAAATTTCCGATAATCCATTTTTTGAACCCGACCTCACAATTGAGAATCCGGAGAATATTCAAGAACGATTCGTAGATCCTGAACCACTAAACTTTCCTCCGGAACCACCAATCATTCAAACAGAGATTGTTAAGGAACGAACCATTAAATCAGAATCATCTAGTGATACCGATTCAACAAATTCAATTATGGAGAATCTGGAACCTTTAAGTATGGAAGACCGAATGAGAGCTAAACGCACTGGCCAAGGTCACGCAATTACTCATCCAGACATTAATGCGCCAGATTATGAAATCAAAGGACAAATTCTACATATGGTGACTAATCAATGTCAATTTAGTGGTGCGCCGAAGGAAGATCCAAATGAACATCTACGTACCTTTAATAGGATCTGCACACTATTTAAAATCCGAGAAGTTGAGGATGAACAGATATATCTCATGTTATTTCCCTGGACTTTAAAGGGAGAAGCAAAAGATTGGTTGGAATCGTTACCTGAAGGGGCGATTGATACATGGGACGTTTTAGTTGACAAATTTCTTAAACAATTCTTTCCGGCATCTAAAGCCGTAAGACTTCAAGCAGAAATTGTTACGTTTACACAGAAACCAAATGAAACTCTATATGAGGCGTGGACAAGATATGGAAAGTTATTAAGAGGATGTCCGCAACATGGTTTAGACACCTGTCAAATAGTACAAATATTTTACCAAGGATGCGACATCACTACAAGGAAAGACATAGATATAGCAGCTGGTGGTTCTATTATGAAGAAAACCGAAACTGATGCTTACAAAATTATTGATAACACTGCTTCCCACTCACATGAGTGGCACCAAGAAAAAGATATCGTTAGATCATCTAAAGCAGCTAGAGCCGATTCTAGCCATGACTTAGATTCCATTTCCGCAAAGATAGATGCTGTGGAGAGACGAATGGAAAAGATGACTAAAGATATTCACTAAATACGAATTAGTTGTGAGCAGTGTGGAGGACCACATTTGACAAAAGATTGTCTCAGTATTGAATTAACAATGGAACAAAGAGAGAATATTTCATACATAAACCAAAGGCCTGGAAATAATTATCAGAATAATTATCAACCGCCAAGACCGATTTACAATCAAAACCAGAATTATAACCGAAATATTCCATACAACAACCAACAAGGTCCTAGCAATCAACAAGTATCCAATAATAATTACAATCAGCAAAGACCTAATTTTCAAAACAAACCACCACAACAAACCGATGATAAAAAGCCGAATTTAGAAGATATGATGACGAAGCTAGTTGAAACTCAAACGCAGTTTTTCACATCTCAGAAACAAACTAATGAACAAAATGCTCAAGCATTTAGAAATCAACAAGCTTCTATTCAAAATCTGGAACAAGAAGTAAGTAACCTAGCAAGGTTAATAGGTTAAAGAAAATCGGGAAGTCTACCTAGTGATACAAATGCTAACCCCCGGAATGAAACAGCTAAAGCCATTACCACAAGAAGTGGTACAACGCTTAAACCACCTGAAATACCTGTAACTTCTGATGAAGCTATTCCTACTCCACAAGAACCACAACCTGATCAAGATAAGGAAAAAGAACCGGTAGTTGAAAAGGTTAATGAAGATAACACAGTTAAGGCTAAACCTTATGTTAAACCATACCAACCACCACTTCCTTACCCGAGTAAAATGAAGAAAGAGAAACTTGAAGCCGAGCAATCCAAATTCTTGGATATGTTTAAACAGATAAATATAAATCTTCCTTTCATTGATGTGATTTCAGGAATGCCTAGATATGCTAAATTCTTGAAAGATCTGATCTCAAATAGAAAGAAAATGGAAGAACTCTCGGCTGTTACTATGAATGCTAATTGTTCAGCAGTGCTGTTGAATAAGATACCAGAAAAATTATCTGATCCAGGAAGTTTCACAATTCCATGTTTTCTGGGTAGTCTTAGTTCAATAGAAGCATTGGCAGACTTAGGTGCTAGTATAAATCTAATGCCGTATTCACTATACGCTAAACTAGACCTTGGAGAATTGAAACCAACAAGAATAAGCATATAACTAGCCGATAGATCAATAAAATATCCTAGAGGGATAATGGAGAACATGCTAGTTAAAGTTGGTACTTTAGTATTTCCAGTAGATTTTGTTGTTCTGGACATGGAAGAAGATTCTCAAGTTCCTCTCATATTAGGAAGACCATTCTTAAACACGGCTAAAGCAATGATAGACGTGTTCGGTAAGAAATTGACCCTAAGTATAGAGGATGAGAGTGTTACCTTTTCAGTTGATAGAGCAATGCAACAACCGCAATCTGCAGATGATACATATTATTATATTCAAACTATAGATGCACATGCAGAATTATTAGAAGAATTTCCAGAATTACAAGGAACAGGAGAATGTTCTTTAGGAGAAGGTAATGAACAAATTGATGAAGCTGAAATGTTAGCTACACTTATAGCTAATGGATATGAACCAACAACAGAAGAAATTCAAATGCTAAAAAAAGAAGACAGATATCGATACAAATCATCGATAGAAGAACCACCAAAATTAGAGTTAAAGCCACTTCCAAACCATTTGGAATACGCTTATTTACATGGTGAATCTGAATTACCTGTAATAATATCATCTTCTCTTACTGAAAATGAGAAATCACAACTCATTTCTGTGTTGAAAGCTCATAAACCAGCCATTGCATGGAAGATTCATGATATTAAAGGAATAAGTCCTTCGTATTGCACACATAAAATCCTTATGGAAGAAGGTCATAAAATGTATGTGCAACGCCAACGAAGACTAAATCCTAATATGCAAGATGTAGTTAAGAAAGAGATTATTAAACTGCTAGATGCAGGTCTAATTTATCCAATCTCTGATAGTCCATGGGTAAGCCCAGTACAATGCGTGCCTAAGAAGGGTGGCATGACTGTCATTACAAATGAGAAAAATGAGCTTATTCCTACTAGGACTGTTACAGGATGGCGTGTATGTATTGATTATAGAAAATTAAATGACGCCACCAGAAAAGATCACTTTCCCTTACCTTTCATAGATCAAATGTTGGAAAGATTAGCCGGAAATAGTTATTATTGTTTTCTAGATGGATTTTCCGGATATTTTCAAATTCCAATAGCACCCGAAGATCAAGAGAAAACCACATTCACGTGCCCTTATGGTACTTTTGCTTACAAACACATGCCATTTGGACTTTGCAACGCCCCAGCAACCTTTCAAAGGTGTATGATGGCAATTTTTCACGACATGATAGAAGAATGCATGGAAGTATTCATGGATGACTTTTCAGTCTTCGGTGATACATTTGAATCATGTCTAGTTAATCTGGAACGAATGCTTATTAGATGCGAACAATCAAATCTAGTACTTAAATGGGAGAAATGCCATTTCATGCTTAAAGAAGGCATCGTTCTTGGACATAAAATTTCAAAAGAAGGAATTGAAGTGGATAGAGCTAAAGTAGATGTAATTGCTAAACTTCCACATCCCACCAATGTTAGAGGAGTTAGGAGTTTTCTAGGGCATGCCGGTTTTTACCGACGTTTCATAAAAGATTTTTCTAAAATTGCCACTCCTATGAATAAACTCCTAGAAAAGGATGCTCCATTCATCTTTTCAGATGAGTGTATCAAATCTTTTAATATTCTTAAAGAGAAACTCACTAATGCGCCAATCATGATAACACCAAATTGGAATCTACCGTTTGAACTAATGTGCGATGCAAGTGATTTTGCAATGGGAGCCGTTTTAGGACAAAGGATTGAAAAACGATTTCAACCTATATATTATGCTAGTAAGACGTTACAAGGAGCACAAACGAACTATACAACTACTGAAAAAGAACTCCTTGCTATTGTCTTTGCTTTTGACAAATTTCGATCATATCTCGTTCTAGCAAAAACGGTGGTCTATACCGACCATTCTGCTCTTAGATACCTATTTTCAAAACAAGATGCTAAACCAAGATTAATCCGTTGGATCTTACTCTTACAAGAGTTTGATATTGAAATTCGAGATAAAAGAGGAGCAGAAAATCTCGCCGCTGATCACCTTTCTCGTCTTGAAAATCCCGAATTAGAAGTTCTAAATGAATCGGCCATACAAGAAAACTTTCCTGATGAATATCTATTGAAGATAGATTAAAAAGAAATTCCATGGTTTGCAGACTATGCAAACTACTTAGTTTGTGGATTCCTTGAAAAAGAATTATCGTACCAAAGACGAAAGAAATTCTTCAGTGATATAAAACACTATTTTTGGGAAGATCCACATCTGTTTAAAAGTTGTCCCGATGGAATAATACGCCGATGTGTATTTGGAGATGAAGCTAGTAAAATATTAAACCATTGTCACACAGGACCAACAGGAGGGCATTATGGGCCTCAACTAACAGCAAGAAAAGTTTATGATGCTGGATTCTATTGGCCTACAATTTACAAAGACGCACACCTTCTTTGCAAATCCTGTGATGCTTGTCAAAGGGCCGGAAAAATAAGTCAACGTGATGAAATGCCACAAAATGTCATCCAAGTATGTGAAGTATTTGACATTTGGGGTATTGACTTTATGGGTCCATTTCCAAAATCTCATAATAATCTCTATATTCTCGTAGCCATTGATTATGTATCTAAATGGGCGGAAGCACAAGCTCTCCCAACTAACGATGCACGAGTTGTAGTCAACTTTTTAAAACGTCTTTTTGCAAGGTTTGGAACACCGAAAGCTTTAATAAGTGATCGGGGTACTCATTTCTGTAATAATCAACTTGAGAAAGTTCTTAAAAGATATGGAGTAACTCATAAAATCTCCACCTCATATCATCCACAAACAAGTGGACAAGTTGAAAATACCAACCGAGCTTTAAAACGTATTCTAGAGAAAACTGTAGGATCAAATCCGAAGGAATGGTCCATTAAATTGGAGGATGCACTCTGGGCTTTTAGAACAGCCTACAAAACTCCAATTGGAACCACACCTTTTAGACTTGTTTATGGAAAAGCATGTCATCTTTCGGTAGAAATTGAACACAAAGCATTTTGGGCTTTGAAGACATGTAATCTTGATTTACATGAAGCCGGACGTCTACGATTAAGTCAACTAAATGAATTAGAAGAATTAAGACATGAAGCATACGAAAATTCGTTAATCTATAAGGAAAGAACGAAGAAATGGAATGATAAAAGAATCAGAAGTTCAAAAGAATTTAAAGAAGGAGACAGAGTTCTTCTTTTCAATTCACGATTCAAGCTATTTCCTGGAAAATTGAAATCAAGATGGTCTGGACCATTCATAGTCAAAAGAGTTTTCCCATACGGAACAGTAGAATTGATAAATTCAAATGGGATTGAATTTAAAGTTAATGGTCACAGAGTTAAACATTACATACATAGTCCGATGGAAGTTGACAATGAAGTTAATCACAATTTCGATACCACAACTAACTAAGTGTGGGGAGAATCAAGTCTTTAAAGGGGTTTATGTATTTCTGTTAGAGTTAGATTGTCTGTTTTCGTGTAGTTCTCGAAAATGGAATCCGAATGGTCTTTCCCTAGCAGACCCTAAAGAACTAGTCTTCTCCCCCCATTCTGAATTTTTATTTTTTTTTAGGTTTTTACGAAATGAAGACTGCCTGTGAACTAAACCATGGTCTAACGCTACACGCTTTGATCACTAAATGTAATAATGACACACTTCCGAGTGAAATAGTATCAGTAATCAGAGAAAGAATGGATGGAGTTAGAAAAGAATCCAGATGCGAAGATAATAAGTTACAATTTGGTAAATGAAAATCAAAATCCGCAGCGAAAAGAAGAGCACGACACCTAGAAAGATGTCACAAATGCGGAAAATGGTCACATGGAGGTAAATGTTCAAATAATCAAACTATTTAAATACCGAATTTGTTACTTTATGCAGAGACGGACCGTTCATATGTTTAGAAGAAAAGACACTGAATGCTCGAGGTTACGCCTATGTAGCTATGGAAAACCAATTAAACCGACTATCTTATGAATGGGATAGATCATATAACTAAGAAATCTATTTCACAGGTAAGTCTGTACAGTTTTTATTTTATTTTTTTTTATTTTTAACCTTTTGATAATAAACGCTAATTTGTTCGCTAAAAAGTATTAAATTGGTATTGAATAAAATTAGGTTTGGCGACCGAAATTATTGATATCATTCAAAAATTTATTACATCACTGCGAAATTTAACGTTTATTCTTAAGGTATAAATATCTTTAATCAATCAACCCAAAATATTTCAAAAATTCGTCATGAGTTAAATTAGGTCTTGGAACCGAAATTACTTTACCGAAAAGAGGGGCGCATATTTTTGATAATATTTGATTGATTAAAGTGGGATAAAAAGCCAAAAAGATTTTTAATTTTATTTTTACCATGTTTTTAAAATTAATATATAAATCTTAAATTAATATTGTAAACTTTGTAAAATCAATACATTTAAAATTGTAAATATTTGAAAAATTAATATAAGTTTGGTGTGAATTTATAATATGATTTTTTAAATTAAGTTTGGTGTGAATTTATAATATGAATTTTTATATTAAGTTTGGTGTGAATTTTTAATTATTAAAATATGAATTTTTAATTTTATGCATTTTAAATTGTAAGTTTGGTGTGAATTTTTAATATTAATTTTGAATTTTATATTTAAATTGTGTGAATTTAAAAACAAAAATTTACTTTATTTCATTAAGTTAAAAATATGATTTTTAAAATTCGTCGTAAGTTGAAGACTAGGTCTTTGAACCGAAATTGCTTTACCCAAGGGAGGGACGAGAACTTTTATTATCATTATTTTTAATCTTATTAAATTAAAGTATGCCAAAAACATTAAAAAACCCAAAAATCTTAGCTTTTAAAACAATCGCTACAAAAAGACAAATTTTAAAATTTTGTCGAGGGACGGACTAGGACATCGATCCGAAACGACCTCGTCCTAAATAATAAGGGAAACAAAAATTTAAAATTAATTACTTAATTGTTTTAATAAGTTAAAGATTATATAAAAAAAAAAAAATCAAACTCCGCGACTCGCGGAGTTTGAAGGCTTAAATGCCGCGAGTCGCGGGAGGACCGAAATACAGAAAAAATATAATAGCTGGAACAGATCGGTCCCAACCCACAAACACACCAAAACTGCGAACATACTGCACGAAAAACCCGAAAAATACACCCCAAAATCACAATTTTTAACCGTTAATCACCAAATTTTTTACTAAAATCATGTTGAGAAGGATGCTATCTAGGAATTACTCAAGAAAAACGGTAAATTTCTACACCTAAACACCATTTAATTCAAAAATTAGTGTTCTTGAGCAATTTTTTCCCCAATTTGATTTTGATGCTTTTTAGTGTAATTAGGCTTAAATTGTTTATGTATTATGCTTGTATAACCTAGATTGATGCTATTTAACATGATTAGAAGCCTTAAACTTCAAATTTTGAGTAATCTAGGGTTTGTGTTCTTGAGCAATTTGGGGCTTTTTGATATAAACAGGTTATGGCCGATTTTTGTCATGAATTGTTGCTAAATTAAGTAGTGTAACATGTCTAGGTAGTTAAATGATCCAAACTTTGAGCCTAAACATGATTTTGAGAATTAAAGTGGACTTTTTCAAGTCTAAAATTCATGAACTTGATTTTTGAGAGATAATGCCATTTGAAACTTGTTTAATTGCTAGTAATGATTATTTTGACATGTTATTTGAGTTAAATGCTTATGAACTTGGCGAATATTTTCGTATATGCTTATTTGAAAAAGTGAAGATTTGATAAAAAATGTGAAAATAAGCTTAAGTTTGATATAAATTGATCATGTCATTGTAATTATTTTGATTGATGATTTTGCTGACACTAATGCATATTTGGATGCACAAAAATTGTGTTTGATGTGTTTTGCAGACTGAAAGGGGTGAATCTTCATCCCAAGCCCGCAATGCTCCTGCTGAGAATGCGGAACAACAGGAGGTGGATAACTACTACAAGCAGGATATACCTCATCCAGTCATGACATTTTCTGATATGCACTTGGAAGAGTTGCATCCGAACCTGAGATTTGACAGACTTTGGATAGATTATCCAAAATATCAAAGGGGTTTGCATACTCTTCATTCTAAGGTTGTTGAGGTACCGAGGGTCATAGAATGGGGACCCTTAGAAGCTGTAGAATTGGCCGGGCCAATTAGGGAATTACTTGTACAGAGATATGGTAATTCTACTTTTAATGACTGGGTACGTTTATTCACCATGCGTAGACCTGTATATAAAGTATGGTGTGAAGAATTGTTGTGTAGTATAGAGTTGAATGATCGGGTAGCTAGTTTAACCGATCGATCTTTTATTAGATTTTTGTTAGGAGGTTTGATGCGTCACATGTCTTTACTAGACATGGCTCAGGCTTTACGTATATATACGCCTGAGGAGTTAGCATCTGCCGATTGTAGAGGATTGATACTAAATGGTAGAAAGATAGATGAAAATTTTGATACACACGGTGTATGGAGTCAAATGACAAGCCATCACCGTTTCAAAGGGGGAAATTACTCTTATTTGGATATAGATAGAGCTGAATTAAGAATAATTCATAGGTTTTTAGCTAATTCGATTACACAAAGGGGTAAGAACAAGGAAAAAGTAAATGAACAGGATTTGTTTTACCATATGTGTATTCGAGACCCACAAAGCGCTGTAAGTATACCGTATTGTGTGGGTTATTATTTATCAGCTATGGTTCGAGGGATGAGACCGCATAGCATAATAGGAGGTGGTATTTTTATTACTTTGATTGCTGAATATCTCGGTGTGGATATAAGTCGGGGGGGATTATTAGTCGAAGAACCAGAACCCCGCGATACTATAGGTTTAAATGTATACCATGGTGCGAAAGTTTTGAAGAGGCGAAATAATGCCGCAGTACCATACCATGGTAGACATCCACAGGTTGAGAGAAACCAACAGCAAGGTAATGTAGGATGGGGAAATGAGATGCAAGAAATGCAAAGGTTTATAGCTTCACAGGAGTACGAAAATGCTAGACAGAGAGCATTTGAAGATTGGCAAGTTCATCAGAACCAAATCATAGCTCATTGCCAACATATAGGTAGAAACTATATTCCTACACCGAAACCCATATTCCCTCCCTGGTCTATAGAGATGCAACCACCGTATCCTACGTATAACCCTGCCGAAGTATTCTATAGCACCTATGGTTATGCTTGGAACCCCTATTGGTACCAGTATCATCCCTAGTCTACTTAGTTTTATTTATTTTGTAATTTGTAATGTTGATACATTTAATACTTATGTTAATATTGTAATAGCTTTTATAATTTTCTAACTTTTATTCTTAGATTTTAATAATTTTTGAATGTGGGGTAATATACCAAACTTCAAAAATATGTATATATGTTTGCAGTTTATCTTATGTACACAACAGGGTAAAACAACGCATTTTCAAAGACTGGCATTAAGTTCAGCAAAAGCAACTAATTTTGACGACAAGATGCAAAATATATGTGAAATAACAACAAGACGGAATGAACAAATGATGTGCACCATTTATCATTCAGCAAACAAATGCCAATATGTTTGGAAACTTTGGTAAAATTTAATCAATTTCACACAAATCACCCTCAATAATTTAAATTGTTACTGATTTCTTGCAAATGAGGGCATTGCAAGATCTTAAGTGTGGGAAGGGGTTAAATTCTTTCGGATTTTAAAATTGTTTACTTTATACACTTGGTTACCATTAAAAATACTAGTAAAGCAGTAGTTGTATTAGAATCTAGTGCTCTCTGATAATAAAGAATAGCCCTAGTCTTATATACTGACTACCCAATTCTAGTAAAAGTTTTAAAAATTTTCAATTAAATGAACTCAAAATCATGTTTATACATATTTATGAACGACAAAACTAGGTTTTAACACCGAAATTATTGTTACCTCAAAAAGGACATAAATTGAGAAACAAACCAAAATGTTAAAATTCATTTAAAATGGAATAGAGGACGATAAAAAGGAAAATAAAAGCCAAGTGTGGGAATATTTACCAAGTTATCTTAAACATATGTCACATATATCTGTAACAAATAACTGAAAATACTTTTGCTTTGGACTAAACTAAACTGTTTTACCCGATGAAAGAAAAGAAGAGATGGATCTACACGATGAATCAATTCCATCATTAAAAGGAAGTAAAGTGTTCCGAAAAAGACACGCGCTTCTTGATTTAGGTCATGAAGTTGTCATCCAGACCAGCTGTAGGTTGACGAAAATTCGAGAAAAGTCATCACTAAAATCAGCAGGAAATCCACGGACCTCAGCATTAAACAGGGTCGCCAAGTGGTCAGATTTATCCTAACCATGAGAAGGATTTATCTCGTACAATGGGGGGGCACCATGCAAATTAGCTTGATAAGACTAATGAATCAGATTCCCAGAAAGGATAATCTCCTTAAAAGATCAAAAATCAGCTTTTAAGCCTGATATAACTCAATCCTTGAGATTGACCTTAAAGATGGAGAATTACAAACTCATGGAATTCAATGATATCTAAACTCGAGCTTGAACGAGAAAATATTTTGATCAAAATTATAAACCGATTTGTTTTCTGAAAACCCTATTTTCAATGCGTTCATTACCATTGAACGTAAAATCCTAGGAATTCACCTGGAATTCATTAGGTCACCTGAACTAAATCAGGTGTCAACCGTAAAAACGGTGGTTGCATAGTGGTCAAAGACAATACCTTGTGCCAAACCGAAAAATCATAAGGGTGAGCTTTACTATTGCTCCTACCAAGGATAGTAATTGCGTCCGACACGTTATAGACCATAATTAAAAGCATGTCAGGGGACATTGCCTTAACAGTTGCTTGTTCAACGCTTTCCTTTACAACCGGACGGTAGTTTACCGAAAGGTAATATACGGGACAAGTAAACTGGACGTGTTGCTTTCCAAATACAAGGTTAGCAAGTGGGTGACACAAAACCATAAGTTTTGAGCTAAAATTTTCAAATCTGAAACCCACCAAACCCACAAAAATATTTTGCAAACACCGGTAAAGGGTTATTCCGGAAAACTTATCTAGGGTAAAAAACTAGATTTAATTTTCAAAAGATCGAATGTTTTCATAAAGATCCAATTTCCTTAATGGATCTAAATTTTTATAGTCATGTGGGACTGTAAACCATATCGTTACTACCATTGTTTATACCGCCATATAGAAATCACTGATGTACAAAGTGTGAAGAATAAAGAAGTGATTCTTGTATTTCAAGACGATATTGCTTGAGGACAAGCAACGCTCAAGTGTGGGAATATTTGATAATGCTAAAAACAAACATATATTTCATAGCATTATTCCTCAAGAAAGACAAGCTTTTAGTTGCAATTGTTCTATTTACAAGTGATATTCGTTTAAATAATAAAAGGTGAAGACAAAAGACAGATTCGACGAATTGAAGACGCAAACGACCAAAAAGCTCAAAAGTACAAAAGACAATCAAAGAGGTTCCAATTATTGATAAGAAACGTTTCGAAATTAACAAGAGTACAAGATTCAAAACGCAAAGTACAAGATATTAAATTGTACGCAAGGACGTTCGAAAATCCGGAACCGGGACCAGAGTCAACTCTCAACGCTCGACGCAACGGACTAAAAATTACAAGTCAACTATGCACATAAATATAATATAATATTTAAATAATTCTTATAATTATTTAATATATTATATTTATATTTAAAACCGTCGGCAAGAAAGACTCCAAAAGGGACTGAGCTGTAATTTCAATCTCCGCGACTCGCGGAGTTTGAAGGCCAAAAATGCCGCGAGTCGCGGAGCCCCAAAAGTTGAAAATCCCTATAAAAGCAAACGAATTCTGATCGAAAAATATCATCTTTTTTTCCTTCTTCTCTCAATATATACGTAATATATATATATATAATTTATATTTTAATTTTAATTTTAAATCCTAATAATAAGGGTATGTTAGCGAATATTGTAAGGGTGTAAGTCGAAATTCTGTCCGTGTAACGCTACGCTATTTTTAATCATTGTAAGTTATGTTCAACCTTTTTATATTAATGTCTCGTAGCTAAGTTATTATTATGCTTATTTAATCCGAATTAATCATGATGTTAGGCTAATTACTAAAACTGGGTAATTGGGCTTTGTACCATAATTGGGGTTTGGATAAAAGAACCACACTTGTGGGAATTTGACTATGGGCTATTAATGGGTTTTATATTTGTTTAACTAAATGATAGTTTGTTAATGTTAATATAAAGATTTAAAATTGGGCGTTCCTATAAATTACCATATACACTCGATCGGACACGATGGGCGGGGTATTTATATGTACGAATAATCGTTCATTTAACCGGACACGGGAATGGATTAATAGCCACTAGAATAATTAAAACAGGGGTGAAATTTTGTACAAGGACACTTGGTATAATTGATAACAAAATATTAAAACCTTGGGTTACACTCAGTCGACATCCTAGTGTAATTATTAAACAAAGTACTAAAACCTTGTTACAATTCGAATCCCCAATTAGTTGGAATATTTAACTTTGGGTATAAGGATAATTTGACGAGGATACTCGCACTTTATATTTATGACTGATGGACTGTTATGGACAAAACCAGACGGACATATTAAATAATCCAGGACAAAGGACAATTAACCCATGGGCATAAAACTAAAATCAACACGTCAAACATCATGATTACGGAAGTTTAAATAAGCATAATTCTTTTATTTCACATTTAATTTCCTTTATTTTATATTTAATTGCACTTCTAATTATCGCATTTTTATTTTTATTGTATTTAATTACACTTTTAATTATCGTACTTTTTAATTATCACAAATTTATTTTATCGCACTTTTATTCTTCGCAATTTCATTATCATTATTTACTTTACGCTTTAAATTAAGTCTTTTATTTATTATTTTACATTTGATTTTAACTGCGACTAAAGTTTTAAAATCGACAAACCGGTCATTAAACAGTAAAAACCCCCCTTTTATAATAATAATATTACTTATATATATATTTGTATTTTTATAAAAGTAAACTAATATAGCGTTAAGCTTTGTTTAAAGATTTCCCTGTGGAACGAACCGGACTTACTAAAAACTACTCTACTGTACGATTAGGTACACTGCCTATAAGTGTTGTAGCAAGGTTTAAGTATATCCATTCTATAAATAAATAAATATCTTGTGTAAAATTGTATCGTATTTAATAGTATTTTCCTGCTAAACTTTAATAGTATTTTATACCCCTTAGCTTTGACATCAGGCTTATTAAAAATGTATTTAGGAGTTACTATATAAATTTTATCACTTTTCATATTTTACCTAGAATCGAGCGCGGACAGTGATGTAATTTTTATTTAATAAATTTTAAATAACTAATCACTAATAATATACCATAAGTATTAGAATAAATAAATATAGTTGATTTAAAAATATGGGATTTTTTTCTGAACACTTTTATCCGCCACTGATTTCGCACGATACACAGTCCGGGAGAACTGTCGGCAGTAACAAACATGAGGCTGCTGCACGTTTTTAATTAGATTTAATTATTTTGTTCTTTATTCTCTTGTCTCCCCACTTTAAGAAAAGTTAAGTAATAAGTGTGCAAATAATGAATGTGTAGCACTAATCCACTTATGCACTGGTAAACTTTATTCTATACATGTCTTATTTTATCCTCTAGCTTTTGTATCAATTAGAAAAGAGAATTTCCATCAATCATTCTCTCAATATTATTACATCTTATCTATACACCTGATTTCTATTCAGAGGACACAAAAACCTCAAACAAGTTGACCACTCTTGTTATATTCCTACAACTAACTACTTCTCCTTTTTCTCTTCTATTTCTCTTGACTAAACTCACCTACATCAACACATTTACTGATTACTTGCTTTGTCCGAAGAATCCACCATTGAACCTACACTCCTTCAATTTTATTACAGATCGAGACAACCATCATTTAACCACCACCTTTCGTCTCACTTGTTGGCCGAAGTCCCACCATACACTACTCCTTCACTCGTAACCAAGATCACCACTTCAAAACCCATCATCATCGGCCAACATAACCGAGAACATTAACACCATCTCTTGTTTGGTTTACGATTACAACACAGACACCACTTTCCACCACTCTATCTCTCTCTTCTATTTTATACTTGAACCACAACCCACAACCACAACAAACCATAATCACAGCCATCTTTTACTACTATTTGAACTACCTACTGATTTGTTTTTGTTTACGGTTCAGTCCGACAACAATTAGACACCACCATGAAACCGTCATCGTGATTTTGCTGCTACCATTACCTACTGTTTTCTGTGTATTCGAACTCAACCACCACCAGGCACACACCATCATCTTCATCTCAATCACCACATTCAATCACTATAACCGCATCTACAACCGCCACACAATCACCTACCTCATGTTCATCTTCATGTTTGACCACAATAATAACGGTGGCGATTAAAAACCGTGCACGATGATGATGAATAATTGATGTTTAACGAATATGATGATGAGGGTTTAAAAAGGTGATGTTAAACACTGTATAAATGAAAGAAGATGGTGAATGGGGTCGTATAAGGCTGCTGTAAAGTGTTTGTCTCTTTTATTTTTACATATTAATCAATTCCTTTAAGATGTCTTGAAGCGGGCCTTTGATTGGGGTGTTTTAAATAAATTGTTATATGGACTACTTGATGGGCTAACAACCTAGAACTAAAATCAATAAACCCAATTAACTAGCGGGCTGCTGCTACGTACAAATTCCAAAAGAGGATTCCACGATGCTGTATGAATATAAGGAGGTAAAGATAACTATTATACAGTGCTCTTGTTCTATCTTTCTGTTCGAAGTCATCCTAAGCCAAAAATCCATATACCGTTCAATGAACTTACCTTCTAACAACGTTGGGCTTACATAAGTTAAATTAATTGGGTCATGTTCTTAATTATGTTATTGTGCCGAGATGATAGTGAGTTTGATAATAATATAACTAAGATGATGATCGATGTTAAGATATGATGATAAAGGTTATGATGTTAGTTATGTGATGATGATAACGATCATGATAATCGTGTTTTATGATAAGATGTTAAGATGATAAATGATACGGTGACCTTTTCGTGAAACTGCTACTTTATGAACCTGCCAATCGAGAGTTTATAGATGGATGTAATGGACTGCTGTTCGATTTAGTTGTTGGACTATGGCATTGGACCTTAATAACTAAATGGGCTGTTGATGTAATTGATTGGGTTGTCATGATGGGCCGTAAATGTTTGAATAACATGATAACTATATTTTTTTTTGGGTACACGATTGACATTCATAATATAATTAAGATGGTGAATTATGAATATGATAATAGTGATGATCATGATATGATTATGATGATTATGATGATAATATGATTATGATTATGTTATGATTGTAATTATGTTATGATTATGATTGTGATTATAATTAAGATGATAAAGATGATGGATATTAAGAAGATGATGATGATAGTTAAAGTATTGTAATGATGTTGTCATGATGATCAAATGGTATCGTACGTTGAAGAAGGACCATAATGATCATGGGGATGATTACGATATCGAAGTGAAGATGACGTTAGATATTATGGACATAATCGTGATCATTAGGGAAATGGTTTATGAATATCGATGATGATGAAAAGTATAAGTTTTAAATTTTTGTGATCACATGAGTGGCTAAGGATGTTATAGGATTAGCGGGACGTCGCGGGTTCAAGCCCGCACTTGGACATTATTTTTAAGAGCTACTTCTATTGAGGTAGTATTTTCATTAATATTATTATTATTATTATTTATATTTTTTATTATTATTATTATTAGTATTATTATTATTATTATTATGAACATAAGTATTATTATTATTACAAATTATTATCATTATTATTCTTATCATTATTTTTATTATTAGTATTATCATTATTATTATAAAAATTATGTGTATAAAATTATAGTTATAATAATATTACATATTATAAACATATTTTTTTTATATATATAAATATTCATATATAACAAATGATGTATTTTTTTTATATAATATTAATCATATATAAATATTAATATAACTATATAAACATTAGTCATTTTTAAAGATACATACAAATTAAATATATATAATATATAATTTAAGATATAATAAATTTGTCCGATTACAAATATATGTGTTAATATATATAAATGATATAGGTTCGTGAATCCGAGGTCAACCCTACTCTTGTAAAATGATGTTATATGTATTTTTACTACAAAATACAGTATGGTGAGTTCATTTGCTCCCTTTTACTCTTTACATTTTTGGGCTGAGAATACATGCAAATGCTTTATTAACTGTTTTACAATATTTATATGCGTGAGTTTATTTAATCCCTTTTTACTCAATACATTTTTGGGCTGAGAATACATGCAAATGCTTATCAACTGTTTTACAATATTTATATGCGTGAGTTTCATTTGCCTTTTTACCCTTTATATTTTTGGGCTGAGAATACATGCGCAACTTTTATAAATGTTTTACGAAATAGACACAAGTAATTGAAACTACATTATATGGTTGAATGATCGAAATCGAATATGCCCCTTTTTATTAAGTCTGGTAATCTAAGAATTAGGGAACAGACACCCTAATTGACGCGAATCCTAAAGATAGATCTATCGGGCCCAACAAGCCCCATCCAAAGTACCGGATGCTTTAGTACTTCGAAACTTATATCTTGTCTGAAGGAGGATCCCGGAATGATGGGGGATATTCTTATATACATATTGTGAATGTCGGTTACCAGGTGTTCAATCCATATGAAATATTTTTGTCTCTATGCATGGGACGTATGTTTATGAGAAATTTAAATATGAAATCTTGTGGTCTATTAAAGTTATGAAATGATTATTTATGATAAACTAATGAACTCACCAACCTTTTGGTTGACACTTGAAAGCATGTTTATTCTCAGGTATGAAAGAAATCTTCCGCTGTGCATTTGCTCATTTTAGAGATATTACTTGGAGTCATTTATGTCATATTTCAAAAGACGTTGCATTCGAGTCATCAAGTTCATCAGAATTATTATTAAGTCAATTATAGTTAGATATATTATGAAATGGTATGCATGCCGTCAACTTTCGATGTAATGAAAGATTGTATTTTCAAAAACGAATGCAATGTTTGTAAAATGTATCATATAGAGGTCAAGTACCTCGCGATGTAATCAACTATTTTGAATCGTTTATAATCGATATGGACTTCGTCCGGATGGATTAGGACGGGTCTTCATAGTTGGTATCAGAGCAGTGGTCTTAGCGAACCAGGTCTGCATTAGTGTGTATAACTGATAAGTCGTTAGGATACATTAGTGAGTCTGGACTTCGACCGTGTCTGCATGTCAAAAATTTTGCTTATCACCTTTGTCGGAAATCATCAGTTTATCATCCTTAGGAAAATTACCTGCTTACCATTCTTAGTCTAGACACATCTTACTACAATGATTGCATGAATAGTGTATAGACAAAATCCTTATCTTAGCGTATCTGTCACTGTAGACCTTATCTGACACGTTTCCTTAATTTTCTCCGTAATTCACGGGATCTTTGGAAGTATGTATAGATATTCTATATATAATTAGAATATCATTCGATATTCCAAAATCATTTCATATCAAAACCCTTTAACTGATTGTGAGAGATGGATCCTATACCTAGTTTGGATTTCATTAGTTCTGAAAGCGATTTCGAGATGTATATTGAAGCAGATTCTGAAGTCAATGAACCAGAAGTGCCTCAACTATTTAGTTATTTTTCTTTCTGGAGGAGATGGGGGTGGGTCCGAGACTTACTCACTCGATGGAGAAATGAAGAAGGCGAGCCCTACCGCGAACCAAACTTACCTCCTAACATCGGAGAAAACGATGTACTCACCGGTGAATCTATGCGCAACACTGTATTCACCCTTCTTGCTAAAATATTCATCCTCGAAGGTCGCATTACTGCAATCTCAGAAAATATTCAACCTCTACTTCCGAATACCAATCGAAGGGGAATATTAGAAGAAGTTAGGGAACTTCGAATTGATAATCAAGATCTATCGAATCAGATGAGTGGATGGATAGAAATGATAGAGGGTAGGATAGAAATCCTGACAAGAATGGTGCATGATCTACAAGCTATACTTATTACACCAACATCATCACCTGCCTCAGCACCAACAACACTTATAGCACCGACAGTAACAGTACCACCATCAGCAGAACCAGCAGCATAAGCAGTACCAACAATCACAACATCATTACACGTCTCAACCTCGCAATCTATACCTCAAGCATAATCATCGTTCTACGAATCGTTCTACATAAACTATCTTCGTCCTTCATGGCGATTATGTAATCGCTAATGTTTTAGAGATTATGTACTCCAGTTCTAGCCGTGAATCAGATGAGTTTAATATCACATTGACTCATTAAATCCATGATTACATCTGAAGAAAATATATATGTATATATGCTTTCATAAAGATTGTAATTAAAAATTCTTTTGTACAAACTGTTAATGGTGAAAATATTTTAACGGGTAGGTAATACCCGAGAAATATTTAGATTTCACATTAATAAGCTACACGGTACATTCTTTCAATCTGATTCAACAGTCATTTACTATCCTACTTACATCCCCAGATATACGTATCCGTTCACCACATAATAACCATATTCATCCAATTTCATATTTGTATTTTGAATTATCAGAATCCAAAAAGTGGCATAATGAAGAAAACATTTGATAAAATAAAATTTGTTAGAAACAAACAGATTAACTATGAGAAATTTTGTTAAGAATACACGCTAACTATTCCTAACTAATTGTTCCTAGCTAACTGATTACATTTTATTTATCGTAATTTAATTATCGCAATTTACATTCTCGCAATTTTATTTATCGTCATTTAAATTTCTGTTATTTACTTTACGCACTTTAATTATCGTTATTTAATTTCTGTTACTTATTTTACGCACTTTAAATATCGGGACACGTATACAAGGTTTTGACATATCATATCGATGCATTTATATATATTATTTGGAATAACCATAGACACTCTATATGCAGTAATGATCGAGTTCTCTATACAGGGTTGAGGTTGATTCTACAATAATATATATAATTTGAGTTGTGATCGAGTCTGAGACATGTACACGGGTCACGATACGTATTAATTAATTCGAATATTGTATATTATGCTATATATGAATTATTGAGTTAGTGACTGTGGACTGCTAACTGTGGACTTCCAAGATTGGACAATTAAAATGAATTAAAATATTGATTATAACATATGAAACTAAATAATTCTTCAAGTTTGCCACTTGATTTCATCTTAAACCTCATTTGTATCTCGACGATTACAATATGCATTCAAACCTTTCATGATTCTTGAAAACACCTCAATCGAGAGGATGAACCAACCACACTTCATCTACAGAAAGAAAAGATCGATGCGTATAGTTATACACCTGAAAACTCTCAAAAACTGAATAAACGTTTAACGCGTAACTGTGCTAATTCCTTTAGCATTATTATTACCGAAAATAACTTTGCAATCTCTTTCCAAATTAGCCAATTTTGTCACAGATCCAACAAGTCAACTTCGATTTTACGTTCGAAATAATCGTATTATAACCTTGATATTTATGTTTGCTCTTTTATTGTTACCGGGGAACTTTTTATATTCCATCATATTACCAGCTGATGTACCAGCAACCTCGTCACTCTTTGGTTTAAATCTCTCTGACAAATCACTGAATTTATCTATTGAAGTCTCATCATGTACTCATCCGCATCTTGTAACAAGAATTGTCATACCAATTATCGGGAATCAGCAAATCTGTATTGTGAGTATCGCAACGTTTCTACATCAAAAGTTATATGTATACATATAACATTTACCTCTTAGAATTATGATCTTCCATTCTGAAATTCTGAAAAGCACCTAGTCTGCGAATCAATACTCTAAATGTTGAAAATGCTAAATGAAGCAGCAGAAACTTTAAGACAACCGTAACAGTAAAAAGTTTGAAACCGAAGAACTGATTGAGCAAACTACGAAGGAGTCCCTGAACAAATCACAAGGACTAAACTTGTACATTAAGAATCCTGATGATTCTGTTTCCGATGAAATCTTTAGTGAATACCTTGCTTCTGACTCCAAACTCTTGCGGACATATTTTCTTCACCATCCTTCGATATTAGAAATTCCAAGATATCATCGTATCTTTCATTATAAATATCCTCCATATTTCTGAAGATATGTTCATAACTATTCTTATCTGAAATCATTAATCTATTAGTGCTATCAGTGTTACATCATATAGAAACTGTTAGTTTCTATATTCTGTAAACTTTCAAGCTTAAAATATGAATGTTATTGAAGTAATGTTGGGGACTGATGCATGAGTTAGTATAATATAATGACACTTGATCAACGTGATTATATTACAGTAATTCATGCTGAGTTTCTAATGGAACGTGATGATTCACAGAACATACCGTCATCATGTGCCATTTACACGACTCTTACATTCTACTCAATCTCCAAACATATTAAGAACGTATCTTCTTGATAGTTCTATCTTTTCGGATATTCTGGTAATTTGCCAAATCAAGATCGTGCCATTATGATTTCTTTCTGAGTACATAAACTATGTTCATTTCAAAATCCATACGAATTCTGGACCATTATTCGCTTGACTTAAAGTCAGGAAGAGAAAACAAAAGTACGGAACTCCAAAATATAAAGGAAACAAAGAGAATGGGTTTATAGTGAAATATCCGACAGAGAAATCAAGATGGAATATCGCATTAAATCAAAGAGATCCTAATTTCCTTAATCACTGAAGAACCAAATCTTATTACGAAGATTTTCTTTAAATCTCATGAATTCCGGAAATCAAGCGTAACTACGTCAAAAGTTAAGAAGAATCTCTATGTCTTTCTTTCAATCTCTTGCGATAGCTCTTCTCGTACTCTTCGAGTAATCGAATCATTTTATCGATATTATTCAAAAATGATAAAGCTCCATTTATCAACTCATATTCGTCATGAAAACATTTTTATTGTTAGCCATGGCGACCTCGATCAAATTTCGGGACGAAATTTCTTTAACGGGTAGGTACTGTGATGACCCGGAAATTTTCGATCAAATTTAAACTTTAATCTTTATATGTTTCCGACACGATAAGCAAAATCTGTAATGTTGAGTCTCGAAAATTTTGAACTGTTTCATATATTAAATTGACCTTCGACCATTACCGACGATTCACGAACAACTATTTGTAAATATATACATATATATTTAAATGTATATATATAATGTATATTAAAAATAAATATTAAATGATTATAATAGTCGTTGGACGTTTCGATTATTATTTAGAGAAGTTTAATTCGAGTTTATATGATATTAATATAAACGGTGATTCGAAAATGAGTTCTATAAATTATAGGCTTATTAAAAATGTATTTAGGAGTTACTATATAAATTTTATCACTTTTCATATTTTACCTAGAATCGAGCGCGGACAGTGATGTAATTTTTATTTAATAAATTTTAAATAACTAATCACTAATAATATACCATAAGTATTAGAATAAATAAATATAGTTGATTTAAAAATATGGGATTTTTTTCTGAACACTTTTATCCGCCACTGATTTTGCACGATACACAGTTCGGGAGAACTATCGGCAGTAACAAACATGAGGCTGCTGCACGTTTTTAATTAGATTTAATTATTTTGTTCTTTATTCTCTTGTCTCCCCACTTTAAGAAAAGTTAAGTAATAAGTGTGCAAATAATGAATGTGTAGCACTAATCCACTTATGCACTGGTAAACTTTATTCTATACATGTCTTATTTTATCCTCTAGCTTTTGTATCAATTAGAAAAGAGAATTTCCATCAATTATTCTCTCAATATTATTACATCTTATCTATACACCTGATTTCTATTCGGAGGACACAAAAACCTCAAACAAGTTGACCACTCTTGTTATATTCCTACAACTAACTACTTCTCCTTTTTCTCTTCTATTTCTCTTGACTAAACTCACCTACATCAACACATTTACTGATTACTTGCTTTGTCCGAAGAATCCACCATTGAACCTACACTCCTTCAATTTTATTACAGATCGAGACAACCATCATTTAACCACCACCTTTCGTCTCACTTGTTGGCCGAAGTCCCACCATACACTACTCCTTCACTCGTAACCAAGATCACCACTTCAAAACCCATCATCATCGGCCAACCTAACCGAGAACATTAACACCATCTCTTATTTGGTTTACGATTACAACACAGACACCACTTTCCACCACTCTATCTCTCTCTTCTATTTTATACTTGAACCACAACCCACAACCACAACAAACCATAATCACAGCCATCTTTTACTACTATTTGAACTACCTACTGATTTGTTTCTGTTTACGGTTCAGTCCGACAACCATTAGACACCACCATGAAACCGTCATCGTGATTTTGCTGCTACCATTACCTACTGTTTTCTGTGTATTCGAACTCAACCACCACCAGGCACACACCATCATCTTCATCTCAATCACCACATTCAATCACTACAACTGCATCTACAACCGCCACACAATCACCTACCTCATGTTCATCTTCATGTTCGACCACAATAATAACGGTGGCGATTAAAAACCGTGCACGATGATGATGAATAATTGATGTTTAACAAATATGATGATGAGGGTTTAAAAAGGTGATGTTAAACACTGTATAAATGAAAGAAGATGGTGAATGGGGTCGTATAAGGCTGCTGTAAAGTGTTTATCTCTTTTATTTTTACATATTAATCAATTCCTTTAAGATGTCTTGAAGCGGGCCTTTGATTAGGGTGTTTTAAATAAATTGTTATATGGACTACTTGATGGGCTAACAACCTAGAACTAAAATCAATAAACCCAATTAACTAGCGGGCTGCTGCTACGTACAAATTCCAAAAGATGATTCCACAATGATGTACGAATATAAGGAGGTAAAGATAACTATTATACAGTGCTCTTGTTCTATCTTTCTGTTCGAAGTCATCCTAAGCCAAAAATCCATATACCGTTCAATGAACTTACCTTCTAACAACGTTGGGCTTACATAAGTTAAATTAATTGGGTCATGTTCTTAATTATGTTATTGTGCCGAGATGATAGTGAGTTTGATAATAATATAACTAAGATGATGATCGATGTTAAGATATGATGATAAAGGTTATGATGTTAGTTATGTGATGATGATAACGATCATGATAATCATGTTTTATGATAAGATGTTAAGATGATAAATGATACGGTGACCTTTTCGTGAAACTGCTACTTTATGAACCTGCCAATCGAGAGTTTATAGATGGATGTAATGGACTGCTGTTCGATTTAGTTGTTGGACTATGGCATTGGACCTTAATAACTAAATGGGCTGTTGATGTAATTGATTGGGTTGTCATGATGGGCCGTAAATGTTTGAATAACATGACAACTATATTGTTTTTTGGGTACACGATTGACATTCATAATATAATTAAGATGGTGAATTATGAATATGATAATAGTGATGATCATGATATGATTATGATGATTATGATGATAATATGATTATGATTATGTTATGATTGTAATTATGTTATGATTATGATTGTGATTATAATTAAGATGATAAAGATGATGGATATTAAGAAGATGATGATGATAGTTAAAGTATTGTAATGATGTTGTCATGATGATCAAATGGTATCGTACGTTGAAGAAGGACCACAATGATCATGGGGATGATTACGATATCGAAGTGAAGATGGCGTTAGATATTATGGACATAATCGTGATCATTAGGGAAATGGTTTACGAATATTGATGATGATGAAAAGTATAAGTTTTAAATTTTTGTGATCACATGAGTGGCTAAGGATGTTATAGGATTAGCGGGACGTCGCGGGTTCAAGCCCGCACTTGGGCATTATTTTTAAGAGCTACTTCTATTGAGGTAGTATTTTCATTAATATTATTATTATTATTATTTATATTTTTTATTATTATTATTATTAGTATTATTATTATTATTATTATGAACATAAGTATTATTATTATTATTATTACAAATTATTATCATTATTATTTTTATCATTATTTTTATTATTAGTATTATCATTATTATTATAAAAATTATGTGTATAAAATTATAGTTATAATAATATTACATATTATGAACATTTTTTTTTATATATATAAATATTCATATATAACAAATGATGTATTTTTTTTATATAATATTAATCATATATAAATATTAATATAACTATATAAACATTAGTCATTTTTAAAGATACATACAAATTAAATATATATAATATATAATTTAAGATATAATAAATTTGTCCGATTACAAATATATGTGTTAATATATATAAATGATATAGGTTCGTGAATCCGAGGTCAACCCTACTCTTGTAAAATGACGTTATATATATTTTTACTATAAAATACAGTATGGTGAGTTCATTTGCTCCCTTTTACTCTTTACATTTTTGGGCTGAGAATACATGCAAAATGCTTTATTAACTGTTTTACAATATTTATATGCGTGAGTTTATTTAATCCCTTTTTACTCAATACATTTTTGGGCTGAGAATACATGCAAATGCTTTATCAACTGTTTTACAATATTTATATGCGTGAGTTTCATTTGCCTTTTTACCCTTTATATTTTTGGGCTGAGAATACATGCGCAACTTTTATAAATGTTTTACGAAATAGACACAAGTAATTGAAACTACATTATATGGTTGAATGATCGAAATCGAATATGCCCCTTTTTATTAAGTCTGGTAATCTAAGAATTAGGGAACAGACACCCTAATTGACGCGAATCCTAAAGATAGATCTATCGGGCCAACAAGCCCCATCCAAAGTACCGGATGCTTTAGTATTTCGAAATTTATATCATGTCTGAAGGAGGATCCCGGAATGATGGGGATATTCTTATATACATATTGTGAATGTCGGTTACCAGGTGTTCAATCCATATGAAATATTTTTGTCTCTATTCATGGGACGTATGTTTATGAGAAATTGAAATATGAAATCTTGTGGTCTATTAAAGTTATGAAATGATTATTTATGATAAACTAATGAACTCACCAATCTTTTGATTGACACTTGAAAGCATGTTTATTCTCAGGTACGAAAGAAATCTTCCGCTGTGCATTTGCTCATTTTAGAGATATTACTTGGAGTCATTTATGTCATATTTCAAAAGACGTTGCATTCGAGTCGTCAAGTTCATCAGAATTATTATTAAGTCAATTATAGTTAGATATATTATGAAATGGTATGCATGCCGTCAACTTTCGATGTAATGAAAGATTGTATTTTCAAAAACGAATGCAATGTTTGTAAAATGTATCATATAGAGGTCAAGTACCTCGCGATGTAATCAACTGTTTTGAATCGTTTATAATCGATATAGACTTCGTCCGGATGGATTAGGACGGGTCTTCACACTATATTCAAAGAATCCAGATAATTCTGGATCCGTTGAAATCTTTAGAGAATATCTTGCTCCGAAGCCATGTTAAAATCTTGCGGAAAATCTTTCTCCATCAATCATCGAACTTAGAAATTCCAAAATATCATCATCAATATCTTCGATATTTCTGAGGATATTTTCATAAATATTCTCGTCCGAAATTATATACCTCCTCGTGTTTCCTGTATATCATTATATTGGAAACATTCAATAGAAAATTTAGTACCGAAAAGCAGATTATGCGAAACTATAAAGAAATCCATGGACAAATCACAAAGAATAAGTTTGACTTCAAAGAATCCAAATGATTCAATGTCTGCTAAAGTCTTTAGTGAATATCTTGCCCCTTACTCTAAACCCATGCAGACAATAGTTTCTATCATCCTCTGATCTTAGATATTCCGAAATATTATCAAATCTTTCATTATAAATATCCTCCATATTTCTGGAGGTATTTTTATAACTATTCTTATCTGAAATTATTAATCTTTTCGTGCTATCAGTATTACATCATATAGAAACTGTTAGTTTCTATATTCTGTAAAATTTCGAGCTTAAAATATGATTGTCATTGAAGAAATGTTGGGAACTAATGCATGAGTTAGTATAATATAATGACACTTGATCAACGTGATTATATTACATTAAGTCATGCTGAGTTTCTAATGGAACGTGATGATTCACAGATCATATCGTCATCACGTGCCATGTGACATAACTCTTTCATTCAAATTAACTTCTGAACATATCAAGAAAATATATTCTTGATAGTTCTATTCTCAGTGATTCTGGTAATTTGACAAATCAAATCGTGCTATTACGTTTTTTCTTGCTTAGAACATTAAGTTCATTTGGAACTCCATACCTACAAATTCTAGACCAATACCTGCGAAAAGAAAACAAAAGCATGAAGCTCCGAAATAGAAAGGGGGTATAAATCGCAGCAAATAAGAGAGAGCATTAACTGTGGATGACAATAATTATAGGAGACAGAAGCAGGAACATTGAAATATAAGGGAAGATATAAAATCCAACAACAACGCAGGAATTACAAACCACGAATATTAATACGAATAGCAATATAAAGACATGGTATAATTAAGAATAGTATCAACCCAAGGTAATAGTAGAAGTAAACAGATTCCTCTGATGGAAGATTGAAAAGAAGGATGACAGAAATGATAATTAGGAAAATATCAAGGATGAGAACTGGATTTAACATTTTCACAATCTTTTGGATGTATGAACTAAGAAAGAAAGTATAGGAATGGTGAGAATAATGGAATGGAAGAGTTTAATTTATAATGGAAATATCAGACGGAGAAATCGAGGCAGATCACTGTATTTAATTATAGAGATCTTAATTTACTTATTCGCCGAAGAATAAAATCTTTTAGATATCAAAGATTTTCTTTAAATCCCTTGAATTCTGGAGTTCAATCGCAACTACGTCAAAAGTTATGGAAAAATCTCCATTTCTTCATCTCGATCTTTTGTGATAGCTTCATTCATACGCTTCGATTAATCGAATCATCTTAGCCATATTACTCAATGATGATAAAACTCTATTTATCAACTCATATTCGTCATGAAAACATTTTTATTGTTAGCCATGACCACCTCACTCAAATTTCGGGACGAAATTTCTTTAACGGGTAGGTACTGTGATGACCCAGAAATTTCCGATCAAATTTAAACTTTAATCTTTATATGTTTCCGACACGATAAGCGAAATCTATAATGTTGAGTCTCAAAATTTTTGAACTGTTTTAATATAATCATTTGACCTTTGACCATTTCTGACGATTCAAGAGCAATTGTGTAAATACATATAATTATAAATGTAAATATAAATATAAATATAAAGAGTATATCTAATATTTGAGTAATCAAATGCACAATAAACAATTGGAATTAAATATGTAAAATAACAAATAGAATAAATAAGTTACTATTAAGAAGAATATATATAATTGTTGTCAATAGTTATTATCTTGTAAATAAATATTCAATACATGATATCATATAATAATACATAAGTAACAAATAGTAATATTTATATATTAAATGTAATTACAAGTTTAATTATAGTTGTTATATTATTTGTACATCCATTATTATTGATATTAGGATTATTAGTATTAGTAACATTTATTAATATTAATATTAACATCATTATTATTAATTTTATTAATTATTATTATTATTACTATATATGTTTATTAATTATTAAAAGAATTAATTAATTATATAGTAAACAGATGAAGGGATCGAATTAGTTTCATGTAGCTTTCCAGCTGTTGTTAATTTTTGTTTATATCTCAAAGTTGTTACACATCAATATCAAGTGGTACGAACCCGTTTCTCTCATAATTTACTTTATGTTTTATTTAATTATTTTATATTATGATTAAAAGTATGTCGATCAATTTGGCCATATATTAAATGAATTGCACGATGAGTTTGATTAACACATTCAATCCAACCATTTGTCACTACAAAACAATCTCAATAAAGTTCCAATCAATCATCTTCATCCTTCACAATCCTTACAAATCCAAATTGACATAATAACCATCGACTAAACTGCTTATCTACTCTATTTCTGTTCCGTTTTCCTATACAACACAGAGCAGCGTAGGCTGTTGTTTTTCGGTCCAAAAACCTGCAACATAACAATGAAACCGTTACCTTAAGCTCCTACAGTAATCATTTCTTTTCAAAACTGTGAACGAAGGAAACAATAAAGGTAATGTTCGACTGTTTTATGCTACTGCTATGGAGTACTAGCTGTTGCTATTTTTTTTTATTTTGAAAACCAGATCACAGTCACAACAAAATACCACCCTATTCGATCCTGACTACTACTTGTTCTATATATATATTTTTTCCTGTCAAACCAATTCGTGTCACTACTGCCATTCTAATTCAACACAACCCTATTAACATCAACCCATAACTTGCGTCTAATATGCTGCTGATGCTATTCAATTTTTTTATATATATAAAATAGATAATTGATTAAATAAATAAATAAATAAATAAATAAAAGAAACCGAACCTGGCTGCTAATTGCATCTGTTTCCTGCAAATTGTTGCTTCTATTATGTCTCTATTTTCTGTTCGAATCAATAACCATCACCAAAAACCTGCAACTACTTCTTGTTCATTCGTAGACCACAAATAACACCAATTACTGCTCCTGTTCTCTATTGTTAATCATGGATTGACAATAAACGATGATGGATTGATGATACAACAGTTTATTTTATTGATTGAAACACCACTGGAACACCATCCCACACCATAACAGTCAGCTGCTGCAATAACTTCTTGTTTTCTGATTTGGCTGGAAAAATAACCACCATGGGTCGTCTCTGCTGCTGCGTTTAATTGTTTCTGTTTATAACCGGTAACAAAGCTTGATGACGATATTGGTGACGGCGTTGATAATTATAAAAGAAGATATGAGATGAGGGAATGATGGAGAAAGATGAGAGATGCCAGATCTATAAAAAAAATCGTGATATTTGTTTTAAATAACAACCGGATCCCTCTTGATTTCTTTTATGGTATATTTTATTTTTTTCGTTATTTTTATTATTATCTATTATTATTATTACTATTTTTATTATTATTATTAATATTATTATTAATATCATTAAGATTATTAGTATTATTATTATTTTTAACATTATTATTATTATCATTATTGTTAGTATTATTATTACCATTATTATATTTATTATTGTTACTGTTATTAGTAATATAATTATTAAGAATAGTATTTTTTTTTTACAAATATATGTATTATGATGGGGAAATCCATTTATAAATACAAATATGAATACCATTATTATTAATGTATTTATTAATATCATTTAAAATATAGCTTTAACATTTTTTCCACTAGTATAACTATTATTATTATTATTAATACGACTAGGATTATTATTATTATCAACAAAAGTATTATGAATGTTATCATGTTTTACAAAAATTATTATTTTGTTATTATTAAAACTATTATTATTATTATTATTATTATTATTATCATTATTATTATCAAGTATCATCTATATCATTAGTATTAAGATAATATTGTTTATGAAAATAAAAGTTTTAAAACGATTTTGTTAAGATTTTAAGTATTAAAATAAAGAGTATAGATGTAAAAATATATTTATATTATATAACCTAACTAATTTAATAATACTATATATAAAATGAATATATATAAATAATTAATAAAACTTATAAATTAGTAAATATAACAAGTACATCACTAATAATAATATATAAATTTACTTGATTACAATTATGTATATTAATAAATATACAAATGTTATAGGTTCGTGAATCTGAGGCCAACCCTACACTTGTTAAATGACGTCATATGTATTTTTACTACAAAATACAGTATGGTGAGTTTCATTAATCCCTTTTTAAATGCTTTCGCAATATATATTTTGGGACTGAGAATACATGCGCTGCTTTTATAACTGTTTTACGAAATAGACACAAGTATACGAAATTACGTTCTATGGTTGAATGATCGAAACTGAATATGCCCCCTTTTAGTCTGGTAATCTAAGAATTAGGGAATAGACACCCTAATTGACGCGAACTCTAAAGATAGATCTATCGGGCCCAACAAGCCCCATCCAAAGTACCGGATGCTTTAGTACTTCGAAATTTATATCATGTCCGAAGGAGGATCCCGGAATGATGGGGATATTCTTATATGCATATTGTGAATGTCGGTTACCAGGTGTTCAATCCATATGAATGATATTTTGTCTCTATGTATGGGACGTATGTGTATGAGAAATGGAAATATGAAATCTTGTAGTCTATTAAAATTATGAAATGATTATTTATGTTAAACTAATGAACTCACCAACCTTTTGGTTGACACTTGAAAGCATGTTTATTCTCAGGTATGAAAGAAATCTTTCGCTGCGCATTTGCTCATTTTAGAGAAATTACTTGGAGTCATACATTACATATTTCAAAAGACGTTGCATTCGAGTAGTCGAGTTCATTAAGATTATTATTAAGTCAATTATAGTTAGATATATTATGAAATGGTATGCATGCCGTCAACTTTCGATTTAATGAAAGATTGTCTTTTCAAAAACGAATGCAATGTTTGTAAAATGTATCATATAGAGGTCAAGTACCTCGCGATGTAATCAACTGTTGTGAATCGTTTATAATCGATATGGACTTCGTCCGGATGGATTAGGATAGGTCCTTTCAGTAAGCTTGTATTTCAAACTTTCTTGAAGATCCATAAAGTAAAGTGTTGGATCTACAAGTTACATGAAGATCATAAATATAGATTTTGATCTTTAAACATAAATAAAGAGATTATAAGTTATAGAACTTAGATCTAACATAAGTAAAGAAGATTAAAAGATAAAAAGCTTTAATCCTCCATGTTCTTGCATTTTTCAAAACAAAGTTTGAATCTACAAGAGTTATGAAGATTCAAGTTACAAAACATGAATCTTTGATGATAATGATGATGAATCACGAAAATGATGAAGAAAAAGAAGAGAAAGGAGATCAAGAACACTTACAATTCTTCAAATATTTGAGAGAAAACTAGAGTGAGAAAGTAAAGAGAAGTGTGTGTGTGTGAAATGGAATGAAATGAGAATGAAATGAGCCTTAAAAAATAAAGTGATGGTGACGGTTTGGAGGGTGGGGGGGACTATTTTGGCCTCATGTGGTGGTGGCATGGTATGGTCCATGGTGGTGGTACAAAGTTATGTTGGAATGTTGGGTGGCATGCAACAAAGGATAAGTATTAGTACATAAGCATGCATAATATTTGTCTCATTATTTCATGGACTTAATTATTAATTACATGGGCTAATTAACCCATTAAGTGGTCCACTAAGTTGAGTATGTTGGGGCATGGAAGTCCATTAAGGTGTTAAGTCCATTAAGGTAACTAGTAAGCCTTAGTAAACACTTAAGCATAATTAAGGAATCATAAAACCAAGTAATTATCATTAATAAGTAACAATTACGTTTACGTAGCCATAATATCCCAATTATGGCAAAAGTTTAACGTGTACTAAGTTCGTAGCTCGTTTTAATCAAGAAGTGACACTAACGGTCGTAAATGAAATCAAGGATCATGTTAAGTAACTAAGTACTTAAAAACACGTTGTAAGGCATTAACGCAAGTAATTAACATAATTAATGATCCCAGAATATAATCTAACACAGTACGCACAAATACGCAGTTTCGTGAAAGAAATAAATATAATTAAGAGTCGGAAAAGTCAGGTCGTTACATTACCCACCTGTTAAAGAAAATTTCGTCCCGAAATTTAAGCTGAGGTAGATGGTGGAGTCGGAAAAAGGTGAGGATACTTCTGCATCATTTGATCCTCTCGTTCCCAGGTAACTCAGGTCCTCATTTTGCATTCCATCAGACTCGAACGATCGGAATCTTGTTACGTTTCAAGGTCTTGCCCTTACAGTCCATAATTTCAATGGGTTCTTCCACGAAGTGGAGTTTTTCATTAATCATAAGTTCTTCTAGTAGTATGACAAGTCCTGGTTCAGCGAGACACTTCTTCAGATTCGATACATGAAAGGTAGGATGAACGGAGCTCAATTGAGTCGGAAGATCCAAATGGTAAGCAACAGGTCCAACACGCTCCAAGATTTCAAAAAGACCGATGTATCACGGGTTTAACTTTCCACACTTTCCGAAACGGATTACACCTTTCCAAGGTGCGACTTTCAACATTACGTGATCACCCACTTTGAATTCGAAGTCCTTTCGTTTAAGGTTGGCATAACTCTTTTGACGATCATGGGCCGTCTTGAGACTCGCTTGAATTTGAACAATCTTTTCGGTTGTTTCATGAACGAGTTCGGGTCCGGTGATTTGCTTCTCACCCACTTCGGCCCAACAAATAGGAGAACGACATTTGCGGCCATACAACGCTTCGAAAGGTGCGGCATTAATGCTCTAATAATAACTGTTGTTGTAAGAGAATTTGGCTAGCGGCAAATGCTTTTCCCAAGCTTTTCTGAAATCAATAACTCAAGCACGCAACATGTCCTCCAAAGTTTGAATCGTTCGCTCGCTTTGTCCGTCGGTTTATGGGTGATACGCAGTGCTCTTGTCGAGACGAGTCCCCAAGGTTTCTTGCAAAGAACGCTAAAATCTAGAAGCGAAACAGGTATCGCGATCTGAGATAATCGATAAGGGCACACCATGACGAGATACAATTTCCTTTATGTATAGCTGAGCGAGTTTTTCCATCGTATCAGTTTCTTTCATGGCTAAGAAGTGTGCAGATTTGGTAAGACGGTAAATAATAACCCAGATGGTATCGTATCCGCCCACCGTCTTTGGTAGTTTCATAATGAAGTCCATTGTTATCCTTTCCCACTTCTGTGATGCCCCGTACACAACCATCGTGTACGAATCATCAACAACAGGATCATTATAAGGTCAAATACTATATGCGTTTTCAAACAAGTTGCATTCATGATAAAAGGTGACGTCATAAACAACGTCAAATGTTTTACATCTAAAAGTATGCTTCAATGAATAGAAGCAAGGATAATAGTATGTGACCCACAGGTCGTTACAAATCATAGTTTCAAAAGTAATAATGTTTATGACTGCAAGATAAACGTTCATGCGGTGACATCTCTAAAGCAGCGGGTGTCTACAGCAATACTAGTACAACAGCGGAAGCTAGCAACCTTAAGCACCTGAGAAAAACATGCTTAAAAACGTCAACACAAAGGTTGGTGAGCTATAGTTTAAGTATAATAGTAATGTAAGGTAGGCCACGAGATTTTAGTGCTACAAAGAGCGTTTCAAAACAGTATGATAAAGTATATGTTTAACCGTGAGCACTTGGTAACTAACTTAACGTTTATAACCCCCTGAAAGTACACTTGGCGAGTGCGTATGTTTACGAAGTATTAAACACCCGTTAAATGCTAGCGCTACTAGCCCAAGTGGGGATATCAAACCCTATGGATCCATATCTAAGATTCGCGTTCACCGGTTCAAAAACCAATGACTAAACGTTACCGAGCTAAAGGGAATGTTTATGCCGTTGTATAACCCACACATATATAAAGTTTAAGTACTCGTGCCTAGTATGTAAAACATAAAATGCGCATGTATTCTCAGTTCCCAAAATAGTTAAAGTAAAAAGGGATGCTATAACTCACAGTGGTAAAGTAGTGGTAAAGTCGAGTCGGGAAGTAAGCAAGTACGTAGGTCCGGAAAGTCCTCAACCTAAGTCAAATAGTACTAAGTCAGTAAATCGTCCCAATAGGTTTAAATGTATGTAAATTAGGTCTTATGGGTTATCATCATTCATCATCAAACAAAAGGTGTAAAGTAAGTTTCATTGTAGAAAAGAGTTTAAAACAAAGGCTGATTTCGGTCAGTCACCACGGCCTCTATACCTACTGAAATAAGGTGAGACCAGTGGCCATGGCTCCGTATATGAGTCCTCTAATTATGGTAAAAATTCCAGAAGCAAACTCGTCTTTGTTTGACCGTGGCGACGGTCTAAGTGCGAGTAGGTCAGAATTTTTAGCACAACGTTAAAAGACATAGTAACACTCGGAGGGCCATAAATCCTAAATCGTAACTCGGATTAAGACGAGTCTTAAACAAAAAATAATCTACTCGAACAGAGCTAACTGAAAATCAACTTTACAGTAGACCAAGTGTTCGGTTCTGTTCCAGAAAATAGTAAACAGTAAGTTCTGGTGGGTTCTTGGTGCTCGATGCTTATCACGGTTCTCATCCTTGATGCATATAGCTTCAAGTGTATAACTCGTTGATGTGTTTGCATCATATTAACCAAGGTTTGACCATCATAACGCTAGTGTAAGTCTAAGACATGTAGCACAACTCATTTAAGTGTTGCAAGTAGCTTGATGAACCAAAGTTACATCAAAATCTTAGATCCGACACATACATGAACTATAAAAGTAATATTGAACTACAAACTTGGAAGTAAACTAACTAATCAAGATCTTAAGATGTAGAACATAGTTCCTAGTTTGATCTTGAAGATCCAAGACTCAAAAGTCTAGATCTAAAGTTATTAAGTTAAATCCTAAGTAATAACACTTGAATCTTTACTTTAATGAAACCATAAGTTACAAAACTTAGATTATCATCTTGTAAAGTGTATGTAAGCTCATAAGCTCTTGATTATGACAAAGTTAGAAGACCATAAGCTATATAAAATTAGATCTTTCATAAGTATTTGAAGTTATAACTAGAGAGTTATACCTCCATGTTCTTGAAACTCATAAAGTTAACTTTAGTTCAAGAAAGTATGAGATCAAGATTAACTTGTAATACTTGACCATTAACAACCAAAATCACGAATTTAAAGAGTGTATAATATGAAGAAATAAGCTAAATAAACAAGTAACAAGTCATGGTTGTTCATACTTTAAAGATTCAAGCCAAAGCTTGATCTTTAAGAATGTAAACTTTAAGTTTACAAACATGAATCACAAGTATGATTTTACAACACATGAACTTTAATCTTTTATAACTTTAAAGGTAGAACCATAAACTAGTAAGTCTAGATTCTTGTGTGTTCTTGTAAATACAAGATAGAATGAAGAATAAACTAAAGAGTTTGATTCTTACAACACAAACAACAACTAACAAAGACAAGTAAGTAAACAATAATCAAAGACAAGTAACAACAAACAAAAGATGATGATGATGATGAGAGTGTTTATAGTTCGGTTTTTCCAAGGAAAAGAAGAGAAGAAAAAGCTCAAGATACTTACAAAGTAAAGAGCAAAATTAGAGAAAAGAGAGAAAAGTTGCAAGTAAGATGAAGTGTGTGTGTAAAATGAAAGAGTATACAAGTGATAAGTAATAAAAAAAATTTGAATCCTCTCTTGCACTCCCTAGGTGCCGACGGTTAGCATCAAAAAAAAGGGGAAGGAAAAAGTCCATGAGGTTCTTGCATGTTTATGGCTCTAAAGGTGGTTATATGGTGTATTTGCATGGGAAGTAACATGTAACTACATTCCATAAGTATTTAATCAATTTAGTTAAGTTTGAAAGTAATACTTGCATACTAAAATGGGCTAACTAGTCCATTAAAGAAGTAGGGTGGGCTCTCTAGTCCATTAATCATGAGTCCATTAATAAAAGATCAAGTATGTAACAAATAATCCAACAAAGCCCAAGTAATTAATTAAGAACCTTAGTTAATTAAAATGATTAATAAAAATCAATCATGAATGTAAATAATATCTGAAAATATTATTCGTATAATGTACGTATGTCACAAAGACGTTTCGGGCATTTAAAGTCAAGTATGGTAACAAGTAAATGTATATAAACAATACATTCATTAAATCACAAGTATTAATAATAATTATTAATAAATAAATGTTGGAAAATCCAGGGTCGTTACATTACCCACCTGTTAAAGAAAATTTCGTCCCGAAATTTTAAGCTGAGGTAGATGGAGGAGTCGGGAAAAGGTGAGGATACTTCAGCATCATTTGATCCTCTCGCTCCCAAGTAAACTCAGGTCCTCGTTTGGCATTCCATCGTACTCGGACGATCAGAATCTTGTTGCGTTTCAATGTTTTGATCTCACGGTCCATAATTTCAACAGGATCTTCCACAAAGTGGAGTTTGTCGTCAATCGTAAGTTCCTCCAGTGGTATGATAAGTTCGGGTGCAGCAAGACACTTCTTCAAGTTTGACACGCGGAAGGTAGGATGAACTGAGCTCAATTGTGCTGGTAGATCCAAACGGTAAGCAACGGGTCCAACACGTTCCAAGATTTCAAAAGGACCAATATATCGTGGGTTTAACTTTCCACGTTTTCCAAAACAAATCACACCCATCCAAGGTTCAACCTTCAACATTACACGGTCACCAACGTTGAATTCAAAGTCTTTATGTTTAAGATCAGCATAACTCTTTTGACGAACACGGGCAGTCTTAAGTCTAGCTTGAATCTGAGCAATCTTCTCCGTTGTTTCATGGACTACCTCGGGTCCGGTGATTTGCTTTTCGCCTACTTCGGCCCAACAAATAGGAGATCGGCACTTGTGGCCATACAATGCTTCAAAAGGTGCGGCATTAATACTCGAGTGATAACTGTTGTTGTAAGAAAATTCGGCGAGTGGCAAATGCCTTTACCAGGCCTTTCCGAAATCAATGACACATGCACGCAACATGTCTTCCAATGTCTGAATCGTTCGTTCACTTTGCCCGTCGGTCTGTGGGTGATATGCAGTACTCATGTCGAGGCGGGTTCCCATGGCTTCTTGCAAAGAACGCCAAAATCTAGAAGCAAAACGGGGATCGCGATCTGAGATGATCGATAAAGGTACACCATGACGAGATACAACCTCTTTAATGTATAGTTGAGCAAGTCTCTCCATTGTATCCGTCTCCTTCATCGCTAGGAAGTGTGCAGATTTAGTAAGACGGTCAACGATAACCCAGATGGTATCGTATCCGCCCACCGTCTTTGGTAGCTTGGTGATGAAATTCATTGTTATCCTTTCCCACTTCCATTGCGGGATTTCCAGTTGTTGAAGTAATCCAGAGGGCCTCTGATGCTCGGCCTTAACTTTCAAACAAGTCAAACACTTACCAACATAAGTCGCAACGTCCTTCTTAAGATTCGGCCACCAATACTGTTCCTTAAGATCATGGTACATTTTACCCGCTCCAGGATGAATTGAATATTTTGACTTGTGTGCTTCATCAAGTATAAGGTTTCGTAGATCACCATAATAAGGTACCCAAATTCTTCTGGCATAGCATCGGAGTCCAGTCTCCCTAACCTCGAATTTAGAGACAAGAATGTTCAAATGTTCATGAGATATATTCTCCTCCTTGAGAGCCTCATCTTGGGCTACTCGGATCTGACTGTTGAGATTCGAATGAATGGTGATGTTCAGGGCTCGGACACGAAGAGGTGCCATCCTCTACTTGCGGCTCAAAGCGTCAGCTACAACATTGGCCTTGCCAGGATGATAGCGAAGTTCACAATCGTAGTAGTTTAATGTCTCGATCCATCGATGCTGTCTCATGTTCAGTTGCTTCTGATCAAAGATGTGCTGGAGACTCTTATGATCGGTGAAGATAGTACTCTTAGTTCCACACAAATAGTGTCTCCACAATTTGAGCGCAAAGACAACGGCTCCAAGTTCAAGATCGTGAGTAGTGTAGTTCTGTTCGTGAATCTTCAGTTGACGAGAAGCATAGGCGATAACCTTTGATCTTTGCATCAGTACACAACCAAAACCACTTTTTGAAGCATTGCAATAAACGATGAAATCGTCACTGCCTTCAGGAAGTGATAAGATAGGTGCGGTGGTTAACTTCTCCTTCAAGGTTTGAAATGCTGATTCGTGTGCGGGTTCTCAAATGAACTTCTTCCCCTTGTGAGTCAGCGCGGTCAAAGGACGCGCAATCAGAGAGAAACCTTCAATAAACCTTCGGTAGTAACTGGCGAGACCTAGAAATTGGCGAATGTGCGTCGGTGTAGTGGGGGTTTCCCACTTGCTGATAGCTTCAATCTTGGCGGAATCAACTTTGATACCCTGGTCGCTCACAACATGTCCCAGAAATTGAACTTCCTTCAACCAAAATTCACATTTAGAGAATTTCGCATAAAGTTGCTCTTGCCTCAAGAGTTCAAGCATTAATCGGAGGTGTTGCTCATGCTCTTCTTCGCTCTTAGAGTAGATGAGGATATCATCTATAAAGATGATAACGAATTTATCCAGGTACGGCTTGCAGGCACGATTCATGAGGTCCATGAACACGGCAGGTGCGTTGGTTAATCCGAATGGCATCACGAGAAACTCATAATGACCATAACGAGTTCTGAACACAGTTTTCATCACATCGCTTTCTTTCACCCTCAACTGGTGATATCCGAATCGTAAATCGATCTTGGAATAAACGCTCGATCCTTGTAGTTGATCAAAAAGATCGTCAATGCGGGGAAGAGGATACCGATTCTTGATTGTCAATTTGTTGAGTTAACGGTAGTCGTTACACATATGGAAGGATCCATCCTTCTTCTTCACAAACAACACAGGTGCGCCCCAAGGTGAGAAACTTGGTTGGATGAATCCACGATCTAGCAGTTCTTGTAATTCGCTCTGCAACTCTTACATCTCGGAAGGTGCAAGTCGATAAGGTGCTCGAGCTACAGGTGCAGCTCCTGGCACTAAATCGATCTGAAACTCTACTACTCTTGGTGGCGGTAATCCAGGCAATTCTTCAGGGAAGACATTGAAAAATTCGTTCACAATTTGAACGTCGTTCACACTCTTCACCTCGGGTTCTATCGTTTTCACATGTGCTAGGACAGCAAGACGTCCCTTCTTCATGATCTTTTGCACTTTCACGCAACTAATGAGGTTCAGCTTCGAGGTACATCTCTCTCCGTAAATGATCAGTGGCTCACCATCTCCTTGTGGTATACGAAGAGCTTTATCTCCACAGATTATGTCAGCCCTTACTTTGATCAACCAATCCATACTGAAAATAACGTCAAAACTTCCCAATTTGATGGGTGTCAAATCAATTTCGAAATCTGCACCAGCTATGTTGATAATAGCTCCTCGACTAATATGGTCAACTTTCTCAAGTTTTCCATTGGCTACCTCTACAAGTATACTTTCCTTTAATGGGACTAATGACCAATTAATCTTAACACAAAAGTGTCTACATACATAACTTCTATCGGCACCAGTATCAAATAGGACAGAAGCTAATAGGTTGTTGATAGTGAATATACCTGTCACCAAGTCGGGATTCTCGCGTGCATCCCTTGCATTAACGTTGAAAGCTCTACCACGCGGTGGTCCGCCGTCTTTTCTTTTGTTGGGGCACGCATTTCTGAAATGGCCCGTATGTCCGCATTCGTAGCACTTTTTAGGTCCATTGGGGTTCGGCTTCCCAGTCATGGTGGTGACCTTGCAGTCCTTTCCGATATGTCCAGTCCATTGGCACTTTTCACAAACAATGTTACAATACCCAGTATGGTGCTTGTAGTACCTCTTGCATTATGGTAGGGTACCCTTGTAGTTGGGGTTTGAGCTGGTGTTCGGATTGGGGTTTCCATCGTTGTTGTTTCCTCTGAAACCCTCATGTCGTTAAGCCGGGTTTTGATCATAGGTCCTTCCCCTGTTGTTATCCCATTTGCGCTTCTCACTACTACCCACTTCAGAGTTAGCCTTCTCCGGTTCATCGATGATAATTTGGTTCATTAAAGTATGTGCCATGCGCATCACTTCCGGGACATTGGGTGGCTTGGACGAGGTAACGTTTCCCTTAATGGACTTAGGAAGTCCCCACAAATATCTCTCCATACGCTTGAATTCCGGGGTGACCATGGTAGGACACATCAGGGCTAGTTCCAAATATCTACGATTATACCCATCGAGATCGTTTCCCACGACCTTTAACTGCATAAACTCAATCTCCATCTTCTGGATCTCAGTCCTAGGGCAATATTCTTCAATCAAGGCCCCTTTGAATTCCTCCTATGGGGTAGCAAATGCCTCATCAATACCTTTTGCTTGAGCCAACGTGTTCCACCATGTTAGTGCGCCGTCAGACAGAGTGCATGAAGCAAACTTGGTTTTATTCACTTCTGAGCAGTTACTAACTCGAAACACAGATTCTAATTTCTCGAACCAACTAGTGAGACCAACCGGCCCCTCTGTTCCATTGAAGTTGTGGGGTTTGTAGCTTTGGAACTCTTTGTACGTGCACCCATTACGAATGGGCTGAATAACCAGTGGTGGTGGCGGTGGAGCTTGGAGGTTCCTATCTGCAAAATCTGTGGTGACTCGCTCATTGATCATCTCCTTGATTTGGGCTGCAGTAGGTGTTGATCGTCCGTTGGCCATGGTGTTCTAAACAAAAATTTTGATTCAAGTCAAAATCCAGTATTCAAATAGTAATAATACAGTATATGTAACCAACACGGAATCAACACATCACATGTTTATTAAGTAACGCATCTAGGTACAAATACCACAGAATCATCATACAGTAACGTAAATAGAACACCGTTCAAGAATTAAATAACGCAAAGTTCCATTAATTAATAATAATAATAAGTTGCATACATTCGCATAATTTCGTACAATACATAAGTGAAACATAAAACTACAAATGAGATTACATAATGAAATCTACTACAAAAGCCCTACGGTGAAGGTGGGTGTAGGATGTCCAATACGTGGGACATCTGGTCCTCGAGCTCAGTTACCCGAGCACGAAGGATCTCCAGCTCCCTCATCAGTTCCTCGACGGAGGGATTGGGTGGGGCAGGCGGTGCAGTCGGTACGGGTGGTGCTGGTGGAGCTGGTGGTGCAGACGGTCCGGCTCTAGAAGTAGAGGCTGCGAAGCGGTAAGGCTTAGGGATGAAGGGATCAGCAGGATACGGCACAAGCCGCTTACGGGCGGTAACCCTACGATGCCGACCATATGCGTCAGTGAATGCTCGACCTCCATTAATCCCTGGAATGACGGTAACATCGAAACGGTACCGCTTCTTCGGCGGGGTAGAGGGTGGCTGTACAGGTGCATCATCAGGGTCCTCCTCGTCAGAGTCATCGTCACTAGAGTCGTCTGTGGATGAGTGGTCGGATGATAGGTCATCTGAATCATGTGGAGGTGGCTGCACGGGTGGCTGTACTGGCTCTCCTCGGGCGGCCATCATCTGTCGGTATCTGAAAGGCGGGATTGGCACGAGACGTCCATCAGGAGCGTGTCGGCACCAATGACGATACTGATTACGGAATAGACCTTCCCCAAATTCTGTGGGAATCACAACACCACCGGGATGGTGCTGTGGCTCCTGAGGTACCGGGGCAAGTGGAGCTGGAATCTCCGGGAGGTCTTGGGCTCCGTCTGCATTACCCACTAGGGCAGGCGCATGACTACTAGCTCCGGAGGACGAAGCGCCTGGGTCACTAGAGTGTGTCGCCGACGGGATCGGGGGAGCGGCAACAGTGACAGGTGAAGTGGCTGAAGTGTCTGTGTCACTGCCCAAAATGATAGCATGTGGAATATCCGACATCTGAACAAGGAAAAATAAATTTCCCATGTCAGTAAGTCATAAAGCAAGCACGCATTAGGCTAAGTAACTACAACAGTCTAAATCATGTGTAACAGTAAGTAGCATGGCAATAATGACAAGTATCATGCAATCGAAAGCAGATAATAGCATGCAGTAGTGAAATCATGTAATAGCATACGACATATAGCAGTAAAAGTAAGCAGCAGCATGCAGTAAGTTCAGCGAAAACAAGTAAACTAGCAAGTTGTAGATTAGTCCTATTAGTGAATCCTACTCGGGTCGGTCCAGACTCACTAATGCAACCTAATTCCCTATAACCAATGCTCTGATACCAAATGTGATGCCCCGTACAAAACCATTCTCGTACGAATCATCAACAACAGGATCATTACAAGGTCAAACAATATATGCGTTTTCAAACAAGTTGCATTCATGATAAAAGGTGACGTCATAAACAATGTCAAACGTTTTACATCCAAAAGTATGCTTCAATGAATAGAAGCAAGGATAATAGTATGTGACCCATAGGTCGTTACAAATCATAGTTTCAAAAGTAATAATGTTTATGAATGCAAGATAAACGTTCATGCGGTGACATCTCTAAAGCAGCGGGTGTCTACAACAACACTAGTACAACAGTGGAAGCTAGCAACCTTAAGCACCTGAGAAAAATATGCTTAAAAATGTCAACACAAAGGTTGGTGAGCTATAGTTTAAGTATAACAGTAATGTAAGGTAGGCCACGAGATTTCAGTGCTTCAAAGAGCGTTTCAAAATAGTATGATAAAGTATATGTTTAACCGTGAGCACTTGGTAACTAACTTAACGTTTATAACCCCCTGAAAGTACACTTAGCGAGTGCGTATGTTTACGAAGTATTAAACACCCATTAAATGCTAGCGCTACTAGCCAGAGTGGGGATGTCAAACCTTATGGATCCATATCTAAGATTCGCGTTCACCGGTTCAAAAACCAATGACTAAACGTTACCGAGCTAAAGGGAATGTTTATGCCGTTGTATAACCCACACATATATAAAGTTTAAGTACTCGTGCCTAGTATGTAAAACGTAAAATGCACATGTATTCTCAGTTCCCAAAATAGTTAAAGTAAAAAGGGATGCTATAACTCACAGTGGTAAAGTAGTGGTAAAGTCGAGTCGGGAAGTAAGCAAGTACGTAGGTCCGGAAGGTCCTCAACCTAAGTCAAATAGTACTAAGTCAGTAAATCATCCCAATAGGTTTAAATGTATGTAAATTAGGTCTTAAAGGTTATCATCATTCATCATCAAACAAAAGGTGTAAAGTAAGTTTCATTCTAGAAAAGAGTTTAAAACAAAGGCTGACTTCGGTCAGTCACCACGACCTCTATACCTACTAAAATAAGGTGAGACTAGTGGAAATGGCTCCGTATATGAGTCCTCTAATTGTGGTAAAAATTTCAGAAGCAAACTCATCTTCGTTTGACCGTGGCGACGGTCTAAGTGCGAGTAGGTCAGAATTTTCAGCACAACGTTAAAAGACATAGTGACACTCTGAGGGCCATAAATCCTAAACCGTAACTCGGATTAAGACGAGTCTTAAATGAAAAATTATCTACTCGAACAGATATAACTGAAAATAAACTTTAAATCAGCCCAGGTATTCGGGTCTGTTCCATAAAACAGTAAACAGTAAGTTCTGGTGGGTTCTTGGTGCTCGATGCATATCACGGTTCTCATCCTTGATGCATATAGCTTCAAGTGTACAACTCGTTGATGTGTTTACATCATCTTAACCAAGGTTTGACCATCATAGCGCTAGTGTAATTCTAAGACATGTAGCACAACTCATTTAAGTGTTGCAAGTAACTTGATGAACCAAAGTTACATCAAAATCTTAGATCTGACACATACATGAACTATAAAAGTAATATTGAACTACAAACTTGGAAGTAAACTAACTAATCAAGATCTTAAGATGTAGAACATAGTTCCTAGTTTGATCTTGAAGATCCAAGACTCAAAAGTCTAGATCTAAAGTTATTAAGTTAAATCCTAAGTAATAACACTTGAATCTTTACTTTAATGAAACCATAAGTTACAAAACTTAGATTATCATCTTGTAAAGTGTATGTAAGCTCATAAGCTCTTGATTATGACAAAGTTGGAAGACCATAAGCTATATAAACTTAGATCTTTCATAAGTATTTGAAGTTATAACTAGAGAGTTATACCTCCATGTTCTTGAAACTCATAAAGTTAACTTTAGTTCAAGAAAGTATGAGATCAAGATTAACTTGTAATACTTGACCATTAACAACCAAAATCACGAATTTAAAAAGTGTATAATATGAAGAAATAAGCTAAATAAACAAGTAACAAGTCATGGTTGTTCATACTTTAAAGATTCAAGCCAAAGCTTGATCTTTAAGAATGTAAACTTTAAGTTTACAAACATGAATCACAAGTATGATTTTACAACACATGAACTTTAATCTTTTAAAACTTTAAAGGTAGAACCATAAACTAGTAAGTCTAGATTCTTGTGTGTTCTTGTAAATACAAGATAGAATGAAGAATAAACTAAAGAGTTTGATTCTTACAACACAAACAACAACTAACAAAGACAAGTAAGTAAACAATAATCAAAGACAAGTAACAACAAACAAAAGATGATGATGATGATGATGAGAGTGTTTATGGTTCGGTTTTTGCAACGAAAAGAAGAGAAGAAAAAGCTCAAGATACTTACAAAGTAAAGAGCAAAATTAGAGAAAAGAGAGAAAATTTGCAAGTAAGATGAAGTGTGTGTGTAAAATGAAAGAGTATACAAGTGATAAGTAATAAAAAAAATTTGAATCCTCTCTTGCACTCCCTAGGTGCCGACGGTTAGCTTTAAAAAAAAAAGGGGAAGGAAAAAGTCCATGAGGTTCTTGCATGTTTATGGCTCTAAAGGTGGTCATATGGTGTATTTGCATGGGAAGTAACATGTAACTTGATTCCATAAGTATTTAATCAATTTAGTTAAGTTTGAAAGTAATACTTGCATACTAAAATGGGCTAACTAGTCCATTAAAGAAGTAGGGTGGGCTCTCTAGTCCATTAATCATGAGTCCATTAATAAAAGATCAAGTATGTAACAAATAATCCAACAAAGCCCAAGTAATTAACTAAGAACCTTAGTTAATTAAAATGATTAATAAAAATCAATCATGAATGTAAATAAAATCTAAAAATATTATTCGTATAATGTACGTGTGTCACAAAGACGTTTTGGGCATTTAAAGTCAAGTATGGTAACAAGTAAATGTATATAAACAATACATTCATTAAATCACAAGTATTAATAATAATTATTAATAAATAAATGTTGGAAAATCCAGGGTCGTTACATTACCCACTTGTTAAAGAAAATTTCGTCCCGAAATTTTAAGCTGAGGTAGATGGAGGAGTCGGGAAAAGGTGAGGATACTTCAGCATCATTTGATCCTCTCGCTCCCAAGTAAACTCAGGTCCTCGTTTGGCATTCCATCGTACTCGGACGATCGGAATCTTGTTGCGTTTCAAAGTTTTGACCTCACGGTCCATAATTTCAACAGGCTCTTCCACAAAGTGGAGTTTGTCATCAATCGTAAGTTCCTCCAGTGGTATGATAAGTTCGGGTGCAGCAAGACACTTCTTCAAGTTTGACACGTGGAAGGTAGGATGAACTGAGCTCAATTGTGCTGGTAGATCCAAAAGGTAAGCAACGGGTCCAAAACGTTCCAAGATTTCAAAAGGACCAATATATCGTGGGTTTAACTTTCCACGTTTTTCAAAACAAATCACACCCTTCCAAGGTGCAACCTTCAACATTACACGGTCACCAACGTTGAATTCAAAGTCTTTACGTTTAAGATCGGCATAACTCTTTTGACGATCACGGGCAGTCTTAAGTCTAGCTTGGATTTTCCAACGTTTACTTATTAATATTTATTATTAATACTTGTGATTAAACGAATGTATTGTTATACATTTACTTGTTACCATGATTGATCATACTTAACTTTTGATTGCCCGAAACGTCTTTGTGACACACATACATTACACGGATAATATTTTTGAGTATTATTTACATTCACGATTAATTTATTAATCATTTTAATTAACTATGGTTACTAGTTAATTACTTGGGCTTTTGTTGAATTTATTTGTTAATTACTTGAACATGGGCTTTTATTAATAGTTAATGGACTTAAGAGCCCACCCTACATCTTTAATGGACTAAGTTAGCCCATCACATATTGCAAGTATTACTTCCAAACCTAACTAGATGAATAAATACATAAGGAATCTAGTTACAACACCATTACACCATGATCCCCATGCAAGCTCATCTATTAACCATCTTTTTAGTCAAATGCATGTAAAGACCTTGTGGATTTTTCTCTCCCCCTCTCCCCTTGCAAAAGCCGACGGCCATATGGCCTTGGGAGAAGTTTTTGTTTTCAAATCTTGATTACATACTCACTTGTATCCTCATTTCTCACACACACACAAAAATTACTTGCAACTTTTCTCTCATTTTTCTCTCCATTCTTGTAAGTAACAAGTTTATTCTTCTCTTCTTTTTCTTACAAAAACTGAAACCAACAACACATATCATCATCATCTTTTACTTGTTTGATTACTTGTTCTTACTTGTTGTTGTTTACTTACCAGTTTCTAAGAATCAAACTCTTTAGTTTGATTCTTCATTTTATCTTGTATTTACAAGAACACACAAGGACTAAACTCTCTAGTTATGTTCTACATTTAATGTTTTAAAGTTTGTAAGTTCATATGTTGTAAAATCATACTTGTAATTCATGTTTGTAAACTTAAAGTTTACTTTCTTAAAGATCAAGACTTTGGCTTGAATCTTTAAAGTATGAACAACAATAAACTAGTTACTTGTTTACTTAGTTATTTACTTCATTCTTGCACTTTTTAAATTCATGATTCATGTTGTTGTTGGTCAAGTGTTACTAGTTAACTTTGATCTCATTTTTCTTGAACAAAAGTTAACTTTAAAAGTTAAAGAACATGGAAGTATAACTTTTTAGTTATAACTTCATACACTTGTGTTAGATTTAACTTAATAACTTTAGATCTAGACTTTTGGGTCTTGGATCTTCAAGATCTAACTAAGAACTATGTTATACATCTTAAGATCTTGATTAGTTAGTTTACATTCAAGTTTGTAGTTCAAATATTACTTTTATAGTTCATGTATGTGTTAAATCTAAGACTTTGATGTAACTTTGGTTCATCAAACTACATACAACACTTAAGTGAGTTGTGCTACATGTCTTAGACTTACACTTGGGTTATGATGGTCAAAACTTGGTAAAGATTATGTAAGCACATCAACGAGTTGTACACTTGAAGCTATACGCATCAAGGATGAGAACCGAGATAAGCATCAAGCACTAGGATTTATGGCCCTCCGATCGTCACTATGTCCTTTTAACGTTGTGCTGAAAATTCTGACCTACTCGCACTTAGACCGTCGCCACGGTCAAACAAAGACGAGTTTGCTTCTGGAATTTTTACCACAACTAGAGGACTCATATACGGAGCCATGGCCACTGGTCTTACCTTATTTCAGTAGATATAGAGGCCGTGGTGACTGACCGAAGTCAGCCTTTGTTTTAAACTCTTTTCATGAACGAAACTTACTTTATACTTTATGTTTGTTGATGAATGATGATGGCCCTTAAGAGCTAATTGATAATGCTAAAAACGAACATATATTTCATAGCATTATTCCTCAAGAAAGACAAGCTTTTAGTTGCAATTGTTCTATTTACAAGTGATATTCGTTTAAATAATAAAAGGTGAAGACAAAAGACAGATTCGACGAATTGAAGACGCAAACGACCAAAAAGCTCAAAAGTACAAAAGACAATCAAAAAGGTTCCAATTATTGATAAGAAACGTCTCGAAATCACAAGAGTACAAGATTCAAAACGCAAAGTACAAGATATTAAATTGTACGCGAGGACGTTCGAAAATCCGGAACCGGGACTAGAGTCAACTCTTAACGCTCGACGCAACGGACTAAAAATTACAAGTTAACTATGTATATAAATATAATATAATATATAATTAATTATATTAATTATATATATATTATATATATATAATAAAAACCGTCGGCAGCAAGAAACTCCAAGGGTGTGAGCTGTAAATATCTCTCCGCGACTCGCGGAGTTTTAAGGCCATTTTGCCGCGAGTCGCGGAGCCCCAAATTTCAAGTCTGGCTATAAAGCCAACCGAATTCTGATCAAATTAAACACATCTTTTTCTCTTCCTCTTCATACGTAAATATATTTATATTTATAATTTATATTTTAATTTTAATTATAATTCTAATAATAAGGGTATGTTAGCGAATGTTGTAAGGGTGTAAGTCGAAATTCTGTCCGTGTAACGCTACGCTATTTTTAATCATTGTAAGTTATGTTCAACCTTTTTACATTAATGTCTCGTAGCTAAGTTATTATTATGCTTGTTTAAAACGAAGTAATCATGATGTTGGGCTAATTACTAAAATTGGGTAATTGGGCTTTGTACCATAATTGGGGTTTGGACAAAAGAACGACACTTGTGGAAACTAGACTATGGGCTATTAATGGGCTTTATATTTGTTTAACTAAATGAAAGTTTGTTAATGTTAATATAAAGATTTACAATTGGGCGTCCCTATAAACTACCATATACACTCGATCGGACACGATGGGCGGGGTATTTATATGTACGAATAATCGTTCATTTAACCGGACACGGGAATGGATTAATAGCCACTAGAATAATTAAAACAGGGGTGAAATTACATTCAAGAGTAATTGGTGTAATTGTTAACAAAGTAGTAAAACCTTGGTTTACACGCAGTCGATAACCTGGTGTATTCATTAAACAAAGTATTAAAACCTTGTTACAATTCGAATCCCCAATTAGTTGGAATATTTATCTTCGGGTATAATAATAATTTGACAAGGACACTTGCAATTTATATTTATGACTGATGGACTGTTATGGACAAAAACCAGACGGACATATTGAATAATCCAGGACAAAGGACAATTAACCCATGGGCATAAAACTAAAATCAACACGTCAAACATCATGATTACGGAAGTTTAAATAAGCATAATTCTTTTATTTCATATTTTATTTCCTTTATTTTATATTTAATTGCACTTCTAATTATCGCACTTTTATTGTTATTTAATCGCACTTTTAATTATCGTACTTTTAATTATCGCAATTTAATTTTATCGCATTTTTATTATTCGCAATTTCATTTTCGTTATTTACTTTACGCTTTAATTTAAAGTCTTGTATTTATTTTATATTTTACATTAGGTTTTAACTGCGACTAAAGTTTTAAAATCGACAAACCGGTCATTAAACGGTAAAAACCCCCCTTTATAATAATAATATTACCTATATATATATTTGTATTTTTATAAAAATAAACTAATATAGCGTTGAGCTTTGTTTAAAGATTTCCCTGTGGAACGAACCGGACTTACTAAAAACTACACTACTGTACGATTAGGTACACTGCCTATAAGTGTTGTAGCAAGGTTTAAGTATATCCATTCTATAAATAAATAAATATCTTGTGTAAAATTGTATCGTATTTAATAGTTTTTCCTAGTAAAATATAAGCTATTTTATATACTACCCCGCTGGACATCAAGTATTTTTGGCGCCGCTGCCGGGGATCTATCTTAAAAGCCGGAAACGCAACGCTAATATAAAAAAAAAAAAAAAAGATTTTTATCTACTTTTATTAAAATTCGTTTTTGTAAAAATACGTTTTAATTATTGAAAAATATAAAAAAGAAAAACAAAAATATAAGTATTTTTAAGATTTTGTAAATATTTAAGTTTTATAAATTTCTTTATTTCTATTTTAGTTTATAAAAATATAAGTTTTATTTTAAAATCGTTTATTTAAATTAAAAACAGAAAACATAAAAAAAAATAAAAAAAAAAATAAAAAGAAAAACGCGTAAAAAGTAAAACCTGTCAACTGAATTCTGGATCCCCGCGACTCGCGGGGTTTTCTTCTCTCTTTGCCGCGACTCGCGGAGGGCTTCTGACACACGGACAAAACCCTAATCAAGCATTGATTACGGGTATTTTTAATTATTATTATTAAAACCTAATTATTATTATTATTATTATTAGTTTTAATTTTACTTTTACTTTTTATTTATATATTTTAGTTAAATTAGTTTTATAAAATTGTAAAATTAATAGTTTCATAAAATAAATAATATAAAAATAATATTTTTATAAAAATTGTACTTTTTACAACTTTTTGTATATTTTTATATTTTGTCCCTTTTTAATCGTTGTAGCGTAATATTTGTATTTTTTTAGCTCATATTTAATTTTAAACTTAGTTTTAGCTATAGTTATTTTTACTCCTATATTTTTAGGCTTTGCCGTAGAATTCCTTAAGTGCTTTTTCTTTAGACTAAGATTTAGGTGCTTTAGAATTTTGCGACGCCTTTTTAAGTTTTAGTTTCTTTTTAAGTTATTTCCATTTGGGATTTAGTTTTTCCTGTAAGCCTTAATATTTTTAGACACCTTTTACTATGTATCAATTATCATTTCAATTAGTAATTTCAATTTGCGATTATAATTTTAAGTTAGTTGTAGTAATAAGGTTAAATTAGTTAAGTATTTTTAAGTTTTGATAAGTTTCTTTTATTTTTCCGTCACCTTTTATTTTTCAACCATTTTTCTTTTTCGACCTTTTGCGACGAACTCTTTGTCTTTCTTATTTCTCGCCATTCTAGTTTTTAGGACTTAGAATTTTATTCTACTTCTTATCTAAATTTCTTAAAATTACGAAAATTTATTTTAAGTGGTTAAATTGATAGACATCAAAATTTTCTGGTTCGTAGTAATAGTTGGATTTGTACGTGGACCGGGTTATTGGAGCCAAACAGTCCTCAATTATATTGAGACCAAACGAATCCTGCCCCTCTGCTGCATCTTTTGGCTATTCGAAACGTGGGCAAAATCAGAAAAGTCTATTGATTGGATAACTTATTATAATTTTTCTTTCCTTTTAAAAACTAATAGGATATTCAGTGAATGCACCGAGCAAGACGTTCATCACCTTTTGTACGTTCACCACCTGTAACTCGATCAAGACATCGTTTAACAAATATAACCGCCGTTGATTTTTCTTTAGAATCGTCATCCAGTCGACCAAGTACTTCAGTTCAAATTTCCGATAATCCAGTTTTTGAAACAAACCTCACAATTGAGAATCCAGAAAATATTCAGGAACGGTTCGTAGATCCTGAACCATTAAACTTTCCTCCGGAACCACCAATCATTCAAACAGAGATTGTTGAGGAACGAACTATTGAATCAGAATCATCTATTGATACCGATTCAACAAATTCAATTATGGAGAATCTGGAACCTTTAAGTATGGAAGACCGAATGAGAGCTAAACGCACTGGCCAAGGTCACGCAATTACTCATCCAGACATTAATGCGCCAGATTATGAAATCAAAGGACAAATTCTACACATGGTGACTAATCAATGCTAATTTAGTGGTGCGCCGAAGGAAGATCCAAATGAACATCTACGTACCTTTAATAGGATCTGCACACTATTTAAAATACGAGAAGTGGAGGATGAACAGATATATCTCATGTTATTTCCCTGGACTTTAAAGGGAGAAGCCAAAGATTGGTTGGAATCGTTACCTGAAGGGGCGATCGATACATGGGATGTTTTAATTGACAAATTTCTTAAACAATTTTTTCCCGCATCTAAAGCCGTAAGACTTCAAGCAGAAATTGTTACGTTTACACAGAAGCCAAATGAAACTCTATATGAGGCGTGGACAAGATATGGAAAGTTGTTAAGAGGATGTCCGCAACATGGTTTAGACACCTGTCAAATAGTACAAATATTCTACCAAGGATGCGACATCACTACAAGAAAAGACATAGATATAGCAGCTGGTGGTTCTATTATGAAAAAAATCGAAACTGATGCGTACAAAATTATTGATAATACTGCTTCCCACTCACATGAGTGGCATCAAGAAAAAGATATCATTAGATCATCTAAAGCAGCTAGAGCCGATTCTAGCCATGACTTAGATTCCATTTCAGCAAAGATAGATGCTTTCGAGAGACGAATGGAAAAGATGACTAAGGATATTCACTCAATACGAATTAGTTGTGAGCAGTGTGGAGGACCACATTTGACAAAAGATTGTCTCAGTATTGAATTAACAATGGAACAAAGAGAGAATATTTCATACATAAACCAAAGGCCTGGAAATAATTATCAGAATAATTATCAACCGCCAAGACCGATTTACAATCAAAACCAGAATTATAACCGAAATATTCCATACAACAACCAACAAGGTCCTAGCAATCAACAAGTATCCAATAATACTTACAATCAGCAAAGACCGAATTTTCAAAATAAACCACCACAACAAACCGATGATAAAAAGCCGAATTTAGAAGATATGATGACGAAGCTAGTTGAAACTCAAACGCAGTTTTTCACATCTCAAAAACAAACCAATGAACAAAATGCTCAAGCATTTAGAAATCAACAAGCTTCTATTCAAAATCTGGAACAAGAAGTAAGTAACCTAGCAAGGTTAATAGGTGAAAGAAAACCGGGAAGTTTACCAAGCGATACAAATGCTAACCCCCGGAATGAAACAGCTAAAGCTATTACCACAAGAAGTGGTACAACACTTAAATCACCTGAAATACCTGTAACTTCTGATGAAACTATTCCTACTCCACAAGAATCACAACCTGATCAAGATAAGGAAAAAGAACCGGTAGTTGAAAAGGTTAATGAAGATAACACAGTTAAGGATAAACCTTATGTTAAACCATACCAACCACCACTTCCTTATCCGAGTAAAATGAAGAAGGAAAAACTTGAAGCCGAGCAATCCAAATTCTTAGATATGTTTAAACAGATAAATGTAAACCTTCCTTTCATTGACGTGATTTCAGGAATGCCTAGATATGCTAAATTCTTGAAAGATCTAATCACGAATAGAAAGAAAATGGAAGAACTCTCGGCTGTTACTATGAATGCTAATTGTTCAGCAGTGCTGTTGAATAAGATACCAGAAAAACTATCTGATCCAGGAAGTTTCACAATTCCATGTTTTCTGGGTAGTCTTAGTTCAATAGAAGCATTGGCAGACTTAGGTGCTAGTATAAATCTAATGCCGTATTCACTATACGCTAAACTAGACCTTGGAGAATTGAAACCAACCAGAATAAGCATACAACTAGCCGATAGATCAATAAAATATCCTAGAGGGATAATGGAGAACATGCTAGTTAAAGTTGGTACTTTAGTATTTCCAGTAGATTTTGTTGTTCTGGACATGGAAGAAGATTCTCAAGTTCCTCTAATATTAGGAAGACCATTCTTAAACACGGCTAAAGCAATGATAGACGTGTTCGGTAAGAAATTGACCCTAAGTATAGAGGATGAGAGTGTTACCTTTTCAGTTGATAGAGCAATGCAACAACCACAATCTGCAGATGATACATGTTATTATATTCAAACTATAGATGCACATGCAGAATTATTAGAAGAATTTCCAGAATTACAAGGAACAGGAGAATGTTCTTTAGGAGAAGGTAATGAACCAATTGATGAAGCTGAAATGTTAGCTACACTTATAGCTAATGGATATGAACCAACAACAGAAGAAATTCAAATGCTAAAAGAAGAAGACAGATATCGATATAAATCATCGATAGAAGAACCTCCGAAATTAGAGTTAAAGCCACTTCCAAACCATTTGGAATACGCTTATTTACATGGTGAATCTGAATTACCTGTAATAATATCGTCTTCTCTTACTGAAAATGAGAAATCACAACTCATTTCTGTGTTGAAAGCTCATAAACCAGCCATTGCATGGAAGATTCATGATATTAAAGGAATAAGTCCTTCGTATTGCACACATAAAATCCTTATGGAAGAAGGTCATAAAACGTATGTGCAACGCCAACGAAGACTAAATCCTAATATGCAAGATGTAGTTAAGAAAGAGATTATTAAACTGCTAGATGCAGGTTTAATTTATCCAATCTCTGATAGTCCATGGGTAAGCCCAGTTCAATGCGTACCTAAGAAGGGTGGCATGACTGTCATTACAAATGAGAAAAATGAGCTTATTCCTACTAGGACTGTAACAGAATGGCGTGTATGTATTGATTATAGAAAATTAAATGACGCCACCAGAAAAGATCACTTTCCCTTACCTTTCATAGATCAAATGTTGGAAAGATTAGCCGGAAATAGTTACTATTGTTTTCTAGATGGATTTTCCGGATATTTTCAAATTCCAATAGCACCCGAAGATCAAGAGAAAACCACATTCACGTGCCCTTATGGTACTTTTGCTTACAAACGCATGCCATTTGGACTTTGTAACGCCCCTGCAACCTTTCAAAGGTGTATGATGGCGATTTTTCACGACATGATAGAAGAATGCATGGAAGTATTCATGGATGACTTTTCAGTCTTCGGTGATACATTTAAATCATGTCTAGTTAATCTGGAACGAATGCTAATTAGATGCGAAAAATCAAATCTAGTACTTAATTGGGAGAAATGCCATTTCATGGTTAAAGAAGGCATCGTTCTTGGACATAAAATTTCAAAAGAAGGAATTGAAGTGGATAGAGCTAAAGTAGATGTAATTGCTAAACTTCCACATCCCACCAATGTTAGAGGAATTAGGAGTTTTCTAGGGCATGCCGGTTTTTACCGACGTTTTATAAAAGATTTTTCTAAAATTGCCACTCCTATGAATAAACTCCTAGAAAAGGATGCTCCATTCATCTTTTCAGATGAGTGTATCAAATCTTTTAATATTCTTAAAGAAAAACTCACTAATGCACCGATCATGATAACACCAAATTGGAATCTACCATTTGAATTAATGTGCGATGCAAGTGATTTTGCAATGGGAGCCGTTTTAGGACAAAGGATTGAAAAACGATTTCAACCTATATATTATGCTAGTAAGACATTACAAGGAGCACAAACGAACTATACAACTACTGAAAAAGAACTCCTTGCTATTGTCTTTGCTTTTGACAAATTTCGATCATATCTCGTTCTAGCAAAAACGGTGGTCTATACCGACCATTCTGCTCTTAGATACCTATTTTCAAAACAAGATGCTAAACCAAGATTAATCCGTTGGATCTTACTCTTACAAGAGTTTGATATTGAAATCTGAGATAAAAGAGGAGCAGAAAATCTCGCCGCTGATCATCTTTCTCGTCTTGAAAATCCCGAATTAGAAGTTCTAAATGAATCGGCCATACAAGACAACTTTCCTGATGAATATCTATTGAAGATAGATTATAAAGAAATCCCATGGTTTGCAGACTATGCAAACTACTTAGTTTGTGGATTCCTTGAAAAAGGATTATCGTACCAAAGACGAAAGAAATTCTTCAGTGATATAAAACACTATTTCTGGGAAGATCCACATTTGTTTAAAAGTTGTCCCGATGGAATAATACGCCGATGTGTATTTGGAGATGAAGCTAGTAAAATTTTAAACCATTGTCACACAGGACCAACAGGAGGGCATTATGGGCCTCAACTAACAGCAAGAAAAGTTTATGAAGCTGGATTCTATTGGCCTACAATTTACAAAGACGCACACCTTCTTTGCAAATCCTGTGATGCATGTCAAAGGGCCGGAAAAATAAGTCAACGTGATGAAATGCCACAAAATGTCATCCAAGTATGTGAAGTATTTGACATTTGGGGTATTGACTTTATGGGTCCATTTCCAAAATCTCATAATAATCTATATATACTCGTAGCCATTGATTATGTATCTAAATGGGAGGAAGCACAAGCTCTCCCAACTAACGATGCACGAGTTGTAGTCAACTTTTTAAAACGTCTTTTTGCAAGGTTTGGAACACCGAAAGCTTTAATAAGTGATCGGGGAACTCATTTTTGTAATAATCAACTTGAGAAAGTTCTTAAAAGATATGGAGTAACTCATAAAATCTCCACCGCATATCATCCACAAACAAGTGGACAAGTTGAAAATACAAACCGAGCTTTAAAACGTATTCTAGAAAAAACCGTAGGATCAAATCCGAAGGAATGGTCCATTAAATTGGAGGATGCACTCTGGGCTTTTAGAACAGCCTACAAAACTCCAATTGGAACCACACCTTTTAGACTTGTGTATGGAAAAGCATGTCATCTTCCAGTAGAAATTGAACACAAAGCATTTTGGGCTTTGAAGACATGTAATCTTGATTTACATGAAGCTGGACGTCTACGATTAAGTCAACTAAACGAATTAGAAGAATTAAGACATGAAGCATACGAAAATTCGTTAATCTATAAAGAAAGAACGAAGAAATGGCATGATAAAAGAATCAGAAGTTCAAAAGAATTCAAAGAAGGAGACAGAGTTCTTCTTTTCAATTCACGATTCAAGCTATTTCCTGGAAAATTGAAATCAAGATGGTCTGGACCATTCATAGTCAAAAGAGTTTTCCCATACGGAACGATAGAATTAATAAATTCAAATGGGATTGAATTTAAAGTTAATGGTCACAGAGTTAAACATTACATACATGGTCCGATGGAAGTCGACAACGAAGTTAATCACAATTTCGACACCACAGCTAACTAAGTGTGGGGAGAATCAAATCTTTAAAGGATAATATGTATTTCTGTTAGAGTTAGATTGTCTGTTTTCGTGTAGTTCTCGAAAATGGAACACGTATGGTCTTTCCCTAGCAGACCCTAAAGAACTAGTCTTCTCCCCCCATTCTGAATTTTTATTTTTTTTAGGTTTTTACAAAATGAAGACTGCCTGTGAACTAAACCATGGTCTAATGCTACACGCTTTGATCACTAAACGTAATAATGACATACTACCGAGTGAAATAGTATCAGTAATCAGAGAAAGAATGGACGGAGTTAGAAAAGGATCCAGATGCGAAGATAATAAGTTACAATTTGGTAAAGGAAAATCAAAATCCGCAGCGAAAAGAAGAGCACGACACCTAGAACGATGTCACAAATGCGGAAAATGGTCACATGGAGGTAAATGTTCAAATAATCAAACCTATTCAAATACCGAATTTGTTACTTTATGCAGAGACGGACCGTTCATATGTTTAGAAGAAAAGACAATGAATGCTCGAGGTTACGCCTATGCAGCCATGGAAAATCAATTAAACCGACTATCTTATGAATATAATAGATCATATAACTAAGAAATCTATTTCACAGGTATGTCTGCACAGTTTTTATTTTTATTTTTATTTTTAACCTTTTGATAATAAACGCTAATTTGTTCGCTAAAAAGTATTAAATTGGTATTAAATAAAATTAGGTTTGGCGACCGAAATTATTGATATCGTTCAAAAATTTATTACATCACTGCGAAATTTAACGTTTATTCTTAAGGTATAAATATCTTTAATCAATCAACCCAAAATATTTCAAAAATTCGTCATGAGTTAAATTAGGTCTTGGAACCGAAATTACTTTACCGAAAAGAGGGGCGCATATTTTTGATAATATTTGATTGATAAAAGTGGGATAAAAAGACAAAAAGATTTTTAAATTTAATTTTACCATGTTTTTAAAATTAATATTTAAATCTTAAATTAATATTGTAAACTTTGTAAAAACAATATATTTAAAATTATAAATATTTGAAAAATTAATATAAGTTTGATATGAATTTATGAATTTTTAAATTAAGTTTGGTGTGAATTTTTAATTTTTAAAATATTAATTTTAACTTTATGCATTTAAAATTTTAAGTTTGGTGTGATTATTTTTTATTAATTTTGAATTTTATATTTAAGTTGTGTGAATTTAAAAACAAAAATTTACTTTATCTCATTAAGTTAAGAATATGATTTTTAAAATTCGTCGTAAGTTGAAGACTAGGTCTTTGAACCGAAATTGCTTTACCCGAAATTGAGTAGTGTAACATGTCTAGGTAGTTAAATGATCCAAACTTTGAGCCTAAACATGATTTTGAGAATTAAAGTGGACTTTTTCAAGTCCAAAATTCATGAACTTGATTTTTGAAAGATAATGCCATTTGAGACTTGTTTATTTGCTAGTAATGATTATTTTGACATGTTATTTGAGTTGAATGCTTATGAACTTGGCGAAAATTTTCGTATATGCTTATTTGAAAAAGTGTAGATTTGATAAAAATGTGAAAATAAGCTTAAGTTTGATATAAATTAATAATGTCATTGTAATTATTTTGATTGATGATTTTGCTGACACTAATGCATATTTGGATGCACAAAACTTGTGTTTGATGTGTTTTGCAGAATGAAAGGGGTGAATCTTCATCCCAAGCCCGCCATGCTCCTGCTGAGAACTTGGAACAACAGGAGGTAGATAACTACTACAAGCAGGATGTACCTCATCCAGTCATGACCTTTTCAGATATGCACTTGGAACAGTTGCACCCGAACCTGCGATTTGACAGACTTTGGATAGATTATCCAAAATATCAACGGGGTTTGCATACTCTTCACTCTAAGGTTGTTGAGGTACCGAGGGTCATAGAATGGGGACCCTTGGAAGCTGTAGAATTGGCCGGGCCAATTAGGGAATTACTGGTACAGAGGTATGGTAATTCTTCTTTTAATGACTGGATATGTTTATTCACCATACGCAGACCTGTATATAAAGTATGGTGTGAAGAGTTGTTATGTAGTATAGAGTTGAATGATCGGGTAGCTAGTTTAACCGATCGTTCTTTTATTAGATTTTTGTTAGGCGGTTCGATGCGCCACATGTCTTTACTAGACATGGCTCAGGCTTTACGTATATATACGCCTGAGGAGTTAGCGTCTGCCGATTGTAGAGGATTGATACTAAACGGTAGAAAGATAGATGAGAATTTTGATACACACGGTGTGTGGAGTCAAATGACAAGCCATCACCGTTTTAAAGGGGGAAACTACTCTTATTTGGATATAGATAGAGCCGAATTAAGAGTGATACATAGGTTTTTAGCTAATTCGATTACACAAAGGGGTAAAAACAAAGAAAAGGTAAATGAACAAGATTTGTTTTACCATATGTGTATTCGAGACCCACACAGCGCTGTAAGTATACCATATTGTGTGGGTTCTTATTTATCAGCTATGGTTCGAGGGATGCGTCCACATAGCATAATAGGAGGTGGTATTTTTATTACTTTGATTGGTGAATATCTCGGTGTGGATATAAGTCGGGGGGGATTATTAGTAGAAGAGCCGGAACCCCGCGACACTATAGGTTTAAATGTATACCATGGTGCGAAAGTTTTGAAGCGGCGAAATAACGCCGCAGTACGATACAATGGTAGACATCCACAGGTAGAGAGAAACCAGGAACAAGGTAATGTAGGAGGGGGGAATGAGATGCAAGAAATGCATAGGTTTATAGCTTCTCAGGAATACGAAAATGCTAGACAGAGAGCATTTGAAGATTGGCAAGTTCATCAGAACCAGATCATAGCGCATTGCCAACATATAGGTAGAAACTATATTCCTACACCGAAACCCGTCTTCCCTCCTTGGTCGATAGAGATGCAGCCACCATATCCTACGTATGACCCTGCCGAAGCATTCTATAGCACTTATGGTTATGCGTGGAACCCCTATTGGTACCAATATCATCCTTAGTTTACTTATTTTGTTTTTATTTTGTAATTTGTAATTATTGATACATTTAATATTTTTTGTTAATATTGTAATCATTTTTATAATTATCTAACTTTTATTCTTAGATTTTAATAATTTTTGAATGTGGGGTAATAAACCAAACTTCAAAAATATGTATATATGTTTGCAGTTTATCTTATGTACACAACAGGGTAAAACAACGCATTTTCAAAGACTGGCATTAAGTTCAGCAAAAGCAACTAATTTTGACGACAAGATGCAAAATACATGTGAAATAACAACAAGACGGAATGAACAAATGATGTGCACCATTTATCATTCAGCAAACAAACGCCAATATATTTGGAAACTTTGGTAAAAATTTAATCATTTTCACACAAATCACCCTCAATAATTTAAATTGTTACTGATTTCTTGCAAATGAGGGCATTGCAAGATCTTAAGTGTGGGAAGGGGTTAAATTCTTTCGGATTTTAAAATTTTTTACTTTATACACTTGGTTACCATTAAAAATACTAGTAAAGCAGTAGTTGTATTAGAATCTAGTGCTCTCTGATAAAAAAGAACAGCCCTAGTCTTATATACTGACTACCCAATTCTAGTAAAAATTTTCAATTAAATGAATTCAAATCATGTTTATACATATTTATGAACGATAAAACTAGGTTTTAACACCGAAATTATTGTTACCTCGGAAAGGACATAAATTGAGAAACAAACTAAAATGTTAAAATTCATTTAAAATGGAATAGAGGACGATAAAAAGAAAAATAAAAAGCCAAGTGTGGGAAAATTTACCAAGTTATTTTAAACATATGCCACATATATTTGTAACAAATAACTGAAAATACTTTTGCTTTGGACTAAACTAAACTGTTTTACCCGATGAAAGAAAAGAAGAGATGGATCTACACGATGAATCAATTCCATCATTAAAAGGAAGTAAAGTCTTCCAAAAAAGACACGCGCTTCTTGATTTAGGTCATGAAGTTGTCGTTCAGACCAGCTGTAGGTTGACGAAAAATCTAGAAAAGTCATCACTAAAATCAGCAGGAAATCCACGGACCTCAGCATTAAACAGGGTCGCCAAGTGGTCAGATTTATCCTAACCATGAGAAGGATTTATCTCGTACAATGGGGAGGCACCGTGCAAATTAGCTGGATAAGACTAATGAATCAGATCCCCAGAAAGGATAATCTCCTTAAAGATTAAAAATCAGCTTTTAAGACTGATATTACTCAATCCTAGAGATTGACCTTAAAGATTGAGAATTCAAACTCATGGAATTCAATGATATCTAAACTCGAGCTTAAACGAGAAAATACTTTGATAAAAAATTACAAACCGATTTGTTTTCTGAAAACCCTATTTTCAATGCGTTCATTACCATTGAACGTAAAATCCTAGGAATTCACCTGAAATTCATTAGGTCACCTGAACTAAATCGGGTGTCAACCGTAAGAACGGTGGTTGCATAGTGGTCAAAGACAGGACCTTGTGCCAGACCGACAAATTATAAGGGTGAGCTTTACTATTGCTCCTACCAAGGATAGTAATTGCGTCCGACACGTTATAGACCATAATCAAAAGCATGTCACGGGACATTGCCTTAAACAATTGCTTGTTCAACGCTTTCCTTTACAACCGGACGGTAGTTTGCCGAAAGGTAATATACGGAACAAGTAAACTGGACGTGTTGCTTTCCAAATACAAGGTTAGCAAGTGGGTGACACAAAACCGCAAGTTTTGAGCTAAAATTTTCAAATCTGAAACCCACCAAACCCACAAAAATATTTTGCAAACACCGGTAAAGGGTTATTCCGGAAAACTTATCTAGGGTAAAAACTAGATTTAATTTTCAAAAGATCAAATGTTTTCATAAAGATCCAATTTCCTTAATGGATCTAAATTTTTATAGTCATGTGGGACTGTAAACCATATCGTTACTACCATTGTTTATACCGCCGTATAGAAATCACTGATGTACAAAGTGTGAAAAATAAAGAAGTGATTCTAGTATTTCAAGACAATATTGCTTGAGGACAAGCAACGCTCAAGTGTGGGAATATTTGATAATGCTAAAAACGAACATATATTTCATAGCATTATTCCTCAAGAAAGACAAGCTTTTAGTTGCAATTGTTCTATTTACAAGTGATATTCGTTTAAATAATAAAAGGTGAAGACAAAAGACAGATTCGACGAATTGAAGACGCAAACGACCAAAAAGCTCAAAAGTACAAAAGACAATCAAAAAGGTTCCAATTATTGATAAGAAACGTCTCGAAATCACAAGAGTACAAGATTCAAAACGCAAAGTACAAGATATTAAATTGTACGCGAGGACGTTCGAAAATCCGGAACCGGGACTAGAGTCAACTCTTAACGCTCGACGCAACGGACTAAAAATTACAAGTTAACTATGTATATAAATATAATATAATATATAATTAATTATATTAATTATATATATATTATATATATATAATAAAAACCGTCGGCAGCAAGAAACTCCAAGGGTGTGAGCTGTAAATATCTCTCCGCGACTCGCGGAGTTTTAAGGCCATTTTGCCGCGAGTCGCGGAGCCCCAAATTTCAAGTCTGGCTATAAAGCCAACCGAATTCTGATCAAATTAAACACATCTTTTTCTCTTCCTCTTCATACGTAAATATATTTATATTTATAATTTATATTTTAATTTTAATTATAATTCTAATAATAAGGGTATGTTAGCGAATGTTGTAAGGGTGTAAGTCGAAATTCTGTCCGTGTAACGCTACGCTATTTTTAATCATTGTAAGTTATGTTCAACCTTTTTACATTAATGTCTCGTAGCTAAGTTATTATTATGCTTGTTTAAAACGAAGTAATCATGATGTTGGGCTAATTACTAAAATTGGGTAATTGGGCTTTGTACCATAATTGGGGTTTGGACAAAAGAACGACACTTGTGGAAACTAGACTATGGGCTATTAATGGGCTTTATATTTGTTTAACTAAATGAAAGTTTGTTAATGTTAATATAAAGATTTACAATTGGGCGTCCCTATAAACTACCATATACACTCGATCGGACACGATGGGCGGGGTATTTATATGTACGAATAATCGTTCATTTAACCGGACACGGGAATGGATTAATAGCCACTAGAATAATTAAAACAGGGGTGAAATTACATTCAAGGGTAATTGGTGTAATTGTTAACAAAGTAGTAAAACCTTGGTTTACACGCAGTCGATAACCTGGTGTATTCATTAAACAAAGTATTAAAACCTTGTTACAATTCGAATCCCCAATTAGTTGGAATATTTATCTTCGGGTATAATAATAATTTGACAAGGACACTTGCAATTTATATTTATGACTGATGGACTGTTATGGACAAAAACCAGACGGACATATTGAATAATCCAGGACAAAGGACAATTAACCCATGGGCATAAAACTAAAATTAACACGTCAAACATCATGATTACGGAAGTTTAAATAAGCATAATTCTTTTATTTCATATTTTATTTCCTTTATTTTATATTTAATTGCACTTCTAATTATCGCACTTTTATTGTTATTTAATCGCACTTTTAATTATCGTACTTTTAATTATCGCAATTTAATTTTATCGCATTTTTATTATTCGCAATTTCATTTTCGTTATTTACTTTACGCTTTAATTTAAAGTCTTGTATTTATTTTATATTTTACATTAGGTTTTAACTGCGACTAAAGTTTTAAAATCGACAAACCGGTCATTAAACGGTAAAAACCCCCCTTTATAATAATAATATTACCTATATATATATTTGTATTTTTATAAAAATAAACTAATATAGCGTTGAGCTTTGTTTAAAGATTTCCCTGTGGAACGAACCGGACTTACTAAAAACTACACTACTGTACGATTAGGTACACTGCCTATAAGTGTTGTAGCAAGGTTTAAGTATATCCATTCTATAAATAAATAAATATCTTGTGTAAAATTGTATCGTATTTAATAGTTTTTCCTAGTAAAATATAAGCTATTTTATATACTACCCCGCTGGACATCACTAATTTACATACATTTAAACCTATTGAGACGACTTACTGACTTAGTACTATTTAACTTAGGTTGAGGACTTTCCGGACCTACGTACTTGCTTATTTCCCGACTCGACTTTACTACCACTTTATCACTATGAGTTATAGCATCCCTTTTTTTACTTTAACTATTTTGGGAACTGAGAATACATGCGCATTTTACGTTTTACATACTAGGCACGAGTACTTAAACTTATATATGTGTGGGTTATGAAACGGCATAAACATTCCCTTTAGCTCGGTAACGTTTAGTCATTGGTTTTTGAACCGGTGAACGCGAATCTTAGATATGGATCCATAGGGTTTGACATCCCCACTCGGGCTAGTCGCGCTAGCATTTAACGAGTGTTTAATACTTCGTATACATACGCACTTGCCAAGTAGGGGGTATAAACGTTAAGTTAGTTACCAAGTGCCCACGGTTAACATATACTTTATCATACTGTTTTGAAACGCTCTTTGTAGAACTGAAATCTCGTGGCCTACCTTACATTACTGTTATACTTAAACTATAGCTCACCAACCTTTATGTTGACATTTTTAAGCATGTTTTTCTCAGGTGCTTAAGGTTGCTTCCGCTGTGTACTAGTCTTGCTGTAGACACCCGCTGCTCTAGAGTTATCACCGCATAAACTGTTTATCTTACATTCATAACTTTAATACTTTTGAAACTATGATTTGTAATGACCTAAGGGTCACACACTATTATATTTGCTTCTGTTCATTGAACCATACTTTTGATGTAAAACATTTGACGTTAGTTATGGCGTCACATTTTATCATGAATGCAAACTTGTTTTGAAATAGCATATAGTGTTTGACCTTGTAATGATCCTGTTGTTGATGGTCCGTACATGAAGATTTAGTACGGGGCGTCACATTTGGTATCAGAGCATTGGTTGTAGGGAATTAGGTTGCATTAGTGAGTCTAAAACCGATCCGAGTAGGATTCACTAATAGGACTAATCTACAACTTGCTAGTTTACTTGTTTCCGCTGAACTTATTGTATGCTGCTGCTTACTTTTACTACTATATGCCGTATGCTACTACATGATTTCACTACTGCATGATATTACTTGCTTTCGATTGCATGCTACTTCTGTACGATTTACTGTTATTGCCATGCTATTTACCGTTATACATGATTTAGACTGTTGGCCTAATACGTGCTTGCTTTATGACTTACTGACATGGAAAATTTATTTTTCCTTGTTTAGATGTCGGATACTCCACCTGCTATCATTTTGGGCAGTTCAGACTCGTCAGCCACCTCACCTACTGCTGCTGCCGATACACCGATCCCGTTACCCACCAGTGACCCCGTCGCTTCATCCTTCGGAGCTAGCAGCCATGCGCCTGCCCCAGTGGGTACTACTGACGGAGCCCAGGACCCCCCAGAGATTCCAGCTCCATCTGCCCCAGGACCCTCGGGGTCACAGCCTCGCTCCAGTGATGTTGTGATTCCCGCGGAATTTGGGGAAGGTCCATTTCGTAACCAGTATCGCCATTGGTGCCGACGCGCTCCTGATGGATGCCTCGTGCCGATCCTGCCTTTTAGATACCAATAGATGGTGGCCGCCCGAGGAGAGCCAGTACAGCCACCCGTGCAGCCACCTCCACACGATTCAGATGATTCTTCATCAGACGATTCTTCCTCAGACGACTCTAGTGACGAGGATTCAGATGAGGACATTGACAATGCACCTGTTCAGCCACCCTCCACCCCGCCGAAGGAGCGGTACCGTTTCGACGGCACCATTATTCTGGGGATCAACGGAGGTCGAGCATTCACTGACGCATTTGGTCGGCGTCGTAGGGTTACCGCCCGCAAGCGGCTTGTGCCGTATCCTGCAGATCCCTTCATTCGTAAGCCTTACTGCTTCGCAGCCTCTACCTCTGGAGCCGGACCATCTGCACTGCCAGCTCCACCAGCACCACCCGTACCGACTGTACCGCCTGCCCCACCCTCCCCCTCGGTCGAGGAACTGATGAGGGAGGTGGAGATCCTCCGTGCTCGGGTAACTGAGCTCGAGGACCAGATGTCCCATGTATTGGACATCCTACACCCACCATCACCGTAGGACTTTTGTAGTAGATTTCATTATGTAATCTAGTTGTAGTTTTATATTTCACTTATGTATTGTACAAACTAATAAAGATGTATGCAACTTATTATTAATGAATGGAACTTTGCGTTATTTAATTCTTGCACGATGTTCTATTTACATTACTGTATGATGATTCTGTGGTATTTGTACCTGGATTGCATTACTTAATAAACATGTGATGTGTTGATTCCATGTTGGTTACCATATACTGTATTATTACTATTTGCATACTGGATTTTGACTTGAGTCAAAAATTTTATTTAGAACACCATGGCCAACGGACGATCCACACCTACCGTAGCCCAAATCGAGGATATGATCAATGAACGAGTCACCGCAGCTTTAACGGAAAGGAACCGCCAAGCTCCACCGTCACCGCCACCGCCACCGATTATCCCGCCCATTCGTAATGAGTGTATGTACAAAGAGTTTTAGAGCTGTAAACCTCATAACTTCAGTGGAACGGAGGGGCCGGTTGGTCTCACTAGATGGTTCGAGAAGTTAGAATCTGTGTTTCGAGTTAGTAACTGTTCAGAGGAGAATAAGACCAAGTTTGCTTCATGCACGCTGTCTGATGGCGCACTAACGTGGTGGAACACATTGGCTCAAGCAAAAGGTATTGATGAGGCGTTTGCTAATCCATGGGAGGAATTCAAAGGGGCCCTGATTGAGGAATATTGCCCTAGGATCGAGATCCAGAAGATGGAGATGGAATTTATGTAGTTAAAGGCTGTTGGGAACGACCTGGATAGTTACAACCGGAGATTTTTGGAATTAGCCCTGATGTGTCCGACAATGGTCACCCCGGAATTCAAGCGAATGGAAAGGTACTTCTGGGGACTTCCTAAGATCATTAAGGGAAACGTCACCTCATCCAAGCCACCTAATGTCCCGGAGGCAATGCGCATGGCGCATACTTTAATGAACCAAATCATCATCGATGAACCGGAGAAGTCTAAGTCCGAAGCGGGTAGTAGTGATAAGCGCAAGTGGGATAACAACAGGGGAAAGACCTATGATCAGAACCCAGCGAAACGACATGAGAGTTTCAGAGGAAACAACAACGGTGGAAACCCCAATCCAAACACAAGCTCAAACTCGAACTACAAGGGAACCTTACCTCAAAGCAAGCGGTGCTACAAGCACCATACTGGGTATTGTAACATTGTTTGTGAAAAGTGCCAACGGACTGGACATATCGGTAAAGACTGCAAGGTCACCACCCTGAATGTGAAAGCGAACCTCAATGGACCGAAAAAGTGCTACGAATGCGAACAAACGGGCCATTCCAGAAATGCGTATCCCAACAAAAGAAAAGACGGCGGACCACCCCGTGGTAGAGCTTTCAACGTTAATGCAAGGGATGCATGCGAGAATCCCGACTTGGTGACAGGTATATTCACTATCAACAATCTTTTAGCTTATGTCTTATTTGATACAGGTGCTGATAGAAGTTATGTATGTAGACACCTTTGCGATAAGATTAACTAGTCGTTAGTCCCGTTAAAAGAGAGTATTCTTATCGAGGTCGCCAATGGAAAACTTGAGAAAGTTGACCATATTAGTCGAGGAGCTATTATCAACATAGCTGGTGCAGATTTCGAAATTGATTTAATACCCATCAAATTGGGAAGTTTTGACGTGATCGTCGGTATGGATTGGTTGACCAAGATAAGGGCCGATATTATCTGTGGAGATAAAGCTCTTCGTATACCACAAGGAGATGGTGAGCCACTGATCATCTACAGAGAGAGATGTACCTCGAAGCTAAACCTCATTAGTTGTGTGAAAGCACAGAAGATCATGAAGAAGGGACGTCTTGCTGTCCTAGCACATGTGAAAATGGTAGAAACTGAGGTGAAGAGCGTGAACGATGTTCGAATTGTGAACGAATTTTCCGATGTCTTCCCTAAAGAATTGCCTGGATTACTGCCGCCGAGAGCAGTAGAGTTTCAGATCGATTTAGTACCAGGAGCTGCACCTGTAGCTCGCGCACCTTATAGACTCGCACCTTCTGAGATGGAAGAATTACAAAGTCAACTACAAGAACTACTTGACCGTGGATTTATCCAATCAAGTTTCTCGCCTTGGGGCGCACCCGTTCTGTTTGTGAAGAAGAAGGATGGATCCTTCCGTATGTGTATCGACTACCGCGAACTCAACAAATTGACAATCAAGAATCGGTATCCTCTGCCCTGCATTGACAATCTTTTTGATCAACTACAAGGATCGAGTGTTTACTCTAAGATCGATTTGCAATCCGGTTATCACCAGTTGAGGGTGAAGGAAAGTGATGTGATGAAGACTGCATTCAGAACTCGTTATGGTCATTATGAGTTTCTCGTGATGCCATTTGGATTAACCAACACACCTGCCGTGTTCATGGACCTTATGAATCGTGTCTGCAAGCCATACCTGGATAAGTTTGTTATCGTCTTCATAAATGATATCCTCATCTACTCTAAGAGCGAAGAAGAGCATGAGCAACACCTCCGACTAGTACTTGAACTTTTGAGACAAGAGCAACTTTACGCCAAATTCTCCAAGTGTGAATTTTGGTTGAAGGAAGTCTAATTTCTGGGTCATGTTGTGAGCGACCAGGGTATCAAAGTTGATCCCGCCAAGATAGAAGCTATCAGCAAGTGGGAGACCCCGACTACTCCGACCCATATTCACCAATTTTTAGGTCTCGCCGGTTACTACCGAAGATTTATTGAAGGTTTCTCTCTGATTGCGTGATAATGCTAAAAACGAACATATATTTCATAGCATTATTCCTCAAGAAAGAAAAGTTTTAGTTACAATTGTTCTATTTAAAAGTGATATTCGTTTAAATAATAAAAGGTGAAGACAAAAGACAGATTCGACGAATTGAAGACGCAAACGACCAAAAAGCTCAAAAGTACAAAAGACAATCAAAGAGGTTTCAATTATTGATAAGAAACGTCTCGAAATTACAAGAGTACAAGATTCAAAACACAAAGTACAAAATATAAAATTGTACGCAAGGACGTTCGAAAATCCGGAACCGGGACCAGAGTCAACTCTCAACGCTCGACGCAACGGACTAAAAATTACAAGTTAACTATGTATATAAATATAATATAATATATAATTAATTATATTAATTATATATATATTATATTTATAAATAAATCGTCGGCAAGAAAGACTCCAAAGAATGTGAGCTGTATTTTCAAACTCCGCGACTCGCGGAGTTTGAAGGCAAAATGGGCCGCGAGTCGCGGAGCCCCAAAGTTTGAAACTCCCTATAAAAGCAACCGAATTCTGAGCATTTTTCATCATCAATATATCCATCTCTCTATCAATATATACGTAAATATATATATATAATTTATAATTTTAATTTTAATTTTAATTTTAATTTTAATTTTAATCCTAATAATAAGGGTATGTTAGCGAATGTTGTAAGGGTGTAAGTCAAAATTCTGTCCGTGTAACGCTACGCTATTTTTAATCATTGTAAGTTATGTTCAACCTTTTTAATTTAATGTCTCGTAGCTAAGTTATTATTATGCTTATTTAATCCGAAGTAATCATGATGTTGGGCTAATTACTAAAATTGGGTAATTGGGCTTTGTACCATAATTGGGGTTTGGATAAAAGAACGACACTTGTGGAAATTAGACTATGGGTTATTAATGGGTTTTATATTAATTAAACAATACCGTGTTAATTTAATATACAAACTTATAATTCGACGTATTTATATATAACCACATACGCTTGACTGGGTACGGTGAGCGGGATATCTATAAATACCAATAATTATTCATTTTACCGGATACGGAACTGGATTAATAGTTAATAGACTTGTTGAAACAGGGGTGAATTACATTCAAGGGTAATTGGTGTAATTGTTAACAAAGTAGTAAAACCTTGGTTTACACGCAGTCGATAACCTGGTGTATTCATTAAACAAAGTATTAAAACCTTGTTACAATTCGAATCCCCAATTAGTTGGAATATTTGACTTCGGGAATAAGAATAATTTGAAGAAGGATTTCGCTCTTTATATTTATGACTGATGGACTATTATGGACAAATCCGTATGGACATATTAAATAATCCAGGACAAAGGACAATTAACCCATGGGCATAAAACTAAAATCAACACGTCAAACATCATGATTACGGAAGTTTAAATAAGCATAATTCTTTTATTTCATATTTAATTTCCTTTATTTTATATTTAATTACACTTCTAATTATCGCATTTTTATTGTTATTGTATTTAATTGCACTTTTAATTATCGTACTTTTTAATTATCGCAAGTTTATTTTATCGCACTTTTATTATTCGCAATTTCATTATCGTTATTTATTTTACGCTTTAATTTAAGTCTTGTATTTATTTTTAATATTTTACATTTGGTTTTAACTGCGACTAAAGTTTTAAAATCGACAAACCGGTCATTAAACGGTAAAAACCCCCTTTATAATAATAATATTACTTATATATATATTTGTATTTTTATAAAAGTAAACTAATATAGCGTTAAGCTTTGTTTAAAAAGATTCCCTGTAGAACGAACCGGACTTACTAAAAACTACACTACTGTACGATTAGGTACACTGCCTATAAGTGTTGTAGCAAGGTTTAAGTATATCCATTCAATAAATAAATAAATATCTTGTGTAAAATTGTATCGTATTTAATAGTATTTCCTGTAAAAATATAAGCTATTTTATATACTACTCTGCTAAAACGTCAAGTATTTTTGGCGCCGCTGCCGGGGAAACTCTTAAAAGCCGGAAGCGCAACGCTAATAAAAAAAAAAAAAATTAGTTTACTTTTATTAAAATTCGTTTTTATAAAAATACGTTTTAAATATTCGAAAATATAAAAAGAAAAAAAACAAAAATATAAGTATTTTTAAGATTTTGTTAAATATTTAAGTTTTATAAAGTTTCTTTAGTTTGTAAAAATATAAGTTTTATTTAATTTATTTTATAAATATATTTTATAAATATAAAACCGAAAAATATATATATATATATATATATATATATAAATCTAGCTTTAAGATTTTATTTTTAAAATTATAAAGTAGTTCCATTTTTATTCTTGTTTTTAAAATATAAGTTTTTATTATATATAAATTTTAGATTATAAAACAAAAAAATATAAAACAGAAAATTAAAAAAAAACGCGTAAAATTCAAAACTGTACCTGAGTTGAATTCTGAACCCCGCGACTCGCGGAGTTTTCTTCTTGGAATACCGCAACTCGCGGAGAAACTCTGACACCGACAGAAACCCTAACTGCAATTAATTACGGGTAATTAATTATTATTATTATTATTATTTAACCCTAATTATTATTATTATTATAATTAGTTTTATTTCAAGTTTTACTTTTTATTTAATTTGTTTTATTTAATTAAATTAGTTTAATTAAATTGTAAAATTAATAGTTTTACTAAATAAATAATATAAAAATAATATTTTTATAAAAATTGTACTTTTTACAACTTTTTGTATATTTTTATATTTTGTCCCTTTTTAATTGTTTTAGCGTAATATTTGTATTTTTAGCTCATATTTAGTTTTAAACTTAGTTTTTTCCATAGTTATTTTTACTTCTAGATTTTTAGGCTTTGCCGTAAAATTCCTTAAGTGCTTTTTCTTTAGACTAAGATTTAGGTACTTTAGAATTTTGCGACGCCTTTTTAAGTTTTAGTTTCTTTTTAAGTTATTTCCATTTGGGATTTAGTTTTTCCTGTAAGCTTTAATACTTTTAGACGACTTTACCTATGTATCAATTATCATTCCAATTAGTAATCTCAATTTGCGATTATAATTTTAAGTTAGTTGTAGTAATAAGGTTACGTTAGTCAAGTATTTTTAAGTTTTATAAGTTTCTTTTATTTTTTCGTCACCTTTTATTTTTCAACCATTTTTCTTTTTTGACCTTTTTCCGACGAGCTCTTTTTCTTTCTTATTTCTCGCTATTCTAGTTTTTAGGACATAGATTTTTATTCTACTTCTTATCTAAATTTCTTAAAATTACGAAAATTTATTTTAAGTGGTTAAATTAATAGACATCAAAATTTTCTGGTTCGTAGTAATAGTTGGATTTGTACGTGGACCGGGTTATTGGGGCCAAACAGTCCTCAATTATATTGAGACCAAACGAATCCTGCCCCTCTGCTGCATCTTTTGGCTATTCGAAACGTGGGCAAAATCAGAAAAGTCTATTGATTGGATAACTTATTATAATTTTTCTTTCCTTTTTAAAACTAATAGGATATTCAGTGAATGCACCGAGCAAGACGTTCACCACCTTTTGTATGTTCACCACCTGTAACTAGATCAAGACATTTAGCAAATATTACCGCCGTTGATTTTTCTTTAGAATCGTCATCCAGTCGACCAAGTACTCCAGTTCAAATTTCCGATAATCCATTTTTTGAACCCGACCTCACAATTGAGAATCCGGAGAATATTCAGGAACGATTCGTAGATCCTGAACCACTAAACTTTCCTCCGGAACCACCAATCATTCAAACAGAGATTGTTGAGGAATGAACCATTAAATCAGAATCCTCTAGTGATTCCGATTCAACAAATTCAATTATGGAGAATCTGGAACCTTTAAGTATGGAAGACCGAATGAGAGCTAAACGCACTGGCCAAGGTCACTCAATTACTCATCCAGACATTAATGCGCCAGATTATGAAATCAAAGGACAAATTCTACACATGGTGACTAATCAATGCCAATTTAGTGGTGCGCCGAAGGAAGATCCAAATGAACATCTACGTACCTTTAATAGGATCTGCACACTATTTAAAATCCGAGAAGTGGAGGATGAACAGATATATCTCATGTTATTTCCCTGGACTTTAAAGGGAGAAGCCAAAGATTGGTTGGAATCGTTACCTGAAGGGGCGATCGATACATGGGACGTTTTAGTTGAAAAATTTCTTAAACAATTCTTTCCTGCATCTAAAGCCGTAAGACTTCAAGCAGAAATTGTTATGTTTACACAGAAACTAAATGAAACTCTATATGAGGCGTGGACAAGATATGGAAAGTTATTAAGAGGATGTCCGCAACATGGTTTAGACACCTGTCAAATAGTACAAATATTCTACCAAGGATGCGACATCACTACAAGGAAAGACATAGATATAGCAGCTGGTGGTTCTATTATGAAGAAAACCGAAACTGATGCTTACAAATTATTGATAACACTGCTTCCCACTCACATGAGTGGCACCAAGAAAAAGATATCATTAGATCATCTAAAGCAGCTAGAGCCGATTCTAGCCATGACTTAGATTCCATTTCCGCAAAGATAGATGCTGTGGAGAGACGAATGGAAAAGATGACTAAAGATATTCACTCAATACGAATTAGTTGTGAGCAGTGTGGAGGACCACATTTGAAAAAAGATTGTCTCAGTATTGAATTAACAATGGAACAAAGAGAGAATATTTCATACATAAACCAAAGGCCTGGAAATAATTATCAGAATAATTATCAACCGCCAAGACTGATTTACAATCAAAACCAGAATTATAACCGAAATATTCCATACAACAACCAACAAGGTCCTAGCAATCAACAAGTATCCAATAATACTTACAATCAGCCAAGACCTAATTTTCAAAACAAACCACCACAACAAACCGATGATAAAAAGCCGAATTTAGAAGATATGATGACGAAGCTAGTTGAAACTCAAACGCAGTTTTTCACATCTCAGAAACAAACCAATGAACAAAATACTCAAGCATTTAGAAATCAACAAGCTTCTATTCAAAATCTGGAACAAGAAGTAAGTAACCTAGCAAGGTTAATAGGTGAAAGAAAACCGGGAAATCTACCTAGTGATACAAATGCTAACCCCTGGAATGAAACAGCTAAAGCCATTACCACAAGAAGTGGTACAACACTTAAACCACCTGAAATACCTGTAACTTCTGATGAAGCTATTCCTACTCCACAAGAACCACAACCTGATCAAGATAAGGAAAAAGAACCGGTAGTTGAAAAGGTTAATGAAGATAACACAGTTAAGGCTAAACCTTATGTTAAACCATACCAACCACCACTTCCTTACCCGAGTAAAATGAAGAAAGAGAAACTTGAAGCCGAGCAATCCAAATTCTTGGATATGTTTAAACAGATAAATGTAAATCTTCCTTTCATTGATGTAATTTCAGGAATGCCTAGATATGCTAAATTCTTGAAAGATCTAATCTCAAATAGAAAGAAAATGGAAGAACTCTCGGTTGTTACTATGAATGCTAATTGTTCAGCAGTGCTGTTGAATAAGATACCAGAAAAACTATCTGATCCAGGAAGTTTCACAATTCCATATTTTCTGGGTAGTCTTAGTTCAATAGAAGCATTGGCAGACTTAGGTGCTAGTATAAATCTAATGCCATATTCACTATACGCTAAACTAGACCTTGGAGAATTGAAACCAACCAGAATAAGCATACAACTAGCCAATAGATCAATAAAATATCCTAGAGGGATAATGGAGAACATGCTAGTTAAAGTTGGTACTTTAGTATTTCCAGTAGATTTTGTTGTTTTGGACATGGAAGAAGATTCTCAAGTTCCTCTCATATTAGGAAGACCATTCTTAAACACGGCTAAAGCAATGATAGACGTGTTCGGTAATAAATTGACCCTAAGTATAGAGGATGAGAGTGTTACCTTTTCAGTTGATAGAGCAATGCAACAACCACAATCTGTAGATGATACATGTTATTATATTCAAACTATAGATGCACATGCAGAATTATTAGAAGAATTTCCAGAATTACAAGGAACAGGAGAATGTTCTTTAGGAGAAGGTAATGAACCAATTGATGAAGCTGAAATGTTAGCTACACTTATAGCTAAAGGATATGAACCAACAACAGAAGAAATTCAAATGCTAAAAGAAGAAGACAGATATCGATACAAATCATCGATAGAAGAACCACCGAAATTAGAGTTAAAGCCACTTCCAAACCATTTGGAATACGCTTATTTACATGGTGAATCTGAATTACCTGTAATAATATCGTCTTATCTTACTGAAAATGAGAAATCACAACTCATTTCTGTGTTAAAAGCTCATAAACCAGCCATTGCATGGAAAATTCATGATATTAAAGGAATAAGTCCTTCGTATTGCACACATAAAATCCTTATGGAAGAAGGTCATAAAACGTATGTGTAACGCCAACGAAGACTAAATCCTAATATGCAAGATGTAGTTAAGAAAGAGATTATTAAACTGCTAGACGCAGGTCTAATTTATCCAATCTCTTATAGTCCATGGGTAAGCCCAGTTCAATGCGTGCCTAAGAAGGGTGGCATGACTGTCATTACAAATGAAAAAAATGAGCTTATTCCTACTAGGACTGTAACAGGATGGCGTGTATGTATTGATTATAGAAAATTAAATGACGCCACCAGAAAAGATCACTTTCCCTTACCTTTCATAGATCAAATGTTGGAAAGATTAGCCGGAAATAGTTACTATTGTTTTCTAGATGGATTTTCCGGATATTTTCAAATTCCAATAGCACCCGAAGATCAAGAGAAAACCACATTCACGTGCCCTTATGGTACTTTTGCTTACAAACGCATGCCATTTGGACTTTGCAACGCCCCTGCAACCTTTCAAAGGTGTATGATGACGATTTTTCATGACATGATAGAAGAATGCATGGAAGTTTTCATGGATGACTTTTCAGTCCTCGGTGATACATTTGAATCATGTCTAGTTAATCTGGAACGAATGCTAATTAGATGCGAACAATCAAATCTAGTTCTTAATTGGGAGAAATGCCATTTCATGGTTAAAGAAGGCATCGTTCTTGGTCATAAAATTTCAAAAGAAGGAATTGAAGTAGATAGAGCTAAAGTAGATGTAATTGCTAAACTTCCACATCCCACCAATGTTAGAGGAGTTAGGAGTTTTCTAGGGCATGCCGGTTTTTACCGACGTTTCATAAAAGATTTTTCTAAAATTGCCACTCCTATGAATAAACTCCTAGAAAAGGATGCTCCATTCATCTTTTCAGATGATTGTATCAAATCTTTTAATATTCTTAAAGAAAAACTAACTAATGCGCCGATCATGATAACACCAAATTGGAATCTACCATTTGAACTAATGTGCGATGCAAGTGATTTTGCAATGGGAGCCGTTTTAGGACAAAGGATTGAAAAACGATTTCAACCTATATATTATGCTAGTAAGACGTTACAAGGAGCACAAAAGAACTATACAACTACTGAAAAAGAACTCCTTACTATTGTCTTTGCTTTTGACAAATTTTGATCATATCTCGTTCTAGCAAAAACGGTGGTCTATACCGACCATTCTGCTCTTAGATACCTATTTTCAAAACAAGATGCTAAACCAAGATTAATCCATTGGATCTTACTCTTACAAGAGTTTGATATTGAAATCCGAGATAAAAGAGGAGCAGAAAATCTCGCCGCTGATCACCTTTCTCGTCTTGAAAATCCTGAGTTAGAAGTTCTAAATGAATCGGCCATACAAGACAACTTTCCTGATGAATATCTATTGAAGATAGATTATAAAGAAATTCCATGGTTTGCAGACTATGCAAACTATTTAGTATGTGGATTCCTTGAAAAAGGATTATCGTACCAAAGACGAAAGAAATTCTTCAGTGATATAAAACACTATTTTTGGGAAGATCCACATCTGTTTAAAAGTTATCCCGATGGAATAATACGCCGATGTGTATTTGGAGATGAAGCTAGTAAAATATTAAACCATTGTCACACAGGACCAACAGGAGGGCATTATGGGCCTCAACTAACAGCAAGAAAAGTTTATGATGCTGGATTCTATTGGCCTACAATTTACAAAGACGCACACCTTCTTTGCAAATCCTGTGATGCTTGTCAAAGGGCCAGAAAAATAAGTCAACGTGATGAAATGCCACTAAATGTCATACAAGTATGTGAAGTATTTGACATTTGGGGTATTGACTTTATGGGTCCATTTCCAAAATCTCATAATAATCTATATATACTCGTAGCCATTGATTATGTATCTAAATGGGCGGAAGCACAAGCTCTCCCAACTAACGATGCACGAGTTGTAGTCAACTTTTTAAAACGTCTTTTTGCATGGTTTGGAACACCGAAAGCTTTAATAAGTGATCGGGGTACTCATTTCTGTAATAATCAACTTGAGAAAGTTCTTAAAAGATATGGAGTAACTCATAAAATCTCCACCGCATATCATCCACAAACAAGTGGACAAGTTGAAAATACCAACCGAGCTTTAAAACGTATTCTAGAGAAAACCGTAGGATCAAATCCAAAGAAATGGTCCATTAAATTGGAGGATGCACTCTGGGCTTTTAGAACAGCCTACAAAACTCCAATTGGAACCACACCTTTTAGACTTGTTTATGGAAAAGCATGTCATCTTCCAGTAGAAATTGAACACAAAGCATTTTGGGCTTTGAAGACATGTAATCTTGATATACATGAAGCTGGACGTCTACGATTAAGTCAACTAAATGAATTAGAAGAATTAAGACATGAAGCATACGAAAATTCGTTAATCTATAAAGAAAGAACGAAGAAATGGCATGATAAAAGAATCAGAAGTTTAAAAGAATTTAAAGAAGGAGACAGAGTTCTTCTTTTCAATTCACGATTCAAGCTATTTCCTGGAAAATTGAAATCAAGATGGTCTGGACCATTCATAGTTAAAAGAGTTTTCCCATACGGAACGATAGAATTAATAAATTCAAATGGGATTGAATTTAAAGTTAATGGTCACAGAGTTAAACATTACATACATGGTCCGATGGAAGTTGACAACGAAGTTAATCACAATTTCGACACCACAGCTAACTAAGTGTGGGGAGAATCAAGTCTTTAAAGGATAATATGTATTTCTGTTAGAGTTAGATTGTCTGTTTTCGTGTAGTTCTCGAAAATGGAACCCGAATGGTCTTTCCCTAGCAGACCCTAAAGAACTAGTCTTCTCCCCCCATTCTGAATTTTTATTTTTTTAGGTTTTTACGAAATGAAGACTGCCTGTGAACTAAACCATGGTCTAATGCTACACGCTTTGATCACTAAACGTAATAATGACATACTACCGAGTGAAATAGTATCAGTAATCAGAGAAAGAATGGACGGAGTTAGAAAAGAATCCAGATGCGAAGATAATAAGTTACAATTTGGTAAAGGAAAATCAAAATCCGCAGCAAAAAGAAGAGCACGACACCTAGAAAGATGTCACAAATGCGGAAAATGGTCACATGGAGGTAAATGTTCAAATAATCAAACCTATTCAAACACCGAATTTGTTACTTTATGCAGAGACGGACCGTTCATATGTTTAGAAGAAAAGACACTAAATGCTCGAGGTTACGCCTATGTAGCTATGGAAAACCAATTAAACCGACTATCTTATGAATGGGATAGATCATATAACTAAGAATACTATCTCACAGGTAAGTCTGTACAGTCTCAATTTTTATTTTTTTTTATTTTTATTTTTAACCTTTTGATAATAAACGCTAATTTGTTCGCTATAAAGTATTAAATTGGTATTGAATAAAATTAGGTTTGGCGACCGAAATTATTGATATCATTTAAAAATTTATTACATCACTGCGAAATTTAACGTTTATTCTTAAGGTATAAATATCTTTAAACAATCAAACCAAAATATTTCAAAAATTCGTCATGAGTTAAATTAGGTCTTGGAACCGAAATTACTTTACCGAAAAGAGGGGCGTATATTTTTGATAATATTTGATTGATTAAAGTGGGATAAAAAGCCAAAAAGATTTTTAATTTTATTTTTACCATGTTTTTAAAATTAATATATAAATCGTAAATTAATATTGTAAACTTTGTAAAATCAATATATTTAAAATTGTAAATATTTGAAAAATTAATATAAGTTTGGTGTGAATTTATAATATGAATTTTTAAAATTAAGTTTGGTGTGAATTTTTTAATTTTTAAAATATGAATTTTTAATTTTATGCATTTCAAATTTTAAGTTTGGTGTGAATTTTTTATATATTAATTTTGAATTTTATATTTAAATTGTGCCAATTTAAAAACAAAAATTTACTTTATCTCATTAAGTTAAAAATATGATTTTTAAACTTCGTCGTAAGTTGAAGACTAGGTCTTTGAACCGAAATTGCTTTACCCGAGGGAGGGACGAGAACTTTTATTATCATTATTTTTAATCTTATTGAATTAAAGTATGCCAAAAACATTAAAAAAACCCAAAAATCTTAGCTTTTAAAACAATCGCTACAAAAAGACAAATTTTAAAATTTTGTCGAAGGACGGACTAGGACATCGATCCGAAACGACCTCGTCCTAAATAACAAGGGAAACAAAATTTTAAAATTAATTACTTAATTGTTTTAATTAATATAAGATATATATAAAAAAAAAAAAAAACTCCGCGACTCGCGGAGTTTGAAGCTTTAAACACCGCGAGTCGCGGGAGGATCGAATTACAGAAAAAAAAATATAATAGCTGGAACAGATCAGTCCCAACCCACAAACACACCAAAACTGCGAACATAAACACGCAAAAACCCGAAAAAACACCCCTAAAATCACAATTTTTAACCGTTAATCATCAAATCTTTTACTAAAATTATGTTGAGAAGGATGCTATCAAGGAATTACTCAAGAAAAACAGTAAATTTCTACACCTAAACACCATTTAATCCGAAATTTGATGTTCTTGAGCAATTTTTCTCCCAATTTGATTTTGATACTTTTTAGTGTAATTATTCTTAAATTGTTTATATATTATGCTTGTATAACCTAGATTGATGCTATTTAACATGATTAGAAGCCTTAAACTTCAAATTTAGAGTAATCTAGGGTTTGTGTTCTTGAGCAAATTTGGGGCTTTTTGATAAAAACAGGTTATGGCCGATTTTTGTCATGAATTGTTGCTAAATTAAGTAGTGTAACATGTCTAGGTAGTTAAATGATCTAAACTTTGAGCCTAAACATGATTTTGAGAATTAAAGTGGACTTTTTCAAGTCTAAAATTCATGAACTTGATTTTTGAGAGATAATGCCATTTGAAACTTGTTTAATTGCTAGTAATGATTATTTTGACATGTTATTTGAGTTGAATGCTTATGAACTTGGCGAACATTTTCGTATATGCTTATTTGAAAAAGTGTAGATTTGATAAAAATGTGAAAATAAGCTTAAGTTTGATATAAATTGATCATGTCATTGTAATTATTTTGATTGATGATTTTGCTGACACTAATGCATATTTGGATGCACAAAAATTGTGTTTGATGTGTTTTGCAGAATGAAAGGGGTGAATCTTCATCCCAAGCTCGCAATGCTCCTGCTGAGAATGCGGAACAACAGGAGGTGGATAACTACTACAAGCAAGATATACCTCACCCAGTCATGACATTTTCTGATATGCACTTGGAAGAGTTGCACCCAAACCTGAGATTTGACAGACTTTGGATAGATTATCCAAAATATCAAAGGGGTTTGCATACTCTTCATTCTAAAGTTGTTGAGGTACCTATGGTCATAGAATGGGGACCATTAGAAGCTGTAGAATTGGCCGGGCCAATTAGGGAATTACTTGTACAGAGGTATGGTAATTCTACTTTTAATGACTGGGTACATTTATTCACCATGCGTAGACCTGTATATAAAGTATGGTGTGAAGAATTGTTGTGTAGTATAGAATTAAATGATCGGGTAGCTAGTTTAACCGATCGATCTTTTATTAGATTTTTGTTAGGAGGTTCGATGCGCCACATGTATTTACTAGACATGGCTCAGGCTTTACGTATATATACGCCTGAGGAGTTAGCATCTGCCGATTGTAGAGGGTTGATACTAAATGGTAGAAAGATAGATGAAAATTTTGATACACACGGTGTGTGGAGTCAAATGACAAGCCATAACCGTTTCAAAGGGGGAAATTACTCTTATTTGGATATAGATAGAGCTGAATTAAGAGTGATTCATAGGTTTTTAGCTAATTCGATTACACAAAGAGGTAAGAACAAGGAAAAGGTAAATGAACAGGATTTGTTTTACCATATGTGTATTCGAGACCCACAAAGCGCTGTAAGTATACCTTATTGTGTGGGTTATTATTTATCAGCTATGGTTAGGGGGATGAGACCGCATAGCATAATAGGAGGTGGTATTTTTATTACTTTGATTGCTGAATATCTCGGTGTGGATATAAGTCGGGGGGGATTATTAGTCGAAGAACCAGAACCCCACGATACTATAGGTTTGAATGTATACCATGGTGCGAAAGTTTTGAAGAGGCGAAATAACGCCGCAGTACCATACCATGGTAGACATCCACAGGTTGAGAGAAACCAACAGCAAGGTAATGTAGGAGGGGGAAATGAGATGCAAGAAATGCAAAGGTTTATAGCTTCACAGGAGTACGAAAATGCTAGACGGAGAGCATTTGAAGATTGGCAAGTTCATCAGAACCAAATCATAGCTCATTGCCAACATATAGGTAGAAACTATATTCCTACACCAAAACCCATATTCCCTCCCTAGTCTATAGAGATGCAACCACCGTATCCTACGTATAACCCTGCCGAAGCATTCTATAGCACCTATGGTTATGCTTGGAACCCATATTGGTACCAGTATCATCCCTAGTCTACTTAGTTTTATTTATTTTGTAATTTGTAATGATTGATACGTTTAATACTTATGTTAATATTGTAATAGTTTTTATAATTGTCTAACTTTTATTCTTAGATTTTAATAATTTTTGAATGTGGGGTAATATACCAAACTTCAAAAATATGTATATATGTTTGCAGTTTATCTTATGAACACAACAGGGTAAAACAACACATTTTTAAAGACTGGCATTAAGTTCAGCAAAAGCAACTAATTTTGATGACAAGATGCAAAATATATGTGAAATAACAACAAGACGGAATGAACAAATGATGTGCACCATTTATCATTCAGCAAACAAACGCCAATATATTTGGAAACTTTGGTAAAAATTTAATCATTTTCACACAAATCACCCTCAATAATTTAAATAGTTACTGATTTCTTGCAAATGAGGGCATTGCAAGATCTTAAGTGTGGGAAGGGGTTAAATTCTTTCGGATTTTAAAATTTTTATCTTAAACACTTGGTTACCATTAAAAATACTAGTAAAGCAGTAGTTGTATTAGAATCTAGTGCTCTCTGATAATAAAGAACAGCCTTAGTCTTATATACTGACTACCCAATTCTAGTAAAAAATTTTCAAAATTTTCAATTAAATGAACTCAAAATCATGTTTATACATATTTATGAACGATAAAACTAGGTTTTAACACCGAAATTATTGTTACCTCAGAAAGGACATAAATTGAGAAACAAACCAAAAATGTTAAAATTCATTTAATATGGAATAGAGGACGATAAAAAGGAAAATAAAAGCCAAGTGTGGGAAAATTTACCAAGTTATTCAAAACATATATCACATATTTTTGTACAAATAACTGAAAATACTTTTGCTCTGGATTAAACTAAAAAGTTTTACCTGATTTACTGTAAGAAAGATGGATCTACACGATGAATCAATTCCATCATTAAAAGGAAGTAAAGTCTTTCGAAAAAGACACGCGCTTCTTGATTTAGGTCATGAAGTTGTCGTCCAGACCAGCTGTAGGTTGACGAAAAATCTAGAAAAGTCATCACTAAAATCAGCAGGAAATCCACGGACCTCAGCATTAAACAGGGTCGCCAAGTGGTCAGATTTATCCTAACCATGAGAAGGATTTATCTCGTAAAATGGGGGGCACTATGCAAATTAGCTGGATAAGACTAATGAATCAGATCCCCAGAAAGGATAATCTCCTTAAAAGATCAAAAATCAGCTTTTAAGCCTGATATTACTCAATCCTTGAGATTGACCTTAAAGATTGAGAATTACAAACTCATGAAATTCAATGATATCTAAACTCGAGCTTGAACGAGAAAATATTTTGATCAAAATTACAAACCGATTTGTTTTCTGAAAACCCTATTTTTAATGCGTTCATTACCATTGAACGTAAAATCCTAGGAATTCACCTGGAATTCATTAGGTCACCTGAACTAAATCAGGTGTCAACCGTAAGAACGGTGATTGCATAGCATGGTCAAAGACAGGACCTTGTGCCAGACCGAAAAATTATAAGGGTGAGCTTTACTATTGCTCCTACCAAGGATAGTAATTGCGTCCGACACGTTATAGACCATAATTAAAAGCATGTCAGGGGACATTGCCTTAACAGTTGCTTGTTCAACGCTTTCCTTTACAACCGGACGGTAGTTTATCGAAAGGTAATATACGGGACAAGTAAACTAGACGTGTTGCTTTCCAAATACAAGGTTAGCAAGTGGGTGACACAAAACCGCAAGTTTTGAGCTAAAATTTTCAAATCTGAAACCCACCAAACCCACAAAAATAATTTGCAAACACCGGTAAAGGGTTATTCCGGAAAACTTATCTAGGGTAAAAACTAGATTTAATTTTCAAAAGATCAAATGTTTTCATAAAGATCCAATTTCCTTAATGGATCTAAATTTTTATAGTCATGTGGGACTGTATACCATATCGTTACTACCATTGTTTATACCGCCATATAAAAATCACTGATGTACAAAGTGTGAAGAATAAAGAAGTGATTCTAGTATTTCAAGACGATATTGCTTGAGGACAAGCAACGCTCAAGTGTGGGAATATTTGATAATGCTAAAAACGAACATATATTTCATAGCATTATTCCTCAAGAAAGACAAGCTTTTAGTTACAATTGTTCTATTTAAAAGTGATATTCGTTTAAATAATAAAAGGTGAAGACAAAAGACAGATTCGACGAATTGAAGACGCAAACGACCAAAAAGCTCAAAAGTATAAAAGACAATCAAAGAGGTTCCAATTATTGATAAGAAACGTCTCGAAATTACAAGAGTACAAGATTCAAAACACAAAGTACAAAATATAAAATTGTACGCAAGGACGTTCGAAAATCCGGAACCGGGACCAGAGTCAACTCTCAACGCTCGACGCAACGGACTAAAAATTACAAGTTAACTATGTATATAAATATAATATAATATATAATTAATTATATTAATTATATATATATTATATTTATAAATAAATCGTCGGCAAGAAAGACTCCAAAGAATGTGAGCTGTATTTTCAAACTCCGCGACTCGCGGAGTTTGAAGGCAAAATGGGCCGCGAGTCGCGGAGCCCCAAAGTTTGAAACTCCCTATAAAAGCAACCGAATTCTGAGCATTTTTTATCATCAATATATCCATCTCTCTATCAATATATACGTAAATATATATATATAATTTATAATTTTAATTTTAATTTTAATTTTAATCCTAATAATAAGGGTATGTTAGCGAATGTTGTAAGGGTGTAAGTCGAAATTCTGTCCGTGTGACGCTACGCTATTTTTAATCATTGTAAGTTATGTTCAACCTTTTTAATTTAATGTCTCGTAGCTAAGTTATTATTATGCTTATTTAATCCGAAGTAATCATGATGTTGGGCTAATTACTAAAATTGGGTAATTGGGCTTTGTACCATAATTGGGGTTTGGATAAAAGAACGACACTTGTGGAAATTAGACTATGGGTTATTAATGGGTTTTATATTAATTAAACAATACCTTGTTAATTTAATATACAAACTTATAATTCGACGTATTTATATATAACCACATACGCTTGACTGGGTACGGTGGGCGGGATATCTATAAATACCAATAATTATTCATTTTACCGGATACGGAACTGGATTAATAGTTAATAGACTTGTTGAAACAGGGGTGAATTACATTCAAGGGTAATTGGTGTAATTGTTAACAAAGTAGTAAAACCTTGGTTTACACGCAGTCGATAACCTGGTGTATTCATTAAACAAAGTATTAAAACCTTGTTACAATTCGAATCCCCAATTAGTTGGAATATTTGACTTCGGGAATAAGAATAATTTGACGAAGGCTTTCGCTCTGTATATTTATGACTGATGGACTATTATGGACAAATCCGTATGGACATATTAAATAATCCAGGACAAAGGACAATTAACCCATGGGCATAAAACTAAAATCAACACGTCAAACATCATGATTACGGAAGTTTAAATAAGCATAATTCTTTTATTTTATATTTAATTGCACTTCTAATTATCGCATTTTTATTGTTATTGTATTTAATTGCACTTTTAATTATCGTACTTTTTAATTATCGCAAGTTTATTTTATCGCACTTTTATTATTCGCAATTTCATTATCGTTATTTATTTTTACGCTTTAATTTAAGTCTTGTATTTATTTTTAATATTTTACATTTGGTTTTAACTGCGACTAAAGTTTTAAAATCGACAAACCGGTCATTAAATGTTAAAAAACCCCCTTTATAATAATAATATTACTTATATATATATATTTGTATTTTTATAAAAGTAAACTAATATAGCGTTAAGCTTTGTTTAAAAAGATTCCCTGTGGAACGAACCGGACTTACTAAAAACTACACTACTGTACGATTAGGTACACTGCCTATAAGTGTTGTAGCAAGGTTTAAGTATATCCATTCAATAAATAAATAAATATCTTGTGTAAAATTGTATCGTATTTAATAGTATTTCCTGTAAAAATATAAGCTATTTTATATACTACTCTGCTAAAACGTCATTGCGCATCCTTTGACCGCGTTGACTCATAAAGGGAAGAAGTTCATTTGGGAACCCGCACACGAATCATCATTTCAAACCTTGAAGAAGAAGTTGACCACCACACCTATCTTATCTCTTCTTGAAGGCAGTGACGATTTCGTCTTTTATTGTGATGCATCAAAAAGTAGCTTTGGTTGTGTACTGATGCAACGCTCAAGGGTTATCACTTATGCCTCCCGACAATTGAAGATTCACGAGCGAAACTACACTACTCATGATCTCGAACTTGGAGCCATTGTCTTTGCGTTTAAATTGTGGAGGCACTATTTGTATGGAACTAAGAGCACTATCTTCACCGATCACAAAAGTCTCCAACACATCTTTGATCAGAAGCAATTGAATATGAGACAACGTCAATGGATCGAGACGCTAAACGACTATGATTGTGAACTTCACTATCATCCTGGCAAGGCCAATGTTGTAGCTGACGCTTTGAGCCGAAAGGAGAGGATGGCACCTCTTCGTTTTAGGGCTCTGAACATCACCATCCATTCGAACCTCAACAGCCAGATCCGAGTAGCCCAAGATGAGGCTCTCAAGAAGGATAATATAATTCATGAACATTTGAACATACTTGTCTCTCGATTCGAGGTTAGGGAGACTGGACTCCGATGTTATGCCGGAAGGATTTGGGTACCTCTTTATGGAGATCTACAGAACCTTATACTTGATGAAGCACACAAATTGAGATATTCGATTCACCCCGGAGCGGGCAAAATGTACCACGACCTTAAAGAACAGTATTGGTGGCCGAATCTTAAGAAGGATGTTGCAACTTATATTGGTAAGTGTTTGACTTGCTCGAAGGTTAAAGTCGAGCATCAGAGACCCTCTGGATTACTTTAACAGCCAGAAATCCCGCAATGGAAGTGGGAAAGAAAAAAATGGATTTCATTACCAAGCTGCCAAAGACGGTGGGCGGACATGATACCATCTGGGTTATTGTTGACCGTCTTACCAAATATGCACACTTTTTAGCCATGAAGGAAACGGATACAATGGAGAGACTTGCTCAATTATGCATTAAAGAGGTTGTATCTCATCATGGTGTACCTTTATCGATCATCTCAGATCGCGATCCCCGTTTTGCTTCTAGATTTTAGCGTTCTTTGCAAGAAGCCATGGGAACTCGTCTCGACATGAGTACTGCATATCACCCACAGAACGATGGGCAAAGTGAATGAACGATTCAGACCTTGGAAGACATGTTGCGTGCATGTGTCATTGATTTCGGAAAGGCCTGGGAAAGGCATTTGCCGTTAGCCGAATTCTCGTACAACAACAGTTATCACTCAAGCATTAATGCCGTACCTTTTGAAGCATTGTATGGCCGTAAGTGCCGATCTCCTATTTGTTGGGCCGAAGTAGGCGAAAAGAAAATCACCGGACCCGAGGTAGTCCATGAAACAACGGAGAAGATTGCTCAGATTCAAGCGAGACTTAAGACTGCCCGCGATCGTCAAAAGAGTTATGCTGATCTTAAACGTAAAGACTTTGAATTCAACGTTGGTGACTGTGTTATGTTGAAGGTTGCACCTTGGAAAGGTGTGATTCGTTTTGGAAAATGCGGAAAGTTAAACCCGCGGTACATTGGTCCTTTCGAAATCTTGGAGCGTGTTGGACCCGTTGCTTACCGTTTGGATTTACCAGCACAATTGAGCTCAGTTCATCCTACCTTCCATGTGTCAAACTTGAAGAAGTGTCTTGCTGCACCTGAACTTATCATACCACTTGAGGAACTTACGATTGATGACAAACTCCACTTTGTGGAAGAGCCTGTTGAAATTATGGATCGTGAGATCAAAACTTTGAAACGCAACAAGATTCCGATCGTTCGAGTACGATGGAATGCCAAACGAGGACCTGAGTTTACTTGGGAGCGAGAGGATCAAATGATGCAGAAGTATCCTCACCTTTTCCCAACTCCTCTATCTACCTCAGCTTAAATTTCGGGATGAAATTTTCTTTAACAGGTGGGTAATGTAACGACCTTGGATTTTCCAACGTTTACTTATTAATATTTATTATTAATACTTGTGATTAAACGAATGTATTGTTATACATTTACTTGTTACCATGATTGATCATACTTAACTTTTGAATGCCCGAAACGTCTTTGTGACACACATACATTACACGAATAATATTTTTGAGTATTATTTACATTCATGATTAATTTATTAATCATTTTAATTAACTATGGTTACTAGTTAATTACTTGGGCTTTTGTTGGATTTATTTGTTAATTACTTGAACATGAGCTTTTATTAATAGTTAATGGACTTAAGAGCCCACCCTACATCTTTAATGGACTAAGTTAGCCCATCACATATTGCAAGTATTACTTCCAAACCTAACTAGATGAATAAATACATAAGGAATCTAGTTACAACACCATTACACCATGATCCCCATGCAAGCTCATCTATTAACCATCTTTTTAGTCAAATGCATGTAAAGACCTTGTGGATTTTTCACTCCCCCTCTCCCCTTGCAAAAGCCGACGGCCATATGGCCTTGGGAGAAGTTTTTGTTTTCAAATCTTGATTACATACTCACTTGTATCCTCATTTCTCACACACACACAAAAATTACTTGCAACTTTTCTCTCATTTTTCTCTCCATTCTTGTAAGTAACAAGTTTATTCTTCACTTCTTTTTCTTACAAAAACCGAAACCAACAACACATATCATCATCATCTTTTACTTGTTTGATTACTTGTTCTTACTTGTTGTTGTTTACTTACTAGTTTCTAAGAATCAAACTCTTTAGTTTGATTCTTCATTTTATCTTGTATTTACAAGAACACACAAGGACTAAACTCTCTAGTTATGTTCTACATTTAATGTTTGAAAGTTTGTAAGTTCATATGTTGTAAAATCATACTTGTAATTCATGTTTGTAAACTTAAAGTTTACTTTCTTAAAGATCAAGACTTTGGCTTGAATCTTTAAAGTATGAACAACAATGAACTAGTTACTTGTTTACTTAGTTATTTACTTCATTCTTGCACTTTTTAAATTCATGATTCATGTTGTTGTTGGTCAAGTGTTACTAGTTAACTTTGATCTCATTTTTCTTGAACAAAAGTTAACTTTAAAAGTTCAAGAACATGGAAGTATAACTTTTTAGTTATAACTTCATACACTTGTGTTAGATTTAACTTAATAACTTTAGATCTAGACTTTTGGGTCTTGGATCTTCAATATTTAACTAAGAACTATGTTCTACATCTTAAGATCTTGATTAGTTAGTTTACATTCAAGTTTGTAGTTCAAATATTACTTTTATAGTTCATGTATGTGTTAAATCTAAGACTTTGATGTAACTTTGGTTCATCAAACTACATACAACACTTAAGTGAGTTGTGCTACATGTCTTAGACTTACACTTGGGTTATGATGGTCAAAAATTGGTAAAGATGATGCAAGCACATCAACGAGTTGTACACTTGAAGCTATACGCATCAAGGATGAGAATCGAGATAAGCATCGAGCACCAAGAACACACCGGAACCTACTGTTTTACTGTTTCTGGATCTGATCAGTACAATCTGGGCTACTGTAAATATGATTTTCAGTTATCTCTGTTTGATTAGATAACTTTTCATTTAGGACTCGTCTTAATCCGAGTTACGGTTTAGGATTTATGGCTCTCCGATCGTCACTATGTCCTTTTAACGTTGTGCTGAAAATTCTGACCTACTCGCACTTAGACCGTCGCCACGGTCAAACAAAGACGAGTTTGCTTCTAGAATTTTTACCACAACTAGAGGACTCAAATACGGAGCCATGGCCACCGGTCTCACCTTATTTTAGTAGGTATAGAGGCCGTGGTGACTGACCGAAGTCAGCCTTTGTTTTAAACTCTTTTCATGAACGAAACTTACTTTATACTTTATGTTTGATGATGAAATGATGGCCCTTAAGACCTAATTTACATACATTTAAATCTATTGAGACGACTTACTGACTTAGTACTATTTGACTTAGGTTGAGGACTTTCCGGACCTACGTACTTGCTTATTTCCCGACTCGACTTTACTACCACTTTACCACTGTGATTATAGCATCCCTTTTTTTACTTTAACTATTTTGGGAACTGAGACTACATGCGCATTTTACGTTTTACATACTAGGCACGAGTACTTAAACTTATATATGTGTGGGTTATACAACGGCATAAACATTCCCTTTAGCTCGGTAACGTTTAGTCATTGGTTTTTGAACCGGTGAACGCGAATCTTAGATATGGATCCATAGGGTTTGACATCCCCACTCGGGCTAGTCGCGCTAGCATTTAACGAGTGTTTAATACTTCGTATACATACGCACTTTCCAAGTGTACTTTCAGGGGGTATAAACGTTAAGTTAGTTACCAAGTGCCCACGGTTAACATATACTTTATCATACTGTTTTGAAACGCTCTTTATAGCACTGAAATCTCGTGGCCTACCTTACATTACTGTTATACTTAAACTATAGCTCACCAACCTTTGTGTTGACGTTTTTAAGCATGTTTTTCTCAGGTGCTTAAGGTTGCTTCCGCTGTGTACTAGTCTTGCTGTAGACACCCGCTGCTCTAGAGTTATCACCGCATGAACTGTTTATCTTGCATTCATAACTTTAATACTTTTGAAACTATGATTTGTAATGACCTAAGGGTCACACACTATTATATTTGCTTCTGTTCATTGAAGCATACTTTTGATGTAAAACATTTGACGTTAGTTATGACGTCACCTTTTATCATGAATGCAAACTTGTTTTAAAATAGCATATAGTGTTTAACCTTGTAATGATCCCGTTGTTGATGGTCCGTACATGATGATTTAGTACGGGGCGTCACAAAAGTACCGGAGTCCAGTATCCTTGACCTCAAATTGAGAAACGAGAATGTTCAAATGTTCATGAGAAATATTCTCCTCTTTGAGAGCCTCATCTTGGGCTACTCGGATTTGGTCATCAAGATTCGAATGAATGGTGATGTTCAAGGCTCGGACATGAAGAGGTACTATTCTTTCCTTTCGGCTCAAAGCATCGTCTACAACATTTGCCTTGCTTGGGTGGTAACCAAGTTAACAATCATAGTCGTTCAGCGTCTCGATCCATCATCGCTGTCTCATGTTCAGTTGCTTCTAATCAAAGATGTGTTGGAGTCTTTTGTGGTCGGTGAAGATGGTACTCTTTGTTCCATAAAGATAGTGTCTCCATAGTTTTAGTGCAAAGACAACGGCTCCAAGCTCGAGATCATGCGTTGTGTAATTTCGCTCGTGAATCTTTAGTTGTCAAGAGGCGTAAGCAATGACCTTCGTCCGTTGCATCAGTACACACCCGAAATTAGTTTTCGAGGCATCGCAATACGCAACGAAGTCGTCAATGCCTTCGGGAAGGGACAATATAGGTGCGGTGGTTAACTTCTGCTTCAGGGTTTGAAATGCCGACTCTTGTTCAGCCACCCAAACGAATTTCTTCTCTTTGTGAGTCAATGCGGTCAATGGACGTGCAATCAGAGAGAAACCTTTAATGAACCTTTGATAGTAACCGGCGAGACCTAAAAATTGGCGAATATGAGTAGGAGTAGTGGGGGTTTCCCACTTGCTGATGGCTTCGATCTTTGCGGGATCGACTTTGATACCTTGATCACTTACGACATGGCCAAGAAATTGAACTTCCTTCAACTAAAACTCACACTTGGAGATTATGGCATAAAGTTGCTCTTATCTCAAGAGTTCCAGTACGAGTCGGAGATGTTGCTCATGTTCTGCTTCACTTTTGGAATAGATTAGGATATCATCTATGAAGACGATAACGAACTTGTCCAGGTACGGCTTGCATACGCGATTCATGAGATCCATAAACACGGCAGGTGCGTTGGTTAAATCGAATGTCATCACAAGAAACTCATAATGGCCATAACAAGTTCGGAACGCAGTATTAAGTACATCGCTTTCCTTCACCCTCAGCTGGTGATAACCAGATCGCAAATCGATCTTAGAGTAAACGCTTGATCCTTGCAGCTAATCGAAAAGATCGTCAATTCTGGGAAGGGAATACCGATTCTTGATCGTCAATTTGTTGAGTTTGCGGTAGTCAATACACATGCGGAAAGATCCGTCCTTCTTCTTTATAAATAAAACAGGTGCACCCCAAGGCGAAGAGCTTGGTTGGATGAATCCACGGTCTAGTAGTTCTTGTAGTTGACTCTGCAACTCTTACATTTCGAAAGGTGCATGTCGATAAGGTGCGTGAGCTACAGGTGTGGCTCCTGGTACTAGGTCAATCTGAAACTCTACTGATCTCGGTGGGGGTAATCCTGGCAGTTCTTCTGGAAAGACGTCGGGAAATTCGTTCACAATTCGTACCTTATCTACGCTTTTCTCCCCCGTTTCCAACTTCTTTACGTGTGCCAGAATAGCAAAACGCCCCTTTTTCATAATCTTTTATGCCTTCATGCAGCTAATAAGGTTCAACTTTGGGCTACATCTCTCTCCGTATACAATTAATGGCACACCGTCTTTGCGTGGTATACGAATAATCTTCTTACCACAGATAACTTCGGCTCTTACCTCGGACAACCAGTCCATGCCAACTATTACATCAAAGCTTCCCAACTTAATGGGTATCAAATCTGTTGGGATTTAACAAGTTTGATAAGTCTTAAAACCTTTTAAGAATCATAATATTCGGAAGCGTGTAATTACCAATTAAACTTGTTTATCTTTAAACCATTTTAAAGTTAAACCCCATGGATCAAATTGTGAAATAATGCTTACTAATTAACAAGAAAGGAAGAGTGTTTTATACCTCCTTAAACTAAGTTTAAGGGCTGAAAATTGCTTGAATGATGATGAGGAAGATGATGAGACAAAGTACCAACACACCCTTGTATTGGCTAGACTTTAATCACCTTGAAACCTAGCTTCAAACCCACTTTCTTTGGCTAGTAAAATCGACCAGCAGCAGCAACATTTGAGCTGAAATGTTTGATGAAAATGATGGCTTAAAAGCTTCTAACTTGAAGCCTCAAGTGTAGTATACCCCAAGCTTTGAATACCAACACCACCCTTTGTGTAGTTAGGATTTTAGGACACTTAATTAGCAAGCTACTAAGCAAGAAAACCTCTCTTTTTACTCTCTTAATTTCGGCCAGCAAGGTCTAGGAGAAGAAGAAGAGAGTTTTTTTTAAGATTATCACAAGAATTAATGAGTCAATGCATGGTTAAAAGGCAAGCATGCTCATGGTAAGTTGTGTATTCATCAAATAACTAAAAGCTAGCATGTGGGATGTCATGGGGACTCCCATAAAACGTCCACCACTTGTGGATTATAAAAATCCATCAATTTTTTTTATTACACAACTTGTTATTCATAAACATGTAATAAAACACATGCATTTGTTAAGTTACTTACATTTTATAAACCCATTTATAAAATATAACACAACTTAATTATTTAAGCCTATAAATAATTAAATATAAATTATCCAAATAATTTATCTCCAGTGATAATACTTTAGAAAACCGATTTTCCAAAATTCAAGTGTCGCGTATTTATTTAACGATCCAATTGTTAAGATAAATACATATAAGGTGTTGGTTAGCTTGTTATTGGGTATGACCCGACTTGGATCATAACATATTAGCCACATTAATTTAATATGTCTCTCGGGCATATGAAATACCTTCAATCTCCCACTTGCACGAGAAACATAAGAAATTAATGCAAGTGACGGATACCACCTAACGACCGTCCATCACCCCCAATATGTTATGACTTTGTGCCATTCAATAACATCATCCCTTTCGAGTTCCTTACTCGAGCTGATATATAGGTGAATCTTTCATTATATCCTTTCGTCGTAGATGTCATGTTAAATCCAAGAGATACAGAGTGATCACTCTCTTATAGATTTAACTTTTCAGGCCTTAGACATCTGACTCTCAACGAATAAGAGGGACAAATTCCATCTTGACTACATACGTCCTAGATATACACTTTGTAATATACCTGAGTTCTTCCTTATGTACTACCATGTTTCAGAATAGCGAAGGAATGAATCAAGGCACAATACTTGGTGAATATCCGAACCCAATATGTATCTCAGGTCAGAGGATACAATGATATTCGCCTTTACTCAAGATTACATGTGATCAACCACAAAGGCTCTATACAGTAATTCTTGAGAGCGGGTCTTCCAATATTTGTTTCCCACAAATATCTATGAACCTTGGTTGCAACCTTGCCCCACATTCAACCTATGAAAGTATACCAATCCGAGTTCATAATAGTCTAAACCTCACACTTGTTCCCACAAATGTGATCGACTACGGAAATTTTGAATAATTGCTAATTCATGGATGAAATATGCAAAATAGGAACATAACTCAAATAAATTAACACCATAGTTATATTAATGAGTTTGAATAATTTCGTTCCGGTACAATGCTTAAAATAGATCATATCCAATCACTAGAATATCGAAGCCCTAATGCACAAACATGTCCCTCATGTTTTGGCCCATGTAAAAGCTTCGTGAGTGGATCCGCAACATTATGATCTGTATGAACTTTGCGAATACATATCTTACCTTTTTCAACTTCATCCCTTATGTAGTTGAATCTCCGCTCAATGTGACGAGTCTTTTGATGGGCACGAGGTTCCTTGATTTGAGCAATCGCACCCTCGTTGTCACAAAAGATCTCAAGAGGGTCCTGAATGGAAGGGACCACTCCTAAGTCGTCGATGAATTTCTTCATCCATGCAGCTTCCTGAGCTGCCAGTGAGGCGGCAATGTACTCCGACTCTGTAGTGGATAACGCAACAACCTCCTGTTTCGAACTCTTCCAAGAGACCGCACCACCATTTAACATGAAGACATAACCGGATTGTGATCGAGAGTCATCTCGATCAGTTTGGAAACTCGCATCCACGTAACCTTTTACAACGAGTTCCTCCTCACCAGACCCATATATTAGAAACATATCCTTAGTCCTCCTAAGGTATTTCAATATACTTTTAACAGCAATCCAATGACTGTTTCCTGGGTTATTCTGGTATCTACTTGTCAAGCTTAGAGCGCATGACACATCCGGTCTAGTACATATCATTGCATACATGATAGACCCAATAGCAGATGCGTATGGGACTTTCTTCATTTTCTCTTGTTCATCTTTCGTGGTGGGACACTGAGATGAACTGAGACTGGTTCCTCTTTGAATAGGTACCAAACCTTTCTTAGAGTTTTCCATCTTGAACCTTTTCAAGATTTTATCAATGTATGTACTTTGACTTAAACCTATCAATCTCTTGGATCTATTCCTATAGATCCCTATCCCCAATATGTATTGTGCATCTCCAAGATCCTTAATGGAGAAGCAACTCCTTAGCCAAGTTTTGACTCCTTGCATTGTGGTAATATCATTCCCAAATAATAATATATCATCCACATATAGTACAAGGAATATGATAGTGCTCCCACTAGCTTTCTTATATACACAAGCTTCATCACCATTTTTAATGAAGCCAAATTTCTCGGCTTCCTCATTAAAACGATGATTCCACATTCTAGATGCTTGTTTCAATCCGTAGATTGACTTCTTTAACTTGCATACCCTTTTAGGATATTTTGGATCAACAAAACCTTCAGGCTGGACCATATAGACATCTTCCATAAGATATCCATTTAGGAAAGCGTTTTTGACATCCATTTGCCATATTTCATAGTCGTAGTGAGCAGCAATGGCAAATAATATCCTAATAGACTTTAGCATTGCCACTGGCGAGAAAGTTTCATCATAATCAACCCCTTGAGTTTGAGTGAAACCTTTTGCTACAAGTCTAGCTTTATATGTATCCAAGTTTCCATGTATGTCGGTTTTCTTCTTGAAAAGCCATTTGCAATCAACTAGCTTAGAGCTAGGAGGTTGCTCAACAAGTTCCCACACTTGGTTTTCATACATGGATTGCATCTCGGCGTCCATGGCATCCTGCCATTTATCTTTATCAATCCTTGATAAAGCATCTTGGTAGTTTGTCGGTTCATCCAAATCAACCGTATAACAACCATCTATGAGAAACCCATATCTCTCAGGAGGATTGCTAATCCTACCAGATCTACGAATGTCTTGTGTATTTTGATCATCCATTTGATCACTATCAACATTTTCATGTTGAGTGCTAGTGTTAACCAATTGTGTATCATCTACTTGATCTTGAACCTCTTCAAGATCTATCTTCCTTTCACTATTTCCTTCCATTAGGAACTTAGTTTCAAGGAATTCCGCCTTCCGAGCAACAAATACATTCTGCTCGGATGGATCATAGAAATAGTATCCCATATCATCCTTGGGATATCCTATGAAGATACACTTCGTGGATCGAGCATTCAACTTATTAGGGACGTAACGCTTAGGATAAGCTTCACATCCCCATACCTTTAAGTATGATAGAGATGGGGGTTTACCAAACCACATCTCGTGAGGAGTTCGTTCCACTTTCTTGGTTGGGGCCATATTTAAAATACGAGCCGCGGAGCTTAGACAATAACCCCAAAATGATAGAGGCAACGAGCTTCTTGCCATCATAGATCGAACCATATCCATTAGGGTTCGGTTCCTCCTTTCAGAAACTCCATTAAGTTGGGGTGTTCCGGGTGGAGTAAGTTGTGAGATAATCCCACAACTCCTAAGATGATCTTGGAAAGCATCGCTTAGGTATTCACCTCCTCTATCGGTACGAAGTACCTTAATTGTCTTGTTGAGTTGATTTTGTACTTCGTTTTGATATTCTTTGAATGCTTCAAACGTTTCGTCCTTGTGTCTTAATAAATAGACATATCCGAAACGACTAAAGTCATCAATGAAAGTAACAAAGTATCTTTCACCATTCCTAGTCATGGGTTTAAAGGGTCCACATACATCCGAATGTATTAATCCCAATAAATCTTTAGCCCTTTCATAAGTCCCTTTGAAAGGTGCTTTAGTCATCTTGCCTTGTAAACAAGATTCACATACATCAAACGAATCCATTTCATTTGATTTCAAAAGTCCATCCTTTTGAAGTGTATGCATTCGGTTCTTGTTTATGTGACCAAGGCGACAATGCCATAAATAGGAATCACTCAAATCCCTTTTGAGTTTCTTGGTGCTTGTATGGTACATTGAGCTACTAGATGATGTGTCATCATGAACCAATTCATAAATTCCATTTGAAGGTGAAGCCTTGAAATAGAATACATTATCCAAATAAATATGGATATCATCATTAACAAAATTAAGATAAAAACCACATTGTTTCAAACGGGAAATGGAAATAATGTTTCGACATAAATCGGGTGCATACAAAACATCTTTCAAAATAAGTTCCAAACCACTTGGAAGCTTTAACACAAAGTCTCCTTGAGCCTTCACTTGCACTTTGGCTCCATTACCCATGTAGAGACTTGATGTTCCCGTTTGCTTGCTACTTCTTTTGAACCCCTGCAATGAATTGCAAATGTGAGTTCCACATCCAGTGTCTAATACCCATGTATTAGAAGAAGTAATACTAAGCTCTATATATACCATATATATATTACCTGAGGTTTGCCCTGCATCCCTCTTGTCCTTCAACTCCTTAAGATAGACCGGACAGTTTCGTTTCCAATGACCCATTTCACCGCAACCGAAACATGGGTCTTCCTTTGGGTTTGCCTTCTCGGCTACCTTTTGCTTCTTAGCCTTGTTCTTGGTTGGGGTAACCATCTTCCCCTTCCCTTTGCCTTGATGGGCGGGTCCTTTCCTCTTAGCCACCTTTGGCTTAGAGGTGTTACCTTTGGATCCACCTTGATCGATTGCTAACACGGGTAAAGCCCTTTTACCCATGCTAGTTTCCGCCGTTCTAAGCATACCGTGAAGCTCACCTATGCTCTTATCCATCCCATTCATATTGTAATTAATTACAAATTGATCAAACCTTTTTGATAGGGAGTTAAGGATAAGATCGGTGGCTAACTCATTAGATATGTTTAGGTTAAGACGGTTAGCACGATCGATAAGGCTTTTCATCTTAAGTACATAAGATGAAACTGATTGGGTATCGTCCATACGACAAGCATGTAGCGCCCGAACCGTTTCGAAGCGTTCGACACGCGCTTGTTGGAGGAACATCTCCTTCAATTGCGTTATCATGTCGTATGCACTATGATGCTCGAAATCCTTTTGGAGTTCGGGTATCATAGTCCCAAGCATTAAGCATGAGACTTGAAAGGAGTCGTGGCAATACTTATCGTAAGAGGCCATTGCCTCCACATCATTCTCATCCGGTTGATCGGGAATGGGGTCCTCAAGCACATACATTTTATCCTCTTGTTTGAGGACAATCCGAAGATTGCGGAACCAATCCATAAAGTTTGTATGGTTGAGTTTGTCTTTCTCTAAGAGAGACCTTAATGATAGGTGGTTCAGGTTAAGTGGTGCGTTTGGAATGTTGTTGTTGTTATTGGCGGCCATCTACAAAATTAACAAAGTTCGTTTAAGTATCGATTTTAATTTAACATTCAATACCCTTTTAAAATTTTAATTGACTTATTAAATATTAGAATCCAACGGTAAATCAAATTTCGGTTAGGTGACCTTTATCCCGTTATTTGATTTAGCTAGGTAGTCATTATATGACAATTGCAATCCTTTTGCAACTTCTAAGTTATGGGATCATGCAATCCTTTTGCATGGCATATTTATCCCATCAACGCCTTTTGTTCCTCATGCTTCGGTGACCCTAAGTTCATGATTCCCAAATCAAGTCGTCCCACTTGTGTAAACATGTAAATTCAACATACAAGTGGTTAGGTGACCTTTATCCCACAAGTGTGCGAAATTTACCTTATTGATATTAGTCCGCTCATGACGGTTAGGTGACCTTTATCCCGTCAAGAGTTTCTTAATATGTCTAAGTGTTTTCACAAAAGGATGGCGTTAAACTTGTTTAGCTTGTTTGTTAAAGGGATTTTGAGTTTTCGTTATTTCTAGTTTAGGAAAACTTTTGCACCATACACCAACATGCATTTAGTGTATGGTTTATTTGAAAATCCATTTTCATGTTTTGTAATTAAGCCAATTACTTGATATAAACCATTTTATATGTATGATCCTTATCATGTTCTTAATAACCATTTATTAAGGTTCTCGGTTGCCTTTTAAATTTAACCATTTAAATTGCCGTTTTGCATGTACTTAGCACGTCTAATTTAACCAATTAAAATGTCGTTTTGTTAGTTGTTATCTTGTGATTAATTGTATCAACTAAACATACAAAACAATAATCATACAAACAACCACATATGCAAAATAAGTATGTTCACAATCTAGCCATTTTGGTGGACATTTGTTTAGCCGAAAACAAATGTCACCGGGTAAGGGTTAATCATACAAAGTAGGAGATTACAATCTCCCACTTAACCTTGCATCCATATGCTCCTTGTGTTCTTGAAGTCTTCATGATCTTGTTCTTCATTTTTACAAAATATGTATCCTAATACATTTTTATCTAGAAAATGAAATACAACCTATTCTATTTTACATACCAAATGTAAAACAAATTACATAGCCAAAATAATAATTATTACATGCCAATTGAATGAATAAAATTACATACCAAATGAATATAACAAATCAACCAAATATAACATGCAATCAACACAAGGTCAAGGCTAGGATTGTGAACTTTAACATGCAACCAAAATTGACCAAAATGCAAGTTCCAAACCCTCTTGGAACCTCTTTCAAATTCGGCCAAGCTTACAAACCCACCCAAACCCATTTGTTTTTGCAATCTACATTCATGCATGTTAGTAGATTGCAAATGTAGTGGGTTTTAAACAACAATTCGAAGCATATTTCAACAACTTCGGCTCTAGATACCATTGTTGGGATTTAACAAGTTTGATAAGTCTTAAAACCTTTTAAGAATCATAATATTCGGAAGCGTGTAATTACCAATTAAACTTGTTTATCTTTAAACCATTTTAAAGTTAAACCCCATGGATCAAATTGTGAAATAATGCTTACTAATTAACAAGAAAGGAAGAGTGTTTTATACCTCCTTAAACTAAGTTTAAGGGCTGAAAATTGCTTGAATGATGATGAGGAAGATGATGAGACAAAGTACCAACACACCCTTGTATTGGCTAGACTTTAATCACCTTGAAACCTAGCTTCAAACCCACTTTCTTTGGCTAGTAAAATCGACCAGCAGCAGCAACATTTGAGCTGAAATGTTTGATGAAAATGATGGCTTAAAAGCTTCTAACTTGAAGCCTCAAGTGTAGTATACCCCAAGCTTTGAATACCAACACCACCCTTTGTGTAGTTAGGATTTTAGGACACTTAATTAGCAAGCTACTAAGCAAGAAAACCTCTCTTTTTACTCTCTTAATTTCGGCCAGCAAGGTCTAGGAGAAGAAGAAGAGAGTTTTTTTTAAGATTATCACAAGAATTAATGAGTCAATGCATGGTTAAAAGGCAAGCATGCTCATGGTAAGTTGTGTATTCATCAAATAACTAAAAGCTAGCATGTGGGATGTCATGGGGACTCCCATAAAACGTCCACCACTTGTGGATTATAAAAATCCATCAATTTTTTTTATTACACAACTTGTTATTCATAAACATGTAATAAAACACATGCATTTGTTAAGTTACTTACATTTTATAAACCCATTTATAAAATATAACACAACTTAATTATTTAAGCCTATAAATAATTAAATATAAATTATCCAAATAATTTATCTCCAGTGATAATACTTTAGAAAACCGATTTTCCAAAATTCAAGTGTCGCGTATTTATTTAACGATCCAATTGTTAAGATAAATACATATAAGGTGTTGGTTAGCTTGTTATTGGGTATGACCCGACTTGGATCATAACATATTAGCCACATTAATTTAATATGTCTCTCGGGCATATGAAATACCTTCAAAATCTATCTCAAATTCCGCTCCAGCTAAGTTTATAATGCCTCCTCGGCTAATTTGGTCAACTTTCTCAAGTTTTCCATTGGCTACTTCAACAAGCATACTCTCCTTCAAAGGTACTAACGACCAATCTATCTTAGAGCAAAAGTGTCTATCTACGTAACTCCTATTGGTACCAGTATCAAATAAGATAGAAGCTAATAGTTTATTAATAGTGAATGTACCAGTGACCAAGTCAGGATCCTCACGGGCATCCATGGCGTTCATGTTGAAAACCCTTCTACGTGTCGGCCCGCCATCCTTCTTCTTATTCGGGCATTCATTCTTGAAGTGGCCCTGTTGACCGCACTCAAAACACTTTCTTGCTCCAGTAGGGTTTGTCTTCACAGCTGGGGTGGTGATCTTGCAATCTTTGCCAATATGCCAGTGTGATGACCCGGGAATTTTCGACCAAATTTAAACTTAATCTTTAAATGTTTCCGACAAGATAAGCAAAGTTTGTAATGTTGAAACCTCAAAAACTTTTAACTATGTTCATATATATTCAGTTACCCTTTTGACCTTCGACTGTTCTCGACGATTCACGAACCACTATTTGTAAATAGATACATATATATTTAAATACATGAATTCGAAATATAATTTGAAGTATTATATGTTGTTTTTATTAAAAATAAAATAAATAAATATAGTTAAATTAAAATTTTGGAATTGTTCCAAAGACTTTTATTCGCCACTGATTGACAACAAAGAACGAATTTCAGTCTGTGAATGAAATAGTAAATGACGGCTAACTTAATTACACGTTTTAATTTTATATTATATTATAATTATTATTATAGTATTAATTCTATTCAGTCACTATTAAAGATTGAAATCAAGAATCTATATGTGTTTGTATGTTTTATCCACCGAATCTATCTACCTTTATGTTATCACTTTCCTATATTTTATATATACATACGTACTACATTGATAGGATATCACCACCTTCTAATTGTCCTCTTTCTCCTCTTATATTCCATGGAACAAACTACCAACTATTCTATATATATATATATATATATATATATATATATATATATATATATATATATATATATATATATATATATATATATATATGCCATCTTATTTCCACCTTTCTTTTATCTCTACCCGATTCCTTTTCTTTTTGCTCTCTATTCCATCTTCATAAAACCCACCATGACCACCCATCATTGATTACCTCCACCACCAATTTGGATCGAATATCAAGAAACAAATAATGGGATCGTCCTCATTATCATCATAATTGTTATTAATTTTAAAATCATTATGCTTGTCTTTATTATTCTACCAGATAAATGCCACTTCTTTTCTAGATTCTTCAAAAGCCACTTTTTGCAACTGATTCAAAGGCAAATGGGTCTATGATCCATCTTACCCTCTTTACAACCCTACTACTTGTACGTCCTTTCATAGATCCTGAATTCAATTGTGTCAAATATGGTAGACTCGATAAATCATATCTTAAGTACAGGTGGCAGCCTTTCGGCTGCAACGTTCCAAGATTTAATGACGCACAGTTTTTGCTAAAATGGAGAGGGAAAAAGATTATTTCGTTGGTGATTCCTTGAGTTTTAATATGTGGATCTCATTGAGTTGTATGATTCATTCATGGATACTAAATGCGAAGTATACGCTTGTTAAAACTGGAAATGTTCTTACTGATTTGACTTTTCTATAATCACTATCGACAACCATTTAAACACCTTGATCACTCTCGGTTTACTACCACACAATTGTGAACCACCCGTCACCACACCATCGTTGAACACCCCTCTTGTTCGAAACCCCAACCGAACACCACACTTGGAATCACCATCAAACCATCCACCTACGGCTCCTGTTTGTTTCAATTTAAAGATTGCTATTCTTACTTTGCTTCGTGACCCAAAACCACCAACGTGATCGTGTTTCTGTTTCACAACCCAAGCCAATACTTTGTTACTATTTTCGCTTCTGTTTATGTTGTGAAACCTTGCTAATTATTGCTGCAACTTGTACTGTTACTGTGCAGTTTTAGTTCTTCTATTCGAAGACCACCCGAAACAACCATCATAACTGTTACTTGTTTATTGCTCTCTTGATCCTGTTAAATCCCTACTTCTGTTACTTCGATTTGTTTCTGTTTAAACGAGCTAACAACCACTTCCACTTCATCATTGCTACTGTTCCTGTTCGAAGTAATATGGCTGCCCGACTATTTCTGTTCAGCTGCAACTATCGAGAAATGATACTGAGGTCCTGCTACTTCTATATTGCTGCTGCTGTTTAACGAGAGATGATGATGAAGATTGATAGATGATGAGGAATGTTAAATAATGGTGGAGATTGATGAAAATATGAAGGATGATGAATCTGTGAACAAAGGATGATGATGATGATGTTATGATTCAAGAATGATGATGAATGATGATAGATATGTTAGTTGATAGAAAGAAGATAGGAGTGGTCATAAAAGGCTGCTGTAATCGGTTGCCTTATTTATTTATATTTAAACCGAACACTTTTTTTTAGATTAGTGGATAAATTGGTGGATCCAAGGAATCAAACAAATGGACTTATAAGTGGGCTGTTTTGTGAGTCCATTAAACAAACACAAATGGGTTTTGAAGAAGGCATCAGGCAGTTATAGTTTAACAAAATTTAAGTTGCTAGTAAATCAGAAAAACACAGACAGAGTAGTTGGTTTGGAGTGTTGGGGATAAGTGAGAGGTCTCAGGTTCGAGCCCGGTCTGAGGCAATTCTTTTTAGGAAAAGCTTTAAAGGTAGTTTATTTGTTATTATTGTCATTATTATTATTATTATTATTATTATTATTATTATTATTATTATTATTATTATTATTATTATTATTATTATTATTATTATTATTATTATTATTTTTGAACATGTTAATACTATAAACATATTTATATTAAGAAATTAATAAAAGATGATATAGTAAAGATTATGTAAAAAGATTACAATTACATTAATACGTGTACGATTATGTATATGATTATGAATTAGGATTTTTTTGAAGTTATAACTACAAGTTTAGGAACTAAACACGAAGATTTTTATGACTATAAATAATATTATTATTACTGTTATTATTATTAGTATTATCATTAGTATTATTTTTATCATTACCAATATTATATTTTTTTGTATTATTATAATTAGAATTTTAATAAACGAATGATATTTATATAAAAGTATATTTTTACATATATCCTAACTATACTAATAGTACATATTGATTTAAATAAAAAGTTATTATTATAACATATCAACTAAATTGTATATAACAGATAAACATATTTTAATATAATCATATATATATATATAAGAATATTAATTATTTAACTAAAATATATAAATAGTTATAATTAAACTATTTATTAATATAACATACAAATTATTAAGTATATTAATATTAATATATAAAACTTGTTTAATTGTAATTATATGTGTTAATATATATGTAAATGATATAGATTCGTGAATCCGAGGCCAACCCTACTTTTGTTCAATGTCGTTCTATGTATTTTTACTACAAAATACAATAGGTGAGTTTCATTTGCCTTTTTACTCATTACATTTTTGGGCTGAGAATACATGCAATGTTTTAATAAATGTTTTACAATATTTATATGCGTGAGTTTCATTTACTCCCTTTTTAAATGCTTTTGCTATATATATTTTTGGGCTGAGAATACATGCGCTGCTTTTATAACTGTTTTACGAAATAGATACAAGTATGTGAAACTACATTCTATGGTTGAATTATCGAAATCGAATATGCCCCTTTTTATTAAGTCTGGTAATCTAAGAATTAGGGAACAGACACCCTAATTGACGCGCATCCTAAAGATAGATCTATCGGGCCCAACAAGCCCCATCCAAAGTACCGGATGCTTTAGTACTTCGAAAATTATATCATGTCCGAAGGAGGATCCCGGAATGATGGGGATATTCTTATATGTATATTGTGAATGTCGGTTACCAGGTGTTCAAACCATATGAATGATACTTTTGTCTCTATGTATGGGACGTATGTTTATGAGAAATGGAAATATGAAATCTTGTGGTCTATTAAAATTTATGAAATAATTATTTATGTTAAACTAATGAACTCACCAAACTTTTGGTTGACACTTTAAAGCATGTTTATTCTCAGGTACGAAAGAAATCTTCCGCTGTACATTTGCTCAATTTATAGATATTACTTGGAGTCATTCATGGCATATTTCAAAAGACGTTGCATTCGAGTCGTCGAGTTCATCAAGATTATTATTAAATCAATTATAGTTAGATATATTTTGAAATGGCATGCCTGCTGTCAACTTTTGATGTAATGAAAGATTGTCTTTTCAAAAACGAATGCAATGTTTGTAAAATGTATCATATAGAGGTCAAGTACCTCGCAATGTAATCAACCGTTGTGAATCATTTATAATCGATATGGACTTTGTCCGGATGGATTAAGACGGGTTATTTCAGTTGGTATCAGAGCAGTGGTCTTAGCGAACTAGGTCTGCATTAGTATGTATAACTAATAAGTCATTAGAATGCATTAGTGAGTCTGGACTTCGACCGTGTCTGTATGTCAAAAGTTTTGCTTATCATTTCGTGTCGGAAATCATCTGCTTATCATCCTTAAAGTCTAGACACGTCTTACTGCCTCTATTGTATAGACAGTGTATAGATAAATTCATATCTTAGCGTATATATTATTGTTACCTTTGTCTGACAGCTTCCGTAGATTCCTCTGTAACTTATGGGATTTTTAGTATTTTATATGCATATGTAAATTATGTATTGCAGGGTACTAATCTACATCATATAATCTATTTCTTATTGAAAATACTTCATCGGATTGTACGAGATGAATCCCTCAATCAGTTCGAGTCCCTCAGATTTCGATAGCTATTCCGATAGTTATTCCGACAGCTATTCCTACATGGAAATTCACCTAAGCTCCAGAAGCAGCGTCACCAGAAAGAATCAACCAATCAGCCATTCCCAATTCATTCGATGGGTTCGTAGTCGACTTAATCAATGGAGACGTGAAGAAGGCTATCCTTTCCACCAACCGAATTCACCTCTTGGTAAAGAACCTGAAGCAATTACCAGCAAACCTATTCGTAATACCATTTTCTCTATTATTTCCAGAGTATCTCGTCACGATTACATAATATCTCAAATCCTAGATCTTATTTATCCGCTCATTCCGACAAACAATCATTCCAGGATAATGGAAGAAGTCAACGAGCTTCACGCTCGAGTAATCAATGTAGAGAATATGGTGCAAAACTTACCAGCTTCAGCAACATCAATAGTACCATCACCACCACCAACAGCAACATCCGCATCCCACACCTCAACATCACAATCTGTCCCACGAGCATCAACATCATACGTACCATAGATACCAAGGAGTACCAACAACAATGAACGATGAAGTATCGATCCATAACTTCATTGAAGAAATATTCTGCGAAGAATATGTGATTCTAATAATTAACGATGAAGTATTGATCCATAACTTCATTAATATTCTGTGAAGAATACGTGGTTCCTAATAGTTTTAGGGATTACTTATTCTAACTCAAACCGAAAAGCAAATGAGATTAATATCATATTAACTCATTAAATCCATGATTATATCTGAAGAAAATATATATGTAAGTATATTTTTATAAAGATTGTAATTAAAAATTCTTTTGTACAAACTATTAATGGTGAAAATATTTTAACGGGTAGGTAATACCCGAGGAAATATTTAACTTTCATATTAACATGTTATACTGACCATTCTTCAAATCCGATTCAACAGTCATTTACTATCCTATTTACATCCACCGATGCATGTATCCGTTCACCACAGAATACCCATTTTCATTCAAATTTCATATTGGATTTTGACCTATCAGAATCCAACAAGTGGCATAATGAAGAAAAACATTTGACAAAATAAAATTTGTTAGAAACAAACAAATTAACTATGAGAAATTTTGTTAAGAATCCACGCTAACTGTTCTTAGCTAATTGTTCCTAGCTAAATGATTACATTTTATTTATCGCAATTTAATTATCGCAATTTACATTCTTGCAATTTTATTTATCGTCATTTAATTTCTGTTATTTACTTTACGCATTTAAATTATCGTCATTTAATTTATGTATTTATTTTATGCACTTTAAATATCGGGACATGTATACAAGGTTTTGACATATCATATCGACGCATCTATATATATTATTTGGAATCACCATAGACACTCTATATGCTGTAATGCTGGAGTTCGCTATACAGGGTTGAGGTTGATTCTATAATAATATATATACTTTGAGTTGTGATCGAGTCTGAGACATGTACACGGGTCACGATACATATTAATTAATTCAAATATTATATATTAAACTATATATGAATGATTGGACTATTAACTATGGACTATCGACTGTGGACGAATAATATTGGACAATTAAAATGAATTAAAATATTGATTATAATATATGAAACTAAACAATTCTTCAAGTTTGCCACTTGATTTCGTCTTAAACCTCAATTGTATCTTGACGATTACAATCTGCGTTCAAACCTTTCATGATTCTTGAAAATGCCTCAATCGAAAGGATGAATCAACTGCACTTCATCTATGGAAGAGAAGATCGATGCATATAGTTATGCACCTGAGAAACTCTCAACAACTGAGTAAAAGTTTAACATGTAGCCGCGTTAGATCCTTTGGCATTTATTAGCAAAAATAATTTTTGCGATCCCTTTTCAAAGTAGCCAATTTTGTCACAGCTCCAGCAAGTCAACTTCGACTTTTCATTCGAAGTAGCCTTACTATAATCCTGATATATATACAATTACCCTTTTGATACCGGAGAATTCTTTTATATTCCACCATATTATCAGTAGACGTACCAGCAACCTCGTTGCTTCTTGGCTTAAATCTCTCTGACAAATCATTATATTTATTCATTGAAACCCTATCATATACTCATCCGTATTTTGTAACGAGAACTGCCATACCAATTATCGAAAATCAGCAATCAGTACTTTGAAAACTCACATCATATCTACATCAACAGTTATATGTATGACATTTATCTCTTAGAATTATGATCTCTCATTCTGAGATTCTGAAAAGCACTCAGTCACAAATCAATACTATGAATGTTGAAAAAGTTGAATGAAGCAGCAGAAACCATAGACAACCATAAACGACCTTAATCATCGGAAGTTTGATGATAAAGAATAGTATGTTGGAAAAGCTCAGAAAAGTTGGAACTGGAAAACGGATTGAGCTAACCACGAAGGGGACCAAGGACAAATACAAGGACCAAACCCTATATTCAAAGAATTCAGGTAATTCTGAATCCGATGAAATCTTTAGAGATTATCTTGCTCCGAAATCATGTTAAAATCTTGCGGAAAATCTTTCTCCATCAACCATCGAACTCAGAAATCCCAAAATATCATCATCAATATCTTCGATATTTCTGAGGATATTTTCATAAATATTCTCATCCGAAATTATATACCTCTTCGTGCTTCCTGTGTATCATTATATTGGAAACATTCAATAGAAAATTTAGTACCGAAAAATAGATTATGCGAAACTATGAAGAAAGCCGTGGACAAATCACAAAGAATAAGTTTGACTTCAAAAAATCCAAATGATTCAATGTCTGCTAAAGTCTTTAGTGAATATCTTGCTCCTTACTCTAAACCCTTGCAGGTAATAGTTTCTATCATCCTCTGATCTTAGATATTCCGAGATATTATCGTATCTTTCATTATAAATATCCTCCATATTTCTGGAGATAATTTTATAACTATTCTTATCTGAAATCATTAATCTCTTCGTGCTATCAGTATTACATCATATAGAAACTGTTAGTTTCTATATTCTGTAAACTTTTGAGCTTAAAATATGAATGTTATTGAAGTAATATTGGGAACTGATGCATGAGTTAGTATAATATAATGACACTTGATCAACGTGATTATATTACAGTAAGTCATGCTGAGTTTCTAATGGAATGTGATGATTCACAGTACCATCATTATGTGCCATGTTACATGATTCTTTCATTCTACTTAACCTCTAAACATATCAAGAAAATATTTTCTTGATGGTTCTGTCTTTTCCATAACTTCTGGTAATTTAACAAATTAAATCGTGCTATTACCTTTCCTTTTCGCTTAGAACATTAAGTTATGTTCATTCGAAATTTTATATGTACGAATTCGAGACGTCTTAATCGCTTTACTTCAGGTCGGAAAAAAAATACAAAAACATGGAGCCTCGAAATACAAATTGGAGTATAAATCGCAGCAAACAAGAAAGATCATAAACCGTGTATGTCTATGCAAATAACAAGATAAAGACACGGGAGGATCAGGAATACAATAATCCCTAGAGCGTAATAGAAGTAAACAGATTCTTCTGGTGGCAAATGAAAAAGAAGAATTATTGTTGCAATGACCAGAATAATATTCAGAATTAGAACTGGACTAAGCATTTTCACAATCTTTTAGATGTAAGAACTAAGAAAGAAAGTATAGGAATGATGAGAATAATGGAACAGAGGAGTTTAATTTATAATGGAAAAATTAGACAGAGTAAACGAGACAGATCACCGTATTTGATTATAGAGATCTTAATTTCAATACTCGCCAAAGAATCAAATCTTTTAGATTTTGAAGATTTTCTTTAAATCCCTTGAATTCCGGAATTCAACCCTGACGACGTCAAAAGTTAAGATGAACCTTAATTTCTAAATTCAACCATGACTAGTCAAAAGTTATGATGAAACATGTCTTTCTCATTTCACTATCTAGTGATAGCTTCACTCGTACTCTTTGAGTAATCGAATTATCTTTTCCATATTACTCACCAGTAATAAAACTCTAGTTATCAGCTTAAATTCGTAATGAAAACATTTTTAATGTTAGCTATGACGACCACGATCAAATTTCGGGACTAACGGGTAGGTACTGTGACGACCCGGGAATTTCCGACCAAATTTAAACTTAATCTTTAAATGTTTCTGACAAGATAAGCAAAGTTTGTAATGTTGAAACCTCAAAAACTTTTAACTATGTTCATATATATTCAGTTACCCTTTTGACCTTCGACTGTTCTCGACGATTCACGAACCACTATTTGTAAATAGATACATATATATTTAAATACATGAATTCGAAATATAATTTGAAGTATTATATGTTGTTTTTATTAAAAATAAAATAAATAAATATAGTTAAATTAAAATTTTGGAATTGTTCCAAAGACTTTTATTCGCCACTGATTGACAATAAAGAAGGAATTTCAATCCGTGAATAAAATAGTAAATGACGGCTAACTTAATTACATGTTTTAATTTTATATTATATTATAATTATTATTATAGTATTAATTCTATTCAGTCACTATTAAAGATTGAAATCAAGAATCTATATAGTGTTTGATATTTATTATTATTAAGTTACTATATGTGTTTGTATGTTTTATCCACCGAATCTATCTAGCTTTATGTTATCACTTTCCTATATTTTATATATACATACGTACTACATTGATAGGATATCACCACCTTCTAATTGTCCTCTTTCTCCTCTTATATTCCATGGAACAAACTACCAACTATTCTATATATATATATATATATATATATGCCATCTTATTTCCACCTTTCTTTTATCTCTACCCGATTCCTTTTCTTTTTGCTCTCTATTCCATCTTCATAAAACCCACCATGACCACCCATCATTGATTACCTCCACCACCAATTTGGATCGAATATCAAGAAATAAATAATGGGATCGTCCTCATTATCATCATAATTGTTATTAATTTTAAAATCATTATGCTTGTCTTTATTATTCTACCAGATAAATGCCACTTCTTTTCTAGATTCTTCAAAAGCCACTTTTTGCAACTTATTCAAAGGCAAATGGGTCTATGATCCATCTTACCCTCTTTACAACCCTAATACTTGTACGTCCTTTCATAGATCCTGAATTCAATTGTGTCAAATATGGTAGACTCGATAAATCATATCTTAAGTACAGGTGGCAACTATTTCTGTTCATGTTCGAAGTAATATGGCTGCCCGACTATTTCTGTTCAGCTGCAACTATCGAGAAATGATACTGAGGCCCTGCTACTTCTATATTGATGCTGCTGTTTAACGAGAGATGATGAAGAAGATTGATAGATGATGAGGAATGTTAAATAATGGTGGAGATTGATGAAAATATGAAGGATGATGAATCTGTGAACAAAGGATTATGATGATGATGTGTAAGACTCTAATATTTATTGTACGGAAGTGTAATTATGCTACGTTGAATGCAGGAAGTATTGTGGAATTAAACGAAGGTCAGAATCTGCCCAGACTGTGACGACCCAGAAATTTCCGACCAAATTTAAACTTTAATCTTTATATTATTCCGACACGATAAGCAAAGTTTGTAAAGTTAAATCTCAAGAATTTTAAACTGTGTTCATACATTCATTATAACCTCGACCAAATTCCGACGATTCACGAACCATTATATATAAATAGATATGTATATGTATATATATATATATATATATTATAACTCGAGAATATTAATAAAGTATTAAATGTATAATACTTTACACGAACGTATTTGTTTCAATATGATTTTCGACGAAATTAAAAAATATATATATTAAATGATTGAATTATCAGAAACATTGAATAATGATTACAAGTCTCTGTTGATAGGTCCACTATGATTTGATAAAATCTATTCCTCTTAACGATATTCAGAATAATTTGTAAAGCTATTTATAAATAAAAACAAAAAGTGTCATTTACGAAAGTTAGACAAAAGTTAGTGGAGAATTGGTTTCCATAATATTCTATTAATCTATTTTCAAACGTACAAAGACGTTTTCAGTTTAAAAAGAACTTTACTATTAAAACGTATATAACTTTTATAAATATCTAGAATCACTTTTGACAACTCATTACTTAACCAGTATAATAAATATAACGATATTTATATTTTATTTCATTAAATATATATAACGATTTAAATTAATATTATATATATTTATACGCGTATTATACATACATAGTTTTATATTTTTACTATATACTTTAACTTTACCTTTACTTTACTTTATTTTTACTTTACTTTAACTTTAATAATTCATACTTTAATAATTCACTTTAATAATTCATACTTTAATAATTTACTTTAATAATTTATACTTTAATAATTCACTTTAATAAATCAAAAATCTATTATAAATAGAATTCAATAGGTTTCATTATTTCATAGAAACTTGAAAATATATTTCTCTAAACTCTCTCAATCGATTTATATATATATATATATATATATATATATATATATATATATATATATATATATATATATATATATATATATATATATATATATATATATATATATATATATATATATATATATTTGCTCTGTATTATTTCAAGATATTATTAGTATACATAAAATATTACGACGGAGTGCTGTCCGAGTGATTTCAAAATAGTTTTTTTTGAATGAGTCGAAGCTAAGGAAATTATGGGTTATAGCTATGGAGGTGATGGGTATGGTTCATGGGTATGCTCGTGAGGTCAATCTAGTGTTTATCATCTCCGTTGCGTCTACGTACTTTCCTGCAATATTGAATCTCAATATTGATACGTTCGTGAATCCGAGGCCAACCTTGCACTTGTTAAATGACGTTATATGTATTTTACTACGAAATACAGTATTGTGAGTTTCATTTGCTCCCTTTTTAATTGCTTTTGCAATATATATTTTTTTGGGCTGAGAATACAAGCACTATTTTATAAATGTTTTACGAAATAGGCACAAGTACTAAAACTAATTCTATTTGGGTTTAAACCAGAAATATACCCTTAGCTTGGTAACATTAAACTACTTGTCTATGTACGGTAGGCGCGAATCCTAAAGATAGATCTATTGGGCCTGACAAACCCCATCCTGACTATGGGATGCTTTAGTACTTCGAGGTTATTTTAAACACACCTGATCTGGTGTACTTCAGAGGGTAAAACATGAACGTTAAGGCTTGTTACCGGGTGCCTACAACTTATAGAATACTTTTATACACTTGCGAGTGTACATACATTTATAAACGGAAATCTTGTGGTCTATTAATATATTGAAATGATTGTTATGATAAACCTATGAACTCACCAACCTTTTGGTTGACACTTTAAAGCATGTTTATTCTCAGGTATTAAAGAAATCTTCCGCTGTGCATTAGCTCATTTTAAGGATATTACTTGGAGTCATTCATGGCATATTTTGAAAGACGTTGCATTCGAGTCATTGAGTTCATCAAGATTATTATAAAGCCAATTATAGTTGGATGTATTATGAAATGGTGTGCATGCCGTCAACTTTCATTGTAAAGAAAGTTTGTCTTTTAAAAACGAATGCAATGTTTGTAAAATGTATCATATAGAGGTCAAATACCTCACGATGTAATCAACTATTGTGAATCGTTTATAATGTATATGAATGGGTCCTTTCAGTTGGTATCAGAGTGGTGGTCTTAGCGAACCAGGTCTGCATTAGTGTGTCTAACTGATAGTCGTTAGGATGCATTAGTGAGTCTGGACTTCGACCGTGTCTGCATTTCAAAAGTTTTGCTCATCATTCTTGTCGGAAATTACCTGCTTATCATTCTTAGTCTAGACACATCTTATTGCATTGATTGCATGAATAGTGTATAGACAAAATTCATATCTTAGCGTATCTGCTCATTCATATCTTAGCGTATCTGTTACTGTAAACTTTGCCTGACAAATTCCGTAAATTCCTCCGTAATCTACAAAACCTTTTGCTCTATATAATTAGAATACCACCCGATAGCCGGAAAATCATTTCATATTGAAAAATTCTTTATTCAATCGTACAAAATGGAATTCGTCATTAGTTCAAGTCCCTCGGATTCCGAAATGGAATCCCACTCAAGTTCCGAAAGCAGTGTGACCGGAATGGATCAACCAATTAGTCATCATCTATTCTGGATGAATTGGGGATGGGTTCGTAGCCTCCTTAATCATTGGAGACAAGAAGAAGGTGATCCCTTCCATCCACCACATTGCCCTCTTGGCGAAGAACCTGAAGCACTTACCGGCGAACCTATCCAAAACACCATTTTCTCTCTTATTTCTAGAGTATCTCGTCACGATTACATACTACACCAAATTCTAGATTTTATTTATCCGCTCGTCCGAACCGACAATCACCCCGGTGAAATAGAAGAAGTCAACGAGCTTCGCGCTCGGGTAGTGGCTTTGGAGAATATGGTGCAAAGGTTACAAACACCAGCAGCAGCACTAGCAGCATAAACAGTACCATCACTACCACCAACAACAACATCCACATCCCACACTGCAACATCATAATATGTATCTCAAACATCAACGTCATACGCCCTGTAAATATCCAGGAATATCAACAACAACAAACGATGAAGTATTAATTCATAAACTTCTTTGAAGAGATATCTCTACGGCAGTTATGTAATCTCCAAAATCTTAGAGATTATTTAATTCTGACCGTAAATCGGATGAGTGAACGGAGATGGTAGAGTAGAAACTTTGATCGAAAATGGTGTACGATTTACAAGTTAGAATTGTTTTACCAACAGCATCAACAGGACTGTAGCATCATCAACACAGTCAGTGCCGTCAGTATCGTCAGAATCAATAGCACCTATAACATCACAAACTCTGTCAGTTCAAGAATCATTGTGGACATCATTACGAATCAACAACAAATATATTGTATCAACGAGTTATGAAGTATTAACTCATTTCCAATCGAAAGATTTATATGTATAAATTTTTAAACCATAATAAATCTTCCCGTACTAAGCTATTATGTGTGAATCTTAACTACTCAGTTAATTCATATTACAAATATGCAATGATGTACGTCCTTCGTTCGCAACTTAACCATCGTTAATTACAATCTCTGTCTCAATTCAATAAAAAATCCAATTTATAATAAATCAAGTGTATTATTCGAATATATGTTTGATTTTACGCTTTCATCATCGATGTACTCGAAACTTTTCAAATAACATCATTCGTACCTTGCGAAGTTCACAAGAATTTCACGAAAACCAACAAATAACAAAGTAATGATTCATAATTTCAATATTATTGAAGAAATACTTATACAATTTATAAAGTTTTAGGGATTACTCAATTCTAGTTCCAACCATAAAACAAATGAGTTTAATTTAATATTAACTCATTAAATCTATATTACATCTAAAGAAAATATACACATATAAAATTTCATAAAGACTGTAATAAACTTCTTTTGTACAAAATATTAATTGTGAAATTTTTTTTAACGGGTAGGTAATACCCGAGAGATATATAAATTCACAATTAATATATTACATTTTTCGAAACTGATTCAGCAATCATCAACTATACTCCCTACTTTCACAACAATATCCATTCTTTCATATAAATCAAAACAATCATACTCATTCAAATTCAATTACATATTCTGATTTTGAAATCGCATAATTCAATTCGAAATATAACCAGTATCATTACTCTTAGATTCCTATATCTTTCAAAGCTATACTTTGACTTCAAAACTGTGTTAGAACATCATATGTATTAACGATTACAATATGTGCTCAAACCCTTCAAAATTCCTGAAGACACTTCAACTAAGGAACAATCGAGATGATGATCCAACCACATGTTACCCACAGTTATACACCTGAAAAACTCTCAAAACCCAAGTCATAGTTCGACACGTATCCGTGTTAGACCCTTTGGCATTTACTAGCTAAAATAACTTTTCAATTCCGTTTCAAAATAGACAGTTTTGTCACAGCTCCAGCAAGTCATCTTCGACTTCTCAATCAAAACAGTCTTATTATAACCTCGATAGATACGTTGCCCTTTCGCCAACGTTACCGGGGAATCGTTTATATTCACCACATTAGCAATAAACTTACCAACCACTTCATTGATCTTTGACTTTCCAAAAAAAATCATTATAATTATCGAAACCCTATCATATACTCATTCGTACCTTATAACAAGAATTGACATACCAATTATTGAGAATCAGCAATCAGTATTTTGAAACCTCGCAGCATGTCTACATCAACAATTACATATACACACAACGTCTACCTCCAACACTTACATTCTTTGAATGAGAAATTTCTGAAAAACACCCTAAACTGCGAACCAGTTCTCGAAATTTTGAAAAATGCTGATGAAGCAGCAAAAACTGTAAACGACCTTAACAGTAAAAAGTTGGATGATAAAGGATAGTATATTGGCAAAGCTCAGAAAAAGAGAAGTTTTGGAACTGGAAAACGGATTGAGCAAAGTATGAAGGAGGCTGTGGACAAATCACAAAGGCTGAACCTGCCTTCAAAGAATCCAAATGATTCAGTACTTGCTGAAGTCATTAACGAATACCTTGCTCCTGACTCTAAACCCCTGCGGACAATATCCTTCATCATCCTCTGATATTAGACATTCTAAGATATCATCGTATCTTTCATTATAAATATCATCCATACTTCTGAAGATATTTTTATAATTATTCTTATCTGAAATCATTTACCTCTTCGCGCTATCTGTATTATATCATAAAAGAAACTATTTTAGTTTCTAAATTCTGAAACATTCGAGTTTAAAATAGGAATATTCTTGAAGAAGTGTTGGGAGCTGAAGCATGAGTTAGTATAATATAATGACACTTGATCAACGTGATTATATTACAGTAATTCATGCTGAGTTTCTAAATGAAACATGATGATTCACAGATCATAACGTCATCATGTGCTATGTTACACGACTCTTGTATTCTCTTTGATCTCTAAATATCAAGAAAATATTTCTTGATGATTCGGCCTTTTCCGAGGTATTCTGGTAATTTGACAAGTCAAGATCGTGTCATTACAATTTCCTTCCTAGAACATTAACAATGTTCATTCCGAAATTTATATCTGCGAATTCTGGACCATTACAAGCGGTGCTTAATCGCAAGAAGAAGAAACGAAAGGACAAAGCTCCGAACTAGAAATGGGAGTATAAATCATAGCAAATAGAAGAGAGCATTAACTGTGAATGACAATGATTATAGAAGAAGCAAGGACTTTGAAATATAAGGGAAGATATAAAACCCAACAACAACCCAGAAATCACAAACCGTATATATCAATGCATATAGCAATATAAAGACACGGGAGAACTAAAAACACTATAAAACCAAGAGTATAGTAGAAGTAAATAGATTCTTCCGGAGGCAGATGAAAAAGAAGAGCGACAGATATCAAAAGTGAGGAGTATATCAAGAATCAGCACTGGATGAAGCATATTGACAAATACTTTAAAATATGAGTTGAGAAGGTGTCAGTTGTAAGAAAACAAATGAGGTGGATTTATAGTGAAATATCCGACAGAGAAATCAAAATGGATTATCGCATTAATTCGAAGAGGATCATAATTTCCGTAATCGCCGAATAATCAAATCCAATATAGATTACAAAGATTTTCTTTTCGGAGATCAATCGTGATGACGTCAAAAGATACGACGAATCACTATTATCTTATTTCATTCATTTACGATAACTTCACTCATACGCTTCGAGTAATCGAATTATTTTATCCATTCTTCTTGAACATGATAAAACTCTATAATCGTTATAATAACATTCTCATTGTTAGTCATAACGACCTCTATCAAATTTCGGGGACGAAATTTCTTTAACGGGTAGGTACTGTGACGACCCAGAAATTTTCGACCAAATTTAAACTTTAATCTTTATATTATTCCGACACGATAAGCAAAGTTTGTAAAGTTAAATCTCAAGAATTTTAAACTGTGTTCATACATTCATTATAACCTCGACCAAATTCCGACGATTCACGAACCGTTATATATAAATAGATATGTATATGTATATATATATTATAACTTGAGAATATTAATAAAGTATTAAACGTATAATACTTTACACGAACGTATTTGTTTCAATATGATTTTCGACGAAATTAAAAAATATATATTAAATGATTGAATTATCAGAAATATTGAATTATGATTACAAGTCTCTGTTGATAGGTCCACTATGATTTGAGAAAATCTATTCCTCTTAACGATATTCAGAATAATTTTTAAAGCTATTTATAAATAAAAACAAAAAGTGTCATTTATGAAAGTTAGACAAAAGTTAGTGGAGAATTGGTTTCCATAATATTCTATTAATCTATTTTCAAACGTACAAAGACGTTTTCAGTTTAAAAAGAACTTTATTATTAAAACGTATATAACTTTTATAAATATCTAGAATCACTTTTGACAACTCATTACTTAACCAGTATAATAAATATAACGATATTTATATTTTATTTTATTAAATATATATAACGATTTAAATTAATATTATATATATTTATACGCGTATTATACATACATAGTTTTATATTTTTACTATACTTTAACTTTATCTTTACTTTACTTTTACTTTACTTTAACTTTAATAATTCATACTTTAATAATTCACTTTAATAATTCATACTTTAATAATTCACTTTAATAATTCATACTTTAATAATTTACTTTAATAATTCATACTTTAATAATTCACTTTAATAATTCATACTTTAATAATTCACTTTAATAATTTATACTTTAATAATTCACTTTAATAAATCAAAAATCTATTATAAATAGAATTCAATATGTTTCATTATTTCATATAAACTTGAAAATATATTTCTCTAAACTCTCTCAATCGATTTATATATATATATATATATATATATATATATATATATATATATATATATATATATATATTTGCTCTGTATTATTTCAAGATATTATTAGTATACATAAAATATTACGACGGAGTGCTGTCCGAGTGATTTCAAAATAGTTTTTTTTTGAATGAGTCGAAGCTAAGGAAATTATGGGTTATAGCTATGGAGGTGATGGGTATGGTTCATGGGTATGCTCGTGAGGTCAATCTAGTGTTTATCATCTCCGTTGCGTCTACGTACTTTCCTACAATATTGAATCTCAATATTGATACGTTCGTGAATCCGAGGCCAACCTTGCACTTGTTAAATGACGTTATATGTATTTTTACTACGAAATACAGTATTGTGAGTTTCATTTGCTCCCTTTTTAATTGCTTTTGCAATATATATTTTTTTGGGCTGAGAATACATGCGCTATTTTATAAATGTTTTACGAAATAGGCACAAGTACTAAAACTAATTCTATGTGGGTTTAAACCAGAAATATACCCTTAGCTTGGTAACATTAAACTACTTGTCTATGTACGGTAGGCGCGAATCCTAAAGATAGATCTATTGGGCCTGACAAACCCCATCCTGACTATGGGATGCTTTAGTACTTCGAGGTTATTTTAAACACACCTGATCTGGTGTACTTCAGAGGGTAAAACATGAACGTTAAGGCTTGTTACCGGGTGCCTACAACTTATAGAATACTTTTATACACTTGCGAGTGTACATATATTTATAAACGGAAATCTTGTCGTCTATTAATATATTGAAATGATTGTTATGATAAACCTATGAACTCACCAACCTTTTGGTTGACACTTTAAAGCATGTTTATTCTCAGGTATTAAAGAAATCTTCCGCTGTGCATTAGCTCATTTTAAGGATATTACTTGGAGTCATTCATGGCATATTTTGAAAGACGTTGCATTCGAGTCATTGAGTTCATCAAGATTATTATAAAGCCAATTATAGTTGGATGTATTATGAAATGGTGTGCATGCCGTCAACTTTCGTTGTAAAGAAAGTTTGTCTTTTAAAAACGAATGCAATGTTTGTAAAATGTATCATATAGAGGTCAAATACCTCGCAATGTAATCAACTATTGTGAATCATTTACAATGTATATGAACGGGTCCTTTCACAGACTGTTGTGCGCGCCGCGCACCTTGCCAGCAACAGATTTCATCCTTTTACTATTTTGAGTTTAATGAAGGGCAATTTGGTCATTTCACTTGAGGCCGGATATGTGGGCTTTATCAGTTGGTTTGGATCCAACTTTGGATCATTTTCACATCCATTCATCACTCTCATCTTCAAACCCTAGAGAGAGAAGAGTTTTAGAGAGAGGAAGCTTCATTTGGAGAAAAAAGAGTTGGATTCTCACCAAAGCTCGGGTTTTTAAAGTTGTTCACCTCGTTCCTAGCTACGTTTTGGTTGTTGTGGTAAGTTCTAACTCCGAATTTCATTGTTTGGTTTGATATTCAAAGTTAGGGTTTGAACTTGATTTGTAGAGAAACCCATTTAAAACTCTTGAAGTGAGTTTGTTGATGCTAGTAATCGAGTTTATTGTTATTGTTGGTGGATTTTGGGTTGGCGAACAAATTGGTCTTGTTTATGACTTGTAATTGGGTTTAATCACTAGGTTTAGTGATTATGGAAGTATTGGAACCCTTTTGGTGTGTTTGAAAGACTAATTTTGGAATTCAGTCAAAATTAGAGTTTTTGGGTGATTTTGAGATTGATAAGTGTTAAACACTTAAGTTTGGGTTCTTTTACCTTATTAGGACCATTTTTACTTTTGATTAGTGGTTAGTTTGGACGCGTTTGGTGTTTGTAAGTGCAATTGGTCGAATTTGCACTAAGTGTCGAATTGAGTTGGTTTGTAAATCCACTCTAAGTGTGTTATTGTATTTGTGATAATGGATTAGGTACTTTCCATTGACGTGTTGCGGAATTACTTGGTTGCATTCATCAAGGCGAAGAGGTGAGTGTTAATATCCTATGTGCATATGTATGTGTAAGATGGGTGCGGGTTGGGTGAAGCGGTTCTCGGTTATAGAGATCACTTCACATATAGGTTCATGATGGCTGAGTTTGTACGATCATCTTATTGTTAAGTTGTGAATTTCGGTTAGAGCGGATTCATGGTGACTCGGTTTATACGGTCATCTTATTGTTAAGGTTAATTGTTTAGCCTTGGGTTGTAGGTTCGGGGATATTATATTATCTTATGTTTTGATATTGATGTGTTGTAGCTAGCCCTTCGGGTGTAGCTTGGTAGTGTTGTTCATAACGTTGTGAGTGAACTTACATTCATGTTGTAGCTAGTGGTATCGCAATTGTACGGTAAGTTAGTTTTTCTTGCTATATGCTCGGATGATCCGGTATGTGTTATTTGATATTGTGTAGCGTGTCCATTTTATGCATATATATGTATGTAGTATATTCTCACTCACTAAGCGTTAGCTTACCCTCTCGTTGTTTACATTTTTATAGATTTGCTTGGAGACGGTGGCTCGGGTAAGCGTGGGAACTAGTGGACTCGCATAGTTGCTTTAGAAGATCTTGCTTTTGGATTGATTAGGATTGGGTAGCGTATCCCCAATCGCCATGCTCAGTCTTTATTTTGTGCTAAAAATCATGTGGTCGAAAACTTGTAGTTTATACGAAAGTCGTAAAACGGCCGATGTGGGCCCGATCTCGTAAAACTCATTTTATTATTGGAACGTGTTAGTTTTAAATAATATAAATTGTTGTGAAGAGCGTTTGGTCTAAAAGTGTCGGGAAGCAAGAGATCTTTTTGCGTAAATTGGAAAAAGTGGACAGCAGGCTGTCAGGCCCTGTGCGCGCCGCGCACAGGTGTGGGTGCGCCCCGCGCACCCCATCTGGATAGCTCAGTTTTAATTTTTTTTATGCTGCATTTTTGGTCAGTTAACGGGTTGGGTTGTTACAAGTGGTATCAGAGCATGGTCTAAGGGATTTAGGTGACTTGAGATAGGTGCCTAGACTTAGAATTTTGTGTGTGCTTATTTGTTGCGGGACTTGTGTAGCGACCCGACCAAATCATGTTTGACGGCGCCGTCTACTTAGGTCCCGTTACGTGGTCATAAGTCTTTAAAACAACGTTTGACCTAAAGATATGTCGCATTCATTTCAAATGTAAAGATTGTTCAAAGTTTACAAGAATAGTTCCACCAAAAGTTACGATACAAAGTTTTAAGTACAAATGAAACTTATGCGACACAATTTAAAAGTAGCCAAAAGACGCTCCATGTATGCATATATACTCGACATCCAATGCAAGTATCAAAATAATGAGCGGAAGCATGTATCATGTATCGTTCAAGGACCTGAGAAAAACATAGAAATCTGTCAACGAAAACGTTGGTGAAATCATAGGTTTAAGTAAGTAAGTACAAGTGAACCACAAGATTTGCAACCATGAGATAATAGTAATACATTCCAAAAGTTTGTTTCACGAGCACCCAATTATCAATGCTTAACATTCCTTCCATAGAACCCCATCACAATAGTGTTAGAACATACACTGTTTCTCGAAAATACATTTCATTCGTAAACGGTAGCGAACCGTTTGAATGAGGGTTTGTCAAACCCATATGGCCATATAACATAAGTTCTCGCTTACACCCGGCAAGTGTAACTAATGATAATCGAATTGAGGATTTTTGTTCAAACTCGTATGTAGAATGTTTGTTTTCCTGTACTTGTGTTCACTTAGTAAAAAGAAACGTTTATGTTTTTCTCATCCCAAATGTAAGTGCAAAAGAGTAAAAGTGGGACTATGATCTCACCTTGAGTGCACGTACGAAAAGTACTTCACAAAATAACGTGTGCGAAGGATAGTGCTAGTCTTGACCTAAACAAATAGGTCGTATCAATAACGGTAAACACGATAGGTCAAAGATGTTCAATTAGTCCTATGGCTCGTTACGACTCGATTATGTAGCCTGTGAAATCAAATTGTCAAGTTTCATGCAAGGTACAAGTATATAAACAAGTTAGGAAGGTTGCATAATCATTTGGTTAAGTTTGACAAAAAGTCAAACTTTGGTCGGTCAAAGTCAACGAAAAAGTCAACACGTTCGGGTCGGGTCCCGAACTATTTTTCTGAGGTTTTTAATCATGTATGAGCATGTTAGAACAAGTTACATGTGAATCAGAGGTGCGTAGCATAGCAAACATTATTCGAAAATTGACAAAGTTGGACAGACCACTTTGGCGCGCCGCGCGGCTATATGGCGCGCCGCGCCATTACCTGTGCAGAGAATTCTGGCAGTTTTTAAGTTTTATGCACGAACCTAACTTCAAACAATCACCATTTATGATCCGCAAACAATCAAGACAAGTATCTTATACCGTTGGGAAGGTAATTTGACGAGGAAAACAACTAAACACATTTCATCAATCAATCTACCTAATACAACAACCAAAACCGCATCTAATGCTTAACATTAATCGCATACAAGTTCATAAATGCAATTCAATGATTCGGCCAACCAATTTACATGAATGATATGCCGTTTCGAAGGTGATCAAGCATACAATACAACTTAACACTTACAAATAACATTTCATGTCATTCAAAGCATCAAAAGTTCATTTCAAGTTCATCAAACCCTAACCCAAATCCACCAAAACCAATAATCAAGTTTATGAAGTTTTCTAAAACAACCTACACATCAAATTGAAGCTAGTGCTACTAGTAACACATTTAATACTTGCACTTTACCATAACAACAACATTTAAGCAACCAAATTACCAAATCAAACACACCAAAGTTCATATTCAAACTAGTTACTTCAAATAACGAAATCGAACATATAAATCATATATTCATGTTAGACTTGAGCCATAGACACTAATTAACAACTTTATAAGTTAAAAACATCAAGAACACAAAATCTAGTGATTTTAGAAAGTTACCCAAACTTGATGAAATCGGTATGGAATCGAAGAGGAGGATGAGAGGATTCCGAATATGCAATTTGTTTAGATGGATGCTTGCTCGATTTGATTTGGATGATGAATCCTTGAAGTGGTGTTTGAGAGATTTAGTGAAAGTGTTAGAGAAAAAGGAAAAAGGAAAAGAATAAATGAATGGATGAGAGTGAAGGGTTGACTAGTTGACCTAGTCACCTCTTTGCTCTCTTGGCAACAATGGTCCTTCTAGTTCGGTTGCGGGTGCGTGAATCACCTAAACGAGATAATTTAAAACGCGTATTAACGGGAGATGTTATAAACATATAACGGAGTTTAAATTAGTATAACGGAAAAGTAAATGGAAAAAGGCATGATGTTACATTACCTACTCCTTAAAATAAATTTCGTCCCGAAATTTAAGTAGGCGTAGTAGTCGTTGTTTCTTCCTCAAGATCTTGTGTTTCCGAATTCACGAATAGATGAGGATACTTCCTTTGCATTTGATCTTGCCTTTCCCAAGTAAACTCGGGTCCCCTTTTGGCGTTCCAACGGACTTTAACAATCGGGATTCGGCTTTGTTTCAATGTCTTGACGGAGGTGTCCACAATTTTAACCGGTTCCTCCACAAAATGAAGTTTGTCATCAATAGTAAGTTCCTCGAGAGGAATGACGATATTGGGTTCGGCAAGACACTTTTTCAAGTTAGATACATGGAAGGTAGGATGAACAGAGTTCAATTGAGGCGGAAGATCTAAACGATAAGCAACGGTTCCAATACGCTCCAAGATTTCGAAAGGACCAATATACCGTGGATTTAGCTTCCCGCGTTTCCCAAAACGGATTACACCTTTCCAAGGCGCGACTTTTAACATTACTCGGTCACCGACTTGAAATTCAAGATCGTTGCATCGTTTGTCGGTATAGCTCTTTTGACGACTTCGGGCAGTCCTAAGCCTATCTCGGATTTGAATGATTTTCTCGGTGGTTTCGTGAATGAGTTCGGGTCCGGTGATTTTTACGTCGCCTACTTCGGCCCAACAAAGATGTGAACGACATTTTCGGCCATATAGCGCTTCAAAAGGTGCGACTTTAATACTCGCGTGATAACTATTGTTGTAAGAGAACTCGGCGAGAGGTAAGTGCTTGTCCCAAGCTTTTCCGAAATCAACCACGCAAGCTCGTAACATGTCCTCTAAGGTTTGAATTGTACGTTCGCTTTGTCCATCGGTTTGAGGATGATATGCGGTGCTCATGTCTAAACGCGTTCCCAGCGCTTCTTGCAATGTACGCCAAAATCTAGAAACGAAACGGCCATCTCGGTCGGAGATAATCGATAAAGGTACACCGTGTCGGGCTACGATCTCCTTAAGGTAAAGTTGTGCAAGTTTCTCCATTTTGTCCGTTTCTTTCATGGCAAGGAAGTGTGCGGATTTGGTGAGACGGTCAACAATAACCCAAATGGTATCATAACCGCCCGTCGTTTTTGGTAGCTTGGTGATAAAATCCATCCTTATCCTTTTCCACTTCCATTGCGGGATCTCGGGTTGTTGAAGTAGTCCGGACGGTCTTTGGTGTTCAGCTTTGACTTTGGAACATGTCAAACACTTGGAAACATAAGTAGCTACGTCCCTTTTGATGTTCGGCCACCAATATAGTTGTTTAAGGTCGTGGTACATCTTATTGGCACCGGGGTGAATCGAGTATCGTGACTTATGGGCTTCATCTAAAATAAGGCTTCGTAGGTCCCCATAACTAGGCACCCAAATCCTTCTGGCGTAATATCGGAGTCCGGTCTCCCTAATTTCTAATCGAGAGACGAGAATGTTCAAGAGCTCGTGTGAAAGGTTTTCATCCTTGAGAGCCTCATCTTGGGCTACCCGAATTTGGCTATTAAGGTTGGTGTGAATGGTGATGTTTAAAGCTCGGACACGAAGAGGAACCGCTCTTTCTTTTCGACTTAAGGCATCGGCTACTACGTTTGCCTTCCCGGGATGGTAACGAAGCTCGCAATCGTAATCGTTCAAAGTTTCAATCCACCGTCGTTGTCTCATGTTTAGTTGCTTTTGATCGAAAATGTGTTGGAGACTTTTGTGGTCGGTAAAGATAGTACTCTTGGTTCCATAAAGATAGTAGTGCAAAGACAACGGCTCCGAGTTTGAGATCATGAGTCGTATAATTCCGTTCATGAATTTTTAGTTGTCGAGAAGCATAAGCAATGACTTTCATTCGTTGCATTAATACACACCCAAAACCATGTTTCGAGGCATTGCAATATACAACAAAGTCATCATTGCCTTCGGGAAGTGACAAGATAGGAGCGGTGGTTAGCTTCGTTTTCAATATTTGGAATGCGGATTCATGTTCGGTTGCCCAAACGAATTTCTTTCCCTTATGAGTCAATGCGGTTAGAGGACGTGCAACCAAAGAGAAGTTTTCGATGAATCTACGATAGTACCCGGCGAGACCCAAGAATTGACGAATGTGAGTAGGAGTAGTAGGAGTCTCCCATTTACTAATGGCTTCGATTTTCGTGGGATCGACTTTAATACCTTGATCACTTACAACATGACCAAGAAATTGAACTTCCTTTAACCAAAATTCACACTTGGAGAATTTGGCATAAAGTCGTTCTTGTCTCAAGAGTTCAAGCACAAGCCGGAGATGTTGTTCGTGCTCTTCTTCATTTTTAGAATAGATCAATATGTCATCGATGAACACAATAACGAATTTATCGAGATACGGTTTGCACACGCGGTTTATAAGATCCATGAACACCGCCGGTGTGTTAGTGAGACCAAATGGCATGACAAGGAATTCATAACTACCATAACGAGTTCGGAAAGCGGTTTTGGAGACATCTTCCCCCTTAACCCTCAATTGATGATAACCCGAGCGGAGATCGATTTTCGAATATACACAAGACCCTTGTAGTTGATCAAAGAGGTCATCGATGCGAGGAAGAGGATATCGGTTCTTAACCGTCAATTTGTTTAGTTCACGATAGTCAATGCACATTCGTAGGGATCCGTCTTTCTTTTTAACAAACAAAATCGGAGCGCCCCATGGTGAATGGCTAGGTTGGATAAAACCACGATCAAGTAGTTCTTGGATTTGACTTTGCAATTCTTGCATTTCGGATGGAGCAAGTCTATACGGTGCACGTGCTACGGGTGCGGCTCCCAGAATGAGATCGATTTGGAATTCAACCGGTCGATGAGGTGGAAGACCCGGCAATTCATCGGGAAATACCTCGGAAAAGTCACTAACAATTTGCACATCATCGATATGCTTCTCATCGGACTCGACTTTCTTAACGTGGGCAAGGATCGCAAAACAACCCTTACGAAGTAGTTTTCTAACTTTAAGGCACGAAACGAGGTTGAGTCTGGTGCAACTCTTATCGCCATAAACAATCAAAGGTTCACCATTCTCGATAGGAATTCGGATTGCGTTAAGATCACAAAGGATGTGAGATTTCGTTTTGACTAACCAATTCATACCGATTATTACATCAAAGCTTCCTAGTTCCATGGGTATCAAGTCAATTTCAAATTCCTTACCCAAAATGTTTAACGTACACCCTCGGTAATATGTGTCGGCACTTAATAGTTTCCTGTTAGCCACTTCAATGGTATAAGTGGTATCTAATGGAAGAGGTGGAGTGCTAAAAGAATGAGTCAAAGTCTTGGATACAAAGCATTTATCGGCACCCGAATCGAATAAGCAAGAGACATAAGAATTGTTGAGAAGAAATGTACCCGTGACTAGTTCAGTGTCATCCCGGGCTTCCTCGGTGTTGATGTTGAAAGCTCGGCCGCGCGTATTGGGGTTATCTTTCTTCTTTGGGCATGCATTTCTATAATGACCCGTTTGGCCACATTCGTAACAAGTGCCCGTCTTTGGTGCATTGGGCCACTTTCGAGCGACGGGAGTGGCACTTTTACAATCGTTGGCCTTATGACCAACTCCTTGGCACCGATGGCAAATTAACTTACTACATTCGCCAAAGTGATGTTTGTTGCATTTGTTGCAAAGAGGTAGGTTCCCGGCATAACCCTTCTTGCCGTCGGAGGTGTAAGGCTTCTTAGCAAAGTTGTTGTTGTTTGATTGGGAGGGTTCCCACTTTCTTTTGTTGCCGCCCGATTTATCCTCGGCCTTAGGTGCCGGAACTACGATTTCGTCAACCGTTTCTATCAATTTGCGGGCCATGTTCAAAGCTTCTTGATGATTAGTGGGTTTGGATGACATTACTCCGTGTTTGATACTCTTTGGAAGACCATCCATGTAAAGTTCAACCCTTAAAGCTTCGGGGTTCACAAGATTTGGGCACATCAAGGCTAGTTCGGAAAATCGTTGATTATAAGCCTTGAGATCATTTCCGATCGCCTTTAAAGTTCTTAGCTCTTGTTCGAGCCTTCGGGTTTCTTCACGAGGGAAATATTCGACAATCATCTTTTCCCTCAAGTCGGCCCAAGAGAGGGCGTGAGCTTCATCGGTACCCACCGATTGTACATAAGTATTCCACCATGTAAGAGCGACACCGGCGAAGGTGTGAGTGGAGTATTTGACCTTGTCTTGGTCCCGACAACCGCTTTTGCTAAAGACGGCTTCCGTTTGCTCAAACCATCGGGTGAGCACGACCGGTCCCCCAGTTCTATCAAAAGTGTGAGGTTTGCACCCCATGAAAGCTTTATAGGAGCATCCCTCGTTTGAGTTTCCGGCTCCATTGTTGTTGTTGTTGTTGTGGTTGTTATTATTATTGTTGTTGGATGAGTGACCGGCCATGGCCGCATCTACGGCGGTGGCTATCATCCGTTCGAGAGCTTGTTCGGGAGTTTCATTGCGGCGTACACGACGAGGAGCCATTGTTCCTTCAAGACACAAGAATATCATTGATTAGTATTCTCAATAATACTAACCGTGATATAGAATAAAGATAAAGAGAAGTTTTTCCTCGACTCGCCTTAAATTCTTTATGCCATAATGTCAGAATGTTCATATGAGTCACCGTAATATAATCCCGGAAATTATATTACCCTGATTCATATGTGCATTCGACATCATTTCATATAGTCAAGGTGGCGCGTCAATCAAATTAAACAACGTGAGATTAAGATGAACTAAGAGTAGATATGAGTAGAAGCGTTCGAGTATAAATGCACAAGTAGTCAAGTAATTCCTACTTCAAGTCTATATGCCGGTTGTAGTCTAGACTCACCAATGTACCCTATGACTCGAGGTTGACACCAATGAACTCTAAATCCCTACAACCAACGCTCTGATACCATCTGTAGCGACCCGACCAAATCATGTTTGACGGCGCCGTCTACTTAGGTCCCGTTACGTGGTCATAAGTCTTTAAAACAACGTTTGACCTAAAGATATGTCGCATTCATTTCAAATGTAAAGATTGTTCAAAGTTTACAAGAATATTTCCACCAAAAGTTACGATACAAAGTTTTAAGTACAAATGAAACTTATGCGACACAATTTAAAAGTAGCCAAAAGACGCTCCATGAAATGTCCCGTTCTTATTGATTAAAAACGTTCCATATTAATTGATTTCGTTGCGAGGTTTTGACCTCTATATGAGACGTTTTTCAAAGACTGCATTCATTTTTAAACAAACCATAACCTTTATTTCATCAATAAAGGTTTAAAAAACTTTACGTAGATTATCAAATAATGATAATCTAAAATATCCTGTTTACACACGACCATTACATAATGGTTTACAATACAAATATGTTACAACAAAATAAGTTTCTTGAATGCAGTTTTTACACAATATCATACAAGCATGGACTCCAAATCTTGTCCTTATTTAAGTATGCGACAGCGGAAGCTCTTAATAATCACCTGAGAATAAACATGCTTAAAACGTCAACAAAAATGTTGGTGAGTTATAGGTTTAACCTATATATATCAAATCATAATAATAGACCACAAGATTTCATATTTCAATACACATCCCATACATAGAGATAAAAATCATTCATATGGTGAACACCTGGTAACCGACATTAACAAGATGCATATATAAGAATATCCCCATCATTCCGGGACACCCTTCGGATATGATATAAATTTCGAAGTACTAAAGCATCCGGTACTTTGGATGGGGTTTGTTAGGCCCAATAGATCTATCTTTAGGATTCGCGTCAATTAGGGTGTTTGTTCCCTAATTCTTAGATTACCAGACTTAATAAAAAGGGGCATATTCGATTTTGATAATTCAACCATAGAATGTAGTTTCACGTACTTGTGTCTATTTTGTAAATCATTTATAAAACCTGCATGTATTCTCATCCCAAAAATATTAGATTTTAAAAGTGGGACTATAACTCACTTTCACAGATTTTTACTTCGTCGGGAAGTAAGACTTGGCCACTGGTTGATTCACGAACCTATAACAATATATACATATATATCAAAGTATGTTCAAAATATATTTACAACACTTTTAATATATTTTGATGTTTTAAGTTTATTAAGTCAGCTGTCCTCGTTAGTAACCTACAACTAGTTGTCCACAGTTAGATGTACAGAAATAAATCGATAAATATTATCTTGAATCAATCCACGACCCAGTGTATACGTATCTCAGTATTGATCACAACTCAAACTATATATATTTTGGAATCAACCTCAACCCTGTATAGCTAACTCCAACATTCACATATAGAGTGTCTATGGTTGTTCCGAAATATATATAGATGTGTCGACATGATAGGTCGAAACATTGTATACGTGTCTATGGTATCTCAAGATTACATAATATATAATACAAGTTGATTAAGTTATGGTTGGAATAGATTTGTTACCAATTTTCACGTAGCTAAAATGAGAAAAATTATCCAATCTTGTTTTACCCATAACTTCTTCATTTTAAATCCGTTTTGAGTGAATCAAATTGCTATGGTTTCATATTGAACTCTATTTTATGAATCTAAACAAAAAAAGTATAGGTTTCTAGTCGGAAAAATAAGTTACAAGTCGTTTTTGTAAAGGTAGTCATTTCAGTCGAAAGAACGACGTCTAGATGACCATTTTAGAAAACATACTTCCACTTTGAGTTTAACCATAATTTTTGGATATAGTTTCATGTTCATAATAAAAATCATTTTCTCAGAATAACAACTTTTAAATCAAAGTTTATCATAGTTTTTAATTAACTAACCCAAAACAGCCCGCGGTGTTACTACGACGGCGTAAATCCGGTTTTACGGTGTTTTTCGTGTTTCCAGATTTTAAATCATTAAGTTAGCATATCATATAGATATAGAACATGTGTTTAGTTGATTTTAAAAGTCAAGTTAGAAGGATTAACTTTTGTTTGCGAACAAGTTTAGAATTAACTAAACTATGTTCTAGTGATTACAAGTTTAAACCTTCGAATAAGATAGCTTTATATGTATGAATCGAATGATGTTATGAACATCATTACTACCTTAAGTTCCTTGGATGAACCTACTGGAAAAGAGAAAAATGGATCTAGCTTCAATGGATCCTTGGATGGCTCAAAGTTCTTGAAGCAAAATCATGACACGAAAACAAGTTCAAGTAAGATCATCACTTGAAATAAGATTGTTATAGTTATAGAAATTGAACCAAAGTTTGAATATGATTATTACCTTGTATTAGAATGATAACCTACTGTAAGAAACAAAGATTTCTTGAGGTTGGATGATCACCTTACAAGATTGGAAGTGAGCTAGCAAACTTGAAAGTATTCTTGATTTTATGAAACTAGAACTTTTGGAATTTATGAAGAACACTTAGAACTTGAAGATAGAACTTGAGAGAGTTCAATTAGATGAAGAAAATTGAAGAATGAAAGTGTTTGTAGGTGTTTTTGGTCGTTGGTGTATGGATTAGATATAAAGGATATGTAATTTTGTTTTCATGTAAATAAGTCATGAATGATTACTCATATTTTTGTAATCTTATGAGATATTTCATGCTAGTTGCCAAATGATGGTTCCCACATGTGTTAGGTGACTCACATGGGCTGCTAAGAGCTGATAATTGGAGTGTATATACCAATAGTACATACATCTAAAAGCTGTGTATTGTACGAGTACGAATACGGGTGCATACGAGTAGAATTGTTGATGAAACTGAACGAGAATGTAATTGTAAGCATTTTTGTTAAGTAGAAGTATTTTGATAAGTGTATTGAAGTCTTTCAAAAGTGTATAAATACATATTAAAACACTACATGTATATACATTTTAACTGAGTCGTTAAGTCATCGTTAGTCGTTACATGTAAGTGTTGTTTTGAAACCTTTAGGTTAACGATCTTGTTAAATGTTGTTAACCCAATGTTTATAATAACAAAATAGATTTTAAATTATTATATTATCATGATATTATGATGTACGAATATCTCTTAATATGATATATATACATTAAATGTCGTTACAACGATAAACGTTACATATATGTCTCGTTTCAAAATCATTAAGTTAGTAGTCTTGTTTTTACATATGTAGTTCATTGTTAATATAATTAATGATATGTTTACTTATCATAATCTCATGTTAACTATATATATAACCATATATATGTCATCATATAGTTTTTTACAAGTTTTAACGTTCGTGAATCACCGGTCAACTTGGGTGGTCAATTGTCTATATGAAACCTATTTCAATTAATCAAGTCTTAACAAGTTTGATTGCTTAACATGTTGGAAACATTTAATCATGTAAACATCAATCTCAATTAATATATATAAACATGGAAAAGTTCGGGTCACTACAGTACCTACCCGTTAAATAAATTTCGTCCCGAAATTTTAAGCTGTTGAAGGTGTTGACGAATCTTCTGGAAATAGATGCGGGTATTTCTTCTTCATCTGATCTTCACGCTCCCAGGTGAACTCGGGTCTTCTACGAGCATTCCATCGAACCTTAACAATTGGTATCTTGTTTTGCTTAAGTCTTTTAACCTCACGATCCATTATTTCGACGGGTTCTTCGATGAATTGGAGTTTTTCGTTGATTTGGATTTCATCTAACGGAATAGTGAGATCTTCTTTAGCAAAACATTTCTTCAAATTCGAGACGTGGAAAGTGTTATGTACAGCTGCGAGTTGTTGAGGTAACTCAAGTCGGTAAGCTACTGGTCCGACACGATCAATAATCTTGAATGGTCCAATATACCTTGGATTTAATTTCCCTCGTTTACCAAATCGAACAACGCCTTTCCAAGGTGAAACTTTAAGCATGACCATCTCTCCAATTTCAAATTCTATATCTTTTCTTTTAATGTCAGCGTAGCTCTTTTGTCGACTTTGGGCGGTTTTCAACCGTTGTTGAATTTGGATGATCTTCTCGGTAGTTTCTTGTATAATCTCCGGACCCGTAATCTGTCTATCCCCCACCTCACTCCAACAAATCGGAGACCTGTACTTTCTACCATAAAGTGCTTCAAACGGCGCCATCTCAATGCTTGAATGGTAGCTGTTGTTGTAGGAAAATTCTGCTAACGGTAGATGTCGATCCCAACTGTTTCCGAAATCAATAACACATGCTCGTAGCATGTCTTCAAGCGTTTGTATCGTCCTTTCACTCTGCCCATCAGTTTGTGGATGATAGGCAGTACTCATGTCTAGACGAGTTCCTAATGCTTGCTGTAATGTCTGCCAGAATCTTGAAATAAATCTGCCATCCCTATCAGAGATAATAGAGATTGGTATTCCATGTCTGGAGACGACTTCCTTCAAATACAGTCGTGCTAACTTCTCCATCTTATCATCTTCTCTTATTGGTAGGAAGTGTGCTGATTTGGTGAGACGATCAACTATTACCCAAATAGTATCAAAACCACTTGCAGTCCTTGGCAATTTAGTGATGAAATCCATGGTAATGTTTTCCCATTTCCATTCCGGGATTTTGGGTTGTTGAAGTAGACCTGATGGTTTCTGATGCTCAGCTTTGACCTTAGAACACGTCAAACATTCTCCTACGTATTTAGCAATATCGGCTTTCATACCCGGCCACCAAAAATGTTTCTTGAGATCCTTGTACATCTTCCCCGTTCCAGGATGTATTGAGTATCTGGTTTTATGAGCTTCTCTAAGTACCATTTCTCTCATATCTCCAAATTTTGGTACCCAAATCCTTTCAGCCCTATACCGGGTTCCGTCTTCCCGAATATTAAGATGCTTCTCCGATCCTTTGGGTATTTCATCCTTTAAATTTCCCTCTTTTAAAACTCCTTGTTGCGCCTCCTTTATTTGAGTAGTAATGTTATTATGAATCATTATATTCATAGATTTTACTCGAATGGGTTCTCTGTCCTTCCTGCTCAAGGCATCGGCTACCACATTTGCCTTCCCCGGGTGGTAACGAATCTCAAAGTCATAATCATTCAACAATTCAATCCACCTACGCTGCCTCATATTCAGTTGTTTCTGATTAAATATGTGTTGAAGACTTTTGTGGTCGGTATATATAATACTTTTGACCCCATATAAGTAGTGCCTCCAAGTCTTTAATGCAAAAACAACCGCGCCTAATTCCAAATCATGCGTCGTATAATTTTGTTCGTGAATCTTCAATTGTCTAGACGCATAAGCAATCACCTTCGTTCGTTGCATTAATACACAACCGAGACCTTGCTTTGATGCATCACAATAAATCACAAAATCATCATTCCCTTCAGGCAATGACAATATAGGTGCCGTAGTTAGCTTTTTCTTCAATAACTGAAACGCTTTCTCTTGTTCATCATTCCATTCAAATTTCTTCCCTTTATGCGTTAATGCAGTCAAGGGTTTTGCTATTCTGGAAAAGTCTTGGATGAACCTTCTGTAGTAACCAGCTAGTCCTAAAAACTGGCGTATGTGTTTCGGAGTTTTCGGGGTTTCCCACTTTTCAACAGTTTCTATCTTTGCCGGATCCACCTTAATACCTTCTTTGTTCACTATGTGACCGAGGAATTGAACTTCTTCCAACCAAAATGCACACTTTGAAAACTTAGCATACAATTCTTCCTTCCTCAATACTTCTAACACCTTTCTCAAATGTTCACCGTGTTCTTGGTCATTCTTTGAGTAAATAAGTATGTCATCAATGAAAACAATGACAAACTTGTCAAGGTATGGTCCACACACTCGGTTCATAAGGTCCATGAACACAGCTGGTGCATTAGTTAAACCAAACGGCATGACCAACGTGTTCTGAAAGCAGTCTTTGGAATATCATCTTCTTTCACCCGCATTTGATGATACCCAGAACGTAAGTCAATTTTTGAATAAACAGACGAGCCTTGTAGTTGATCAAATAAGTCATCGATTCTCGGTAGTGGGTAGCGGTTCTTGATGGTAAGTTTGTTCAACTCTCGGTAGTCGATACACAACCTGAATGTACCAACTTTCTTCTTGACAAACAAAACAGGAGCTCCCCACGGTGATGTGCTTGGTCGAATGAAACCATGCTCTAAAAGTTCTTGTAATTGGCTTTGTAGTTCTTTCATCTCGCTGGGTGCGAGTCTGTAAGGAGCACGAGCTATTGGTGCAGCTCCTGGTACAAGATCTATTTGAAATTCAACGGATCGATGTGGGGGTAATCCCGGTAATTCTTTCGGAAATACATCGGGAAATTCTTTTGCAATGGGAACATCATTGATGCTCTTTTCTTCAGTTTGTACTTTCTCGACGTGTGCTAGAACAGCATAGCAACCTTTTCTTATTAGTTTTTGTGCCTTCAAATTACTAATAAGATGTGGCTTCGTGTTGCCCTTTTCTCCGTACACCATTAAGGGTTTTCCTTTTTCTCGTATAATGCGAATTGCATTTTTGTAACAAACGATCTCTGCTTTCACTTCTTTCAACCAGTCCATTCCGATTATCACATCAAAACTCCCTAACTCTACTGGTATCAAATCAATCTTAAATGTTTCGCTAACCAGTTTAATTTCTCGATTCCGACATATATTATCTGCTGAAATTAATTTACCATTTGCTAATTCGAGTAAAAATTTACTATCCAAAGGCGTCAATGGATAACTTAATTTAGCACAAAAATCTCTACTCATATAGCTTCTATCCGTACCCGAATCAAATAAAACGTAAGCAGATTTATTGTCAATAAGAAACGTACCCGTAACAAGCTCCGGGTCTTCCTGTGCCTCTGCCGCATTAATATTGAAAACTCTTCCGCGGCCTTGTCCATTCGTGTTCTCCTGGTTCGGGCAATTTCTAATAATGTGGCCCGGTTTTCCACATTTATAACAAACTACATTGGCATAACTTGCTCCGACACTACTTGCTCCACCATTACTCGTTCCGACACCATTTGTTCCTTTCGTTCTATTAACCCCTGGTCCGTAGACCTCACACTTCGCCGCGCTATGACCATTTCTTTTACACTTGTTGCAAAATTTGGTGCAGAACCCCGAGTGATACTTTTCACACCTTTGGCATAGCTGCTTCTGATTGTTGTTGCTGTTGCGGTTATTATTGTTGTTGGGATGATTGTTGTAGTTGCTGTTGTTGTTGTTGTTGTTGGGCCGTTTGTTGTAGTTGCGATTGTTGGGATAATTGTTGCGATTATTGTTGTAATTGCTGTTGTTGCTGTATTGGCGATTCTTATCACCGTTTTCCTCCCACTTTCTTTTGACTTGCTTTACATTGGCCTCTTCAGCAGTCTGTTCTTTAATTCTTTCTTCAATCTGGTTCACTAGTTTGTGAGCCATTCTACATGCCTGTTGTATGGAGGCGGGCTCGTGTGAACTTATATCTTCTTGGATTCTTTCCGGTAATCCTTTCACAAACGCGTCGATCTTCTCTTCCTCATCTTCGAACGCTCCCGGACACAATAGGCACAATTCTGTGAATCGTCTTTCGTACGTGGTAATATCAAATCCTTGGGTTCGTAACCCTCTAAGTTCTGTCTTGAGCTTATTAACCTCGGTTCTGGGACGGTACTTCTCGTTCATCAAGTGCTTGAATGCTGACCACGGTAGTGCGTACGCATCATCTTGTCCCACTTGCTCTAGATAGGTATTCCACCATGTTAACGCAGAACCTGTGAAGGTATGCGTAGCGTACTTCACTTTGTCCTCTTCAGTACACTTACTTATGGCAAACACCGATTCAACCTTCTCGGTCCACCGTTTCAATCCGATCGGTCCTTCGGTTCCATCAAATTCCAAAGGTTTGCAGGCAGTGAATTCTTTGTAGGTGCATCCTACACGATTTCCTGTACTGCTAGATCCAAGGTTATTGTTGGTATGTAGCGCAGCCTGTACTGCGGCTATGTTTGAAGCTAGAAAAGTACGGAATTCCTCTTCGTTCATATTCACGGTGTGTCGAGTAGACGGTGCCATTTCCTTCAAAATAGTTAAATGGAACAAGTTAATCATACAGAATATTAAGAGTAGTTAATAGTATTTCGTAGCATAATATGAACTCATTTATAAAAGCTTTTTCTTCATATTAGCGTTTTATAAGTTTAAATTCGGGTAGTACCTACCCGTTAAGTTCATACTTAGTAGCTAATATACAATTCAACTACTACAATTCTATATGAAAAACTGATTATAATAATATTTCGCGTTCAAACTTTTATACAATATTTTACAAACTTACAATACCGCTTATTTTACATAAAGCATGAAATATAGCACACAATAACTTTGATACAAGATAGTTGTGAAGACAATTCTAGCTAGTACACAAGTCGTTCAGCAAAGGCAATAAAGACACGTAATTCATACGTCCAGAAACAAGTCATGCATTCTGGTTTTACTAGGACTACTTCCCATCCTTGGTCTTGTGCAACATAACCGTTATGGCCGTTGATAAGACAGCGTGTTGTAACATCATCAAAGGGACGAGGGTTACGTAATGTCCAACAGTCCCGTAATAATCTAAAAACCTCATTTCTTACCCCAATTACCGACTCCGTCACTTGTGGAAACGTTTTGTTTAATAGTTGTAGCCCGATGTTCTTGTTCTCACTTTGGTGAGAAGCGAACATTACTAATCCGTAAGCATAACATGCTTCTTTATGTTGCATGTTAGCGCTTTTTCTAAATCACGAAGTCCAATATTCGGATATATTGAGTCAAAATAATTTCTTAACCCGTTGCGTAAAATAGCATTTGGGTTCCCCGCAATATATGCGTCAAAGTAAACACATCGTAACTTATGGGTTTCCCAATGTGATATCCCCCATCTTTCAAACGAAAGTCTCTTATAAACCAAGACATTCTTGGAACGTTCTTCGAATGTCTTACAAACTGATCTCGCCTTAAATAGTTGTGCCGAAGAATTCTGGCCGACTCTAGACAAGATTTCATCAATCATGTCTCCGGGTAGGTCTCTTAAAATATTGGGTTGTCTATCCATTTTGTGTTTTTAAACTGTAAAATAGACAAGAGTTAGATTCATAAAAAAAATACTTATTAATACAAGCAATTTTTACATATATCATAAAGCATAAGAACACTATATTCCATATATTACACCACACGAATACAACTATCTTATTCCGACTCGCTCGTTTCTTCTTCTTCGGTTTTGGTTCGTTTTGCCAAGTTTCTAGGGATATATGATGTTCCCCTAATACGAGCCGTCGTTGTCCACATTGGTTTAGAAAAACCTGGTGGTTTAGAGGTTCCCGGGTCATTGTTACAACTTAAGGACTTCGGGGGTTGACGATACATATAAAGTTCATCGGGGTTGGAATTAGATTTCTCTATTTTTATGCCCTTTCCCTTATTATTTTCTTTTGCCTTTTTAAATTCAGTTGGGGTAATTTCTATAACATCATCGGAATTCTCGTCGGAATCCGATTCATCGGAGAATTGGTAATCCTCCCAATATTTTGCTTCCTTGGCGGAAACACCATTGACCATAATTAACTTTGGTCGGTTGGTTGAGGATTTTCTTTTACTTAACCGTTTTATTATTTCCCCCACCGGTTCTATTTCTTCATCCGGTTCCGATTCTTCTTCCGGTTCCGATTCTTCTTCCGGTTCCGACTCTTCTTCCGGTTCCTCTTCGGGAACTTGTGAATCAGTCCACAAATCATTCCAATTTACATTTGACTCTTCATTATTATTAGGTGAGTCAATGAGACTTGTTTTAGAGGTAGACATCTATCACATAATATCAAACACGTTAAGAGATTAATATATCACATAATATTCATATGTTAAAAATATATAGTTTCCAACAAAAATGTTAAGCAATCATTTTTAAAGAAAACACGGTCGAAGTCCAGACTCACTAATGCATCCTAACAAACTCGATAAGACACACTAATGCAAATTTTCTGGTTCTCTAAGACCAACGCTCGGATACCAACTGAAATGTCCCGTTCTTATTGATTAAAAACGTTCCATATTAATTGATTTCGTTGCGAGGTTTTGACCTCTATATGAGACGTTTTTCAAAGACTGCATTCATTTTTAAACAAACCATAACCTTTATTTCATCAATAAAGGTTTAAAAAGCTTTACGTAGATTATCAAATAATGATAATCTAAAATATCCTGTTTACACACGACCATTACATAATGGTTTACAATACAAATATGTTACAACAAAATAAGTTTCTTGAATGCAGTTTTTACACAATATCATACAAGCATGGACTCCAAATCTTGTCCTTATTTAAGTATGCGACAGCGGAAGCTCTTAATAATCACCTGAGAATAAACATGCTTAAAACGTCAACAAAAATGTTGGTGAGTTATAGGTTTAACCTATATATATCAAATCATAATAATAGACCACAAGATTTCATATTTCAATACACATCCCATACATAGAGATAAAAATCATTCATATGGTGAACACCTGGTAACCGACATTAACAAGATGCATATATAAGAATATCCCCATCATTCCGGGACACCCTTCGGATATGATATAAATTTCGAAGTACTAAAGCATCCGGTACTTTGGATGGGGTTTGTTAGGCCCAATAGATCTATCTTTAGGATTCGCGTCAATTAGGGTGTCTGTTCCCTAATTCTTAGATTACCAGACTTAATAAAAAGGGGCATATTCGATTTTGATAATTCAACCATAGAATGTAGTTTCACGTACTTGTGTCTATTTTGTAAATCATTTATAAAACCTGCATGTATTCTCATCCCAAAAATATTAGATTTTAAAAGTGGGACTATAACTCACTTTCACAGATTTTTACTTCGTCGGGAAGTAAGACTTGGCCACTGGTTGATTCACGAACCTATAACAATATATACATATATATCAAAGTATGTTCAAAATATATTTACAACACTTTTAATATATTTTGATGTTTTAAGTTTATTAAGTCAGCTGTCCTCGTTAGTAACCTACAACTAGTTGTCCACAGTTAGATGTACAGAAATAAATCGATAAATATTATCTTGAATCAATCCACGACCCAGTGTATACGTATCTCAGTATTGATCACAACTCAAACTATATATATTTTGGAATCAACCTCAACCCTGTATAGCTAACTCCAACATTCACATATAGAGTGTCTATGGTTGTTCCGAAATATATATAGATGTGTCGACATGATAGGTCGAAACATTGTATACGTGTCTATGGTATCTCAAGATTACATAATATATAATACAAGTTGATTAAGTTATGGTTGGAATAGATTTGTTACCAATTTTCACGTAGCTAAAATGAGAAAAATTATCCAATCTTGTTTTACCCATAACTTCTTCATTTTAAATCCGTTTTGAGTGAATCAAATTGCTATGGTTTCATATTGAACTCTATTTTATGAATCTAAACAAAAAAAGTATAGGTTTCTAGTCGGAAAAATAAGTTACAAGTCGTTTTTGTAAAGGTAGTCATTTCAGTCGAAAGAACGACGTCTAGATGACCATTTTAGAAAACATACTTCCACTTTGAGTTTAACCATAATTTTTGGATATAGTTTCATGTTCATAATAAAAATCATTTTCTCAGAATAACAACTTTTAAATCAAAGTTTATCATAGTTTTTAATTAACTAACCCAAAACAGCCCGCGGTGTTACTACGACGGCGTAAATCCGGTTTTACGGTGTTTTTCGTGTTTCCAGATTTTAAATCATTAAGTTAGCATATCATATAGATATAGAACATGTGTTTAGTTGATTTTAAAAGTCAAGTTAGAAGGATTAACTTTTGTTTGCGAACAAGTTTAGAATTAACTAAACTATGTTCTAGTGATTACAAGTTTAAACCTTCGAATAAGATAGCTTTATATGTATGAATCGAATGATGTTATGAACATCATTACTACCTTAAGTTCCTTGGATGAACCTACTGGAAAAGAGAAAAATGGATCTAGCTTCAATGGATCCTTGGATGGCTCAAAGTTCTTGAAGCAAAATCATGACACGAAAACAAGTTCAAGTAAGATCATCACTTGAAATAAGATTGTTATAGTTATAGAAATTGAACCAAAGTTTGAATATGATTATTACCTTGTATTAGAATGATAACCTACTGTAAGAAACAAAGATTTCTTGAGGTTGGATGATCACCTTACAAGATTGGAAGTGAGCTAGCAAACTTGAAAGTATTCTTGATTTTATGAAACTAGAACTTTTGGAATTTATGAAGAACACTTAGAACTTGAAGATAGAACTTGAGAGAGTTCAATTAGATGAAGAAAATTGAAGAATGAAAGTGTTTGTAGGTGTTTTTGGTCGTTGGTGTATGGATTAGATATAAAGGATATGTAATTTTGTTTTCATGTAAATAAGTCATGAATGATTACTCATATTTTTGTAATCTTATGAGATATTTCATGCTAGTTGCCAAATGATGGTTCCCACATGTGTTAGGTGACTCACATGGGCTGCTAAGAGCTGATCATTGGAGTGTATATACCAATAGTACATACATCTAAAAGCTGTGTATTGTACGAGTACGAATACGGGTGCATACGAGTAGAATTGTTGATGAAACTGAACGAGAATGTAATTGTAAGCATTTTTGTTAAGTAGAAGTATTTTGATAAGTGTATTGAAGTCTTTCAAAAGTGTATAAATACATATTAAAACACTACATGTATATACATTTTAACTGAGTCGTTAAGTCATCGTTAGTCGTTACATGTAAGTGTTGTTTTGAAACCTTTAGGTTAACGATCTTGTTAAATGTTGTTAACCCAATGTTTATAATAACAAAAGAGATTTTAAATTATTATATTATCATGATATTATGATGTACGAATATCTCTTAATATGATATATATACATTAAATGTCGTTACAACGATAAACGTTACATATATGTCTCGTTTCAAAATCATTAAGTTAGTAGTCTTGTTTTTACATATGTAGTTCATTGTTAATATAATTAATGATATGTTTACTTATCATAATCTCATGTTAACTATATATATAACCATATATATGTCATCATATAGTTTTTTACAAGTTTTAACGTTCGTGAATCACCGGTCAACTTGGGTGGTCAATTGTCTATATGAAACCTATTTCAATTAATCAAGTCTTAACAAGTTTGATTGCTTAACATGTTGGAAACATTTAATCATGTAAACATCAATCTCAATTAATATATATAAACATGGAAAAGTTCGGGTCACTACACTCCATGTATGCATATATACTCGACATCCAATGCAAGTATCAAAATAATGAGCGGAAGCATGTATCATGTATCGTTCAAGGACCTGAGAAAAACATAGAAATCTGTCAATGAAAACGTTGGTGAAATCATAGGTTTAAGTAAGTAAGTACAAGTGAACCACAAGATTTGCAACCATGAGATAATAGTAATACATTCCAAAAGTTTGTTTCACGAGCACCCAATTATCAATGCTTAACATTCCTTCCATAGAACCCCATCACAATAGTGTTAGAACATACATTGTTTCTCGAAAATACATTTCATTCGTAAACGGTAGCGAACCGTTTGAATGAGGGTTTGTCAAACCCATATGGCCATATAACATAAGTTCTCGCTTACACCCGGCAAGTGTAACTAATGATAATCGAATTGAGGATTTTTGTTCAAACTCGTATGTAGAATGTTTGTTTTCCTGTACTTGTGTTCACTTAGTAAAAAGAAACGTTTATGTTTTTCTCATCCCAAATGTAAGTGCAAAAGAGTAAAAGTGGGACTATGATCTCACCTTGAGTGCACGTACGAAAAGTACTTCACAAAATAACGTGTGTGAAGGATAGTGCTAGTCTTGACCTAAACAAATAGGTCGTATCAATAACGGTAAACACGATAGGTCAAAGATGTTCAATTAGTCCTATGGCTCGTTACGACTCGATTATGTAGCCTGTGAAATCAAATTGTCAAGTTTCATGCAAGGTACAAGTATATAAACAAGTTAGGAAGGTTGCATAATCATTTGGTTAAGTTTGACAAAAAGTCAAACTTTGGTCGGTCAAAGTCAACGAAAAAGTCAACACATTCGGGTCGGGTCCCGAACTATTTTTCTGAGGTTTTTAATCATGTATGAGCATGTTAGAACAAGTTACATGTGAATCGGAGGTGCGTAGCATAGCAAACATTATTCGAAAATTGACAAAGTTGGACAGACCACTTTGGCGCGCCGCGCGGGTATATGGCGCGCCGCGCCATTACCTGTGCAGAGAATTCTGGCAGTTTTTAAGTTTTATGCACGAACCTAACTTCAAACAATCACCATTTATGATCCGCAAACAATCAAGACAAGTATCTTATACCGTTGGGAAGGTAATTTGACGAGGAAAACAACTAAACACATTTCATCAATCAATCTACCTAATACAACAACCAAAACCGCATCTAATGCTTAACATTAATCGCATACAAGTTCATAAATGCAATTCAATGATTCGGCCAACCAATTTACATGAATGATATGCCGTTTCGAAGGTGATCAAGCATACAATACAACTTAACACTTACAAATAACATTTCATGTCATTCAAAGCATCAAAAGTTCATTTCAAGTTCATCAAACCCTAACCCAAATCCACCAAAACCAATAATCAAGTTTATGAAGTTTTCTAAAACAACCTACACGTCAAATTGAAGCTAGTGCTACTAGTAACACATTTAATACTTGCACTTTACCATAACAACAACATTTAAGCAACCAAATTACCAAATCAAATACACCAAAGTTCATATTCAAACTAGTTACTTCAAATAACGAAATCGAACATATAAATCATATATTCATGTTAGACTTGAGCCATAGACACTAATTAACAACTTTATAAGTTAAAAACATCAAGAACACAAAATCTAGTGATTTTAGAAAGTTACCCAAACTTGATGAAATCGGTATGGAATCGAAGAGGAGGATGAGAGGATTCCGAATATGCAATTTGTTTAGATGGATGCTTGCTCGATTTGATTTGGATGATGAATCCTTGAAGTGGTGTTTGAGAGATTTAGTGAAAGTGTTAGAGAAAAAGGAAAAAGGAAAAGAATAAATGAATGGATGAGAGTGAAGGGTTGACTAGTTGACCTAGTCACCTCTTTGCTCTCTTGGCAACAATGGTCCTTCTAGTTCGGTTGCGGGTGCGTGAATCACCTAAACGAGATAATTTAAAACGCGTATTAACGGGAGATGTTATAAACATATAACGGAGTTTAAATTAGTATAACGGAAAAGTAAATGGAAAAAGGCAGGATGTTACAACTTGTAGGATTACGGGTCGGAATGGGTTATAGTTAGTGCCTTGTTTGTAAGTGGACTAACGTTTATATTAGTAATGCAGATATTATTAATATATTATTGTGTTGTGATAATAATTCTCGCGTGTGTTGTTGTGCGTGGAATTTGTTTGTGTTTGTTTATGACATCAAGCGAGGTGGTCGTTGTACTAACAAGTTAATACGGCGTGTAGGCGTAATAAGGACTTGCAAACCTTTTTACGGGTGCAAATCATGTCTAATAAGTAATGTACGACGAGTGTTTAGCAAGATGGGACGGTGTTGTGCATGTGGTTTATACGTTCGTGATCTAATCGTTTGCATTCCTTAGAATGAAAACGGAAGATGGATGCGGAACGAGTGAGCCTATTCACGAAGATAAGGATAAGTTAACGTTAATGATTGAGGCCGTGTTTGAACAATATGTCTCGGTGTTCACCGGCAAAGTTAGGGAATTAACCAAGGAGTTGGTCGAAGGACAAATGACGGAAATGGTCCGAGACCAAGTGACTAATGTTGGAAAGGAAGAGTTTGAAAATAGGTTTCCCAAACCTCGAGGTAGTGATGATGAAGATGTACTTGCAAAGTTAGGATTACATGGTGCTCATGGTAAAAGGGCACGAAGTACGCCTGAAGGCGTCGGGAATGTAAAGAAGAAGAGTAAGAAGGGTTACAAGCTCACGTGCTTTAAGTGTGGGGAACGGGGTCATTTGGCACAAGATTGTACGGTGGTGCCTTTAGGCTCAATAAGGTGTTTCATTTGCCAGATGGAGGGACACCGGAAGTCAGAGTGTTCCGAATCGCATGACGATCGGGTTAGGAGGTTAGAGCGCGAATACATGATGGGTAGTGGTGCACGGAAGCCCAACAGCGCTACATCAGGTACCTTTAGTACGAAATTATATGTTGTTCATTTGTAATAACATGCGGTATATGCGTAAGTCTTAGGTAAACTTTATTCTCCGTTGGAGATAATTGGTAGCAAGCGGGCGGTTTACGTTTATGGTTCTGGTTTGCTCTCAGTAGAGTGTATAAGTGGTGTGTTGTGCCTTGATCCTATGGTGCGAATCCTTGGGTGCTTAAGCATTTTGGTTGGTATCGGGTCGTTAAGCTCATTTGAGTGAGACCCTTAAAGTCTCAATGGTGTTGTACATGTTATTGATATGGGTGACGTTCCTAATAGAAGTACCCTATGGTGACGTTTGATTGTCGGGAGAAGGGCGTAATACTTGGTGCAACCAAGCATTCCTTAGTATTTGGGAAATGTTTCTACCAAAGCATGGAAATGGGTTTTGGTGTTCGGTCGTTAAGTGCGTGTTCGCTTTCGTGTTAAAGTTGATGAACCATGAGGTTCGTCGGGTGGATTGAAACTCTTGAAATCGAGTGTTGATCTCGATGCATGTTGGTAAAGGAGTCTACGTGACGTGACATTAGGTGCCTTTTTATACCTACTAGCGTGGTGTTCGACTCCGATTGTGTTGCGGTTACATTGTACTTAGGGTACCGAAGTGAAACCCTTAGGTTCATGAGCGATAGGGTGAAATTCGACAAACTAATGCAATTGGATGATTGTGAGTGTATAGTTCGTGTAATTTGTGGTACACTTTTTGTTCGAAGTGTTTAAGGATAGGTTAGGATCCTTGGTATGCTCAAAGTTGAAGCAAGACGTAGTGATGGGCCGTGTGAACCCAATTATTGGTAAAGTCTACCTTTGGTAGCATTGTGCGGGTGTACGAGATGCAGTTATGGAACGTAGTTCCAAGTGGGGGAGTTACACTCCCGCACGAGGAGGTTTTAGTGTGAGATTTCGGACAATGCTTTTGGTAGATCCGAAATTTGTGTCAGGACCTAGATTTGGTCGATTTGTGGTAGGGTACAATTTCGGTTAAATTGTACTTATGATTTTGGATTTGAAATATCACCAAGGTAGTAATGTGGTAAATCTCGTTGAGAGATAATGGACGGGTATGTTGAGCAAGGTGAAATCCCTCGGTTAAGGGATGTGCGTATCGGATCCTCTTTTAGAGAATTATTGTTTTGTGCCTATGTTTGATATATGCGGTTCTTGCTCGATTTTGTGAATGGGTAGTGGTATCCGTTAGGATTCACTATGGCGTAGCAGAGCGCGATGTTACGCTACTCGTTGTTCGAGGCCAAAAGGGATCGTAGACTGGTGAAGCATGACCTTCGGGGCCCTCTGAATTCATCATGAGATCATTGATTGGTGAAGCATGACCTTCGGGATCCGCTGACTTCATCATGGGATCGTTGATTGGTGGAGCATGACCTTCGGGGTCCTCTGACTTCATCATGAGATCATTGATTGGTGAAGCATGACCTTCGGGGTCTGCTGACATCATCATGGGATCGTTGATTGGTGGAGCATGACCTTCGGGGTCCGCTGACTTCATCATGAGATCCTTGATTGGTGAAGCATGACCTTCGGGGTCCGCTGACTTCATCATGGGATCGTTGATTGGTGGAGCATGACCTTCGGGGTCCTCTGACTTCATCATGAGATCATTGATTGGTGAAGCATGACCTTCGGGGTCCGCTGACTTCATCATGGGATCGTTGATTGGTGGAGCATGACCTTCGGGGTCCTCTGACTTCATCATGAGATCATTGATTGGTGAAGCATGACCTTCGGGGTCCGCTGACTTCATCATGGGATCGTTGATTGGTGGAGCATGACCTTCGGGGTCCTCTGACTTCATCATGAGATCATTGATTGGTGAAGCATGACCTTCGGGGTCCGCTGACTTCATCATGGGATCGTTGATTGGTGGAGCATGACCTTCAGGTTCCTCTGACTTCATCATGAGATCATTGATTGGTGAAGCATGACCTTCAGGGTCCGCTGACTTCATCATGAGATCATTGATTGGTGAAGCATGACCTTCGGGTCCTCTGACTTCATCATGAGATCATTGATTGGTGAAACATGACCTTCGGGGTCCGCTGACTTCATCATGGGATCGTGGATTGGTGGAGCATGACCTTCGGGGTCCTCTGACTTCATCATGAGATCATTGATTGGTGAAGAATGACCTTCGGGGTCCGTAACTTCATCATGGGATCGTTGATTGGTGAAGCATGACCTTCGGGGTCCGCTGACTTCATCATGAGATCGTTGATTGGTGAAGCATGACCTTCGGGGTCCGCTAACTTCATCATGGGTGTAGTGTTATATCGGTGAAGCATGACCGTTGACGGGGTTCGCTGACTTCATTCGGTGTTGAGATTTGGGAAGTGGGTCGCGTGTAGTTGTCTGCCAGCCTTCTTGTTGTTGGATGTGTGATCTATTGGTTGTTTTATACGCCAATGGTGGGGTCGTAAGGGCCACGTTGTGTGAACTAACGACGGTTTTATACGCCGGTGGTGGGGTCATGGGGACCATGTCGTGGGATTAGTGAGGCGATAGCCATGTTTCGCTCACATGTTGTTACGGGTGTAACAATAGTCGATTTTGGTGCACCTTGGGTTTAGCGTTGCGATAGTCGTTTTGGACACTTTCGGTCTTAGCCGTTGCTTATGATGTTAGGATAGTGGTGTATTGGTTGTATTGCTCGCTACAAAGGATGTTTAGTGGTAAGTGTAATCCGTAAAGATTTTTGTGGTTCAATCTTCAACGTTCGGATTGTTGACTTTAGGTTGAGACTTGGTCACTTTTAGCGTTGTCCTTGGTAAAGGTACGCTAAGGAATTGATATCTCGGTTCGAGATTTGCTGAGTTTTCCCGATGTGAGGGATTGAGTAAGGTTTAGTGCACGGATTGTGACTTGATAAATCGCGTGTGACGATTTTGGTTGTTAAAAGCGATTCGTTGGGAAGAATTGCCTAGGAAAGTCGGTTTGGGACTTACGTTTAAGGACCGTGGAGCGTGGTCCGTTTGTTTAAGTGACAAGGATCACGAGGACGTGATCGATTCTAAGTGGGGGAGAGTTGTAAGACTCTAATATTAATTGTACGGAAGTGTAATTATGCTACGTTGAATGCAGGAAGTATTGTGGAATTAAACGCAGGTCAGAATCTGCCCAGACTGTTGTGCGCGCCGCGCACAGTTATGGGTGCGCGCCGCGCACCTTGCCAGCAACAGATTTCATCCTTTTTCTATTTTGAGTTTAATGAAGGGCAATTTGGTCATTTCACTTGAGGCCGGATCTGTGGGCTTTATCAGTTGGTTTGGATCCAACTTTGGATCATTTTCACATCCATTCATCACTCTCATCTTCAAACCCTAGAGAGAGAAGAGTTTTAGAGAGATGAAGCTTCATTTGGAGAAAAAAGAGTTGGATTCTCACCAAAGCTCGGGTTTTTAAAGTTGTTCACCTCGTTCCTAGCTACGTTTTGGTTGTTATGGTAAGTTCTAACTCCGAATTTCATTGTTTGGTTTGATATTCAAAGTTAGGGTTTGAACTTGATTTGTAGAGAAACCCATTTAAAACTCTTGAAGTGAGTTTGTTGATGCTAGTAATCGGGTTTATTGTTATTGTTGGTGGATTTTGGGTTGGCGAACAAATTGGTCTTGTTTATGACTTGTAAATGTTTTTAATCACTAGGTTTAGTGATTATGGAAGTATTGGAACCCTTTTGGTGTGTTTGAAAGACTAATTTTGGAATTGAGTCAAAATTAGGGTTTTTGGGTGATTTTGAGATTGATAAGTGTTAAACACTTAAGTTTGGGTTCTTTTGGCTTATTAGGACCATTTTCACTTGTGATTAGTGATTAGTGGTTAGTTTGGACGCGTTTGGTGTTTGTAAGTGCAATTGGTCGAATTTGCACTAAGTGTCGAATTGAGTTGGTTTGTAAATCCACTCTAAGTGTGTTATTGTATTTGTGATAATGGATTAGGTACTTTCCATTGACGTGTTGCGGAATTACTCGGTTGCATTCATCAAGGCGAAAAGGTGAGTGTTAATATCCTATGTGCATATGTATGTGTAAGATGGGTGCGGGTTGGGTGAAGCGGTTCTCGGTTATAGAGACCACTTCACATATAGGTTCATGATGGCTGAGTTTGTACGATCATCTTATTGTTAAGTTGTGAATTTCGGTTAGAGCGGATTCATGGTGACTCGGTTTATACGGTCATCTTATTGTTAAGGTTAAGTGTTTAGCCTTGGGTTGTAGGTTCGGGGATATTATATTATCTTATGTTTTGATATTGATGTGTTGTAGCTAGCCCTTCGGGTGTAGCTTGTGAAATGTCCCGTTCTTATTGATTAAAAACGTTCCATATTAATTGATTTCGTTGCGAGGTTTTGACCTCTATATGAGACGTTTTTCAAAGACTGCATTCATTTTAAAACAAACCATAACCTTTATTTCATCAATAAAGGTTTAAAAAGCTTTACGTAGATTATCAAATAATGATAATCTAAAATATCCTGTTTACACACGACCATTACATAATGGTTTACAATACAAATATGTTACAACAAAATAAGTTTCTTGAATGCAGTTTTTACACAATATCATACAAGCATGGACTCCAAATCTCATCCTTATTTAAGTATGCGACAGCGGAAGCTCTTAATAATCACCTGAGAATAAACATGCTTAAAACGTCAACAAAAATGTTGGTGAGTTATAGGTTTAACCTATATATATCAAATCGTAACAATAGACCACAAGATTTCATATTTCAATACACATCCCATACATAGAGATAAAAATCATTCATATGGTGAACACCTGGTAACCGACATTAACAAGATGCATATATATAAGAATATCCCCATCATTCCGGGTCACCCTTCGGATATGATATAAATTTCGAAGTACTAAAGCATCCGGTACTTTGGATGGGGTTTGTTAGGCCCAATAGATCTATCTTTAGGATTCGCGTCAATTAGGGTGTCTGTTCCCTAATTCTTAGATTACCAGACTTAATAAAAAGGGGCATATTCGATTTCGATAATTCAACCATAGAATGTAGTTTCACATACTTGTGTCTACTTTGTAAATCATTTATAAAACCTGCATGTATTCTCATCCCAAAAATATTAGATTTTAAAAGTGGGAGTATAACTCACTTTCACATATTTTTACTTCGTCGGGAAGTAAGACTTGGCCACTGGTTGATTCACGAACCTATAACAATATATACATATATATCAAAGTATGTTCAAAATATATTTACAACACTTTTAATATATTTTGATGTTTTAAGTTTATTAAGTCAGCTGTCCTCGTTAGTAACCTACAACTAGTTGTCTACAGTTAGATATACAGAAATAAATCGATAAATATTATCTTGAATCAATCCACGACCCAGTGTATACGTATCTCAGTATTGATCACAACTCAAACTATACATATTTTGGAATCAACCTCAACCCTGTATAGCTAACTCCAACATTTACATATAGAGTGTCTATGGTTGTTCCGAAATATATATAGATGTGTCGACATGATAGGTCGAAACATTGTATACGTGTCTATGGTATCTCAAGATTACATAATATACAATACAAGTTGATTAAGTTATGGTTGGAATATATTTGTTACCAATTTTCACGTAGCTAAAATGAGAAAAATTATCCAATCTTGTTTTACCCATAACTTCTTCATTTTAAAACCGGTTTGAGTGAATCAAATTGCTATGGTTTCATATTGAACTCTCTTTTATGAATCTAAACAGAAAAAGTATAGGTTTATAGTCGGAAAAATAAGTTACAAGTCGTTTTTGTAAAGGTAGTCATTTCAGTCGAAAGAACGACGTCTAGATGACCATTTTAGAAAACATATTTCCACTTTGAGTTTAACCATAATTTTTGGATATAGTTTCATGTTCATAATAAAAATCATTTTCTCAGAATAACAACTTTTAAATCAAAGTTTATCATAGTTTTTAATTAACTAACCCAAAACAGCCCGCGGTGTTACTACGACGGCGTAAATCCAGTTTTACGGTGTTTTTCGTGTTTCCAGGTTTTAAATCATTAAGTTAGAATATCATATAGATATAGAACATGTGTTTAGTTGATTTTAAAAGTCAAGTTAGAAGGATTAACTTTTGTTTGCGAACAAGTTTAGAATTAACTAAACTATGTTCTAGTGATTACAAGTTTAAACCTTCGAATAAGATAGCTTTATATGTATGAATTGAATGATGTTATGAACATCATTACTACCTTAAGTTCCTTGGATAAACCTACTGGAAAAGAGAAAAATGGATCTAGCTTCAACGGATCCTTGGATGGCTCGAAGTTCTTGAAGCAGAATCATGACAAGAAAACAAGTTCAAGTAAGATCATCACTTGAAATAAGATTGTTATAGTTATAGAAATTGAACCAAAGTTTGAATATGATTATTACCTTGTATTAGAATGATAACCTACTGTAAGAAACAAAGATTTCTTGAGGTTGGATGATCACCTTACAAGATTGGAAGTGAGCTAGCAAACTTGAAAGTATTCTTGATTTTATGTAACTAGAACTTGTAGAATATATGAAGAACACTTAGAACTTGAAGATAGAACTTGAGAGAGATCAATTAGATGAAGGAAATTGAAGAATGAAAGTGTTTGTATGTGACGACCCGGAAATTTCTGACCAAATTTAAACTTAATCTTTATATGGTTTTGATACGATAAGCAAAGTCTGTAAAGTTAAGTCTCGAAAATTTTGGAACTATGTTTATGTATTCAATTGACCTATGACTATTTTTTGACTATTCACGAACAATTATATGTATATATATATATATATATATATATATATATATATATATTATAACTTGAAACACACTAATAAAATATTGTACGATTTAGTTGTTAGAACGAAATATTATCTGTTATAAAAATTGTTGGTATATAATACCAAAATTTTGATTACTATGCTATTCTCTCATTAATGCACATTTAAAATATAGAAAATTTAATATCTATTACTAATTTTTTATTTTTTTTTACTTAGCATATTACATATACATGTATATGCAACGACATACACACAGCACACTTTTTTTTTTCTTTCCCGAGACCCACACAAGGAGATTACACTCCACATTATTTTGTTTTACTTTCTTTACTCGTCTAAATGTATATATATCATGCATATATTATGGAGGGACATCAAGTGGTACAAAAAAAAAAAAAAAACACACACCTCCAATTACCTTCTCTTACTACTGTGTTAATATACTATAGTCGACTGATTTCATCTGCCAGCCTATTTCTCAAACAAAAACCTCACCATCAATTATTCATATAATCACCTTTAACAATCTCTTTGATATATTTCTTTTTGTTTTTGTCAACTTCAAATCACATACATCTATATCTATATACAGTATAGTATTGCTTTCATGGAAAAAGAGAGACACATCATTACCGAACACCACTTCAACTTATTGCAAATCATAAATGTATTTTATATATATATATATATATATATATATATATATATATATATATATATATATATATATATATATATATATATATATATATATATATATATATATATATATATATATATATATAAAATTATGGCCAGATTGACAAGAGGGGCATGCATCACTTTCTACTTTCTTGCATAATTGAATGATGTATATATTTATATATGCATCAAGTTCAACAAATATCTGGAAGCACCTACAACCCATCTATGTACTAATAATCGTCCTTGTACTTCTACTTTTCGAAGGCTGCAGGATGCTATACCTGCTACACGTACTCGACAATCCCTACCACACCCAAACCACCGATCACCATACCCTTTTCTTTCTATTTCGAATGAGGTCACCCAAAACACCACTTTAAACCCACAAAAGCAACCACCAAACCCTTTTGTTATTGTGTGTTGCTACTACTTTCCATTTATGTTCGGTGAACAAATCACAGCTACAGAAAATCACACCATCGAACCCAAGGTCATCAAACATCTCATTAGACCGTCACATGTTATTAATGCTACTCATTTTTCTTGCTTTCTGTTTCCTATTCTAATCAAACACCATACAAACCACTTGTTGCTTATTAACTGAACAAACGACCATCATTTTTTTTTATATTTTATACGTTCATGTTTCTGAGTTGATACGACCACCCACTTGCTATTTTGTGTTTCTACTCGTGAACAACACCTTCAACTATGATCAACCGCCACCATTCCAACACCACAACACCACCATAACAAATCGTTATCACCTTTGTTTATATTTTTTTTACGAGATCCTGTGTAAACAACATGCTACTACTTAACTTATACTGCTACACTACACCGCTACTTTAATTTTTCTGTTTCAACTCCTATTTTCATCGAAGGAGATACGAGTGCTACCACCATCATCTCTTTCTTTCTGCCTTTCGATCCAAACAGTCGACCAACGAACATGAAGTGTTTCTATCTTTCTTCTATTTCTCCTATTATTTTAAACAAAAGTAAAGATAAAGATGTCCATGACCTTATGATGATGACAAATAAAGTGATGTTGAGCTGTAAAGAAAATGAGACTTATGAGTTATATAAGTATACAAGGTATAATAAATGAATGGCTGGTAACATGTCTAGTAAAATTTCGTTAATGGGAAATGACATAGTGGTGATGTCAATGAAAAGGGATAGGTTGGATGATGACTAATCGATGAAATCATAAAAGAATATTAGAAGAATCTGATTTAAGGTGATACGCTTAAAAAGATAATTCAGGGTGATGTCAGAAGGACGAGTTAAAAGAAATTGTCGAGGTAAATAAATCAGAAATGAATTGGCAGCTCGATGGTTAGTAGTGCGTGTGTTAAATGACTGGTCGAAGGTTCGAAACAGTGGGCATAGATCATTTTTCCTTATATATTTTTTGTTGGGCCGTAAGTCCTTCTTTTAATCTTTGGCTATTGATTTTCTTTATTAATGGACTAAATAATCGGGCTTCAATATATATTTTTGGGCCGTTTAAATATTATAGTTATTGGGTCAAGACCATTTCATGTTCCTGATATAACGCAATTGATGAACGAGGATTGAATGGTGGTTGTTAAATGATGATGATGATGATGGCAATCATAGTGGATAATAATAATGGTGGTTCTAAAGAGATGATAAAAACAATAGGTTAACATATTAAACGCAAGCAATAATTCAAGAAACAAGCAATTAGTGCAGTGGTTTGGGTGTGTGTTTGTGAGACGAGAGGTCGCGGGTTCGAGCCCGGGCCGGGACAATTCTTTTCGGGGAAAGCTTTTAAATTCCTTTAAAGGTTCGTGAATCCGAGGCCAACCCTGCACTTGTTCAATGTCGTCATATGTATTTTTACTACAAAATACAGTATTGTGAGTTTCATTTGCTCCCTTTTACTCTTTACGTTTTTGGGCTGAGAATACATGCAAATACTTTATTAACTGTTTTACAATATTTATATGCGTGAGTTTCATTTGCTCCCTTTTACTCTTTACGTTTTTGGGCTGAGAATACATGCAAATGCTTTATTAACTGTTTTACAATATTTATATGCGTGAGTTTCATTTGCTCCCTTTTTAAATGCTTTTGCAATATATATTTTTGGGACTGAGAATACATGCGCTGCTTTTATAACTGTTTTACGAAATAGACACAAGTACTTAAAACTACATTCTATGGCTGAATTATTAAACCGAATATGCCCCTTTTTAGTCTGGTAATCTAAGAATTAGGGAACAGACACCCTAATTGACGCGAATCCTAAAGATAGATCTATCGGGCCCAACAAGCCCCATCCAAAGTACCGGATGCTTTAGTACTTCAAAATTTATATCATGTCCGAAGGAGGATCCCGGAATGATGGGGATATTCTTATATACATATTGTGAATGTCGGTTACCAGGTGTTCAATCCATATGAATGATACTTTTGTCTCTATGCACGGGATGTATGTTTATGAGAAATGGAAATAACAAATCTTGTGGTCTATTAAAATTATGAAATGATTATTTATGTTAAACTAATGAACTCACCAACCTTTTGGTTGACACTTTAAAGCATGTTTATTCTCAGGTATGAAAGAAACATTCCGCTGTGCATTTGCTCATTTTAAAGACATTGTTTGGAGTCGATCATCGCAATGGAACCAGATGTTGGTGACTTCGTCCAGATGGATTAGGACGGGTCCTTTCATTGTAGGTGTTTTTGGTCGTTGGTGTATGGATTAGATATAAAGGATATGTAATTTTGTTTTCATGTAAATAAGTCATGAATGATTACTCATATTTTTGTAATTTTATGAGATATTTCATGCTAGTTGCCAAATGATGGTTCCCACATGTGTTAGGTGACTCACATGGCCTGCTAAGAGCTGATCATTGGAGTGTATATACCAATAGTACATACATCTAAAAGCTGTGTATTGTACGAGTACGAATACGGGTGCATACGAGTAGAATTGTTGATGAAACTGAACGAGGATGTAATTGTAAGCATTTTTGTTAAGTAGAAGTATTTTGATAAGTGTATTGAAGTCTTTCAAAAGTGTATAAATACATATTAAAACACTACATGTATATACATTTTAACTGAGTCGTTAAGTCATCGTTAGTCGTTATATGTAAGTGTTGTTTTTAAACCTTTAGGTTAACGGTCTTGTTAAATGTTGTTAACCCAATGTTTATAATATCAAATGAGATTTTAAATTATTATATTATCATGATATTATCATGTATGAATATCTCTTAATATGATATATATATACATTAAATGTCTTTACAACGATAATCGTTACATATATGTCTCGTTTAAAAATCATTAAGTTAGTAGTCTTGTTTTTACATATGTAGTTCATTGTTAATATACTTAATGATATGTTTACTTATCATAGTATCATGTTAACTATATATATATCCATATATATGTCATCATATAGTTTTTACAAGTTTTAACGTTCGTGAATCACCGGTCAACTTGGGTGGTCAATTGTCTATATGAAACATATTTCAATTAATCAAGTCTTAACAAGTTTGATTGCTTAACATGTTGGAAACATTTAATCATGTAAATATCAATCTCAATTAATATATATAAACATGGAAAAGTTCGGGTCACTACAGTACCTACCCGTTAAATAAATTTCGTCCCGAAATTTTAAGCTGTTGAAGGTGTTGACGAATCTTCTGGAAATAGATGCGGGTATTTCTTCTTCATTTGATCTTCACGCTCCCAGGTGAACTCGGGTCCTCTACGAGCATTCCATCGAACCTTAACAATTGGTATCTTGTTTTGCTTAAGTCTTTTAACCTCACGATCCATTATTTCGACGGGTTCTTCGATGAATTGAAGTTTTTCGTTGATTTGGATTTCATCTAACGGAATAGTGAGATCTTCTTTAGCAAAACATTTCTTCAAATTCAAGACGTGGAAAGTGTTATGTACAGCCGCGAGTTGTTGAGGTAACTCAAGTCGGTAAGCTACTGGTCCGACACGATCAATAATCTTGAATGGTCCAATATACCTTGGATTTAATTTCCCTCGTTTACCAAATCGAACAACGCCTTTCCAAGGTGCAACTTTAAGCATGACCATCTCTCCAATTTCAAATTCTATATCTTTTCTTTTAATGTCAGCGTAGCTCTTTTGTCGACTTTGGGCGGTTTTCAACCGTTGTTGAATTTGGATGATCTTCTCGGTAGTTTCTTGTATAATCTCCGGACCCGTAATCTGTCTATCCCCCACTTCACTCCAACAAATCGGAGACCTGCACTTTCTACCATAAAGTGCTTCAAACGGCGCCATCTCAATGCTTGAATGGTAGCTGTTGTTGTAAGAAAATTCTGCTAACGGTAGATGTCGATCTCAACTGTTTCCGAAATCAATAACACATGCTCGTAGCATGTCTTCAAGCGTTTGTATTGTCCTTTCGCTCTGCCTATCAGTTTGTGGATGATAGGCAGTACTCATGTCTAGACGAGTTCCTAATGCTTGCTGTAATGTCTGCCAGAATCTTGAAATAAATCTGCCATCCCTATCAGAGATAATAGAGATTGGTATTCCATGTCTGGAGACGACTTCCTTCAAATACAGTCGTGCTAACTTCTCCATCTTGTCATCTTCTCTTATTGGCAGGAAATGTGCTGATTTGGTGAGACGATCAACTATTACCCAAATAGTATCAAAACCACTTGCAGTCCTTGGCAATTTAGTGATGAAATCCATGGTAATGTTTTCCCATTTCCATTCTGGGATTTCGGGTTGTTGAAGTAGACCTGATGGTTTCTGATGCTCAGCTTTGACCTTAGAACACGTCAAACATTCTCCTACGTATTTAGCAACATCGGCTTTCATACCCGGCCACCAAAAATGTTTCTTGAGATCCTTGTACATCTTCCCCGTTCCAGGATGTATTGAGTATCTGGTTTTATGAGCTTCTCTAAGTACCATTTCTCTCATATCTCCAAATTTTGGTACCCAAATCCTTTCAGCCCTATACCGGGTTCCGTCTTCCCGAATATTAAGATGCTTCTCCGATCCTTTGGGTATTTCATCCTTTAAATTTCCCTCTTTTAAAACTCCTTGTTGCGCCTCCTTTATTTGAGTAGTAAGGTTATTATGAATCATTATATTCATAGATTTTACTCGAATGGGTTCTCTGTCCTTCCTGCTCAAGGCATCGGCTACCACATTTGCCTTCCCCGGGTGGTAACGAATCTTAAAGTCGTAATCATTCAATAATTCAATCCACCTACGCTACCTCATATTCAGTTGTTTCTGATTAAATATGTGTTGAAGACTTTTGTGGTAGGTATATATAATACTTTTGACCCCATATAAGTAGTGCCTCCAAGTCTTTAATGCAAAAACAACCGCGCCTAATTCCAAATCATGCGTCGTATAATTTTGTTCGTGTATCTTCAATTGTCTAGACGCATAAGTAATCACCTTCGTTCGTTGCATTAATACACAACCGAGGCCTTGCTTTGATGCATCACAATAAATCACAAAATCATCATTCCCTTCAGGCAATGACAATATAGGTGCCGTAGTTAGCTTTTTCTTCAATAACTGAAACGCTTTCTCTTGTTCATCATTCCATTCAAATTTCTTCCCTTTATGCGTTAATGCAGTCAAGGGTTTTGCTATTCTGGAAAAGTCTTGGATGAACCTTCTGTAGTAACCAGCTAGTCCTAAAAACTGGCGTATGTGTTTCGGAGTTTTCGGGGTTTCCCACTTTTCAACAATTTCTATCTTTGCCGGATCCACCTTAATACCTTCTTTGTTCACTATGTGACCGAGGAATTGAACTTCTTCCAACCAAAATGCACACTTTGAAAACTTAGCGTACAATTCTTCCTTCCTCAATACTTCTAACACCTTTCTCAAATGTTCACCGTGTTCTTGGTCATTCTTTGAGTAAATAAGTATGTCATCAATGAAAACAATGACAAACTTGTCAAGGTATGGTCCACACACTCGGTTCATAAGGTCCATGAACACATCTGGTGCATTAGTTAAACCAAACGGCATGACCATAAACTCGTAACGACCGTAACGTGTTCTGAAAGCAGTCTTTGGAATATCATCTTCTTTCACCCGCATTTGATGATACCCGGAACGTAAGTCAATCTTTGAATAAACAGACGAGCCTTGTAGTTGATCAAATAAGTCGTCGATTCTCGGTAGTGGGTAGCGGTTCTTGATGGTAAGTTTGTTCAACTCTCGGTAGTCGATACACAACCTGAATGTACCATCTTTCTTCTTGACAAACAAAACAGGAGCTCCCCACGGTGATGTGCTTGGTTGAATGAAACCACACTCTAAAAGTTCTTGTAATTGGCTTTGCAGTTCTTTCATCTCGCTGGGTGCGAGTCTGTAAGGAGCACGAGCTATTGGTGCAGCTCCTGGTACAAGATCTATTTGAAATTCAACGGATCGATGTGGGGGTAATCCCGGTAATTCTTTCGGAAATACATCGGGAAATTCTTTTGCAATGGGAACATCATTGATGCTCTTTTCTTCAGTTTGTACTTTCTCGACGTGTGCTAGAACAGCATAGCAACCTTTTCTTATTAGTTTTTGTGCCTTCAAATTACTAATAAGATGTAGCTTCGTGTTGCCCTTTTCTCCGTACACCATTAAGGGTTTTCCTTTTTCTCGTATAATGCGAATTGCATTTTTGTAACAAACGATCTCTGCTTTCACTTCTTTCAACCAGTCCATACCGATTATCACATCAAAACTCCCTAACTCTACTGGTATCAAATCAATCTTAAATGTTTCGCTAACCAGTTTAATTTCTCGATTCCGACATATATTATCTGCTGAAATTAATTTACCATTTACTAATTTGAGTAAAAATTTACTATCCAAAGGCGTCAATGGACAACTTAATTTAGCACAAAAATCTCTACTCATATAGCTTCTATCCGCACCCGAATCAAATAAAACGTAAGCAGATTTATTGTCAATAAGAAACGTACCCGTAACAAGCTCCGGGTCTTCCTGTGCCTCTGCCGCATTAATATTGAAAACTCTTCCGCGGCCTTGTCCATTCGTGTTCTCCTGGTTCGGGCAATTTCTAATAATGTGGCCCGGTTTTCCACATTTATAACAAACTACATTGGCATAACTTGCTCCGACACTACTTGCTCCACCATTACTTGTTCCAACACCATTTGTTCCTTTCGTTCTATTAACCCCTGGTCCGTAGACCTCACACTTCGCCGCGCTATGACCATTTCTTTTACACTTGTTGCAAAATTTGGTGCAGAACCCCGAGTGATACTTTTCACACCTTTGGCATAGCTGCTTCTGATTGTTGTTGTTGTTGCAGTTATTATTGTTGTTGGGATGATTGTTGTAGTTGCTGTTGTTGTTGTTGTTGTTGTTGTTGGGCCGTTTGTTGTAGTTGCGATTGATGTTGCGATTGTTGGGATAATTGTTGCGATTACTGTTGTAATTGCTGTTGTTGTTGTATTGGTGATTCTTATCACCGTTTTCCTCCCACTTTCTTTTGACTTGCTTCACATTGGCCTCTTCAGTAGTCTGTTCTTTAATTCTTTCTTCAATCTGGTTCACTAGTTTGTGAGCCATTCTACATGCCTGTTGTATGGAGGCGGGCTCGTGTGAACTTATATCTTCTTGGATTCTTTCCGGTAATCCTTTCACAAACGCGTCGATCTTCTCTTCCTCATCTTCGAATGCTCCCGGACACAATAGGCACAATTCTGTGAATCGTCTTTCGTACGTGGTAATATCAAATCCTTGGGTTCGTAACCCTCTAAGTTCTGTCTTGAGCTTATTGACCTCGGTTCTGGGACGGTACTTCTCGGTCATCAAGTGCTTGAATGCTGACCACGGTAGTGCGTACGCATCGTCTTGTCCCACTTGCTCTAGATAGGTATTCCACCATGTTAACGCAGAACCTGTGAAGGTATACGTAGCGTACTTCACTTTGTCCTCTTCAGTACACTTACTTATGGCAAACACCGATTCGACCTTCTCGGTCCACCATTTCAATCCGATCGGTCCTTCGGTTCCATCAAATTCCAAAGGTTTGCAGGCAGTGAATTCTTTGTAGGTGCATCCTACACGATTTCCTGTACTGCTAGATCCAAGGTTATTGTTGGTATGTAGCGCAGCCTGTACTGCGGCTATGTTTGAAGCTATAAAAGTACGGAATTCCTCTTTATTCATATTCACTGTGTGTCGAGTAGTCGGTGCCATTTCCTTCAAAATAGTCAAATGGAACAAGTTAATCATACAGAATATTAAGAGTAGTTAATAGTATTTCGTAGCATAATATGAACTCATTTATAAAAGCTTTTTCTTCATATTAGCGTTTTATAAGTTTAAATTCGGGTAGTACCTACCCGTTAAGTTCATACTTAGTAGTTAATATACAATTCAACTACTACAATTCTATATGAAAAACTGATTATAATAATATTTCGCGTTCAAACTTTTACACAATATTTTACAAACTTACAATACAGGTTATTTTAGATATAGCATGAAATATAACACACAATAAATTTGATACAAGATGGTTGTGAAGATAATTCTAGCTAGTACACAAGTCGTTCAGCAAAGGCAATAAAGACACGTAATTCATACGTCCAGAAACAAGTCATGCATTCTGGTTTTACTAGGATTACTTCCCATCCTTGGTCTTGTGGAACATAACCGTTATGGCCGTTGATAAGACAGTGTGTTGTAACGTCGTCAAAGGGACGAGGGTTACGTAATGTCCAACAGTCCCGTAACAATCTAAAAACCTCATTTCTTACCCCAATTACCGACTCCGTCACTTGTGGTAACGTTTTGTTTAATAGTTGTAGCCCGATGTTCTTGTTCTCACTTTGGTGAGAAGTGAACATTACTAATCCGTAAGCATAACATGCTTCTTTATGTTGCATGTTAGCCGCTTTTTCTAAATCACGAAGTCCAATATTCGGATATATTGAGTCAAAATAATTTCTTAACCCATTGCGTAAAATAGCATTTGGGTTCCCCGCAATATATGCGTCAAAGTAAACACATCGTAACTTATGGATTTCCTAATGTGATATCCCCCATCTTTCGAACGAAAGCCTTTTATAAACCAAGGCATTCTTGGAACGTTCTTCGAATGTCTTACAAACTGATCTCGCCTTAAATAGTTGTGCCGAAGAATTCTGACCGACTCTAGACAAGATTTCATCAATCATGTCTCCGGGTAGGTCTCTTAAAATATTGGGTTGTCTATCCATTTTGTGTTTTTATACTGTAAAATAGACAAGAGTTAGATTCATAAAAAAATACTTATTAATACAAGCAATTTTTACATATATCATAAAGCATAAGCACACTATATTACTTATATTACACCACACGAATACAACTATCTTATTCTGACTCGCTTGTTTCTTCTTCTTCGGTTTTGGTTCGTTTTGCCAAGTTTCTAGGGATATATGATGTTCCCCTAATACGAGCCGTCGTTATCCACATTGGTTTAGAAAAACCTGGTGGTTTAGAGGTTCCCGGGTCATTGTTACAACTTAAGGACTTCGGGGGTTGACGATACATATAAAGTTCATCGGGGTTGGAATTAGATTTCTCTATTTTTATGCCCTTTCCCTTATTATTTTCTTTTGCCTTTTTAAATTCAGTTGGGGTAATTTCTATAACATCATCGGAATTCTCGTCGGAATCCGATTCATCGGAGAATTGGTAATCCTCCCAATATTTTGCTTCCTTGGCGGAAACACCATTGACCATAATTAACCTTGGTCGGTTGGTTGAGGATTTTCTTTTACTTAACCGTTTTATTATTTCCCCCACCGGTTCTATTTCTTCATCCGGTTCCGATTCTTCTTCCGGTTCCGATTCTTCTTCCGGTTTCGACTCTTCTTCCGGTTCCTCTTCGGGAACTTGTGAATCAGTCCACGAATCATTCCAATTTACATTTGACTCTTCATTATTATTTGGTGAGTCAATGGGACTTGTTCTAGAGGTAGACATCTATCACATAATATCAAACGCGTTAAGAGATTAATATATCACATAATATTCACATGTTAAAAATATATAGTTTCCAACAAAATTTGTTAAGCAATCATTTTTCAAGTAAACACGGTCGAAGTCCAGACTCACTAATGCATCCTAACAAACTAGATAAGACACACTAATGCAAAATTCTGGTTCTCTAAGACCAACGCTCGGATACCAACTGAAATGTCCCGTTCTTATTGATTAAAAACGTTCCATATTAATTGATTTCGTTGCGAGGTTTTGACCTCTATATGAGACGTTTTTCAAAGACTGCATTCATTTTAAAACAAACCATAACCTTTATTTCATCAATAAAGGTTTAAAAAGCTTTACGTAGATTATCAAATAATGATAATCTAAAATATCCTGTTTACACACGACCATTACATAATGGTTTACAATACAAATATGTTACAACAAAATAAGTTTCTTGAATGCAGTTTTTACACAATATCATACAAGCATGGACTCCAAATATCGTCCTTATTTAAGTATGCGACAGTGGAAGCTCTTAATAATCACCTGAGAATAAACATGCTTAAAACGTCAACAAAAATGTTGGTGAGTTATAGGTTTAACCTATATATATCAAATTGTAACAATAGACCACAAGATTTCATATTTCAATACACATCCCATACATAGAGATAAAAATCATTCATATGGTGAGCACCTGGTAACCGACATTAACAAGATGCATATATATAAGAATATCCCCATCATTCCGGGACACCCTTCGGATATGATATAAATTTTGAAGTACTAAAGCATCCGGTACTTTGGATGGGGTTTGTTAGGCCCAATAGATCTATCTTTAGGATTCGCGTCAATTAGGGTGTCTGTTCCCTAATTCTTAGATTACCAGACTTAATAAAAAGGGGCATATTCGATTTCGATAATTCAACCATAGAATGTAGTTTCACATACTTGTGTCTACTTTGTAAATCATTTATAAAACCTGCATGTATTCTCATCCCAAAAATATTAGATTTTAAAAGTGGGACTATAACTCACTTTCACAGATTTTTACTTCGTCGGGAAGTAAGACTTGGCCACTGGTTGATTCACGAACCTATAACAATATATACATATATATCAAAGTATGTTCAAAATATATTTACAACACTTTTAATATATTTTGATGTTTTAAGTTTATTAAGTCAGCTGTCCTCGTTAGTAACCTACAACTAGTTGTCCACAGTTAGATATACAGAAATAAATCGATAAATATTATCTTGAATCAATCCACGACCCAGTGTATACGTATCTCAGTATTGATCACAACTCAAACTATACATATTTTGGAATCAACCTCAACCCTGTATAGCTAACTCCAACATTCACATATAGAGTGTCTATGGTTGTTCCGAAATATATATAGATGTGTCGACATGATAGGTCGAAACATTGTATACGTGTCTATGGTATCTCAAGATTACATAATATACAATACATGTTGATTAAGTTCTGGTTGGAATATATTTGTTACCAATTTCACGTAGCTAAAATGAGAAAAATTATCCAATCTTGTTTTACCCATAACTTCTTCATTTTAAATCCGTTTTGAGTGAATCAAATTGCTATGGTTTCATATTGAACTATATTTTATGAATCTAAACAGAAAAGGTATAGGTTTATAGTCAGAAAAATAAGTTACAAGTCGTTTTTGTAAAGGTAGTCATTTCAGTCGAAAGAACGACGTCTAGATGACCATTTTAGAAAACATACTTCCACTTTGAGTTTAACCATAATTTTTTGATATAGTTTCATGTTCATAATAAAAATCATTTTCTCAGAATAACAACTTTTAAATCAAAGTTTATCATAGTTTTTAATTAACTAACCTAAAACAGCCTGCGGTGTTACTACGACGGCGTAAATCCAGTTTTACGGTGTTTTTCGTGTTTCCAGGTTTTAAATCATTAAGTTAGCATATCATATAGATATAGAACATGTGTTTAGTTGATTTTAAAAGTCAAGTTAGAAGGATTAACTTTTGTTTGCGAACAAGTTTAGAATTAACTAAACTATGTTCTAGTGATTACAAGTTTAAACCTTCGAATAAGATAGCTTTATATGTATGAATTGAATGATGTTATGAACATCATTACTACCTTAAGTTCCTTGGATAAACCTACTGGAAAAGAGAAAAATGGATCTAGCTTCAACGGATCCTTGGATGGCTCGAAGTTCTTGAAACAGAATCATGACACGAAAACAAGTTCAAGTAAGATCATCACTTGAAATAAGATTGTTATAGTTATAGAAATTGAACCAAAGTTTGAATATGATTATTACCTTGTATTAGAATGATAACCTACTGTAAGAAACAAAGATTTCTTGAGGTTGGATGATCACCTTACAAGATTGGAAGTGAGCTAGCAAACTTGAAAGTATTCTTGATTTTATGTAACTAGAACTTGTAGAATATATGAAGAACACTTAGAACTTGAAGATAGAACTTGAGAGAGATCAATTAGATGAAGAAAATTGAAGAATGAAAGTGTTTGTAGGTGTTTTTGGTCGTTGCTGTATGGATTAGATATAAAGGATATGTAATTTTGTTTTCATGTAAATAAGTCATGAATGATTACTCATATTTTTGTAATTTTATGAGATATTTCATGCTAGTTGCCAAATGATGGTTCCCACATGTGTTAGGTGACTCACATGGGCTGCTAAGAGCTGATCATTGGAGTGTATATACCAATAGTACATACATCTAAAAGCTGTGTATTGTACGAGTACGAATACGGGTGCATACGAGTAGAATTGTTGATGAAACTGAACGAGGATGTAATTGTAAGCATTTTTGTTAAGTAGAAGTATTTTGATAAGTGTATTGAAGTCTTTCAAAAGTGTATAAATACATATTAAAACACTACATGTATATACATTTTAACTGAGTCGTTAAGTCATCGTTAGTCGTTACATGTAAGTGTTGTTTTTAAACCTTTAGGTTAACGGTCTTGTTAAATGTTGTTAACCCAATGTTTATAATATCAAATGAGATTTTAAATTATTATATTATCATGATATTATCATGTATGAATATCTCTTAATATGATATATATACATTAAATGTCTTTACAACGATAATCGTTACATATATGTCTCGTTTAAAAATCATTAAGTTAGTAGTCTTGTTTTTACATATGTAGTTCATTGTTAATATACTTAATGATATGTTTACTTATCATAGTATCATGTTAACTATATATATATCCATATATATGTCATCATATAGTTTTTACAAGTTTTAACGTTCGTGAATCACCGGTCAACTTGGGTGGTCAATTGTCTATATGAAACATATTTCAATTAATCAAGTCTTAACAAGTTTGATTGCTTAACATGTTGGAAACATTTAATCATGTAAATATCAATCTCAATTAATATATATAAACATGGAAAAGTTCGGGTCACTACAGCTTGGTAGTGTTGTTCATAACGTTGTGAGTGAACTTACATTGATGTTGTAGCCAGTGGTATCGCAATTGTACGGTAAGTTAGTTTTGCTTTCTATATACTCGGATGATCCGGTATGTGTTATTTGATATTGTGTGGCGTGTCCATTTTATGCATATATATGTATGTAGTATATTCTAACTCACTAAGCGTTAGCTTACCCTCTCGTTGTTTACATTTTTATAGATTTGCTTGGAGACGGTGGCTCGGGTAAGCGTGGGAACTAGTGGACTCGCATAGTTGCTTTAGAAGATCTTGCTTTTGGATTGATTAGGATTGGGTAGCGTATCCCCAATCGCCATGCTCGGTCTTTATTTTGTGCTAAAAATCATGTGGTCGAAAACTTGTAGTTTATACGAAAGTCGTAAAATGGTCGATGTGGGCCCGATCTCGTAAAACTCATTTTATTATTGGAACGTATTAGTTTTAACTAATATAAATTGTTGTGAAGAGCTTTTGGTCTAAAAGTGTCGGGAAGCAAGAGATCTTTTTACGAAAACTGGAAAAAGTGGACAGCGGGCTGTCAGGCCCTATGCGCGCCGCGCACAGGTGTGGGTGCGCGCCGCACACCCCATCTGGATAGCTCAGTTTTAATTTTTTTTTATGCTGCGTTTTTGGTCGGTTAACGGGTTGGGTTGTTACATGATGTTATGATTCAAGAATGATGATGAATGATGATAGATATGTTAGTTGATAGAAAGAAGATATGAGTGGTCATAAAAGGCTGCTGTAATCGGTTGCCTTATTTATTTATATTTAAACCGAACACTTTTTTTTTAGATTAGTGGATAAATTGGTGGATCCAAGGAATCAAACAAATGGACTTATAAGTGGGCTGTTTTGTGAGTCCATTAAACAAACACAAATGGGTTTTGAAGAAGGCATCAGGCAATTATATTTTAACAGAATTTAAGTTGCTAGTAAATCAGAAAAACACAGACAGAGTAGTTGGTTTGGAGTGTTGGGGATAAGTGAGAGGTCTCAGATTCGTGCCCGGTCTGGGGTAATTCTTTTTAGGAAAAGCTTTAAAGGTAGTTTATTTGTTATTATTGTCATTTTTATTATTATTAATATTGTTATTATTATTATTATTATTATTATTATTATTATTATTATTATTATTATTATTATTATTATTATTATTATTATTATTATTATTATTATTATTATTATTATTTTTGAACATGTTAATACTATAAAATATTTATATTAAGAAATTAATAAAAGATGATATAGCAAATATTATGTAAAAAGATTACAATTACATTAATACGTGTACGATTATGTATATGATTATGAATTAGGATTTTTTTGAAGTTATAACTACAAGTTTAGGAACTAAACACGAAGATTTTTATAACTATAAATAATATTATTATTACTGTTATTATTATTAGTATTATCATTAGTATTATTTTTATCATTTCCAATATTATATTTTTTTTTGTATTATTATAATTAGAATTTTAATAAACGAATGATATTTATATAAAAATATATTTTTACATATATCCTAACTATACTAATAGTACATATTGATTTAAATAAAAAGTTATTATTATAACATATCAACTAAATTGTATATAACAAATAAACATATTTTAATATAATCATATATATATAAGAATATTAATTATTTAACTAAAATATATAAATAGTTATAATTAAGCTATTTATTAATATAACATACAAATTATTAAGTATATTAATATTAATTTATAAAACTTGTTTAATTGTAATTATATGTGTTAATATATATGTAAATGATATAGGTTCGTGAATCCGAGGCCAACCCTACTTTTGTTCAATGTCGTTCTATGTATTTTTACTACAAAATACAATAGGTGAGTTTCATTTGCCTTTTTACTCATTACATTTTTGGGCTGAGAATACATGCAATGTTTTAATAAATGTTTTACAATATTTATATGCGTGAGTTTCATTTACTCCCTTTTTAAATGTTTTTGCTATATATATTTTTGGGCTGAGAATACATGCGCTGCTTTTATAACTGTTTTACGAAATAGACACAAGTACGTGAAACTACATTCTATGGTTGAATTATCAAAATCGAATATGCCCCTTTTTATTAAGTCTGGTAATCTAAGAATTAGGGAACTGACACCCTAATTGATGCGAATCCTAAAGATAGATCTATCGGGCCCAACAAGCCCCATACAAAGTACCGGATGCTTTAGTACTTCAAAAATTATATCATGTCTGAAGGAGGATCCCGGAATGATGGGGATATTCTTATATGTATATTGTGAATGTCGGTTACCAGGTGTTTAATCCATATGAATGATACTTTTGTCTCTATGTATGGGACGTATGTTAATGAGAAATGGAAATATGAAATCTTGTGGTCTATTAAAATTTATGAAATGATTATTTATGTTAAACTAATGAACTCACCAACCTTTTGGTTGACACTTTAAAGCATGTTTATTCTCAGGTACGAAAGAAATCTTTCGCTGTACATTTGCTCAATTTATAGATATTACTTGGAGTCATTCATGGCATATTTCAAAAGACGTTGCATTCGAGTCGTCGAGTTCATCAAGATTATTATTAAATCAATTATAGTTAGATATATTTTGAAATGGCATGCCTGCTGTCAAATTTCGATGTAATGAAAGATTGTCTTTTCAAAAACGAATGCAATGTTTGTAAAATGTATCATATAGAGGTCAAGTACCTCGCAATGTAATCAACTGTTGTGAATCATTTATAATCGATATGGACTTCGTCCGGATGGATTAGGACGGGTTATTTCACCCAGTCCTCTTACACTTTTCACATACCACGTTGCAGTACCCAGTATGATGCTTATAGCATCTCTTGCACTGCGGGAGACTACCCTTGTAGTTAGGGTTCGAGCTGGGTTCCTCCAGTCATTATTTCCCTTGAAACTCTCATGCCTCTTAGCTGGGTTCTGATCAAAGACCTTTCCTTTGTTGCCTTCCCACTTACGCTTCTCATTACTAACTCCTGATTTTGATTTCTCTTTCTCTGGTTCCTTGCGGGTGATCTGGTTCATCAGGGTGTGCGCTATGCGCATAGTTTCCGGGACATCTGCTGGTTTCGAAGAGGTAAAATTTCCCTAAATGGTCTTGGGAAGTCCCCACAAGTATCGTTCCATTCGCTTAAATTCAGGGGTAACCATCGTGGGGCACATCAAAGCTAACTCCAAGTACCTGCGGTTATAGCCATCATGATCAGTCCCTACAACTTTCAGTTCCCAAAACTCCGCTTCCATCTTCTGAATTTCGGTTCTGGGGCAGTACTCCTCGATCATAGCACTATTAAACTCCTCCCATGGTGTAGCATAAGCCTCGTCAATTCCCTTATCCTGGGCAAGTGTGTTCCACCAGGTTAAAGCGCCGTCCGACAACGTGCAGGAGGCGTACTTAGTTTTGTTCACTTCGGAACAGTTACTCACGCGAAAAACAGCTTCCAACTTTTCAAACCATCTTGTCAGCCCAACTGGCCCTTCAGTACCACTGAAATTTTGGGGCTTGCAGCTCTGGAATTCCTTATAGGTACACCCGTTATGAATGTTCCGGTTAGCCGATGGAGCTTGGGGGTTGGCATTCGCCATTGCTGCGGCTACTCGAGCAGTTATTATTTCCTCAATATGTGCTGCTGTGGGCATTTCCCTTGGAACTCTTCTGTTTGCCATTGCTCTTCTAATCAAAATTTTGACTTAAGTCAAAATCCAGCATTCGATAAGTCATAATATTATAGTATATGGTAACCAATATGGAATCAATACAAAACACGATAACTAAGCATGGCAAACAGCAGCAGATAGCACAAAAGCCAACATGCAATAACTTAAATAAACATCGTACAATAATTAAACAGCATTAAGTTCCATTCACTAATAAGAAAGTTGCATACATCTCCATAAGGTTTGTACAATACATGAATAAAACAAGAAACTACCAACGGGATTACATAATGATATTTAATACAATAGCCCTATGGTGATGGTGGGTAAATGATGTCCATCAGGTGGGTGATAGTGCTCCAAATGAACATATATTTTGTAGCAATATCGTTCCAATATGTAAAGTTTTTAAATGTAATTTCCTTATTTTTAGTTGTAATAGTTAAATAAATAAGTGCGAAGACGAAAGACGCAAATCGCTCGAAAATGAAGATTTAAAGACAAAAACGAAGATTTGAAAGACCAAAACATCCAAAAAGCTCAAATGTACAAGATACAATTCAAAAGGTTCAATTTATTGATGAGAAACGTCTAAAAATGACAAGAGTACAAGTTACAAAACGCAAAGTACAAGATATTAAATTATACGAAAGGACGTTCGAAAATCCGGAACCAGGACATGAACCAACTCTCAACGCTCGACGCAACGGTGTAAAAATTACGAGTCAACTATGCACAAGAATAAAATATAATATTTAAATAATTCATAATAAGAATAATATTAAATAATAAAAAGTTGTTAATTGAGCATAGTTTAGGGGTCGTAAATGAAAATTTCATTTCATAATTCGCCTATAAAAACAAGTTATATCGATCAATTTTAGGGACACACTTTTCGATCATATTTTCTATCCTCGATCCATCTATCAAATATCTATATCTAATATCCAATATCTATATTCTATATCTCTATCATAATGTTAACTTAATAAGATATAACAATAATCTTAATTTTTAATAAGATTTATGATAGAGATCGTTTGAGTGTGTAAGTCGAAATTCTGTCCGTGTAACGCTACGCTATTTTTAATCATTGTAAGTTATGTTCAACCTTTTTACATTAATGTCTCGTAGCTAAGTCGTTATTATGCTTATTTAAAATGAAGTAATCATGATGTTGGGCTAATTACTAAAATTGGGTAATTGGGCTTTGTACCATAATTGGGGTTTGAACAAAAGAACGACACTTGTGGAAATTGAACTATGGGCTATTAATAGATGGGGGGTATTGTCTAATTGAGTGACAACTCATTGGAGTCTGTCGAACCTATCTTCAAATTAATTAACCTAATAATTAATAATGATTATGGTTGTCCTATTTAGTGATGTTCATATGGAATCTGTTATAATCATTTAATTAATCAATTGGGTTGGGTAATTGATTATTCATTCTGATCAAGTGGATGAATTAATATTCATAAACTAATTAAAACAGGGGTGGATTACATACAGTGATAATTGGTGTAATTGTTGACAGAAGTGATAACTGCGTCACAGTTTAAATCCTTAATCAGTTGGAATATTTGACTTCGGGTATAAGGGTAATTTGACGAGGATACTCGCACTTTATATTTATGACCGATGGACTATTATGGACAAAAACCAGATAGACGTATCAAATAAACCAGGACAAAGGACAATTAACCCATGGTAATAAATTAAAATCAACACGTCAAACATCATGATTACGGAAGTTTAAATAAGCATAATTCTTTTATTATATTTCTCATCGTATCTTTATTTACTGTCATTTTATTACTCGCAATTTTATTTTCTGTCATTTTATTTATCGCAATTTATTTTACGCACTTTAATTTTTGTCATTTATTTTTACGCTTAAAATCGACAAACCGGTCATTAAACGGTAAAACCCCCATTTTATAATAATACTACTACTTATTTATATATATATTTTTACAAATAAACTTAATAATATAGCGTTAACTTCACCAGCTCCCTGTGGAACGAACCGGACTTACTAAAAACTACACTACTCTACGATTAGGTACACTGCCTATAGTGTTGTAGCAAGGTTTAGGTATATCCCATCCGTAAATTAATAAAACTTGTGTCATATTTTGTAGTATTTTGTATTAAAAATTTAATACTATTTCGTACCCTGACGCTACATCATCAAGTTTTTGGCGCCGCTGCCGGGGAGCGCTAAAACGCTATATTTTTAATTATAATAATATTGTAATAAAATATAATAATATAATAATATTGAAATAGAATATAATAATATAATAATATTGAAATAGAATATAATAATATAATAATATTTAAGAATAAATTTTAAAAAAAGTCGTATTTATTAAATACTTCAGGGGTATATTATGTAACTTATAATTAATAATTGCTATCATGTCGCTTTCATGTGAATAGTAAATTAATTAATTTATTTTCATTTACTATTCATGAATAGTAAATGAATTAAAAAAAAAAAAAGTTTTGAAAAAAAAATTATAATTATAAAAAAATTATTAATTTGTAAAAAAAAAAAATCGTTTTTTTTTAAAAAAAAAAAAAATTTCGCAATAAAAAAAAAAAAAAAAAAAAAAAATTGTAAAAAAAAAAAAATCGTTTTTTTTTAAAAAAATTTTTTAAAAAAAAAAAAAAAAAAAACGAAAAAAAAAAAAAAAAAAAAAAAAAAATTATTAAAAAAAAAAAATATATATATATTTTTAAAATTTTGTCTATAAAAAAAAATGTTTTTTTAGTTTTATTACCTTTAGATTTTTGACTATAGTCGCAACTTTTAGTATTAAGTTTAGTTTTGCCATAGTTATTTTTATACTTTTAGATTTTTAGGCTTTGCCGTAAAATCCCTTAAGTGCTTTTTCTTTAGACTAAGATTTAGGTGCCTTAAAATTTTGCGACGCCGTGTTAAAATTTTAGTATCCTTTTAAGTAATTCCCGTTTTTCGTTTAGAATCCCTTTTTAATTTTAGACGCGCTACAATTTTCTTATTTTTCGACCTTTTATTTTTTTCAACCATTTTTATTTTTCAATTTTTTTTTTTTTTTCCGACGCACTCTTTTTCTCTCTTATTTCTCGCTATTCTAGTTTTAGGACATAGATTTTTATTCTACTTCTTATCTAAATTTCTTAAAATTACGAAAATTTATTTTGAGTGGTTAAATTGATAGACATCAAAATTTTCTGGTTCGTAGTAATAGTTGGATTTGTACGTGGACCGGGTTATTGGAGCCAAACAGTACTCAATTATATTGAGACCAAACGAATCCTGCCCCTCTGCTGCATCTTTTGGCTATTCGAAACGTGGGCAAAATCAGAAAAGTCTATTAATTGGATAACTTATTATAATTTTTCTTTCCTTTTTAAAAACTAATAGGATATTCAGTGAATGCACCGAGCAAGACGTTCGCCGCCGGTCATACGTTCACCACCTGTAACTCGATCAAGACATCTAGCAAATATTGTCGCCGTTGATTTTTCTTTAGAATCGTCATCTAGTCGAACAAGAACTCCAACTCAAATTTTCGATAATCCATCTTTTGAACCCGACTTCACAATTAAGAACCCGGAGCATATTCAAGGACAATTCCAAGATCTTGAACCACTAATTATTCCTCCTGAGCCACAAACCATTAAATCAGAATCCTCTAGTGATTCGTATTCAACAAATTCAATTATGGAAGTAACGGAACCTCTAAGTATGGAAGATCGAATGAGAGCCACACGCACGGGCCAAGGTCACGCCATTATTAAACCAGAAGTTAATGCTCCAGATTATGAAATTAAAGGACAAATCCTACACATGGTAACTAACCAATGCCAATTCAGTGGTGCACCGAATGAAGATCCTAACGAACACCTTCGTACGTTTAAAAGAATTTGTACACTATTCAAAATCCGAGAAGTGGAAGATGAGCAGATCTATCTCATGTTGTTTCCCTGGACTTTAAAGGGAGAAGCCAAAGATTGGTTAGAATCGTTACCTGAAGGGGCGATTGACACATGGGATGTTTTAGTTGAAAAATTTCTTAAACGATTCTTTCCGGCATCCAAAGCCGTGAGACTTCAAGGAGAAATTGTTACGTTCGCGCAAAAGCCAAATGAAACATTATATGAGGCGTGGACAAGATTCGGAAGGATGTTGAGAGGATGTCCTCAACACGGTTTAGACACTTACCAAATAGTACAAATATTCTACCAAGGTGTCAACGTTGCTACACGAAAAGACATCGACATAACAGCTGGTGGTTCCATTATGAAGAAAACCGCAACTGAAGCTTACAAAATTATTGATAACACAGCCTCCCACTCGCATGAGTGGCACCAAGAAAAAGATATTGTTCGTTCATCTAAAGTGGCTAGAGCCGATTCTAGCCATGACTTTGATTCCGTTTCCGCAAAAATAGATGCTTTCGAAAGACGAATGGAAAAGATGAATAAAGATATTCACGCAATACGAATCAGTTGTGAGCTATGCGGTGGACCACACTTATTGAAAGATTGTCACATTGAACCAACATTGGAACAACGAGAGAATGTTTCCTATATGAACCAAAGGCCTGGAAATAATTATCAAAATAATTATCAACCGCCAAAGCTAAACTTCAATCGAAATCAAAACATTCTTTACAATCCAAAAGGACCCGAAAATAACTGGTATAACCAACAAGGTCCGAATAACCAACCAACTCAAAACAACACTTTCAATCAACAAAAACCTGGCTTATATAAACCACAACAACAAACCGAAGAGAAAAAGTCAAATATGGAAGACGTGGTATTCAAGCTAGTTGAATCTCAAACACAATTTATTGAAACTCAAACCCAAACGAACGAGAGATTTGATCAGTCATTAAGAACTCAACAAGCTTCCATTTTGAATCTAGAAAAACACGTAGGTACTCTTGCTAGCATGATGAGTGAGAGGGAACAAGGAAAGCTACCGAGTAATACTGAAGTAAATCCTCGGAATGAGAATGTTAATATGGTTTCAACGAATTCTGAAAAACCAGCACCAGAAGATGGGAAGGTTTTAGATGAGAGTAACAATGAAGAAGTTACACCACCACCACCCGAGTATGTAAAGCCAGTGGTGGCACCATACAAACCACCCATCCCGTTTCCAAGAAAAGGAGTTGAGTATAAGCAAGTGATAGGTAATAAAGATTGTGATACCTCTGGAAAGAAGAAGAAGAAAAAGAATAAGAAAGTGCAAGAAACAAAAGCCGTAAATATAAACTCGGTGAAGACAGTTCCACCAAAACCTCCACCTAGGGTAGGTGATCCGGGTGAATTTATTGTTCCTTGTCTACTTAGTGATTGTGTCATGTATGATGCACTAGCAGATTTAGGTGCAAGTGTAAGTGTTATGCCTCTTTCCTTATATAAGAGATTAGGTGTAGGTAAGTTAAGTCCAACGGATATGAGTGTTCGACTCTTTGATCAAACCATTAAGCACCCAGTTGGAATTGCTGACAACCTACCCGTTCAAGTAGGCAATTTAACCTTTCTAGTCGAATTTATTGTCATTGACATAGAAGAGGACCCAAACATTCCTCTAATTTTAGGTCGGCCATTCTTAGCGTCCACCGGGGCGTTATTTGATGTAGGAAATGGAAGAATGACACTTAAAAGTGGTAACAAATCTATCACCTTTATGATTCGAAAGTCTAAATCTCCACCAACTAAAACCGTTGAACCAGTAAAAACGATTGGTAATAACCATGTTGTTTTACCAACTCCAACGGTAGTGCTTAGCAATAATAAAACGCCTAAGTGTGGGGAAAATGAAGTAAAATCTAATGATGACTTGATAATAAAGAACCCCGTTGTTGATACGAAATTAAATGACCCCGTTATTAACAGTTCAATGAAGAAACTTTTTAAACGGGCTATCGATGCTAGAAGTAAGGGGAACTTTAAGTTATGTAACCGGTTAGTATCCAATCTGTCGCCTAAAGAAAAGGCAAAACTAGTTGAATTTTGGGATATTACGGAAGAAGCCGGGCACTGGCTTAAAGAAAAAGTCACAGATAGGCAAGTTGATTATGGACCAAAAGAAATTGACGATGAAGTTAATCACAATTTCGACACCACAGCTACCTAAGTGTGGAGAGATTCAAATGTTCTAAGAAAATGTTATCTAGAGTTAGTTGTTCTGTTCTCGTGTAGTTCCGAGAATGGAATCCGATTGGTCTTTTCCGCTAGCAGACACTAAAGAACTAGTTTTCTCCCCCCATTCTGAATTTTTGTTTTTTTTTAGGTTTTATATGAAATTAATATGCTTTTAAGTTTTGTGTGATATTTAAAAACAAAATTTACTTTATTTCATTAAGTTGAAAAAAAAAAAATGATTTATAAAATTCGTCGTAAGTTGAAGACTAGGTCATAGAGCCGAAATTACTTTACCCGAGGGCGGGGCGACAAATTTTGTTATCATTATTTTTAATTTTATTGATTTAAAGTATGCCAAAAATATTATACTTTATAAATTTTTGAAAAGTGGGGTTATAAACCAAACTTCAAAAATATATATACATATATATATATATATGTTTGTATTTTATCTTATGTACAAAACAGAGTAAAACAATGCACTTTCAAAGACTGTCATTAAAGTTAAGCAAAAGGTACTAATTTTGACGACAAGACGCAAAACAACAAATATGATATAACAAATGAAGGAATGAACGATGAGGCGCCATCTATCATTCGACGAGCTTTGTAATTACAAACTCGGTATTTTTAATCACTTTTCTACGCTAATCACCCTCATGAATTTAAATTATAGTCTGATTTCATGCAAATGAGGGCATTGCATGATCTTAAGTGTGGGGAAGGGTTATAAATTCTCTCAGGTTTATACTTGGTTTATTTGCCAAATTTTGTGAAAATTTGAAAAATTTTCAATTAAATGAAGTCAAAATCATGTTTATACATATTTATGAACGGTGAAAACTAGGTGATAATACCGAAATTATCGTTACCTCGGAAAGGACATAAATTGAGAAACACCCTAAAACGCTTGAATTCATTTAAAATGAAATAAAAGAAAATAAAAAGGCAAAGAAAGAAACTAAGTGTGGGAAGAATTTACCAAGTTATTCAATTTAAAACAAATATCACATATTTTTGTACAAGATTATTGCAGGTACTTTTGCTTTGGACGATACTAATCAGTTTTACCCGGTTTACTGTAATACATTTGAAAGAAAGATGGATCTACACGATGAATCAATTCCATCATTAAAAGGAAGTAAAGTCTTCCGAAAAAGACACGCGCTTCTTGATTTAGGTCATGAAGTTGTCGTCCAGACCAGCTGTAGGTTGACGAAAAACCTAGAAAAGTCATCACTAAAATCAGCAGGAAATCCACGGACCTCAGCATCAAACAGGGTCGCCAAGTGGTCAGACTTATCCTAACCATGAGAGGGTCTGTCTTGTAAAATGGGGAGGGCACCGTGCAAATTAGCTTGATAAGACTAATGAATCAGATCCCCAGAAAGGATAATCTCCTTAAAGATTAAAAATCAGCTTTTAAGACTGATATTACTCAATCCTAGAGATTGACCTTAAAGATTGAGAATTCAAACTCATGGAATTCAATGATATCTAAACTCGAGCTTGAACGAGAAAATATTTTGATCAAAAATACAAACCGATTTGTTTTCTGAAAACCCATTTTCAATGCGTTCATTACCATTGAACGTAAAATCCTGAGAATTCATCAGAATTCATTAGGTCACCTGAACCAAATCGGGTGTCAACCGTAAGAACGGTGGTTGCATAGCATGGTCGGAGACAGGACCTTGTGCCAGACCGAAAAATTATAGGATGATCTTTACTATCGCTCCTACCAAGGATAGTTCTAGCATCCGACACGTTAATAAGACCATAATCATCTGCATGTCACGGGACATTGCCTTAACAGTTTCTTGTTCATCGCTTTCCTTTACAACCGGACGGTAGTTTGCCGAAAGGTAATATACGGGACAAGTAAACTGGACGTGTTGATTTCCTAATACAAGGTTAGCAAGTGGGTAACACAAAACCACAAGTGTTGAGCTAAAATTTTCAAATCTGAAACCCACACAACCCACAAAAATATTTTGCAAACACCGGTGAAGGGTTATTCCGGAAAACTTATCTAGGGTAAAAGCTAGATTAAATTTTCAAAAAGATCAAATGTTTTCATAAAGATCCAATTTCCTTAAGGATCTACATTTTAATAGTCATGTGGGACTGTAAACCACCTTTCAAATGTGCACTTTGCTTTGGAAACCGAAAGTAAATCGGCTATTTGATTGCAAGTGTCGTTGACCTAAACCCGAGGCAACTGTGGATGACACACCCACCTTTAACCATCATTACTGTCATTGTTTATATCGCTATATCAAAATCACTGATGTACAAAATGTGATGAATAAAAAAGTGATTCATGTATGTTTTTATTTCAAGTTCTGTATTGCTTGAGGACAAGCAACGCTCAAGTGTGGGGATATTTGATAGTGCTCCAAATGAACATATATTTTGTAGCAATATCGTTCCAATATGTAAAGTTTTTAAATGTAATTTCCTTATTTTTAGTTGTAATAGTTAAATAAATAAGTGCGAAGACGAAAGACGCAAATCGCTCGAAAATGAAGATTTAAAGACAAAAACGAAGATTTGAAAGACCAAAACATCCAAAAAGCTCAAATGTACAAGATACAATTCAAAAGGTTCAATTTATTGATGAGAAACGTCTAAAAATGACAAGAGTACAAGTTACAAAACGCAAAGTACAAGATATTAAATTATACGAAAGGACGTTCGAAAATCCGGAACCAGGACATGAACCAACTCTCAACGCTCGACGCAACGGTGTAAAAATTACGAGTCAACTATGCACAAGAATAAAATATAATATTTAAATAATTCATAATAAGAATAATATTAAATAATAAAAAGTTGTTAATTGAGCATAGTTTAGGGGTCGTAAATGAAAATTTCATTTCATAATTCGCCTATAAAAACAAGTTATATCGATCAATTTTAGGGACACACTTTTCGATCATATTTTCTATCCTCGATCCATCTATCAAATATCTATATCTAATATCCAATATCTATATTCTATATCTCTATCATAATGTTAACTTAATAAGATATAACAATAATCTTAATTTTTAATAAGATTTATGATAGAGATCGTTTGAGTGTGTAAGTCGAAATTCTGTCCGTGTAACGCTACGCTATTTTTAATCATTGTAAGTTATGTTCAACCTTTTTACATTAATGTCTCGTAGCTAAGTCGTTATTATGCTTATTTAAAATGAAGTAATCATGATGTTGGGCTAATTACTAAAATTGGGTAATTGGGCTTTGTACCATAATTGGGGTTTGAACAAAAGAACGACACTTGTGGAAATTGAACTATGGGCTATTAATAGATGGGGGGTATTGTCTAATTGAGTGACAACTCATTGGAGTCTGTCGAACCTATCTTCAAATTAATTAACCTAATAATTAATAATGATTATGGTTGTCCTATTTAGTGATGTTCATATGGAATCTGTTATAATCATTTAATTAATCAATTGGGTTGGGTAATTGATTATTCATTCTGATCAAGTGGATGAATTAATATTCATAAACTAATTAAAACAGGGGTGGATTACATACAGTGATAATTGGTGTAATTGTTGACAGAAGTGATAACTGCGTCACAGTTTAAATCCTTAATCAGTTGGAATATTTGACTTCGGGTATAAGGGTAATTTGACGAGGATACTCGCACTTTATATTTATGACCGATGGACTATTATGGACAAAAACCAGATAGACGTATCAAATAAACCAGGACAAAGGACAATTAACCCATGGTAATAAATTAAAATCAACACGTCAAACATCATGATTACGGAAGTTTAAATAAGCATAATTCTTTTATTATATTTCTCATCGTATCTTTATTTACTGTCATTTTATTACTCGCAATTTTATTTTCTGTCATTTTATTTATCGCAATTTATTTTACGCACTTTAATTTTTGTCATTTATTTTTACGCTTAAAATCGACAAACCGGTCATTAAACGGTAAAACCCCCATTTTATAATAATACTACTACTTATTTATATATATATTTTTACAAATAAACTTAATAATATAGCGTTAACTTCACCAGCTCCCTGTGGAACGAACCGGACTTACTAAAAACTACACTACTCTACGATTAGGTACACTGCCTATAGTGTTGTAGCAAGGTTTAGGTATATCCCATCCGTAAATTAATAAAACTTGTGTCATATTTTGTAGTATTTTGTATTAAAAATTTAATACTATTTCGTACCCTCACGCTACATCATCAGTGGGTCATTTGGTCCTCGAGCTCAGTCACCTGAGCACGGAGGGTATGCACTTCCCTCATTAGCTCCTTGACGGTGGGAGATGCTGGTGGGGCAGGTGGTGCAGATGGTGCAGGTGGTGCAGATGGTGCAGGTGGTGCAGTGCCAGAAGTAGAAGGTGCATAATGTAGTGACCCGAACTTTTCCATATTTATATATATTAATTGAGATTGATATTTACATGATTAAATGTTTCCAACATGTTAAGCAATCAAACTTGTTAAGACTTGATTAATTGAAATATGTTTCGTATAGACAATTGACCACCCAAGTTGACCGGTGATTCACGAACGTTAAAACTTGTAAAAACTATATGATGACATATATATGGATATATATATAGTTAACATGATACTATGATAAGTAAACATATCATTAAGTATATTAACAATGAACTAATATGTAAAAACAAGACTATTAACTTAATGATTTTTAAACGAGACATATATGTAACGATTATCGTTGTAAAGACATTTAATGTATATATATCATATTAAGAGATATTCATACATGATAATATCATGATAATATAATAATTTAAAATCTCATTTGATATTATAAACATTGGGTTAACAACATTTAACAAGATCGTTAACCTAAAGGTTTCAAAACAACACTTACATGTAACGACTAACGATGACTTAACAACTCAGTTAAAATGTATATACATGTAGTGTTTTAATATTTATTTATACACTTTTGAAAGACTTCAATACACTTATCAAAATACTTCTACTTAACAAAAATGCTTACAATTACATCCTCGTTCAGTTTCATCAACAATTCTACTCGTATGCACCCGTATTCGTACTCGTACAATACACAACTTTTAGATGTATGTACTATTGGTATATACACTCCAATGATCAGCTCTTAGCAGTCCATGTGAGTCATCTAACACATGTGGGAACCATCATTTTGCAACTAGCATGAAATATCTCATAAAATTACAAAAATATGAGTAATCATTCATGACTTATTTACATGAAAACAAAATTACATATCCTTTATATCTAATCCATACACCAACGACCAAAAACACCTACAAACACTTACATTCTTCAATTTTCTTCATCTAATTGATCTCTCTCAAGTTCTATCTTCAAGTTCTAAGTGTTCTTCATAAATTCTACAAGTTCTAGTTACATAAAATCAAGAATACTTTCAAGTTTGCTAGCTCACTTCCAATCTTGTAAGGTGATCATCCAACCTCAAGAAATCTTTGTTTCTTACAGTAGGTTATCATTCTAATACAAGATAATAATAATCATATTCAAACTTTGGTTCAATTTCTATAACTATAACAATCTTATTTCAAGTGATGATCTTACTTGAACTTGTTTTCGTGTCATGATTCTACTTCAAGAACTTCGAGCCATCCAAGGATCCGTTGAAGCTAGATCCATTTTTCTATTTTCCACTAGGTTTATCCAAGGAACTTAAGGTAGTAATGATGTTCATAACATCATTTGATTCATACATATAAAGCTATCTTATTCGAAGGTTTAAACTTGTAATCACTAGAACATAGTTTAGTTAATTCTAAACTTGTTCGCAAACAAAAGTTAATCCTTCTAACTTGACTTTTAAAATCAACTAAACACATGTTCTATATCTATATGATATGCTAACTTAATGATTTAAAACCTGGAAACACGAAAAACACTGTAAAACCGGATTTACGCCGTCGTAGTAACACCGCGGGCTGTTTTGTGTTAGTTAATTAAAAACTATGATAAACTTTGATTTAAAAGTTGTTATTCTGAGAAAATGATTTTTATTATGAACATGAAACTATATCCAAAATATATGGTTAAACTCAAAGTGTAAGTATGTTTTCTAAAATGGTCATCTAGACGTCGTTCTTTCGACTGAAATGACTACCTTTACAAAAACGACTTGTAACTTATTTTTCCGACTATAAACCTATACTTTTTCTATTTAGATTCATAAAATAGAGTTCAATATGAAACCATAGCAATTTGATTCACTCAAAACGGATTTAAAATGAAGAAGTTATAGGTAAAACAAGATTGGATAATTTTTCTCATTTTAGCTACGTGAAAATTGGTAACAAATCTATTCCAACCATAACTTAATCAACTTGTATTGTATATTATGTAATCTTGAGATACCATAGACACGTATACAATGTTTCGACCTATCATGTCGACACATCTATATATATTTCGGAACAACCATAGACACTCTATATGTGAATGTTGGAGTTAGCTATACAGGGTTGAGGTTGATTCCAAAATATATATAGTTTGAGTTGTGATCAATACTGAGATACGTATACACTGGGTCGTGGATTGATTCAAGATAATATTTATCGATTTATTTCTGTACATCTAACTGTGGACAACTAGTTGTAGGTTACTAACGAGGACAGCTGACTTAATAAACTTAAAATATCAAAATATACTAAAAGTGTTGTAAATATATTTTGAACATACTTTGATATATATGTATATATTGTTATAGGTTTGTGAATCAACCAGTGGCCAAGCCTTACTTCCCGACGAAGTAAAAATCTGTGAAAGTGAGTTATAGTCCCACTTTTAAAATCTAATATTTTTGGGATGAGAATACATGCATGTTTTATAAATGATTTACAAAATAGACACAAGTACGTGAAACTACATTCTATGGTTGAATTATCGAAATCGAATATGCCCCTTTTTATTAAGTCTGGTAATCTAAGAATTAGGGAACAGACACCCTAATTGACGCGAATCCTAAAGATAGATCTATTGGGCCTAACAAACCCCATCCAAAGTACCGGATGCTTTAGTACTTCGAAATTTATATCATATCCGAAGGGTGTCCCGGAATGATGGGGATATTCTTATATATGCATCTTGTTAATGTCGGTTACCAGGTGTTCACCATATGAATGATTTTTATCTCTATGTATGGGATGTGTATTGAAATATGAAATCTTGTGGTATATTATTATGATTTGATATATATAGGTTAAACCTATAACTCACCAACATTTTTTGTTGACGTTTTAAGCATGTTTATTCTCAGGTGATTATTAAGAGCATCCGCTGTCGCATACTTAAATAAGGACGAGATTTGGAGTCCATGCTTGTATGATATTATGTAAAAACTGCATTCAAGAAACTTATTTTGTTGTAACATATTTGTATTGTAAACCATTATGTAATGGTCGTGTGTAAACAGGATATTTTAGATTATCATTATTTGATAATCTACGTAAAGCTTTTTAAACCTTTATTGATGAAATAAAGGTTATGGTTTGTTTTAAAATGAATGCAGTCTTTGAAAAACGTCTCATATAGAGGTCAAAACCTCGCAACAAAATCAATTAATATGGAACGTTTTTAATCAATAAGAACGGGACATTTCAGTTGGTATCCGAGCGTTGGTCTTAGAGAACCAGAATTTTGCATTAGTGTGTCTTATCGAGTTTGTTAGGATGCATTAGTGAGTCTGGACTTCGACCGTGTTTACTTGAAAAATGATTGCTTAACAAATTTTGTTGGAAACTATATATTTTTAACATGTGAATATTATGTGATATATTAATCTCTTAACGCGTTTGATATTATGTGATAGATGTCTACCTCTAGAACAAGTCCCATTGACTCACCTAATAATAATGAAGAGTCAAATGTAAATTGGAATGATTCGTGGACTGATTCACAAGTTCCCGAAGAGGAACCGAAAGAAGAGTCGGAACCGGAAGAAGAATCGGAACCGGAAGAAGAATCGGAACCGGATGAAGAATCGGAACCAGTGGGGGAAATAATAAAACGGTTAAGTAAAAGAAAATCCTCAACCAACCGACCAAGGTTAATTATGGTCAATGGTGTTTCCGCCAAGGAAGCAAAATATTGGGAGGATTACCAATTCTCCGATGAATCGGATTCCGACGAGAATTCCGATGATGTTATAGAAATTACCCCAACTGAATTTAAAAAGGCAAAAGAAAATAATAAGGGAAAGGGCATAAAAATAGAGAAATCTAATTCCAACCCCGATGAACTTTATATGTATCGTCAACCCCCGAAGTCCTTAAGTTGTAACAATGACCCGGGAACCTCTAAACCACCAGGTTTTTCTAAACCAATGTGGAAAACGACGGCTCGTATTAGGGGAACATCATATATCCCTAGAAACTTGGAAAAATGAACCAAAACTGAAGAATATATGTAATATAGTGTGCTTATGCTTTATGATATATGTAAAAATTGCTTGTATTAATAAGTATTTTTTTTATGAATCTAACTCTTGTTTATTTTACAGTATAAAAACACAAAATGGATAGACAACCCAATATTTTAAGAGACCTACCCGGAGACATGATTGATGAAATCTTGTCTAGAGTCGGTCAGAATTCTTCGGCACAACTATTTAAGGCGAGATCAGTTTGTAAGACATTCGAAGAACGTTCCAAGAATGACTTGGTTTATAAAAGGCTTTCGTTCGAAAGATGGGGGATATCACATTGGGAAATCCATAAGTTACGATGTGTTTACTTTGACGCATATATTGCGGGGAACCCAAATGCTATTTTACGCAATGGGTTAAGAAATTATTTTGACTCAATATATCAGAATATTGGACTTCGTGATTTAGAAAAAGCGGCTAACATGCAACATAAAGAAGCATGTTATGCTTACGGATTAGTAATGTTCGCTTCTCACCAAAGTGAGAACAAGAACATCGGGCTACAACTATTAAACAAAACGTTCCCACAAGTGACGGAGTCGGTAATTGGGGTAAGAAATGAGGTTTTTAGATTGTTACGGGACTGTTGGACATTACGTAACCCTCGTCCCTTTAACGACGTTACAACACGTTGTCTTATCAACGGCCATAATGGTTATGTTCCACAAGACCAAGGATGGGAAGTAATCCTAGTAAAACCAGAATGCATGACTTGTTTCTGGACGTATGAATTACGTGTCTTTATTGCCTTTGCTGAACGACTTGTGTACTAGCTATAATTATCTTCACAACCATCTTGTATCAAATTTATTGTGTGCTATATTTCATGCTATATGTAAAATAAGCGGTATTGTAAGTTTGTAAAATATTGTGTAAAAGTTTGAACGCGAAATATTATTATAATCAGTTTTTCATATAGAATTGTAGTAGTTGAATTGTATATTAGCTACTAAGTATGAACTTAATGAAATGTCCCGTTCTTATTGATTAAAAACGTTCCATATTAATTGATTTCGTTGCGAAGTTTTGACCTCTATATGAGACGTTTTTCAAAGACTGCATTCATTTTTAAAACAAACCATAACCTTTATTTCATAAATAAAGGTTTAAAAGGCTTTACGTAGATTATCAAATAATGATAATCTAAAATATCCTGTTTACACACGACCATTACATAATGGTTTACAATACAAATATGTTACATCGAAATCAGTTTCTTGAATGCAGTTTTTACACAATATCATACAAACATGGACTCCAAATCTTGTCCTTATTTTAGTATGCAACAGCGGAAGCTCTTAATATTCACCTGAGAATAAACATGCTTTAAACGTCAACAAAAATGTTGGTGAGTTATAGGTTTAACCTATATATATATATATATATATATCAAATCGTAACAATAGACCACAAGATTTCATATTTCAATACACATCCCATACATAGAGATAAAAATCATTCATATGGTGAACACCTGGTAACCGACATTAACAAGATGCATATATAAGAATATCCCCATCATTCCGGGACACCCTTCGGATATGATATAAATTTCGAAGTACTAAAGCATCCGGTACTTTGGATGGGGTTTGTTAGGCCCAATAGATCTATCTTTAGGATTCGCGTCAATTAGGGTGTCTGTTCCCTAATTCTTAGATTACCAGACTTAATAAAAAAGGGCATATTCGATTTCGATAATTCAACCATAGAATGTAGTTTCACGTACTTGTGTCTATTTTGTAAATCATTTATAAAACCTGCATGTATTCTCATCCCAAAAATATTAGATTTTAAAAGTGGGACTATAACTCACTTTCACAGATTTTTACTTCGTCGGGAAGTAAGACTTGGCCACTGGTTGATTCACGAACCTATAACAATATATACATATATATCAAAGTATGTTCAAAATATATTTACAACACTTTTAATATATTTTGATGTTTTAAGTTTATTAAGTCAGCTGTCCTTGTTAGTAACCTACAACTAGTTGTCCACAGTTAGATGTACAGAAATAAATCGATAAATATTATCTTGAATCAATCCACGACCCAGTGTATACGTATCTCAGTATTGATCACAACTCAAACTATATATATTTTGGAATCAACCTCAACCCTGTATAGCTAACTCCAACATTCACATATAGAGTGTCTATGGTTGTTCCGAAATATATATAGATGTGTCGACATGATAGGTCGAAACATTGTATACGTGTCTATGGTATCTCAAGATTACATAATATATAATACAAGTTGATTAAGTTATGGTTGGAATAGATTTGTTACCAATTTTCACGTAGCTAAAATGAGAAAAATTATCCAATCTTGTTTTACCCATAACTTCTTCATTTTAAATCCGTTTTGAGTGAATCAAATTGCTATGGTTTCATATTGAACTCTATTTTATGAATCTAAACAAAAAAAGTATAGGTTTCTAGTCGGAAAAATAAGTTACAAGTCGTTTTTGTAAAGGTAGTCATTTCAGTCGAAAGAACGACGTCTAGATGACCATTTTAGAAAACATACTTCCACTTTGAGTTTAACCATAATTTTTGGATATAGTTTCATGTTCATAATAAAAATAATTTTCTCAGAATAACAACTTTTAAATCAAAGTTTATCATAGTTTTTAATTAACTAACCCAAAACAGCCCGCGGTGTTACTACGACGGCGTAAATCCGGTTTTACGGTGTTTTTCGTGTTTCCAGGTTTTAAATCATTAAGTTAGCATATCATATAGATATAGAACATGTGTTTAGTTGATTTTAAAAGTCAAGTTAGAAGGATTAACTTTTGTTTGCGAACAAGTTTAGAATTAACTAAACTATGTTCTAGTGATTACAAGTTTAAACCTTCGAATAAGATAGCTTTATATGTATGAATCGAATGATGTTATGAACATCATTACTACCTTAAGTTCCTTGGATGAACCTACTGGAAAAGAGAAAAATGGACCTAGCTTCAATGGATCCTTGGATGGCTCAAAGTTCTTGAAGCAAAATCATGACACGAAAACAAGTTCAAGTAAGATCATCACTTGAAATAAGATTGTTATAGTTATAGAAATTGAACCAAAGTTTGAATATGATTATTACCTTGTATTAGAATGATAACCTACTGTAAGAAACAAAGATTTCTTGAGGTTGGATGATCACCTTACAAGATTGGAAGTGAGCTAGCAAACTTGAAAGTATTCTTGATTTTATGAAACTAGAACTTTTGGAATTTATGAAGAACACTTAGAACTTGAAGATAGAACTTGAGAGAGTTCAATTAGATGAATAAAATTGAAGAATGAAAGTGTTTGTAGGTGTTTTTGGTCGTTGGTGTATGGATTAGATATAAAGGATATGTAATTTTGTTTTCATGTAAATAAGTCATGAATGATTACTCATATTTTTGTAATCTTATGAGATATTTCATGCTAGTTGCCAAATGATGGTTCCCACATGTGTTAGGTGACTCACATGGGCTGCTAAGAGCTGATCATTGGAGTGTATATACCAATAGTACATACATCTAAAAGCTGGGTATTGTACGAGTACGAATACGGGTGCATACGAGTAGAATTGTTGATGAAACTGAACGAGGATGTAATTGTAAGCATTTTTGTTAAGTAGAAGTATTTTGATAAGTGTATTGAAGTCTTTCAAAAGTGTATAAATACATATTAAAACACTACATGTATATACATTTTAACTGAGTCGTTAAGTCATCGTTAGTCGTTACATGTAAGTGTTGTTTTGAAACCTTTAGGTTAACGATCTTGTTAAATGTTGTTAACCCAATGTTTATAATATCAAATGAGATTTTAAATTATTATATTATCATGATATTATGATATATTAATATATCTTAATATGATATATATTCATTTAAATGTCGTTACAACGATAATCGTTACATATATATCTCGTTTCGAAATCCTTAAGTTAGTAGTCTTGTTTATATGTATGTAACTCATTGTTAATATACTTATAGAGATACTTACTTATCATAATCTCATGTTAACCATATGTATATCCATATATATATCGTCATGTCGTTTTTACAAGTTTTAACGTTCGTGAATCGCCGGTCAACTTGGGTGGTCAATTTTCTATATGAAACATATTTCAATTAATCAAGTCTTAACAAGTTTAATTGCTTAACATGTTGGAAACATTTAATCATGTAAATATCAATCTCAATTAATATATATAAACATGGAAAAGTTCGGGTCACTACAGTATCTACCCGTTAAATAAATTTCGTCCCGAAATTTTAAGCTGTTGAAGGTGTTGATGAATCTTCTGGAAATAGATGTGGGTATTTCTTCTTCATCTGATCTTCATGCTCCCAGGTGAACTCAGGTCCTCTACGAGCATTCCATCGAACCTTAACAATTGGTATCTTGTTTTGCTTAAGTCTTTTAACCTCACGATCCATTATTTCGACGGGTTCTTCGATGAATTGGAGTTTTTCGTTGATTTGGATTTCATCTAACGGAATAGTGAGATCTTTTTTAGCAAAACATTTCTTCAAATTCGAGACGTGGAAAGTGTTATGTACAGCCGCGAGTTGTTGAGGTAACTCAAGTCGGTAAGCTACTGGTCCGACACGATCAATAATCTTGAATGGTCCAATATACCTTGGATTTAATTTCCCTCGTTTACCAAATCGAACAACGCCTTTCCAAGGTGCAACTTTAAGCATGACCATCTCTCCAATTTCAAATTCTATATCTTTTCTTTTAATGTCAGCGTAGCTCTTTTGTCGACTTTGGGCGGTTTTCAACCGTTGTTGAATTTGGATGATCTTCTCGGTAGTTTCTTGTATAATCTCCGGACTCGTAATCTGTCTATCCCCCACTTCACTCCAACAAATCGGAGACCTGCACTTTCTACCATAAAGTGCTTCAAACGGCGCCATCTCAATGCTTGAATGGTAGCTGTTGTTGTAGGAAAATTCTGCTAACGGTAGATGTCGATCCCAACTGTTTCCGAAATCAATAACACATGCTCGTAGCATGTCTTCAAGCGTTTGTATCGTCCTTTCGCTCTGCCCATCAGTTTGTGGATGATAGGCAGTACTCATGTCTAGACGAGTTCCTAATGCTTGCTGTAATGTCTGCCAGAATTTTGAAATAAATTTGCCATCCCTATCAGAGATAATAGAGATTGGTATTCCATGTCTGGAGATGACTTCCTTCAAATACAGTCGTGCTAACTTCTTCATCTTGTCATCTTCTCTTATTGGCAGGAAGTGTGCTGACTTGGTGAGACGATCAACTATTACCCAAATAGTATCAAAACCACTTGCAGTCCTTGGCAATTTAGTGATGAAATCCATGGTAATGTTTTCCCATTTCCATTCCGGGATTTCGGGTTGTTGAAGTAGACCTGATGGTTTCTGATGCTCAGCTTTGACCTTAGAACACGTCAAACATTCTCCTACGTATTTAGCAACATCGGCTTTCATACCCGGCCACCAAAAATGTTTCTTGAGATCCTTGTACATCTTCCCCGTTCCAGGATGTATTGAGTATCTGGTTTTATGAGCTTCTCTAAGTACCATTTCTCTCATATCTCCAAATTTTGGTACCCAAATCCTTTCAGCCCTATACCGGGTTCCGTCTTCCCGAATATTAAGATGCTTCTCCGATCCTTTGGGTATTTCATCCTTTAAATTTCCCTCTTTTAAAACTCCTTGTTGCGCCTCCTTTATTTGAGTAGTAATGTTATTATGAATCATTATATTCATAGATTTTACTCGAATGGGTTCTCTGTCCTTCCTGCTCAAGGCATCGGCTACCACATTTGCCTTCCCCGGGTGGTAACGAATCTCAAAGTCGTAATCATTCAATAATTCAATCCACCTACGCTGCCTCATATTCAGTTGTTTTTGATTAAATATGTGTTGAAGACTTTTGTGGTGGTATATATAATACTTTTGACCCCATATAAGTAGTGCCTCCAAGTCTTTAATGCAAACACAACCGCGCCTAATTCCAAATCATGCGTCGTATAATTTTGTTCGTGAATCTTCAATTGTCTAGACGCATAAGCAATCACCTTCGTTCGTTGCATTAATACACAACCGAGACCTTGCTTTGATGCGTCACAATAAATCACAAAATCATCATTCCCTTCAGGCAATGACAATATAGGTGCCGTAGTTAGTTTTTTCTTCAATAACTGAAACGCTTTCTCTTGTTCATCATTCCATTCAAATTTCTTCCCTTTATGCGTTAATGCAGTCAAGGGTTTTGCTAATCTGGAAAAGTCTTGGATGAACCTTCTGTAGTAACCAGCTAGTCCTAAAAACTGACGTATGTGTTTCGGAGTTTTCGGGGTTTCCCACTTTTCAACAGTTTCTATCTTTGCCGGATCCACCTTAATACCTTCTTTGTTCACTATGTGACCGAGGAATTGAACTTCTTCTAACCAAAATGCACACTTTGAAAACTTAGCGTACAGTTTTTCCTTCCTCAATACTTCTAACACCTTTCTCAAATGTTTACCGTGTTCTTGGTCATTCTTTGAGTAAATAAGTATGTCATCAATGAAAACAATGACAAACTTGTCAAGGTATGGTCCACACACTCGATTCATAAGGTCCATGAACACAGCTGGTGCATTAGTTAAACCAAACGGCATGACCATAAACTCGTAATGACCGTAACGTGTTCTGAAAGCAGTCTTTGGAATATCATCTTCTTTCACCCGCATTTGATGATACCCGGAACGTAAGTCAATCTTTGAATAAACAGACGAGCCTTGTAGTTGATCAAATAAGTCATCGATTCTCGGTAGTGGGTAGCGGTTCTTGATGGTAAGTTTGTTCAACTCTCGGTAGTCGATACACAACCTGAATGTACCATCTTTCTTCTTGACAAACAAAACAGGAGCTCCCCACGGTGATGTGCTTGGTCGAATGAAACCACGCTCTAAAAGTTCTTGTAATTGGCTTTGCAGTTCTTTCATCTCGCTGGGTGCGAGTCTGTAAGGAGCACGAGCTATTGGTGCAGCTCCTGGTACAAGATCTATTTGAAATTCAACGGATCGATGTGGGGGTAATCCCGGTAATTCTTTCGGAAATACATCGGGAAATTCTTTTGCAATGGGAACATCATTGATGCTCTTTTCCTCAGTTTGTACTTTCTCGACGTGTGCTAGAACAGCATAGCAACCTTTTCTTATTAGTTTTTGTGCCTTCAAATTACTAATAAGATGTAGCTTCGTGTTGCCCTTTTCTCCGTACACCATTAAGGGTTTTCCTTTTTCTCGTATAATGCGAATTGCATTTTTGTAACAAACGATCTCTGCTTTCACTTCTTTCAACCAGTCCATACCGATTATCACATCAAAACTCCCTAACTCTACTGGTATCAAATCAATCTTAAATGTTTCGCTAACCAGTTTAATTTCTCGATTCCGACATATATTATCTGCTGAAATTAATTTACCATTTGCTAATTCGAGTAAAAATTTACTATCCAAAGGCGTCAATGGACAACTTAATTTAGCACAAAAATCTCTACTCATATAGCTTCTATCCGCACCCGAATCAAATAAAACGTAAGCAGATTTATTGTCAATAAGAAACGTACCCGTAACAAGCTCCGGGTCTTCCTGTGCCTCTGCCGCATTAATATTGAAAACTCTTCCGCGGCCTTGTCCATTCGTGTTCTCCTGGTTCGGGCAATTTCTAATAATGTGGCCCGGTTTTCCACATTTATAACAAACTACATTGGCATAACTTGCTCCGACACTACTTGCTCCGCCATTACTCGTTCCGACACCATTTGTTCCTTTCGTTCTGTTAACCCCTGGTCCGTAGACCTCACACTTCGTCGCGCTATGACCATTTCTTTTACACTTGTTGCAAAATTTGGTGCAGAACCCCGAGTGATTCTTTTCACACCTTTGGCATAGTTGCTTCTGATTGTTGTTGTTGTTGCGGTTATTATTGTTGTTGGGATGATTGTTGTAGTTGCTGTTGTTGTTGTTGTTGTTGTTGTTGTTGTTGTTGTTGTTGTTGGGCCGTTTGTTGTAGTTGCGATTGATGTTGCGATTGTTGGGATAATTGTTGCGATTGCTGTTGTTGTTGTATTGGTGATTCTTATCACCGTTTTCCTCCCACTTTCTTTTGACTTGCTTCACATTGGCCTCTTCAGCAGTCTGTTCTTTAATTCTTTCTTCAATCTGGTTCACTAGTTTGTGAGCCATTCTACATGCCTGTTGTATGGAGGCGGGCTCGTGTGAACTTATATCTTCTTGGATTCTTTCCGGTAATCCTTTCACAAACGCGTCGATCTTCTCTTCCTCATCTTCGAATGCTCCCGGACACAATAGGCACAATTCTGTGAATCGTCTTTCGTACGTGGTAATATCAAATCCTTGGGTTCGTAACCCTCTAAGTTCTGTCTTGAGCTTATTGACCTCGGTTCTGGGACGGTACTTCTCGTTCATCAAGTGCTTGAATGCTGACCACGGTAGTGCGTACGCATCGTCTTGTCCCACTTGCTCTAGATAGGTATTCCACCATGTTAACGCAGAACCTGTGAAGGTATGCGTAGCGTACTTCACTTTATCCTCTTCAGTACACTTACTTATGGCAAACACCGATTCGACCTTCTCGGTCCACCGTTTCAATCCGATCGGTCCTTCGGTTCCATCGAATTCCAAAGGTTTGCAGGCAGTGAATTCTTTGTAGGTGCATCCTACACGATTTCCTGTACTGCTATATCCAAGGTTATTATTGGTATGTAGCGCAGCCTGTACTGCGGCTATGTTTGAAGCTAGAAAAGTACGGAATTCCTCTTCATTCATATTCACGGTGTGTCGAGTAGTCGGTGCCATTTCCTTCAAAATAGTCAAATGGAACAAGTTAATCATACAGAATATTAAGAGTAGTTAATAGTATTTCGTAGCATAATATGAACTCATTTATAAAAGCTTTTTCTTCATATTAGCGTTTTATAAGTTTAAATTCGGGTAGTACCTACCCGTTAAGTTCATACTTAGTAGCTAATATACAATTCAACTACTACAATTCTATATGAAAAACTGATTATAATAATATTTCGCGTTCAAACTTTTTCACAATATTTTACAAACTTACAATACCGCTTATTTTACATATAGCATGAAATATAGCACACAATAAATTTGATACAAGATGGTTATGAAGATAATTCTAGCTAGTACACAAGTCGTTCAGCAAAGGCAATAAAGACACGTAATTCATACGTCCAGAAACAAGTCATGCATTCTGGTTTTACTAGGATTACTTCCCATCCTTGGTCTTGTGGAACATAACCGTTATGGCCGTTGATAAGACAGCGTGTTGTAACGTCGTCAAAGGGACGAGGGTTACGTAATGTCCAACAGTCCCGTAATAATCTAAAAACCTCATTTCTTACCCCAATTACCGACTCCGTCACTTGTGGAAACGTTTTGTTTAATAGTTGTAGCCCGATGTTCTTGTTCTCACTTTGGTGAGAAGCGAACATTACTAATCCGTAAGCATAACATGCTTCTTTATGTTGCATGTTAGCCGCTTTTTCTAAATCACGAAGTCCAATATTCGGATATATTGAGTCAAAATAATTTCTTAACCCGTTGCGTAAAATAGCATTTGGGTTCCCCGCAATATATGCGTCAAAGTAAACACATCGTAACTTATGGGTTTCCCAATGTGATATCCCCCATCTTTCAAACGAAAGTCTCTTATAAACCAAGACATTCTTGGAACGTTCTTCGAATGTCTTACAAACTGATCTCGCCTTAAATAGTTGTGCCGAAGAATTCTGGCCGACTCTAGACAAGATTTCATCAATCATGTCTCCGGGTAGGTCTCTTAAAATATTGGGTTGTCTATCCATTTTGTGTTTTTAAACTGTAAAATAGACAAGAGTTAGATTCATAAAAAAAATACTTATTAATACAAGCAATTTTTACATATATCATAAAGCATAAGAACACTATATTCCATATATTACACCACACGAATACAACTATCTTATTCCGACTCGCTCGTTTCTTCTTCTTCGGTTTTGGTTCGTTTTGCCAAGTTTCTAGGGATATATGATGTTCCCCTAATACGAGCCGTCGTTGTCCACATTGGTTTAGAAAAACCTGGTGGTTTAGAGGTTCCCGGGTCATTGTTACAACTTAAGGACTTCGGGGGTTGACGATACATATAAAGTTCATCGGGGTTGGAATTAGATTTCTCTATTTTTTATGCCCTTTCCTTTATTATTTTCTTTTGCCTTTTTAAATTCATTTGGGGTAATTTCTATAACATCATCGGAATTCTCGTCGGAATCCGATTCATCGGAGAATTGGTAATCCTCCCAATATTTTGCTTCCTTGGCGGAAACACCATTGACCATAATTAACTTTGGTCGGTTGGTTGAGGATTTTCTTTTACTTAACCGTTTTATTATTTCCCCCACCGGTTCTATTTCTTCATCCGGTTCCGATTCTTCTTCCGGTTCCGATTCTTCTTCCGGTTCCGACTCTTCTTCCGGTTCCTCTTCGGGAACTTGTGAATCAGTCCATAAATCATTCCAATTTACATTTGACTCTTCATTATTATTAGGTGAGTCAATGGAACTTGTTCTAGAGGTAGACATCTATCACATAATATCAAACACGTTAAGAGATTAATATATCACATAATATTCATATGTTAAATATATAGTTTCCAACAAAAATGTTAAGCAATCATTTTTAAAGAAAACACGGTCGAAGTCCAGACTCACTAATGCATCCCCTAACAAACTCGATAAGACACACTAATGCAAATTTTCTGGTTCTCTAAGACCAACGCTCGGATACCAACTGAAATGTCCCGTTCTTATTGATTAAAAACGTTCCATATTAATTGATTTCGTTGCGAAGTTTTGACCTCTATATGAGACGTTTTTCAAAGACTGCATTCATTTTTAAAACAAACCATAACCTTTATTTCATAAATAAAGGTTTAAAAGGCTTTACGTAGATTATCAAATAATGATAATCTAAAATATCCTGTTTACACACGACCATTACATAATGGTTTACAATACAAATATGTTACATCGAAATCAGTTTCTTGAATGCAGTTTTTACACAATATCATACAAACATGGACTCCAAATCTTGTCCTTATTTTAGTATGCAACAGCGGAAGCTCTTAATATTCACCTGAGAATAAACATGCTTTAAACGTCAACAAAAATGTTGGTGAGTTATAGGTTTAACCTATATATATATATATATATATATATATATATATATATATATCAAATCGTAACAATAGACCACAAGATTTCATATTTCAATACACATCCCATACATAGAGATAAAAATCATTCATATGGTGAACACCTGGTAACCGACATTAACAAGATGCATATATAAGAATATCCCCATCATTCCGGGACACCCTTCGGATATGATATAAATTTCGAAGTACTAAAGCATCCGGTACTTTGGATGGGGTTTGTTAGGCCCAATAGATCTATCTTTAGGATTCGCGTCAATTAGGGTGTCTGTTCCCTAATTCTTAGATTACCAGACTTAATAAAAAAGGGCATATTCGATTTCGATAATTCAACCATAGAATGTAGTTTCACGTACTTGTGTCTATTTTGTAAATCATTTATAAAACCTGCATGTATTCTCATCCCAAAAATATTAGATTTTAAAAGTGGGACTATAACTCACTTTCACAGATTTTTACTTCGTCGGGAAGTAAGACTTGGCCACTGGTTGATTCACGAACCTATAACAATATATACATATATATCAAAGTATGTTCAAAATATATTTACAACACTTTTAATATATTTTGATGTTTTAAGTTTATTAAGTCAGCTGTCCTTGTTAGTAACCTACAACTAGTTGTCCACAGTTAGATGTACAGAAATAAATCGATAAATATTATCTTGAATCAATCCACGACCCAGTGTATACGTATCTCAGTATTGATCACAACTCAAACTATATATATTTTGGAATCAACCTCAACCCTGTATAGCTAACTCCAACATTCACATATAGAGTGTCTATGGTTGTTCCGAAATATATATAGATGTGTCGACATGATAGGTCGAAACATTGTATACGTGTCTATGGTATCTCAAGATTACATAATATATAATACAAGTTGATTAAGTTATGGTTGGAATAGATTTGTTACCAATTTTCACGTAGCTAAAATGAGAAAAATTATCCAATCTTGTTTTACCCATAACTTCTTCATTTTAAATCCGTTTTGAGTGAATCAAATTGCTATGGTTTCATATTGAACTCTATTTTATGAATCTAAACAAAAAAAGTATAGGTTTCTAGTCGGAAAAATAAGTTACAAGTCGTTTTTGTAAAGGTAGTCATTTCAGTCGAAAGAACGACGTCTAGATGACCATTTTAGAAAACATACTTCCACTTTGAGTTTAACCATAATTTTTGGATATAGTTTCATGTTCATAATAAAAATAATTTTCTCAGAATAACAACTTTTAAATCAAAGTTTATCATAGTTTTTAATTAACTAACCCAAAACAGCCCGCGGTGTTACTACGACGGCGTAAATCCGGTTTTACGGTGTTTTTCGTGTTTCCAGGTTTTAAATCATTAAGTTAGCATATCATATAGATATAGAACATGTGTTTAGTTGATTTTAAAAGTCAAGTTAGAAGGATTAACTTTTGTTTGCGAACAAGTTTAGAATTAACTAAACTATGTTCTAGTGATTACAAGTTTAAACCTTCGAATAAGATAGCTTTATATGTATGAATCGAATGATGTTATGAACATCATTACTACCTTAAGTTCCTTGGATGAACCTACTGGAAAAGAGAAAAATGGACCTAGCTTCAATGGATCCTTGGATGGCTCAAAGTTCTTGAAGCAAAATCATGACACGAAAACAAGTTCAAGTAAGATCATCACTTGAAATAAGATTGTTATAGTTATAGAAATTGAACCAAAGTTTGAATATGATTATTACCTTGTATTAGAATGATAACCTACTGTAAGAAACAAAGATTTCTTGAGGTTGGATGATCACCTTACAAGATTGGAAGTGAGCTAGCAAACTTGAAAGTATTCTTGATTTTATGAAACTAGAACTTTTGGAATTTATGAAGAACACTTAGAACTTGAAGATAGAACTTGAGAGAGTTCAATTAGATGAATAAAATTGAAGAATGAAAGTGTTTGTAGGTGTTTTTGGTCGTTGGTGTATGGATTAGATATAAAGGATATGTAATTTTGTTTTCATGTAAATAAGTCATGAATGATTACTCATATTTTTGTAATCTTATGAGATATTTCATGCTAGTTGCCAAATGATGGTTCCCACATGTGTTAGGTGACTCACATGGGCTGCTAAGAGCTGATCATTGGAGTGTATATACCAATAGTACATACATCTAAAAGCTGGGTATTGTACGAGTACGAATACGGGTGCATACGAGTAGAATTGTTGATGAAACTGAACGAGGATGTAATTGTAAGCATTTTTGTTAAGTAGAAGTATTTTGATAAGTGTATTGAAGTCTTTCAAAAGTGTATAAATACATATTAAAACACTACATGTATATACATTTTAACTGAGTCGTTAAGTCATCGTTAGTCGTTACATGTAAGTGTTGTTTTGAAACCTTTAGGTTAACGATCTTGTTAAATGTTGTTAACCCAATGTTTATAATATCAAATGAGATTTTAAATTATTATATTATCATGATATTATGATATATTAATATATCTTAATATGATATATATTCATTTAAATGTCGTTACAACGATAATCGTTACATATATATCTCGTTTCGAAATCCTTAAGTTAGTAGTCTTGTTTATATGTATGTAACTCATTGTTAATATACTTATAGAGATACTTACTTATCATAATCTCATGTTAACCATATGTATATCCATATATATATCGTCATGTCGTTTTTACAAGTTTTAACGTTCGTGAATCGCCGGTCAACTTGGGTGGTCAATTTTCTATATGAAACATATTTCAATTAATCAAGTCTTAACAAGTTTAATTGCTTAACATGTTGGAAACATTTAATCATGTAAATATCAATCTCAATTAATATATATAAACATGGAAAAGTTCGGGTCACTACACTTAACGGGTAGGTACTACCCGAATTTAAACTTATAAAATGCTAATATGAAGAAAAAGCTTTTATAAATGAGTTCATATTATGCTACGAAATACTATTAACTACTCTTAATATTCTGTATGATTAACTTGTTCCATTTGACTATTTTGAAGGAAATGGCACCGAATACTCGACACACCGTGAATATGAATGAAGAGGAATTCTGTACTTTTCTAGCTTCAAACATAGCCGCAGTACAGGCTGCGCTACATACCAACAATAACCTTGGATCTAGCAGTACAGGAAATCATGTAGGATGCACCTAAAAAGAATTCACTGCCTGCAAACCTTTGGAATTTGATGGAACCGAAGGACCGATCGGATTGAAACGGTGGACCGAGAAGGTCGAATCGGTGTTTGCCATAAGTAAGTGTACTGAAGAGGACAAAGTGAAGTACGCTACGCATACCTTCACAGGTTCTGCGTTAACATGGTGGAATACCTATCTAGAGCAAGTGGGACAAGACGATGCGTACGCACTACCGTGGTCAGCATTCAAGCACTTGATGAACGAGAAGTACCGTCCCAGAACCGAGGTCAATAAGCTCAAGACAGAACTTAGAGGGTTACGAACCCAAGGATTTGATATTACCACATACGAAAGACGATTCACAGAATTGTGCCTATTGTGTCCGGGAGCATTCGAAGATGAGAAAGAGAAGATCGACGCGTTTGTGAAAGGATTACCGGAAAGAATCCAAGAAGATATAAGTTCACACGAGCCCGCCTCCATACAACAGGCATGTAGAATGGCTCACAAACTCGTGAACCAGATTGAAGAAAGAATTAAAGAACAGACTGCTGAAGAGGCCAATGTGAAGCAAGTCAAAAGAAAGTGAGAGGAAAATGGTGATAAGAATCACCAATACAACAACAACAGCAATTACAACAATAATCGCAACAATTATCCCAACAATCGCAACATCAATCGCAACTACAACAAACGGCCCAACAAGAACAACAACAACAACAACAACAACAACAACAACAACAACAACAACAACAACAACAACAACAACAACAACAACAACAACAACAACAACAACAACAACAACAACAACAACAACAGCAACTACAACAATCATCCCAACAACAATAATAACCGCAACAACAACAACAATCAGAAGCAGCTATGCCAAAGGTGTGAAAAGTATCACTCGGGGTTCTGCACCAAATTTTGCAACAAGTGTAAAAGAAATGGTCATAGCGCGGTGAAGTGTGAGGTCTATGGACCAGGGGTTAATAGAACGAAAGGAACAAATGGTGTTGGAACGAGTAATGGCGGAGCAAGTAGTGTCGGAGCAAGTTATGCCAATGTAGTTTGTTATAAATGTGGAAAACCGGGCCACATTATTAGAAATTGCCCGAACCAGGAGAACACGAATGGACAAGGCCGCGAAAGAGTTTTCAATATTAATGCAGCAGAGGCACAGGAAGACCCGGAGCTTGTTACGGGTACGTTTCTTATTGACAATAAATCTGCTTACGTTTTATTTGATTCGGGTGCGGATAGAAGCTATATGAGTAGAGATTTTTGTGCTAAATTAAGTTGTCCATTGACGCCTTTGGATAGTAAATTTTTACTCGAATTAGCAAATGGTAAATTAATTTCAGCAGATAATATATGTCGGAATCGAGAAATTAAACTGGTTAGCGAAACATTTAAGATTGATTTGATACCAGTAGAGTTAGAGAGTTTTGATGTGATAATCGGTATGGACTGGTTGAAAGAAGTGAAAGCAGAGATCGTTTGTTACAAAAATGCAATTCGCATTATACGAGAAAAAGGAAAACCCTTAATGGTGTACGGAGAAAAGGGCAACACGAAGATACATCTTATTAGTAATTTGAAGGCACAAAAACTAATAAGAAAAGGTTGCTATGCTGTTCTAGCACACGTCGAGAAAGTACAAACTGAAGAAAAGAGCATCAATGATGTTCCCGTCGCAAAAGAATTTCCCGATGTATTTCTGAAAGAATTACCGGGAATACCCCCACATCGATCCGTTGAATTTCAAATTGATCTTGTACCAGGAGCTGCACCAATAGCTCATGCTCCTTACAGACTCGCACCCAGGGAGATGAAAGAACTGCAAAGCCAATTACAAGAACTTTTAGAGCGTGGTTTCATTCGACCAAGCACATCACCGTGGGGAGCTCCTGTTTTGTTTGTCAAGAAGAAAGATGGTACATTCAGGTTGTGTATCGACTACCGAGAGTTGAACAAACTTACCATCAAGAACCGCTACCCACTACCAAGAATAGATGACTTATTTGATCAACTACAAGGCTCGTCTGTTTATTCAAAGATTGACTTACGTTCCGGGTATCATCAAATGCGGGTGAAAGAAGATGATATTCCAAAGACTGCTTTCAGAACACGTTACGGTCATTAGGAGTTTATGGTCATGCCGTTTGGTTTAACTAATGCACCAGCTGTGTTCATGGACCTTATGAACCGAGTGTGTGGACCATACCTTGACAAGTTTGTCATTGTTTTCATTGATGACATACTTATTTACTCAAAGAATGACCAAGAACACTGTGAACATTTGAGAAAGGTGTTAGAAGTATTGAGGAAGGAAGAATTATACGCTAAGTTTTCAAAGTGTGCATTTTGGTTGGAAGAAGTTCAATTCCTCGGTCACATAGTGAACAAAGAAGGTATTAAGGTGGATCCGGCAAAGATAGAAACTGTTGAAAAGTGGGAAACCCCAAAAACTCCGAAACACATACGCCAGTTTTTAGGACTAGCTGGTTACTACAGAAGGTTCATCCAAGATTTTTCCAGAATAGCAAAACCCTTGACTGCATTAACGCATAAAGGGAAGAAATTTGAATGGAATGATGAACAAGAGAAAGCGTTTCAGTTATTGAAGAAAAAGCTAACTACGGCACCTATATTGTCATTGCCTGAAGGGAATGATGATTTTGTGATTTATTGTGACGCATCAAAGCAAGGTCTCGGTTGTGTATTAATGTAACGAACGAAGGTGATTGCTTATGCGTCTAGACAATTGACGATTCACGAACAAAATTATACGACGCATGATTTGGAATTAGGCGCGGTTGTTTTTGCATTAAAGACTTGGAGGCACTACTTATATGGGGTCAAAAGTATTATATATACCGACCACAAAAGTCTTCAACACATATTTAATCAGAAACAACTGAATATGAGGCAGCGTAGGTGGATTGAATTATTGAATGATTACGACTTTGAGATTCGTTACCACCCGGGGAAGGCAAATGTGGTAGCCGATGCCTTGAGCAGGAAGGGCAGAGAACCCATTCGAGTAAAATCTATGAATATAATGATTCATAATAACCTTACTACTCAAATAAAGGAGGCGCAACAAGGAGTTTTAAAAGAGGGAAATTTAAAGGATGAAATACCCAAAGGATCGGAGAAGCATCTTAATATTCGGGAAGACGGAACCCGGTATAGGGCTGAAAGGATTTGGGTACCAAAATTTGGAGATATGAGAAAAATGGTACTTAGAGAAGCTCATAAAACCAGATACTCAATACATCCTGGAACGGGGAAGATGTACAAGGATCTCAAGAAACATTTTTGGTGGCCGGGTATGAAAGCCGATGTTGCTAAATACGTAGGAGAATGTTTGACGTGTTCTAAGGTCAAAGCTGAGCATCAGAAACCATCAGGTCTACTTCAACAACCTGAAATCCCGGAATGGAAATGGGAAAACATTACCATGGATTTCATCACTAAATTGCCAAGGACTGCAAGTGGTTTTGATACTATTTGGGTGATAGTTGATCGTCTCACCAAATCAGCACACTTCCTGCCAATAAGAGAAAATGACAAGATGGAGAAGTTAGCACGACTGTATTTGAAGGAAGTCGTCTCCAGACATGGAATACCAATCTCTATTATCTCTGATAGGGATGGCAGATTTATTTCAAGATTCTGGCAGACATTACAGCAAGCATTAGGAACTCGTCTAGACATGAGTACTGCCTATCATCCACAAACTGATGGGCAGAGTGAAAGGACGATAAAAACGCTTGAATACATGCTACGAGCATGTGTTATTGATTTCGGAAACAGTTGGGATCGATATCTACCGTTAGCAGAATTTTCCTACAACAACAGCTATCATTCAAGCATTGAGATGGCGCCGTTTGAAGCACTTTATGGTAGAAAGTGCAGGTCTCCGATTTGTTGGAGTGAAGTGGGGGATAGACAGATTACGGGTCCGGAGATTATACAAGAAACTACCGAGAAGATCATCCAAATTCAACAACGGTTGAAAACCGCCCAAAGTCGACAAAAGAGCTACGCTAACATTAAAAGAAAAGATATAGAATTTGAAATTGGAGAGATGGTCATGCTTAAAGTTGCACCTTGGAAAGGCGTCGTTCGATTTGGTAAACGAGGGAAATTAAATCCAAGGTATATTGGACCATTCAAGATTATTGATCGTGTCGGACCAGTAGCTTACCGACTTGAGTTACCTCAACAACTCGCGGCTGTACATAACACTTTCCACGTCTCAAATTTGAAGAAATGTTTTGCTAAAGAAGATCTCACTATTCCGTTAGATGAAATCCAAATCAACGAAAAACTTCAATTCATCGAAGAACCCGTAGAAATAATGGATCGTGAGGTTAAAAGACTTAAGCAAAACAAGATACCAATTGTTAAGGTTCGATGGAATGCTCGTAGAGGACCCGAGTTCACCTGGGAGCGTGAAGATCAGATGAAGAAGAAATACCCGCATCTATTTCCAGAAGATTCGTCAACACCTTCAACAGCTTAAAATTTCGGGACGAAATTTATTTAACGGGTAGGTACTGTAGTGACCCGAAATTTTCCATGTTTATATATATATTAATTGAGATTGATATTTACATGATTAAATGTTTCCAACATGTTAAGCAATCAAACTTGTTAAGACTTGATTAATTGAAATATGTTTCATATAGACAATTGACCACCCAAGTTGACCGGTGATTCACGAACGTTAAAACTTGTAAAAACTATATGATGACATATATATGGATATATATATATATAGTTAACATGATACTATGATAAGTAAACATATCATTAAGTATATTAACAATGAACTACATATGTAAAAACAAAACTATTAACTTAATGATTTTTAAACGAGACATATATGTAACGATTATCGTTGTAAAGACATTTAATGTATATATATCATATTAAGAGATATTCATACATGATAATATCATGATAATATAATAATTTAAAATCTCATTTGATATTATAAACATTGGGTTAACAACATTTAACAAGATCGTTAACCTAAAGCTTTCAAAACAACACTTACATGTAACGACTAACGATGACTTAACAACTCAGTTAAAATGTATATACATGTAGTGTTTTAATATGTATTTATACACTTTTGAAAGACTTCAATACACTTATCAAAATACTTCTACTTAACAAAAATGCTTACAATTACATCCTCGTTCAGTTTCATCAACAATTCTACTCGTATGCACCCGTATTCGTACTCGTACAATACACAGCTTTTAGATGTATGTACTATTGGTATATACACTCCAATGATCAGCTCTTAGCAGCCCATGTGAGTCACCTAACACATGTGGGAACCATCATTTGGCAACTAGCATGAAATATCTCATAAAATTACAAAAATATGAGTAATCATTCATGACTTATTTACATGAAAACAAAATTACATATCCTTTATATCTAATCCATACACCAACGACCAAAAACACCTACAAACACTTTCATTCTTCAATTTTCTTCATCTAATTGATCTCTCTCAAGTTCTATCTTCAAGTTCTAAGTGTTCTTCATAAATTCTACAAGTTCTAGTTACATAAAATCAAGAATACTTTCAAGTTTGGTAGCTCATTTCCAATCTTGTAAGGTGATCATCCAACCTCAAGAAATCTTTGTTTCTTACAGTAGATTATCATTCTAATATAAGTTAATAATCATATTCAAACTTTGGTTCAATTTCTGTAACTATAACAATCTTATTTTAAGTGATGATCTTACTTGAACTTGTTTTCGTGTCATGATTCTACTTCAAGAACTTCGAGCCATCCAAGGATCCGTTGAAGCTAGATCCATTTTTCTATTTTCCAGTAGGTTTATCCAAGGAACTTAAGGTAGTAATGATGTTCATAACATCATTCGATTCATACATATAAAGCTATCTTATTCGAAGGTTTAAACTTGTAATCACTAGAACATAGTTTAGTTAATTCTAAACTTGTTCGCAAATAAAAGTTAATCCTTCTAACTTGAATTTTAAAATCAACTAAAAACATGTTCTATATCTATATGATATGCTAACTTAATGATTTAAAACCTGGAAACACGAAAAACACCGTAAAACCGGATTTACGCCGTCGTAGTAACACTGCGGGCTGTTTTGGGTTAGTTAATTAAAAACTATGATAAACTTTGATTTAAAAATTGTTATTCTGAGAAAATGATTTTTATTATGAACATGAAACTATATCCAAAATATATGGTTAAACTCAAAGTGGAAGTATGTTTTCTAAAATGGTCATCTAGACGTCGTTCTTTCGACTGAAATGACTACATTTACAAAAACGACTTGTAACTTATTTTTCCGACTATAAACCTATACTTTTTCTGTTTAGATTCATAAAATAGAGTTCAATATGAAACCATAGCAATTTGATTCACTCAAAACGGATTTAAAATGAAGAAGTTATGGGTAAAACAAGATTGGATAATTTTTCTAATTCTAGCTACGTGAAAATTGGTAACAAATCTATTCCAACCATAACTTAATCAACTTGTATTGTATATTATGTAATCTTGAGATACCATAGACACGTATACAATGTTTTGACCTATCATGTCGACACATCTATATATATTTCGGAACAACCATAGACACTCTATATGTGAATGTTGGAGTTAGCTATACAGGGTTGAGGTTGATTCCAAAATATATATAGTTTGAGTTGTGATCAATACTGAGATATGTATACACTGGGTCGTGGATTGATTCAAGATAATATTTATCGATTTATTTCTGTACATCTAACTGTGGACAACTAGTTGTAGGTTACTAACGAGGACAGCTGACTTAATAAACTTAAAACATCAAAATATACTAAAAGTGTTGTAAATATATTTTGAACATACTTTGATATATATGTATATATTGTTATAGGTTCGTGAATCAACCAGTGGCCAAGCCTTACTTCCCGACGAAGTAAAAATCTGTGAAAGTGAGTTATAGTCCCACTTTTAAAATCTAATATTTTTGGGATGAGAATACATGCAGGTTTTATAAATGATTTACAAAATAGACACAAGTACGTGAAACTACATTCTATGGTTGAATTATCGAAATCGAATATGCCCCTTTTTATTAAGTCTGGTAATCTAAGAATTAGGGAACAGACACCCTAATTGACGCGAATCCTAAAGATAGATCTATTGGGCCTAACAAACCCCATCCAAAGTACCGGATGCTTTAGTACTTCGAAATTTATATCATATCCGAAGGGTGTCCCGGAATGATGGGGATATTCTTATATATGCATCTTGTTAATGTCGGTTACCAGGTCTTCACCATATGAATGATTTTTATCTTTATGTATGGGATGTGTATTGAAATATGAAATCTTGTGGTCTATTATTATGATTTGATATATGTAGGTTAAACCTATAACTCACCAACATTTTTTGTTGACGTTTTAAGCATGTTTATTCTCAGGTGATTATTAAGAGCTTCCACTGTCGCATACTTAAATAAGGACGAGATTTGGAGTCCATGCTTGTATGATATTATGTAAAAACTGCATTCAAGAAACTTATTTTGTTGTAACATATTTGTATTGTAAACCATTATGTAATGGTCGTGTGTAAACAGGATATTTTAGATTATCATTATTTGATAATCTACGTAAAGCTTTTTAAACCTTTATTGATGAAATAAAGGTTATGGTTTGTTTTAAAATGAATGCAGTCTTTGAAAAACGTCTCATATAGGGGTCAAAACCTCGCAACGAAATCAATTAATATGGAACGTTTTTAATCAATAAGAACGGGACATTTCACATAACGAGCGGCCTTACGCAAGAATGGATCAGCAGGATACGGCACGACCCGCTTACGGGCGGTAACCCTAACCAACTGTCCATGTGCGTCCACGAACGGCCTACCTCCGTTAACCCCTAAAATAATAGTACCATCGAAATGATACCGCTTCTTTGGCGGGGTAGAAGGTGGCTGCACGGGCTCCTCCTCAGGGTCCTCCTCGGAATCATCCTCAGAATCCTCCTCAGAATCCTCCTCACTGGTGTCATCAGATGATGAACCGTCTAAATCATCTGAAGGTGGATCTGCCTGGCCAGTGGTCATAAGTCGATATCTGCCAGGTGGGATCATCACGACACGTCCATCAGCAAGGCGTCTAGCCCAATGTCCATGCTTATTACGGAAAGGACCGTCTCCGTCTCCCCCAGGGATCACAGTATCACCGGAACAGTTTTGTGGCCCCTGGAGTCTAGGGCTGGGTGGAGCTGGAATCTCCGCGGGATCCTCGTCTCCGTCTGATACGTCCATCAGGTCAAGCATGAGTCCACTGGAAGGTGAATCGCCAGAGTCGTCGGAGGGTAGCGGTGACGGGGTCTGTGAGTCAGTAACAATGGTGGGCGATGCAGCGGACGAATCTGAGTCACTCTCCAAATCAACGATAATGGGTGGAATGTCCGACATCTGAACAAGGAAAATTAACTTTTTCCATGTCAGTAAGACATATAGCAAGCACGTAATTAGGCACTATAGCATCCTAGCGGTACATAGCATGGCAATATTAACAAAATCCTACAAAAGTATCATGCAATCGAAAGCAAATAGTAGCGTGCAGTAGCGAGAATAAGCAGTAGCATACAGCAAGTACTCATAGTAGTAAGGGTAAGCAGTAGCATGCAGTAAGTTCAGCAGAAACAGGTAAACAAGCAAGTTGTAGATTAGTCCTATTAGTGAATCCTACTCGGTCTGGTCTAGACTCACTAATGCAACTTAATTCCCTAAAACCAATGCTCTGCTACCAAATGTGATGCCCCGTACAAAATTAACGTGTACGGATCATCAATAACAGGATCATTACAAGGTCAAACACTATATGCTGTTTTAAAATAAGTTTGCATTCATAAAAAGGGGTAACGTCTTTACCGACGTCAAATGTTTTACAAACGATAGTGTGCTTCTATGAATAGAAAGCAATAACTTAAGTACTAGACTCAAAGGTCATTACAATTTCATTGTTCAAAAGTAGCATAGTTCGTGAATGCAAAGTAAAAGTTTCATGCAGAGACATCTCTAAACAAAAGCAGCGGGAGTCTACACAGCAAGTCTAACAGCGAGACTAATACATCGAAAGCATCAAACGTCTAAGCACCTGAGAAATAACATGCTTAAAAGTCAACACGAATGTTGGTGAGCTATAGTTTAATTGTAACAGTAATGTAAGTTAGGCCACGAGATTTCGTATTTCAAAACAGTATGAAAAGTATATGCTTAACCGTAGGCACTTGGTAACTAACTTAACGTAAAATCACCCCCTAAAAGTACACTTGGCGAGTGCGTAAGTCTATGAAGTATTAAACACCCGTTAAATGCTAGCACGACTAGCACGAGTGGGGATGTCAAACCCTATGGATCCATATCTAATATTCGCATTCACCGGTTCAAAAATCAATGACTAAACGTTACCGAGCTAAGGGGAAAGTTTATGCCATTATATAACCCACACATATATAAAGTTTAAGTACTCATGCCTAGTAAGTAAAACATAAAAAGCTCATGTATTCTCAGTCCCAAAAATAGTTGAAGTAAAAAGGGATGCTATAACTCACAGTGAAAGTGCGGTAAAAGTCGATACGAGATAAGTAAGCAAGTAAGTCGGTCCGAAAGGTCCTCAACCTAGGTCAATAGTTACTAAGTCAGTAAATCGTCCCAAAAGGGTTTAAAAGTATGTAAGTTAAGTCTTAAGTATCATCATCATCAACATCATACATAAAAAGTAAAGTAAGTTTTCAATCAAGAATAGAGACCGAAACAAAGGCTGACTTCGTTCAGCTGCTACGACCTCTATACAAACTAAAATGACATGAGGCCAGTGGCCATGGCTCCGTATGTGAGTTCTCTAACCGCTGACCAATTTTCAGAACCTAGCTCATCTTCGTTTGACCGTGGCGACGGTTTAAGTGCGAGTAGGTCAGAAATTTCAGCACAATACAAGGGCGTAGTAACTTTCGGAAGGCTATAAATCCTAAACCATACATCGGATTTAGGCGAGGCCTAAACGAAAGGTCATCTAATCGAACCGAACTATCTGGAAATAAACTTTTACAGAAGCCCAGGAGCCTGACTAGACCCTGAAAAATAGAAAGCAAGTACTCCGGTGGGTTTCTCGGTGTTTGATGCTCATCACGGTTCTCATCCTTGATGCATATGAGCCTCAAGTGTACAACTCTTGATGTTTTAGCATCACTTTAACCAAGGTTTAACCATCAACACACAAAGTTAAGACTAGGAAACAAAATACAACTCATGTAAGAGTTTGAGCAAGATGATGAACCAAAGTTACATCAATTTCCTAGTTTCAACACAATCACAAGTTCTATTAAGCTATAAACTTTGAATCAAACTAAATAAGCAAGACCTTAAGCTATAGAACTTAGATCTTAGCTAAATATTAAAGACCTTAGACTACAAAGTATAGATCTCATGTTCTTGGTGAAACCCTAAGTCATAACACTTAGACTTTCAACTTTTACACAACCATAAGTTATGAAACTTAGATCTTGTAAAGTAAGATGAACATAATCAAATGAACTTTTGTTTAAACCAAGTAGAAGATCATAAGTTACAAAACTTAGAACAAACACAAAAATGAAGCCCTAAGCTAGAGAGCTTGGATTCCTAACAACACTTATGAGATCTCAAGCTGGCAAGCTTGCATCTTTTGTTTCTTGAAAACACAAGTCACAAATCTAAACTACAACAAACAAAAGAAGATCATAAGTTAACAAAATTTGATCTTATCTTAACTTTTTGTAGAAACATCAAGCTAGTAAGCTTGTATTTCAAACATTCTTGAAGATCCATAAAGTAAAGTGTTGGATCTACAAGTTACATGAAGATCATAAATATAGATTTTGATCTTTAAACATAAATAAAGAGATCATAAGTTATAGAACTTAGATCTAACATAAGTAAAGAAGATTAAAAGATAAAAAGCTTTAATCCTCCATGTTCTTGCATTTTTCAAAATAAAGTTTGAATCTACAAGAGTTATGAAGATTCAAGTTACAAAACATGAATCTTTGATGATAATGATGATGAATCACGAAAATGATGAAGAAAAAGAAGAGAAAGGAGATCAAGAACACTTACAATTCTTCAAATATTTGAGAGAAAACTAGAGTGAGAAAGTAGAGAGAAGTGTGTGTGTGTGTGAAATGGAATGAAATGAGAATGAAATGAGCCTTAAAAAAATAAAGTGATGGTGAGGGTGGTGATGGTGGCCGACGGTTTGGAGGGTGTGGGGGGACCATTTTGGCCTCATGTGGTGGTGGCATGGTATGGTCCATGGTGGTGGTACAAAGTTATGTTGGAATGCTGGGTGGCATGCAACAAAGGATAAGTATTAGTACATAAGCATGCATAATATTTGTCTCATTATTTCATGGACTTAATTATTAATTACATGGGCTAATTAACCCATTAAGTGGTCCACTAAGTTGAGTAGGTTGGGCCATGGAAGTCCATTAATGTGTTAAGTCCATTAAGGTAACTAGTAAGCCTTAGTAAACACTTAAGCATAATTAAGAAATCATAAAACCAAGTAATTGTCATTAATAAGTAACAATTACGTTTACGTAGCCATAATATCCCAATTATGGCAAAAGTTTAACGTGTACTAAGTTCGTAGCTCGTTTTAATCAATAAGTGACACTAGCGGTTGTAAATGAAATCAAGGATCACGTTAAGTAACTAAGTACTTAAAAACACGTTGTAAGGCATTAACGCAAGTAATTAACATAATTAATGATCCCATAATATAATCTAACACAGTACGCACAAATACGCAGTTTCGTGAAAGAAATAAATATAATTAAGAGTCGAAAAATTCGGGTTGTTACATAAACCGAGTGATTGTGAGATTGTGGTCAAATTAAAAGATAAGCAGTAGGTTAAGATTTAGATTCATGAGGTTGGTGATGATTTTGATCCTAAATCGCACATCAATTCAGACAACAACGATGATTTTATTAATGCAATTAATCAATAGGTCTCAAAACTCAATAATAATAGTGCTGATGAGCAGAATGATAATGATGGTGTTCATAAGGATAACATTAATTGTGAGTCTGAGGTTCAGAATTTGGTATCACCGGAAAAGGTTTCATCGCCAGAAAAATTACCTGAAACGGAACAGGAACAATCACAACCAATTCCCGTCTCACCGGATAATGCTATTCTCACTCCTAGTTAACCAATTAATTCAAATTTTGAATTAGCTGATTTACAAAATGAAAATTTGAAAGATCCATCAGGCAATAATTTAAAGTCAAATCCTAATTTGGCTTTAGATGTCTACAAGATGTACAAAGGGACGATTTTGAGAAAGAGCTCGGAATATGTGCCCTTCAAAGGGAGTGTTGGTAGTCACTTTGGGGGTAAAGTTCCTGTAAGTCTGAAAGCAAACCTGGATCCTCAGTTTGCTTTATCAATGAAGAAAGTACAGGCATCTGAGGAGGGAGATAAAGAAAGTGCAGATGGTGGTTTTCCTATTTCATCTTCTTGTCCCCCTAAAGTAAACAGGCCAGATTCGGTGGATAATATTGGGCCTTATCTAATAAGCCTAACTAACGAAACAAGCTCAAATACTTGTGTTAAAGGGCCTGGTAATGTGACTGGTTCATGTAGTGCTGCTTTTGATGTTGCAATTCCAGACGAAAATCAATTTTTTCATGCTGCTAGATTTTCTCATGTGAAACAAGATCTACATAAATGTCCTACTTTAGATTGTAGATCATCTTGTGCTCAATACAAAAAGAACTCTCTCAAGTCTAAAGCTTTAGCAAAAAAATGAATTAAAGGATAAGTCTCATAGAAGCCCTTCTAAAGCTAATAAAAAGAACAAATCCAAAGCTAGGGAGCTTAATGAAGAGGTTATTTCAGGCTCAGCTGAGATTGTGCACAATGATAATGTTGACTCAGATCAAGAGGAAGCTTCAATGGATTTTGCAAGAAAACCAACTAAAGTAAGTGGCAAGATTTTAAACCCTAAGAAAATTCCTAAAGAAAAGGAGGTGTTTGGGAGTTTTCTTGAGGGTATGTATGATAGTAACGAGAGACCCAACAAATCAAAACAATGAACATAGCCACATGGAACATTAGGGGGCTTGGAAACAAAGATAAAGGGAGAAGAGTAGGAAGCTTAATAAACAAATTTCAAATTCAATTTATTGCCATTCAAGAGACGATGGTAGCAAACGTATCTCCCTGTGTTCTTAGAGAAGTATGGAAAGGTGTTGAATTTAATGGGGTGCAAGTGTCTTTGCGAGGACGTTCGGGTGGTTTAGTGTCATGTTGGAGGGAAGATTTCTTCAAATTAAAGGATAACTTTCAAGCACAAAATTGGTTAGCCACTTTGGTTACTTTTATTCTTTTTAACATTGATGTTTTAATTATTAATGTCTATGCTCCACAAAATGAAAATGAGAAAAAGGAAATTTGGTATCATATCACTAAGATGATACTTAAGTGGAATGGTCCAACTCGCGTACTTGGAGACTCTAACTCAACTCTTTTGCCAAATGAAAGATTGAGAGAAGAGGTGGATTATGTAAACATGGTTAACTTCAATGATTTTATTTTAAAGGCAAACCTCATTGATCAAAATATTCAAAATGAGATGTTTACATGGGATGGGCCCGATGGAAAAATGTCTAGAATTGATCGGATTTTGACTAATATTGAATGGTTAAATTTATGCCCGGGGGCGGTTGTGATTGCGTGAGAGAAAAACACATCCGATCATAATCCTCTAATATGGGGAAAGAAGATTCTTTTTTGGGGACCAAAGCCTTTCCGGTTTTTCAATGGGTGGTTTGATTGTCCTAACTTCATTGACTTGTGAAAGAATATTTGGCTATCATATGAAGTAAATGGTTTCTCGGCTTATGTGATTTTTACTAAATGTAAAAAGCTAAAGATTGATTTGAAGATATGGAGTGATGCTAATGTTGTGAAAAATAAATTGGAGTTATCCTCTTTGGAAAGTTCGATTTATGATTTGAAAAAGGTGCAAGAGTCTAGAAACTTACATCCATGTGAAGCTTCAAAGTTAATTGAGCTTAAACACAAAAGGAAAATTCTTCAAAGACAAGAAGATAGAAAGCGTATGCTTCAAAGTCGGGTTAATTGGTTACGTTTTGGGGACAAAAACTCTAAATATATTTCATACACTATACTCAAAAATATATTTCATCCGCTAACGGTAGCGAACCGTCCGAATGAGGGCTCGTCAAGCCCATGTGATCACATAACATAAGTTCACGTTTACACCCTGTAAGTGTAACTAATGATAATTGAATTGAGGCTTTTTGTTCTAACTCGCTGTGGAATGTTTGTTTTCGTACTTGTGTTCAAAGCATAAAAGTATGATACGTATATGTTTCTCATCCCATGTTTAAAGAGTAAAAGTTGTTGAAAAGGTGGGACTATGATCTCACCGTAGTTGCATGTCAAAGTACTTGTAATTAAATGTTGTGCAAATGAAAGTTGCTTAGCCTTGACCTAAACAAATAAGTCGTATCAATTACCGATTACGACACAAGGTCGGGCGAAATGTGTTCAACTAGTCATATGGCTCGTTACGACTCGATTATATAGCATGTGAATCAAGTTGTCAAGTTTCATGCAAGAATCAAGTATAAAAGATGATTAGAACGATTGCATAAGTTTTTGGTTAAGTTTGACTAAAAGTCAAACTTGGTCAAAGTCAAAGTCAACGTTGTCGGGATGGGTATCGGACAATTTTTCTAAGTTATATAATCATATGTGAGCATGTTGGCCAAGTTTCATGTTAATCGGAGGTGCGTAGCATAGTTAGAATTAAACGAAAAATGACAATTTTGGACAGCCCCTGATAGATCATCTGGACGGCGTCCAGAATGGCTAGACGGCGTCCAGCAGTGAAGGCTTGGACGGCGTCCAAGGGGTTGGGATGGCGTCCAAATGTATTACAGATTTCTGCTGCTGCAATTTGACAAGTCTCGAACCAAAACTCTTTCAAACACAAATTATGAATCGAAAACATTCAAAACACGTATCTTATATCGTTGGAAAGGTATTTTGATGAAGAATACAACTAATCACATATCATCAAACAATTACATCATTTAAAATGACCAAATCCTCGTCGAATGATCGTTAAAAGTTCACCATTGAAGTTTCAAGTTCGTAAAATGTATTTTATGATTCAGGAACTTACTACACACATATAATATGCCGTTTCGTAGGTAATTATGCATACAATACAACTAAACACTTACAAATAACATTACAAAGCATTTAATGCATCGAATGTTCGTTTTAAGATCTATTAAACCCTAACCAAGAATCACAAAATCAATAATCATGTTAATGTAAGGTTTTCATGTCTTCCAACATACCAAAACGAAGCTAATGATGCTAGTAACACTTTTAACACATAAGGTTTAACATCTAACAACATTTAATCAACCAAAATCAAGGATTTAACAAATCCATTTCAAGTGTTCATGCTAGTTACTCAAAACATCAAGAACAAGCAAATAAATCACATATTCATGTTATAAACGAGCCATAGACACTAACTAACACCATTTCAAGTCTATAAAACGATATAGAGAAATCTAGAGTTTTTAGAAAAATTTTCACAATTTAGCTCGTGTAAGAAATAATGCTTCGATCATTGCGGGTTTACAAATTGAAGATAATTGGGTTGAAGATCCGGATGCTATTAAAAGCCATGTTTTGGGCCTGTTTAATGGCCTTTTTGCAGCCCAACCTCACTGTTCTGCAGTTGCTGTTAACGAGTGGGCTGATGTGGGCCAACAGCCTTAACAGTCCAGGCCCAAGATGACATTGTATGTGCTTTTTCAGAAGATGAAGTGTGGTCGGTGATTAAGGGTTTCGATGGGAGTAAAACTCCCGGGCCCGACGGTTTTTCTTTAAATTTTTTCAAGAAGGCTTGGGGTTTTATTAAAGATGATGTAGTGTCTATGATGCAAGAATTTCATGATAATGCTTCTTTTCCTTCTGGGTTTAATTCCTCATTCATTGTTCTCATTCCAAAATCCAATTGTCTTAAGAAGATAGAACATACGAGGCCTATTAGTCTAATCAACGCTCCATACAAAATTGTTGCAAAATCTATTGCAAATAGATTAAAAAATGTGATCGATCAAGTCGTGAACATAAATCAAAATGGTTTTGTACCATCAAGGTTATTAGTTGATGGAGTAATGCTTGTGAATGAGATATGGCATTTTGTAAAGAAATGAAGAAAGAGTGTTGTCCTTATAAAAATTGACTTTGCAAAGGCATACGATTGTGTTTCTCATGCCTTTTTATTGGATGTGTTGCATCACATGGGGTTTGGTTCGAAATTCATTTCATGGATAAAAGCTTGCATTTCTAATGTCAAATTCTCGGTTCTCCTTAATGGGTCTCCAACTAAAGAAGGGGTTATGAAAAGGAGGTTAAGACAAGGAGATCCTTTATCTCCTTTTTTATTTATTCTCGTGACCGAAGTGCTTAGTAAATTGCTATCTAATGCGTTGAGTTGTGGAAGGCTTAAAGGGGTGTGTATAGATGAAACAAAGAGGGTTAATCATTCACAATATGCCGATGACACCATTCTTTTTGCTTTTCCATCTATGGAACAAATGCTATGTATTCGTCAAATATTAGATCGTTTTTATGAATTGTCCGGTCTAAGAATAAACTCTTCTAAAACGGTTATGTATGGCATAAATGTTCCAAGTGACGAGTTGGCCATGTATGCGGGTGTTTTTAATTGCAACGTTGGATCATTCCCGTTTGATTATCTTGAGATTTCAATTGGTGCAAGGGCTAATAGTTTAAGTACATGGAAGCCTATTATCCGGAAAGTGAAAAAGAAGTTATCGGGATTGAAAGGAAGATGTCTTTCGATTGGGGGTAGAGTAATCTTGGTGAATTCGGTGGTTTCTAGTTTACCTTCTCACTACATGTCTTTATTTAAAGTTCCCAAAGGGGTTTTGAGAAAGTTAGAAAGTTTAAGGCGTAATTTTGTTTGGGGTGGTGATTCGGCCGTAAGAAAAATGTCTTTGGTAAAATGGAGTAAAGTTTGCCTTCCAAAAGATTGTGGGGGACTTGGGATTGTTCCTTTGAGGTTAAAAAACTTAACCTTATTGGTGAAATGGTGGTTGAAGTTTAATGCTAACAAAGAAAATATTTGGAAAGACTTGGTTGTTATTTCAATGAATGCAAGTCAAATGGGAAACATGCTTTCGGATATTTCTCAAGTCAACCAATCCAAAACGTCTTTCGTATGGAAAGAATTAGTAAAGCTTCAAAATGTTGATGAGCTTTTTGATATTATAAGCCCTCAAAGTTGGAAATGGTTTTTGGGAAAAGGTACAAAAATCTCTTTTTGGAATGATATTTGGGTAGGGGTTTCAAAATTAAAAGATCAATTTCCGTCCCTTTATCGTTTGTCTTTGAAAAGAAATGGGTGGATTGCGGATATGGGGTGTGTAATGAGAATGGGCTTATGGATTGGGATTTCGGTTTTTCAAACTCACTAAACGAATATGAAAATATTCAACTTCAAACTTTATTATCTTTGCTAAGTGGGAAAGTTTTTGATCTTTCCAAAGAAGACGAGATTCAATGGGTGCATTCGGTTGATAAAGTGTACACGGTTGCGGAAGTGGTGCGCTTGATGCTCTCTCATAAATTGCTTAATGAAATCGATTGGCTAAATTTAGTATGGAATAAAAATGTTCCTTCAAAGATAGCTATTTTTCATTGGCAAACGATTCAAGGAGGCGTTCCGGTCAAAGAAGTTTTGGGTTATAGAAGGTGTCTTCGGGACGTTACGGACGACAAATGTGGGTGGAGTTTATCTCATGTCGAGTCGATTGACCATCTTTTCCTTCATTGTTCATGGTCACACAAAATTTGGTCGGCTCTTTTTAATTGGTGTAATGTTTGTTGGATCATTCCTTCGAGTATTCTTGAATTCTCGCTTGAGTGGAGTAATGGGTTGGGGATCAAGGAGTAAAAATTTTGGAAGCTTATTGGTCCGACTACTCTATGGGCTATATGGTTAGCCCGAAACGAATTGGTTTTTAATGGGGCTTATTTGTGTTGGGTCGTAATTGTGGAGCGGATAAAGCTTAAGGTTTTTCAATGGTTGGTAAACGCTAAATTATACAAGAGCTACCAATTTTACTTATGGTCAAATCAACCTTAGGTGTTTGTTTAAAGAGGTGCCAAGGTGTTGGGATAAAGGTTTCTGCTTAAATTTATGTATTCTGCTTGTTGTGGTCTAAGGCTCCAAAGTTCTGCTTTTGTTTCTGCATTCCGAATTTATGTAGCAAAGTGTCATGCTTTCTAATTTATGTATTTTATTTCCTTTTTGAAGGTGTAAGGTTTGTGTCAAGTGGGTAAGGAATTGTAAACCCATTTGAATTTTTTTTTTTTTGGTAAAGGGTTACCCCGGCAAATATTATTAAAAAATAATAAAAGAATGATACATCGAAAAAAACAGCTGCTACTAGCATACCTAGCAGCCCAGCGTCAAACAACCAACTAGCTAACCATTACAGACACGAAAGCTAGAAACTAGACCACACAAACACATAAAAAACAAAAAGACATCCTTATAAATGCCAGTCAGTCTTCATTTGCTCCACATGACGAGAGGCCTTAAATTGGATCGACATAAGCTTCAAACGAACGTTTGAACGAATGATTTCATACAATTGATCCACCGTTTTGAATGCACCATTAAAAATTCGAGAATTTCTCTCCTGCCAAATGAAGTAAACCGTAGCTGCATAACAAAGTTTAGCTACAACCACCTTGGACGAGTTGCGACTTGCAACAGGAATAAGCATATCCCTACAAACTTTCCATTCGTTACTCTGCAAAGGCAATTGAACACAACATAACACCTTGTTCCAGACTTGCAAAGAAAAGGAGCATTCGAAGAATAAATGAGCATGTGAGTCGATGTTTGAGTCACACAACCAACACTTTAAGACCAAATGAGCACGAAGGTCCCAAGGCTTCAACCTATCTTGCGTTTTAAGCCGCTCACCCATAACCAACCACAAGATGAACGCATGCTTCGGGATGCATTGAGAGAACCAAACTACCCATTTGAATTTTTTGTATTGTCTGCATCTCTTCACTGTTTTAGTGAAGTATTGTTTTTAATATACTTCCATTGTTTTGCTAAAAAAAAAAAAAAAAAAAAAGACATATCGTTTTTTCTCCTTCATACCCTTTCTCTTTAGATGATCGGGTAAAGTCATTTTGTACACTTTTTTATAAAAATTTTGTATGTTTAGCGTATTTCAATTAAAAATAGGAAACGGTTCATATTCTAACGTTTATTTATTTTAATTTTGTATATTTCTAATGATATTCTTTATGACTGTCGTTGACATTACAAATCATGTTATTGATAAATTAAAAAAAAAAAAAAAAAAAATTTGAATTAATGGCCTCCAACAATTCCTCCTCTCATCGAGTCCCCCTCACCCAAATGATTATGTCGAGGTTCTCAGTGTTGTGAAGTTGAGTGTGTTCTTCGTGTGATGTTTTTAGAAGAAGGAGAAGTGTTTTGCTCGCAAGGCAAGGTTTTAAGATTCTCGTATGAATGTGGTCGCCTCCAAGTCTTGCTTAAAGAACGAGAAGAATGTCTTGTTTTCAAGCCATGTGGACGTCGAGTCTCCGGCTTGTTTAGACCATGGTTTTGATTTGGACGAGGTTGTTAGTTTGAATACGAGAGATGTTTAATCGGATGTGGTATGCTACGTTTAGATGTTATGTCAGGTGAATCGGTTAAGTTTGCTAAGGTTGAAGAAAAGGTAATCAGTTCTAAAGGTAAATGCAAGAAATTCGGGCTTCCGAACTTGAGAGGCTTACTAAGTTCATGCGGGCATGAAAAGACGTTGATGATGTTCAGTCCACCAAATTATGGGTGCTTTCCTCCTTAATTAAAGTTGTTCTTCCTAGTATCTTTTTTCCAGCTTGCTTGTTTGTCATTGTCTTGCATTATTTGGTCTCCTTTTTTTAACAACCGTTAGAAGTCCTTAACGGGCCCACCAGAAGTGAAGCCACTTCCCGATCATTTATGTGCCACGTGTCAGGAGGAAATCACGGTACACCCACCCATAAGGTAACATGGTCAACTAGAGAAACCCCCCCCCCCCCCCACCCCCCCCCCCCCCCCCCCCCCCCAAAGGTTCGAACGCATGGCATGTCACAACCTCTAAACCCGGATATTCAGGGTACCTTTGAGTTAAGCGCACAAGCGGTAATTCTACAAGAGTAATGACCTAAGCAGGATATTAACCCATGACCTCAAGGCTTGAAGGACTCCTTGATACTGCTAGGTCAAAGACCTTTTAGTGTTTGGTCTCTTTTATTTTTGATAAAAGATGTTCTATTTAAGTTGTTTGTTTTATCAAAAGGAAAAAAAAAAAAAAAAAAAATATTACAAGTGACCTATCAAGGAATAAAATTACATAAAAGCATTTTAATCCATATATGGTTTTTTTATTACATGTTAAGAAAATAAAGAGACGAAATTAATTTCTTAGTTATTACCTATATTACTCGTGAGTGAAAGAACTCATAGACGTATTCAATTTTAGGGTGAATACTTTTAGTTTAAGAAAACCTTAATAAAGATTAATATTCACGGTGCTGAAATGAAAAAAAAATTTCGACTGCTGTGAAAGATATTTGAAGGGTTTGTTTGCTTTTTTGTGGTTATGCATTTCTTGGATTTACTCGAGTTGGAGATGGCTCCTAATTTCTTGCAGTTGTTTTCGTTTGCATTTTGTACTAGTTTCATTTGTTTTCCCATTTTTGTTTAGCTCGAGTTCTTGTTTTGGGTTGAGTTCGTTTTGTTCTTCATCGTTTTATTCAAAGTTTTTTTTCACAAGAAAAAAAGGAAAAAGAAAAAAGGAAAAGAAAATCATACTGTTTGCAGTTGATGTATTACATTTGTTAAGACAAGATCTATAACAAATTTGTAGATTAATCATCCATTAGTTTGGTACATGAAGTAGTATACCCAGAGAATGCACCAAATCCTCTTGAACATACCCTAAAACAAAATACAAACAACTTGTCCATCGTGCACTAACAATTGTACATTGCACCAAAGAATATAAATCATCATTATTCGATACATAACCATCTTCAAGTTTCAACAGAAGACTGTAACAGGGCATCCACATTACAACTCGAATACCAGTTCCTTAAAACTTTCAAATACAGCTTACCATTTTATTTCATATAACTGTTTCAAGAGCCAGACATGTATGTGTAACGTGTTTGGGCTCCAACCAAAAGCTCAATAAGTTTTGCTGCAAAAACAAGACAACGAAAGGGGGTTATATAACAAGAACACATACAAACAGATTATAGAAAGGGCAGGGTTTTTGGTTACAGTAAATAGTTACTCGTACTAAAGTATCAGAATAACCAATTTAGCCTCAACTCAGGGTTTTGGGGGACGAGTCGATCGGGACCTTGGAGGGACGAGTCGGGGACGAGAGGAGGATGAGTCTAAGCGTTGACCAACGCTGACTTTTAGTAATAAATAAATTAAACATATCTATATTACACACAAATATATTAAACATAAAATACTAAGATTTCAAACATAGATATATTGCACAAAGTCTATATTTAAAAGTATTAAATCTTTAAACAACTTTGACTTTGACTGACTCAGACCCGACTTTGACCTGATTTTTTAGGGTTGACCGACTTTTTAGGCGTTTTGGCAAAATGGGATGGGTTAGTATAAACTGACCTGCAAGAAACCCGACAATGGGGACATGCTCCAACGTTTTCTCGGTACTTACCAATTTTTGCCTGCAAAGGAGGGAAAAAAAAAAATAAATAAATAAAATAAAAAAAAAATTGAGTCTAGTTTTTCATCTTCGCAAATGACTTAATGTATAAAAAATGAGGTCATAAACTGTACCGTGTGTATCTGCTGAAACATGGATCTCTCATGAGGTAAAATGCCAACAACAATTTGCGTCGTCTTAACTGCATTCAATCAATTATATATAATAAATTATAAATTATATATACATATATTTAATTATTTCACCATTAACAATTTTTCAACAATTTTCATACCTCATCCTTCTCGGGATCAGATAGACGATGCTGCCGATCTTTGATCAACAATGATGTTGATGATGTCATCCCAATGAGGTCAATGGTCAAAGACGTGAACCAAGGAAGCCATGATCGGGACCCATATTTTCTTATTAACAAAACATAAATCAACGGTCTTGCAATAAACATTACCTCGCCCAATAATAATAATCCCCCGGGAACACCTTTTTCGGACAAGAAACTCAATAGCGTAGGTTTCTTTATATTTGTTTCTGTAACCACATAATGATAAATTCGACATTTTCATTTAATTAATTAAAAAAAATGAGTTTTTAGTTACCTGGAAGCTCGATCATAGCACGTTGATGATGTTCAGGCCCGAGAAACCACATTGGATTCGAAAGAATTCTAGCGTTTTCGCCGAACCTACTCATTGCAGTAAGAGCCCGTCCTTCAGGAGTGAAATTACCGTTTCGTCCCTGTTGTGATAAAGGTCTACGCGTGAGTTGTTGGTTTGCATCGCTTGGATTTTTTCCATCGTTTACTGTCTCCCCTCCATGTAATAGCATCTTGTACCCACTATTACGTAGTAAAGCTAGTCTAGCTAGTACCCTGATATTGGTTCAGTCATACTTTACAGAGTCAATGTTGACATAATAAAGTCAAACAGTCAGCTTTTCAGCTATATAATTTTATATAAATTCTCATGAGATTCGAGCAAACATTGATAACAGATAAGAATTAAGATCATGCAGGAACAACTACTCATAGACATATTCTGATGATATAGATATGAAGGAATACATATCAACTCTATAGCTTGAAAGAGCTGGTCAAACGTTGACTTTTTGGGGGATGAAAATTCCCGAAAGAACAATAGTTTACTCAAAGGTCAACTGTTGACTCTTAAAGAACAACAGTTGACTCTTAAATGATAAGATTCTGATGCTATAATCACCAGCTTTGAGCCCCAAAAGAACAATAGTTGACTCTTAAAAGTCAACTGTTGCCTGTAACAGGGAAGAAAGGTGTATAAAAGAAGAAAATGATTAATAAAAAAGTAACGCTTACTTTGTGGCTTCTGTAACAGCGATGAAATTCCATTTATTATCGTCACCGTATAAATGTTGTGCCACAACTTCAACCAAAGTTTCCAAGTCTTTCAACAAATTCAAACACAAAGAGTACGGAAACGAAGAAGCTTCCGGATGTCTTGTGTGCATTTGGTATGGAGCTGCTGGAGTCGTTTCGATTATATGTTCGTTGACAGCTGTCACTATACCCAATATAGACGTTACTGCAAAACGTTATATAACATGTTACAAAGAATACACCGAGTTTTATTGGTCTACTCAAAAATATGTATGTCAAAAGAGTTACTGTTAAAGATGATAGAAATATTTTTCTTCAAGCAGTAAAGTTTTATATTTACTTGAAGAGATGTAATTTTTTTTGGTGTAAAAAAGAAGTCAAATGTTACCAAAATATCAAAAAAACCTGCTTCTGGTACGATTTCTGATTCAGAGAATCTCTCTGGAAGAAGCCATGTTAATCCCTGAACATTAAATACACATCATTAGGAAGCTGATGTTCAAAAATTAATTAAATTAAAATTTAAAAAATAGATATATATCAAGATCTTAATGGGTTTCAATGATATTTCAAACTCTTAGCAACATAGCTTTGTTCAAGAGCCTAACCTTTGGTCAAACAGTTGGCCTCCCAAAGAGGCTCGTCAAACACTCAAACTGTTGGCTTCCCAAATAATTCGTTTAGGGAACCAAATTCAGCATTTTACATTTTTTTTCTTTCTCTAAAGATCATAATGCATGAACTATTTCCTCTTATTTGACAGATATTGTGACATTAGTGAATTCTGTCACTCACGAGTAATATTGGTAATAATTGTGAGTTTGTGACGTTAATTTCATCTTTTTGATTTTTTTCCCCCCCTTAATTATAGCAACTGCTATTCGTATAAACTAGAACTAGCATTTCATCTATAGCAGCGTACCATTGTGAACAATCATATCATTTCACAAAACTAATCACTTCCTATAAACACCTGATTAAAGGAATCAAAATCAATGAAGTTACACCTTAATACTATGTTTTATACGAGTAACAGCTTAAACCCAAAATTAAAGCGGTTCTGGATATCTCTAATTTGGATCAACACCAAGCATCATGACACAATAAGCCAAAACCAATAACACGGTATTGTTTTATCTTTCAGACACAAGGTTATCAGTCATACAAATTAGCATCCAAATTTCTAAAGCTCACCAGGTACTCTAAGACAAATTTTGTCAACCAAATTAACACTAAATACATTTGACCACTAAATTTCAGTTAACCTAAATCCACTGACACGATTGTACACAAGACTACAGATTGTGTTTGTGAAAAGACAACTAAACTACCATTAGCAACCAATACAAAAATTTTAAAGAGCAACTACTCCTTCTTGCTAGAAGGCATACAATTTCAACTTTTATAGTTAACAAGGTCTTTCCATCAACTAAATCTTGGTAGTATTAATTAGTGCAAATCTATAGCACAAGTTTAACATACAGTCATTATACAAAACATAATAACAACAAGGGTGTTCCAATTTAAGTGATTAATGTGACTTCAAGAAAATAACAAGAAACTATATGAAATCAAATCTGTCAAACAATTTTTGAAGTGTAAATCCAAGTCCTAACACCAATCTAATTCCAAAATTATAAAATTAACAATCAATAATAATGATTTGTAACAAGTTAGGAGCTTGACAAGAATTAAGAGTGAGGGGACATACATTAGCAAGAGACTCTAAAGAATGAACATACTCCTTGTTCCTCCGAACCCATCTCTTATAAGCTTCCATATATAAACTGAACTATGATATGATTCAAAACCCTCACTCTTTGACCGAAATAAATACACAATTTCTGGCTCAAATTTTTTATGGGCTTTTTCCCCAAATTAACAATTAAGTCAAAAATTCAAAACTTTTGTGAATCTTTGGTAATTTAATCGAGTTTGTTGAATCTTTGGTAAACAAACTCACAAAAGTCGGAATCTTTGTGACTGTTTGGTCAATTTGGATCAAACTCACTACGAAAATCAAACACTTGTGGGTGATTTTATATATTATACGCAATTAAATGAATTGATTTATGACGTATGCATAAGAAAGCTGGAAGAAGCATTGAAATGATAAACCAACAAAGGTTAGCCGGAAAATGTGGATTTTGGATATAAGTTTGGTAACTAATATATCTATCAGATATAATAGGTTGAATTGTTTGTTTAACATGTATTTATATGTATAAAATATAGCCCGAAATATTTAGTGTTTTTAACGATTTTCGTTTTGCGCGTAGTTAGTCCCGTTGTGTTCATTAGATTTTTTCGAGTTGAACGGTGATCTCGGAAAAATTTAACTCACACCGAGCGAGAAGATATGATCCGTTAAAAATTCGGGTGAAATTAGTTTTTTTTATGTTAATAAAATTATATATTTACGCTTTCTACCCCTGAAAAAGTGTAAAGTTAAGGAGCCGTTGTGTAAATTAAGCCGAATTTGAAGGGTCGTTTGTAGTGTGAACGCAAACTCAAATCGACAATCCAAAATAACTGAAACGGCGATTTTCGGCGCGTGTTTTAGTATATATGATTAATAATAATTAATTAATAATAATTAATTAATTAATAATAATGATTAATAATTAAGCTGTCGGTGCATGCTATTTGTTTACTCCGTACATGTTTTGTTTTTTTTTTTCATGGTTGGTACATCTGTTTTGCTTAAGTTTTATGATTGATATCTCATGGTAATGTTTATTAAGTTTTGACTTTTTTTACTTCGTTGGTCCCTATATTATACCTCATATTGCTAACGTTACTCGGGTTACTTTCTTGCCTTTAAAATTCTTTTGTTATCAAAAGGGAGATGATAATTCCAACACCAATATTACTTCTTCCACCATTATTTCAAGTCTTTTGCCCAAAATATTCCTTAATAAATTAGAACAAAAAGTTTTAAAAATTTTATGTAAGCCTTTCATTAAGGGTACTATAGGAATTTTAGGTGGAACAAGTAATTTTCATGTTGGAAATATCAATTCCCTTATCAAAATGTTGTTATCCGCATCTCTCCGTCTAGATTTCGTTAAAAAGTTCATTTAACCCTCAACATGTGCCTTGCATGTGAGGGTAAATTCGTCTTTTTAACCTCCTTCACTGATCACGAGCTTTATAAATTAGGATACTTATTGTCATTTATGTTTTTCATGATTATGAAATATGGCAAATGGATGTCAAAATCGCTGTCCTAAATGGCGACCTAAGCGAGGACGTATATATGGTTTAGCCGGAAGGTTTGTGAATCCTAAGCATCCTTAAAATATGCAAGCTTCAGAAATCCATTAATGGATTAAGGAAAGCATCTAGGAGCTTGAATCTTAATTTTGATGAGAAATCAAAGTGTTTGGTTTTTCTGAAAATCAAGATGAGCCATGTTTACATTAGAGCTAGTGGGAGCAAAGTAATCTCTTTGATCTTGTATGTTGATGTCATACTACTTATTAGAAATAACATTCCGGCTTGCAAGATGTCAAGTTTTGGCTTGAAAATGTTATTCCATGAAGAATCTTGGAGAAGCTACTTTCTTGGAATCAGAATTAGATCAAAATGGCTTTTTGATTTATATCAAAGTACATACATTATCTTGCAGAGATTTAGCATGCAACACTCCAAGCATGGAGCATTGTCGATGCAAAAGGGCATAACCTTGAGCAAGTCTCAAAGTCCTATCACATCTGATGAGATAAGACGGTTATAGGATCCATTATGTATGCCAAGGTATGTGATAAAATGATGTCTCGTTATTTTTGAGTTTGACGAGTCGTTATCAACAAAATCAAGGTAAGAACATTGGATTTCTGTTAAGAACATTCTTAAGTATCTGCCAAGTACTAAAGATATGTTTTTGGTTTACGTTAGTTTGGAAGATGAGTTTAGTATTAAGTTTTATACTGATCAAGATGATTCTCGATCCAGTCACGTTGTTTCTTTGTCATGATGGGCAAGACAATTGATTAGAAGAGCTCTAAGAAGAGCACGGTTGAACAATCTACAACAAAACAAAAATAGAATACATTGTTGCCTGAAAAGCTACTCAGGAAGCCGTCAGGATAAGGAAGTTTGTTACGGAACTCAGAGTAGTACCTAACATTTAATCTTCTATAAAAGGTTTACTGTGATAGTTCGAGTGTTATATAATTTTGAAAGAATCACATGTACATAAAAGTATCTGACACATTCTTCGAAAGTTTGACTACATTTATGAAGTCGTTGAGAGGAATGAAATTAGTATTCGTAAGGTTCATACAGATGATATCGTGGCTGACCTGTTCACGAAGCCCTTGATGCACAACAGGCATGATGATCATGCTAGTAATATTGGACTTCGTTATGCTACTGATCTTTTGCATCTATAATTTAGTATTTGGATATTTCTGGAACATTAAACAGTTTTATCTTAATGAATTGAGATACTCGGTATGTGTGACAACCCGGAAATTTTTGACCAAATTTAAACTTTATCTTTAAATGATTTAACGTTTCCGACAGGATAAGCAAAGTCTATGAAGTTGAATCTCAAAATTTTAGAACTGTTTCATTACATTTGACTGCTCTAGACGATTCATGAACAATTATATGTATGTATATATATATATATATATATATATATATATATATATATATATATATATATATATATATATATATATATATATATATATATATATATATATATGTACAAGTAAAAACGACTTTCCTACAGTAAAACACTATTTGCTACAGTAAAATGACTTTGCTACAGTAAACACTATTTGCTACAGTAAAATGACTTTGCTACAGTAAACACTATTTGCTACAGTAAAACACTATTTGATGTCGACGAACTAGCAAACAAAAACGGATAAGGCGGCCATGCGATCGCATGGCAAAAACACTGAAAACTCATGCGATCGCATGAGGTACTGTAGCAGGCCACATACTATAAAAGCTCGGTTCATTCCTCCGAATTATTTATTATTATTATTATTATTATTATTATTATTATTATTATTATTATTATTATTATTAAGATTAATATTATTATTATTAATCTTATTATAATATTATTATTAGTAGTATATATACCTAAAATACTACGACGAGGTTATGAGCATGTCACCTTCAAAATGGGTTTTTGAGCGGGATAGAGCTAAGGAAATTATGGGTTATTGCCAAGGAGGTTATGGGTAATGTTCGGGGGTATATTTGTGAATCAAATCTAGTGTTTATCGTCTCCGTTACGTCTACGTACTTTCCTACAATATTGAATCTCAATATTTATACGTAAGCACTCATATTTTATCTTTTATATATTAATTGTGTATCCATGTCTAGTGCTCGAGTATATATATATTTATATATGCTTGTATGCTAAATTTCGACGTTAAACAGTTATAATGAATCACGAATTAAATACATATATTACTGGTAAAAAGTATATGATATACATGTTTTTGGAAAGCTGGCGAAAAATCAATAACTTTTCATTTAGATATCGAATAATTTCGATGAACGGATTAAAAGATATGATCAGCTGAATTATGATTGACGTTAATTGAAATTGCTTTTGAATCTACAATTAAGATTTAAACAACTCATTTACGAGATTGATAATTTGGATTTTTGAATATTACCAACCGAGTAAATGAATCCTTATATAAGGTACGTCTCGTTTTGTTAAACAACTGTCAAAATTGACTTTTTGAAACGACATTGGATAACTTTTGTATGTCGATCTCGAGCATTAGGATTGTGATACACTATAACCTGACCTAGCTTGATAGACGTTTATTGACCAACATATGTTCTCTAGGTTGAGATCTACGATTATTTGGTAATCCGAGTTTCGATCACATTTTGGTGAACGACTTTATATGCTGCTAAGGTGAGTTTCATTGATCCCTTTTTAATTGCTTTTGCAATCTATATTTTTGGGCTGAGAATACATGCACTTTATTTTAAACGCAATGGATACAAGTATATACTAAATTCTACACTGAGTTTGAACCGAAAATTCCTTAGCTTTGGTAACTAGTAACTGCCAGTTATAAGAACTGGTGGGTGCGAGTAGTAGTATATGGATCCATTGGGCTTGATATCCCCGTCCGAGATAGAGCACTAGCCTTTTAACGGATGTATGCTATTTGAGAAGCGTACACATTGGTTTGCGTGTATTATTAAGACGATTATACAAAGGGTACAAATTATATATACGTTAAAGTTTAGTTATCAGGGTGCTCAATTTTGTAGAATATTTTGATAAACGTTTCTGGATGAAACAACTGAAATCTTGTGATCCACCTTTATATACAGATTATACGAAACATTAAAACTATGAACTCACCAACCTTTGTGTTGACACTTGTTAGCATGTTTATTCTCAGGTTCCCTAGAAGTCTTCCGCTGTTTGATTATATGTTACACAAGCTATGTGCATGGAGTCTTACATGGCATATTTTTTCAAGGAAACGTTGCATTTACCAAATCATCACCATGTATCTTATTTTGACTGCATTGTCAACGGAAGTACTATTGTAAATTATTATTTATGGTGATTGTCTATATGTAGAAATCATCAGATGTCGAAAACCTTTGATTTTAATATTCATTTATGGTGTGCCTTTTCAAAAGAATGCAATGTTTACAAAACGTATCATATAGAGGTCAAATACCTCGCAATGAAATCGATGAATGACGTGTTCATCCATATGGATTTGGAGCGATCGTCACAGTTGGTATCAGAGCGTTGGTCCTAGAGAACCAGGTCTTGCATGAGTGTGTCTAACTGATAGTTGTTAGGATGCATTAGTAAGTCTGGACTTCGACTGTGTCTGCATGTTAAAAGTTTTGCTTATTATTTCTTGTCGGAAATTACATGTTTATCATTCTTAAGTCTAGACACGTTTTCCTGCATTTATTGCATAAATAGTGTATAGACAAAAATTCATATCTTAGCGTTTCTGTTACTGTAAACTTTTCCTGACATCTTCCGAAAATTCCTCCGTGATTTATGGAATTTTGGTATTATATATACATATGTAAATTATGTATTGAAGAGTACCAATCTAAATTCTATAATCTATTTCATATCAAAAATCATCTCTCTAATTATACAAGATGGATCCCGTATCTAGTTCAAATTCCTTAAACTCCGACAGCTATTCCGATATAGATATTCACCTGAATTTCGAAGACAGTGTAACCAGAATGGATCAACCAATCAGCCATCATCTATTCTGGATGAATTGGGGATGGGTTCGTAGCCTACTTAATTATTGGAGACAAGAAGAAGACGATCCCTTCCATCCACCACATTTGAAATGTCCCGTTCTTATTGATTAAAAACATTCCATATTAATTGATTTCGTTGCGAGGTTTTGACCTCTATATGAGACGTTTTTCAAAGACTGCATTCATTTTAAAACAAACCATAACCTTTATTTCATCAATAAAGGTTTAAAAAGCTTTACGTAGATTATCAAATAATGATAATCTAAAATATCCTGTTTACACACGACCATTACATAATGGTTTACAATACAAATATGTTACAACAAAATAAGTTTCTTGAATGCAGTTTTTACACAATATCATACAAGCATGGACTCCAAATCTCGTCCTTATTTAAGTATGCGACAGCGGAATCTTTTAATAATCACCTGAGAATAAACATGCTTAAAACGTCAACAAAAATGTTGGTGAGTTATAGGTTTAACCTATATATATCAAATCATAATAATAGACCACAAGATTTCATATTTCAATACACATCCCATACATAGAGATAAAAATCATTCATATGGTGAACACCTGGTAACTGACATTAACAAGATGCATATATAAGAATATCCCCATCATTCCGGGACACCCTTCGGATATGATATAAATTTCGAAGTACTAAAGCATCCGGTACTTTGGATGGGGTTTGTTAGGCCCAATAGATCTATCTTTAGGATTCGCGTCAATTAGGGTGTCTGTTCCCTAATTCTTAGATTACCAGACTTAATAAAAAGGGGCATATTCGATTTCGATAATTCATCCATAGAATGTAATTTCACGTACTTGTGTCTATTTTGTAAATCATTTATAAAACCTGCATGTATTCTCATCCCAAAAATATTAGATTTTAAAAGTGGGACTATAACTCACTTTCACGGATTTTTACTTCGTCGGGAAGTAAGACTTGGCCACTGGTTGATTCACGAACCTATAACAATATATACATATATATCAAAGTATGTTCAAAATATATTTACAACACTTTTAATATATTTTGATGTTTTAAGTTTATTAAGTCAGCTGTCCTCGTTAGTAACCTACAACTAGTTGTCCACAGTTAGATGTACAGAAATAAATCGATAAATATTATCTTGAATCAATCCACGACCCAGTGTATACGTATCTCAATATTGATCACAACTCAAACTATATATATTTTGGAATCAACCTCAACCTTGTATAGCTAACTCCAACATTCACATATAGAGTGTCTATGGTTGTTCCGAAATATATATAGATGTGTCGACATGATAGGTCGAAACATTGTATAGGTGTCTATGGTATCTCAAGATTACATAATATACAATACAAGTTGATTAAGTTATGGATGGAATAGATTTGTTACCAATTTTCACGTAGCTAAAATGAGAAAAATTATCCAATCTTGTTTTACCCATAACTTCTTCATTTTAAATCCATTTTGAGTGAATCAAATTGCTATGGTTTCATATTAAACTTTATTTTATGAATCTAAAAAGAAAAGTATAGGTTTATAGTCGGAAAAATAAGTTACAAGTCGTTTTTGTAAAGGTAGTCATTTCAGTCGAAAGAACGACGTCTAGATGACCATTTTAGAAAACATACTTCCACTTTGAGTTTAACCATAATTTTTGGATATAGTTTCATGTTCATAATAAAAATAATTTTCTCAGAATAAAAACTTTTAAATCAAAGTTTATCATAGTTTTTAATTAACTAACCCAAAACAGCCCGCGGTGTTACTACGACGGCGTAAATCCGGTTTTACGGTGTTTTTCGTGTCTCCAGGTTTTAAATCATTAAGTTAGCATATCATATAGATATAGAACATGTGTTTAGTTGATTTTAAAAGTCAAGTTAGAAGGATTAACTTTTGTTTGCGAACAAGTTTAGAATTAACTAAACTATGTTCTAGTGATTACAAGTTTAAACCTTCGAATAAGATAGCTTTATATGTATGAATCGAATGATGTTATGAACATCATTACTACCTTAATTTCCTTGGATAAACCTACTGGAAAATAGAAAAATGGATCTAGCTTCAACGGATCCTTGGATGGCTCGAAGTTCTTGAAGCAGAATCATGACACGAAAACAAGTTCAAGTAAGATCATCACTTGAAATAAGATTGTTATAGTTATAGAAATTGAACCAAAGTTTGAATATGATTATTACCCTGTATTAGAATGATAACCTACTGTAAGAAACAAAGATTTCTTGAGGTTGGATGATCACCTTACAAGATTGGAAGTGAGCTAGCAAACTTGAAAGTATTCTTGATCTTATGTAACTAGAACTTGTAGAATATATGAAGAACACTTAGAACTTGAAGATAGAACTTGAGAGAGATCAATTAGATGAAGAAAATTGAAGAATGAAAGTGTTTGTAGGTGTTTTTGGTCGTTGGTGTATGGATTAGATATAAAGGATATGTAATTTTGTTTTCATGTAAATAAGTCATGAATGATTACTCATATTTTTGTAATTTTATGAGATATTTTATGCTAGTTGCCAAATGATGGTTCCCACATGTGTTAGGTGACTCACATGGGCTGCTAAGAGCTGATCATTGGAGTGTATATACCAATAGTACATACATCTAAAAGCTGTGTATTGTACGAGTACGAATACGGGTGCATACGAGTAGAATTGTTGATGAAACTGAACGAGGATGTAATTGTAAGCATTTTTGTTAAGTAGAAGTATTTTGATAAGTGTATTGAAGTCTTTCAAAAGTGTATAAATACATATTAAAACACTATATGTATATACATTTTAACTGAGTCGTTAAGTCATTGTTAGTCGTTACATGTAAGTGTTGTTTTGAAACCTTTAGGTTAACGATCTTGTTAAATGTTGTTAACCCAATGTTTATAATATCAAATGAGATTTTAAATTATTATATTATCATGATATTATCATGTATGAATATCTCTTAATATGATATATATACATTAAATGTCTTTACAACGATAATCGTTACATATATGTCTCGTTTAAAAATCATTAAGTTAGTAGTCTTGTTTTTACATATGTAGTTCATTGTTAATATACTTAATAATATGTTTACTTATCATAGTATCATTTTAACTATATATATATCCATATATATGTCATCATATAGTTTTTACAAGTTTTAACGTTCGTGAATCACCGGTCAACTTGGGTGGTCAATTGTCTATATGAAACATATTTCAATTAATCAAGTCTTAACAAGTTTGATTGCTTAACTTGTTGGAAACATTTAATCATGTAAATATCAATCTCAATTAATATATATAAACATGGAAAAGTTCGGGTCACTACAGTACCTACCCGTTAAATAAATTTCGTCCCGAAATTTTAAGCTGTTGAAGGTGTTGACGAATCTTCTGGAAATAGATGCGGGTATTTCTTCTTCATCTGATCTTCACGCTCCCAGGTGAACTCGGGTCCTCTACGAGCATTCCATCGAACCTTAACAATTGGTATCTTGTTTTGCTTAAGTCTTTTAACCTCACGATCCATTATTTCGACGGGTTCTTCGATGAATTGAAGTTTTTCGTTGATTTGGATTTCATCTAACGGAATAGTGAGATCTTCTTTAGCAAAACATTTCTTCAAATTCGAGACGTGGAAAGTGTTATGTACAGCCGCAAGTTGTTGAGGTAACTCAAGTCGGTAAGCTACTGGTCTGACACGATCAATAATCTTGAATGGTCCAATATACCTTGGATTTAATTTCCCTCGTTTACCAAATCTGTAGCGACCCGACCAAATCATGTTTGACGGCGCCGTCTACTTAGGTCCCGTTACGTGGTCATAAGTCTTTAAGACAAAGTTTGACCAAAATATGTCGCCTTCATTTCAAAATAAAGATTGTTCCCAAAAGTTTACAAGAATTGTTCAACCAATAGTTAAGTTACAACGTTATAATACGAATGAAATCTAGGCGACACGGTTTAAAGTAAAGTCAAAAGACGCTCCATGAAATGCACATATACTCGACATCCAATGCAAGTATCAAATAATGAGCGGAAGCATGTATCATGTATCGTTCAAGGACCTGAGAAAAACATAGAAATCTGTCAACGAAAACGTTGGTGAAATCATAGGTTTAAGTAAGTAAGTACAAGTGAACCACAAGATTTGCATCAATGAATAATAGTAATACATTCCAAAAGTTTGTTTCACGAGCACCCAATTATCAATGCTTAACATTTCCTTCCATTGAACCCCATCACTTAGTGCTAGAACATACACTGTTTCTCGAAAATATATTTCATTCGTAAACGGTAGCGAACCGTTTGAATGAGGGTTTGTCAAACCCATATGGATCCATACAACATAATTTCTCGCTTACACCCGGCAAGTGTAACTAATGATAATCGAATTGAGGATTTTGTTCTAAACTCGTATGTAGAATGTTTGTTTTCCTGTACTTGTGTTCACTTAGTAAAGAAATGTTTATGTTTTCTCATCCCAAATGTAAGTTCAAAAAGAGTAAAAGTGGGACTATGATCTCACCTTGAGTGCACGAGTAGTAAAGTACTTCGACAAGTAAACGTGTGCAAAGAACAATGCTAGTCTTGACCTAAACAATAGGTTTGTATCAATAACGGTAAACACAATAGGTCAAAGATGTTCAATTAGTCCTATGGCTCGTTAAGACTCGATCATAATAGCATGTGAATCAAATTGTCATGTTTCATGCAAGGTACAAGTATAAAAACATGTTAGAACGATTGCACAATTATTTGGTTAAGTTTGATTAAAAGTCAACTTGGTCGGGTCAAAGTCAACAGAAAAGTCAACGGGGTCGGGTTGGATATCCGACAATTTTTCTAAGTTATATAATCATATATGAGCATGTTGGCCAAGTTTCATGTTAATCGGAGGTCCGTAGCATAGCAAACATTTTCATGTCAAATGACCAAGGCAAACAGCCAGTTTTAGCCAAATGGGACGGCGTCCCAAATGGCTAGACGGCGTCTCGATTAAAAGAGTGGGACGGCGTCCCCAATTCCTAGACGGCGTCTAGGTTAGAAAAGTGGGACGTCGTCCTGGGTATCTGGACGGCGTCCTGAGGTGTTTCCAGGCCCTGGTTGCTGAAACTCCTAAGTGCACGAATCAAAACTCAACCCAACACAATTTACAAACCGCAAACATTCAAGGCATGCATTTTATATCACCGGAAAGGTATTTTGACAAGGAACGCAACTATGCACTTTTTATCAATCAAACTTTCATTTACAACAACCAAAAACCGCAATCAATGCTCCTCATTCAATGCATACAAGTCATAAACGCCATTTAATGATTCGATAGCCAAATTACATGAACAATATGCCGTTTCGAAGGTAATTAAGCATACAACACAACCTAACACTTACAATTAACATTTCATGTCATTTAATGCATCAAAAATCCATTCCTAGTTCATGAAACCCTAACCAAAAATCACCAAATTTCATAATCAAGTTTAAGAGGTTTCTTAGATCAATCTTTACATCCAAATGAAGCTAATGATACTAGTAATACAATTAGAACACGAACTTTTAACATCTAACAACATATGATCATCCAAAATTCAAGAACAACACACCAAAATTCAAGTTCATGCTAGTTACACTAAAACAACGAGATCGAGCATACAAATTACATACACGACATCACAATGAGCCATAGACACTAACTAACACCATTTCAAGTCAAAAACACGAATTTAGAGAAATCTAGAGTTTTAGAAATGTTACCCAAACGAGATGAAGTTGGTACCAAAATGAAGAGGATGAAGAGAGGATCACGAATATGTAATTTATTTTGTTGTAAGCCTCCTAGATCGGATTTAGATGATGATTGAATGAATTTTGTAAATGGGTGTGTGTTCTTGCTAGAGAGAAAGAGAGAGATGGAGATGATAATGAATGGGTGAAAGGGGTTTGACCCTTTGACCTAGTCAAGGGTTTGATCCCTTGTCAAGTTTAGTCCCTCAACTTTCGTTCGGGTGCGGGAATTACCTAAACGAGATAATTTAAAACGCGTATCAACAGGAGATGTTATAAACATATAACGGACTTTATATTAGTATAACGGAAAAGTAAACGGAAAAAAGGCGGGATGTTACATTACCTACTCCTTAAAACAAATTTCGTCCCGAAATTTAAGTAGGCGTAGTAGCCGTTGTTTCTTCCTCGAGATCTTGCGTTTCCGAATTCACGAATAGATGAGGATACTTCCTTTGCATTTGATCTTGTCTTTCCCAAGTAAACTCGGGTCCTCTTTTGGCATTCCAACGAACCTTGACAATCGGGATTCGGCTTTGTTTCAATGTCTTGACGGAGGTGTCCACAATTTCAACCGGTTCCTCCACAAAATGAAGTTTGTCATCAATAGTAAGTTCTTCGAGAGGGATGACGATATCGGGTTCGGCAAGACACTTTTTCAAGTTAGATACATGGAAGGTAGGATGAACGGAGTTCAATTGAGGCGGAAGATCTAAACGATAAGCAACGGTTCCAATACGCTCCAAGATTTCGAAAGGACCAATATACCGCGGATTTAGCTTCCCGCGTTTCCCAAAACGGATTACACCTTTCCAAGGCGCGACTTTTAACATTACTCGGTCACCGACTTGAAATTCAAGATCGTTGCGTCGTTTGTCGGTATAGCTCTTTTGACGACTTCGGGCCGTCCTAAGCCTATCTCGGATTTGAACGATTTTCTCGGTTGTTTCGTGAATGAGTTCGGGTCCGGTGATTTGCACGTCGCCTACCTCGGCCCAACAAAGAGGTGAACGACATTTGCGGCCATATAGCGCTTCAAAAGGTGCGGCTTTAATACTCGCGTGATAACTATTGTTGTAAGAGAACTCGGCGAGAGGTAAGTGCTTGTCCCAAGCTTTTCCGAAATCAACCACGCAAGCTCGTAACATGTCCTCTAAGGTTTGAATTGTATGTTCGCTTTGTCCATCGATTTGAGGATGATATGCGGTGCTCATGTCTAAACGCGTTCCCAACGCTTCTTGCAATGTACGCCAAAATCTAGAAACGAAACGGCCATCTCGGTCAGAGATAATCGATAAAGGTACACCGTGTCGGGCTACGATCTCCTTAATGTAAAGTTGTGCAAGTTTCTCCATTTTGTCCGTTTCTTTCATGGCAAGGAAGTGTGCGGATTTGGTGAGACGGTCAACAATAACCCAAATGGTATCATAACCGCCCGTCGTTTTTGGTAGCTTGGTGATAAAATCCATCGTTATCCTTTTCCACTTCCATTGCGGGATCTCGGGTTGTTGAAGTAATCCGGACGGTCTTTGGTGTTCGGCTTTGACTTTGGAACATGTCAAACACTTGGAAACATAAGTAGCTACGTCCCTTTTGATGTTCGGCCACCAATATAGTTGTTTAAGGTCGTGGTACATCTTATTGGCACCGGGGTGAATCGAGTATCGTGACTTATGGGCTTCATCTAAAATAAGGCTTCGTAGATCCCCATAACTAGGCACCCAAATTCTTCCGGCGAAATATCGGAGTCCGGTTTCTTTAACTTCGAATCGAGGGGTGAGGACGTTCAAGTGTTAGAGAGAGATGTTTTCATCCTTGAGAGCCTCATCTTGGGCTACCCGAATTTGGCTATTAAGGTTGGTGTGAATGGTGATGTTTAAAGCTCGGACACGGAGAGGCACCGCTCTTTCTTTTCGACTTAAGGCATCGGCTACTACATTTGCCTTCCCGGGATGGTAACGAAGCTCGCAATCGTAATCGTTTAAGGTTTCAATCCACCTTCGTTGTCTCATGTTTAGTTGCTTTTGATCGAAAATGTGTTGAAGGCTTTTGTGATCGGTGAAGATAGTACTCTTGGTTCCATAAAGATAGTGTCTCCACATTTTAAGTGCAAAGACAACGGCTCCGAGTTCGAGATCATGTGTCGTATAGTTTCGTTCATGAATTTTGAGTTGTCGAGAAGCATAAGCAATGACTTTCGTTCGTTGCATCAATACACACCCAAAACCATGTTTTGAGGCATCGCAATATACAACAAAGTCATCATTGCCTTCGGGAAGTGACAAGATAGGAGCGGTGGTTAGCTTCGTTTTCAAGATTTGGAATGCGGATTCATGTTCGGTCGCCCAAATGAATTTCTTTCCCTTGTGAGTCAATGCGGTTAGAGGACGTGCAACCAAAGAGAAATTTTCGATGAATCTACGATAGTACCCGGCGAGACCCAAAAATTGACGAATGTGAGTAGGAGTAGTAGGAGTCTCCCATTTGCTAATGGCTTCGATTTTCGTTGGATCGACTTTAATACCTTGGTCACTTACAACATGACCAAGAAATTGAACTTCCTTTAACCAAAATTCACACTTGGAGAATTTGGCATAGAGTTGTTCTTGTCTTAAAAGTTCAAGCACAAGTCGGAGATGTTGTTCGTGCTCTTCTTCATTTTTAGAATAGATCAATATGTCATCGATGAACACAATAACGAATTTATCGAGATACGGTTTGCACACGCGGTTCATAAGATCCATGAACACCGCCGGTGCGTTAGTGAGACCAAATGGCATGACAAGGAATTCATAACTACCATAACGAGTTCGGAAAGCGGTTTTGGAGACATCTTCCCCCTTAACTCTTAATTGATGATAACCCGAGCGGAGATCGATTTTCGAATATACACAAGACCCTTGTAGTTGATCAAAGAGGTCATCGATGCGAGGAAGAGGATATCGGTTCTTAACCGTCAATTTATTTAGTTCACGATAATCAATGCACATTCGTAGGGATCCGTCTTTCTTTTTAACAAACAAAATCGGAGCGCCCCAAGGTGAATGGCTAGGTTGGATAAAACCACGGTCAAGTAGTTCTTGGATTTGACTTTGCAATTCTTGCATTTCGGATGGAGCGAGTCTATATGGTGCACGTGCTACGGGTGCGGCTCCCGGAATAAGATCGATTTGGAATTCAACCGGTCGATGAGGTGGAAGACCCGGCAATTCGTCGGGAAATACATCGAAAAAGTCACTAACAATTGGCACATCATCGATATGCTTCTCATCGGACTCGACTTTCTTAACGTGGGCAAGGATCGCAAAACAACCCTTACGGAGTAGTTTTCTAACTTTAAGGCACGAAACGAGGTTGAGTCTGGTGCAACTCTTATCGCCATAAACAATCAAAGGTTCACCATTCTCGATAGGAATTCGGATTGCGTTAAGATCACAAAGAATGTGAGATTTCGTTTTGACTAACCAATTCATACCGATTATTACATCAAAGATTCCTAGTTCCATGTGTATCAAATCAATTTCAAATTCCTTACCCAAAATGTTTATCGTACACCCCCGGTAATATGTGTTGGCACTTAATAGTTTCCCGTTAGCCACTTCAATGGTATAAGTGGTATCTAATGGAAGAGGTGGAGTGCTAAAAGAATGAGTCAAAGTCTTGGATGCAAAGCATTTATCGGCACCCGAATCGAATAAGCAAGAGACATAAGAATTGTTGAGAAGAAACGTACCCGTGACTAGTTCAGTGTCATCCCGGGCTTCCTCGGTGTTGATGTTGAAAGCTCGGCCGCGCGTATTGGGGTTATCTTTCTTCTTTGGGCATGCATTTCTATAATGACCCGTTTGGCCACATTCGTAACAAGTGCCTGTCTTTGGTGCATTGGGCCACTTTCGAGCGACGGGAGTGGCACTTTTACAATCGTTGGCCTTATGACCAATTCCTTGGCACCGATGGCAAATTAGCTTACTACATTCGCCAAAGTGATGTTTGTTGCATTTGTTGCAAAAAGGTAGATTCCCGGCATAACCCTTCTTGCCGTCGAAAGTGAAAGATTTCTTGGCAAAGTTGTTGTTGCTTGATTGGGAGGGTTCCCACTTTCTTTTGTTGCCGCCCGATTTATCCTCGGCCTTAGGTGCCGGAACTACGATTTCGTCAACCGTTTCAATTAGTTGGCGAGCCATGTTCATAGCGGCTTGATGAGTAGTGGGTTTGGATGACATCACCCCTTGTTTGATGCTTTTTGGAAGACCGAGCATGTAGAGCTCAATCCTTTGAGATTCGGGGTTAACAAGATTAGGACACATCAAGGATAGTTCGGCGAAGCGTTGATTATAAGCTTTAAGATCGTTTCCGACCGCTTTCAAAGCTCTTAGTTCTTCCTCAAGCTTTCGGGTTTCTTCGCGCGGAAAATATTCAACAATCATCTTTTCCTTTAGATCGGCCCAAGAGAGGGCATGAGCTTCATCGGTACCCACCGATTGAACATAGGTGTTCCACCATGTTAGAGCAATTCCGGAGAAAGTGTGAGTGGAGTATTTGACCTTGTCTTGGTCCCGACAACCGCTTATGCTAAAGACGGCTTCCGTTTGCTCAAACCATCGGGTGAGCACGACCGGTCCCCCGGTTCCATCAAAAGTGTGAGGTTTGCACCCCATGAAAGCTTTATAGGAGCATCCCTCGTTTGAGTTTCCGGCTCCATTGTTGTTGTTGTTGTTGTGGTTGTTGTGGTTGTTATTATTATTGTTGTTGGATGAGTGACCGGCCATGGCCGCATCTACGGCGGTGGCTATCATCCGTTCGAGAGCTTGTTCGGGAGTTTCATTGCGGCGTACACGACGAGGAGCCATTGTTCCTTCAAGACACAAGAATATCATTGATTAGTATTCTCAATAATACTAACCGTGATATAGAATAAAGATAAAGAGAAGTTTTTCCTCGACTCGCCTTAAATTCTTTATGTCATAATGTCGGAACGTTCATATGAGTCACCGTAATATAATCCCGGAAATTATATTACCCTGATTCATATGTGCATTCGACATCATTTCATATAGTCAAGGTGGCGTGTCAATCAAATTAAACAACGTGAGATTAAGATGAACTAAGAGTAGATATGAGTAGAAGCGTTCGAGTATAAATGCACAAGTAGTCAAGTAATTTCCTACTTCAAGTCTATATGCCGGTTGTAGTCTAGACTCACCAATGTACCCTATGACTCGGGGTCGACACCAATGAACTCTAAATCCCTACAACCAACGCTCTGATACCATCTGTAGCGACCCGACCAAATCATGTTTGACGGCGCCGTCTACTTAGGTCCCGTTACGTGGTCATAAGTCTTTAAGACAAAGTTTGACCAAAATATGTCGCCTTCATTTCAAAATAAAGATTGTTCCCAAAAGTTTACAAGAATTGTTCAACCAATAGTTAAGTTACAACGTTATAATACGAATGAAATCTAGGCGACACGGTTTAAAGTAAAGTCAAAAGACGCTCCATGAAATGCACATATACTCGACATCCAATGCAAGTATCAAATAATGAGCGGAAGCATGTATCATGTATCGTTCAAGGACCTGAGAAAAACATAGAAATCTGTCAACGAAAACGTTGGTGAAATCATAGGTTTAAGTAAGTAAGTACAAGTGAACCACAAGATTTGCATCAATGAATAATAGTAATACATTCCAAAAGTTTGTTTCACGAGCACCCAATTATCAATGCTTAACATTTCCTTCCATTGAACCCCATCACTTAGTGCTAGAACATACACTGTTTCTCGAAAATATATTTCATTCGTAAACGGTAGCGAACCGTTTGAATGAGGGTTTGTCAAACCCATATGGATCCATACAACATAAGTTCTCGCTTACACCCGGCAAGTGTAACTAATGATAATCGAATTGAGGATTTTGTTCTAAACTCGTATGTAGAATGTTTGTTTTCCTGTACTTGTGTTCACTTAGTAAAGAAATGTTTATGTTTTCTCATCCCAAATGTAAGTTCAAAAAGAGTAAAAGTGGGACTATGATCTCACCTTGAGTGCACGAGTAGTAAAGTACTTCGACAAGTAAACGTGTGCAAAGAACAATGCTAGTCTTGACCTAAACAATAGGTTTGTATCAATAACGGTAAACACAATAGGTCAAAGATGTTCAATTAGTCCTATGGCTCGTTAAGACTCGATCATAATAGCATGTGAATCAAATTGTCATGTTTCATGCAAGGTACAAGTATAAAAACATGTTAGAACGATTGCACAATTATTTGGTTAAGTTTGATTAAAAGTCAACTTGGTCGGGTCAAAGTCAACAGAAAAGTCAACGGGGTCGGGTTGGATATCCGACAATTTTTCTAAGTTATATAATCATATATGAGCATGTTGGCCAAGTTTCATGTTAATCGGAGGTCCGTAGCATAGCAAACATTTTCATGTCAAATGACCAAGGCAAACAGCCAGTTTTAGCCAAATGGGACGGCGTCCCAAATGGCTAGACGGCGTCTCGATTAAAAGAGTGGGACGGCGTCCCCAATTCCTAGACGGCGTCTAGGTTAGAAAAGTGGGACGTCGTCCTGGGTATCTGGACGGCGTCCTGAGGTGTTTCCAGGCCCTGGTTGCTGAAACTCCTAAGTGCACGAATCAAAACTCAACCCAACACAATTTACAAACCGCAAACATTCAAGGCATGCATTTTATATCACCGGAAAGGTATTTTGACAAGGAACGCAACTATGCACTTTTTATCAATCAAACTTTCATTTACAACAACCAAAAACCGCAATCAATGCTCCTCATTCAATGCATACAAGTCATAAACGCCATTTAATGATTCGATAGCCAAATTACATGAACAATATGCCGTTTCGAAGGTAATTAAGCATACAACACAACCTAACACTTACAATTAACATTTCATGTCATTTAATGCATCAAAAATCCATTCCTAGTTCATGAAACCCTAACCAAAAATCACCAAATTTCATAATCAAGTTTAAGAGGTTTCTTAGATCAATCTTTACATCCAAATGAAGCTAATGATACTAGTAATACAATTAGAACATGAACTTTTAACATCTAACAACATATGATCATCCAAAATTCAAGAACAACACACCAAAATTCAAGTTCATGCTAGTTACACTAAAACAACGAGATCGAGCATACAAATTACATACACGACATCACAATGAGCCATAGACACTAACTAACACCATTTCAAGTCAAAAACACGAATTTAGAGAAATCTAGAGTTTTAGAAATGTTACCCAAACGAGATGAAGTTGGTACCAAAATGAAGAGGATGAAGAGAGGATCACGAATATGTAATTTATTTTGTTGTAAGCCTCCTAGATCGGATTTAGATGATGATTGAATGAATTTTGTAAATGGGTGTGTGTTCTTGCTAGAGAGAAAGAGAGAGATGGAGATGATAATGAATGGGTGAAAGGGGTTTGACCCTTTGACCTAGTCAAGGGTTTGATCCCTTGTCAAGTTTAGTCCCTCAACTTTCGTTCGGGTGCGGGAATTACCTAAACGAGATAATTTAAAACGCGTATCAACAGGAGATGTTATAAACATATAACGGACTTTATATTAGTATAACGGAAAAGTAAACGGAAAAAAGGCGGGATGTTACAAAATCGAACAACACCTTTCCAAGGTTCAACTTTAAGCATGACCATCTCTTCAATTTCAAATTCTATATCTTTTCTTTTAATGTCAGCGTAGCTCTTTTGTCGACTTTGGGCAGTTTTCAACCGTTGTTGAATTTGGATGATCTTCTCGGTAGTTTCTTGTATAATCTCCGGACCCGTAATATGTTTATCCCCCACTTCACTCCAACAAATCGGAGACCTGCACTTTCTACCATAAAGTGCTTCAAACGGCGCCATCTCAATGCTTGAATGGTAGCTGTTGTTGTAGGAAAATTCTGCTAACGGCAGATGTCGATCCCAACTGTTTCCGAAATCAATAACACATGCTCGTAGCATGTCTTCAAGCGTTTGTATCGTACTTTCGCTCTGCCCATCAGTTTGTGGATGATAGGCAGTACTCATGTCTAGACGAGTTCCTAATGCTTGCTGTAATGTCTGCCAGAATCTTGAAATAAATCTACCATCCCTATCAGAGATAATAGAGATTGGTATTCCATGTCTGGAGACGACTTCCTTCAAATACAGTCTTGCTAACTTCTCCATCTTTTCATCTTCTCTTATTGGCAGGAAGTGTGCTGATTTGGTGAGACGATCAACTATTACCCAAATAGTATCAAAACCACTTGCAGTCCTTGGCAATTTAGTGATGAAATCCATGGTAATGTTTTCCCATTTCTATTCCGGGATTTCGGGTTGTTGAAGTAGACCTGATGGTTTCTGATGCTCAGCTTTGACCTTAGAACACGTCAAACATTCTCCTACGTATTTAGCAACATCGGCTTTCATACCCGGCCACCAAAAATGTTTCTTGAGATCCTTGTACATCTTCCCCGTTCCAGGATGTATTGAGTATCTGGTTTTATGAGCTTCTCTAAGTACCATTTCTCTCATATATCCAAATTTTGGTACCCAAATCCTTTCAGCCCTATACCGGGTTCCGTCTTCCCGAATATTAAGATGCTTCTCCGATCCTTTGGGTATTTCATCCTTTAAATTTCCCTCTTTTAAAACTCCTTGTTGCGCCTCCTTTATTTGAGTAGTAAGGTTATTATGAATCATTATATTCATAGATTTTACTCGAATGGGTTCTCTGTCCTTCCTGCTCAAGGCATCGGCTACCACATTTGCCTTCCCCGGGTGGTAACGAATCTCAAAGTCGTAATCATTCAATAATTCAATCCACCTATGCTGCCTCATATTTAGTTGTTTCTGATAAAATATGTGTTGAAGACTTTTGTGGTCGGTATATATAATACTTTTGACCCCATATAAGTAGTGCCTCCAAGTCTTTAATGCAAAAACAACCGCGCCTAATTACAAATCATGCATCGTATAATTTTGTTCGTGAATCTTCAATTGTCTAGACGCATAAGCAATCACCTTCGTTCGTTGCATTAATACACAACCGAGACCTTGCTTTGATGCGTCACAATAAATCACAAAATCATCATTCCCTTCAGGCAATGACAATATAGGTGCCGTAGTTAGCTTTTTCTTCAATAACTGAAACGCTTTCTCTTGTTCATCATTCCATTAAAATTTCTTCCCTTTATGCGTTAATACAGTCAAGGGTTTTGCTATTCTGGAAAAGTCTTGGATGAACCTTCTGTAGTAACCAGCTAGTCCTAAAAACTGGCGTATGTGTTTCGGAGTTTTCGGGGTTTCCCACTTTTTAACAGTTTCTATCTTTGCCGGATCCACCTTAATAACTTCTTTGTTCACTATGTGACCGAGGAATTGAACTTCTTCCAACTAAAATGCACACTTTGAAAACTTAGCGTACAATTCTTCCTTCATCAATACTTCTAACACCTTTCTCAAATGTTCACCGTGTTCTTGGTCATTCTTTGAGTAAATAAGTATGTCATCAATGAAAACAATGACAAACTTGTCAAGGTATGGTCCACACACTCGGTTCATAAGGTCCATGAACACAGCTGGTGCATTAGTTAAACTAAATGGCATGACCATAAACTCGTAATGACCGTAACGTGTTCTGAAAGCAGTCTTTGGAATATCATCTTCTTTCACCCGCATTTGATGATACCCGGAACGTAAGTCAATCTTTAAATAAACAGACGAGCCTTGTAGTTGATCAAATAAGTCGTCGATTCTCGGTAGTGGGTAGCAGTTCTTGATGGTAAGTTTGTTCAACTCTCGGTAGTCGATACACAACCGGAATGTACCATCTTTCTTCTTGACAAACAAAACAAGAGCTCCCCACGGTGATGTGCTTGGTTGAATGAAACCACGCTCTAAAAGTTATTGTAATTGGCTTTGCAGTTCTTTCATCTCGCTGGGTGTGAGTTTGTAAGGAGCACGAGCTATTGGTGCAGCTCCTGGTACAAGATCTATTTGAAATTCAACGGATCGATGTGGGGGTAATCCCGGTAATTCTTTCGGAAATACATCGGGAAATTCTTTTGCAATGGGAACATCATTGATGCTCTTTTCTTCAGTTTGTACTTTCTCGACGTGTGCTAGAACAGCATAGCAACCTTTTCTTATTAGTTTTTGTGCCTTCAAATTACTAATAAGATGTAGCTTCGTGTTGCCCTTTTCTCCGTACACCATTAAGGGTTTTCCTTTTTCTCGTATAATGCGAATTGCATTTTTGTAACAAACGATCTCTGCTTTCACTTCTTTCAACCAGTCCATACCGATTATCACATCAAAACTCCCTAACTCTACTGGTATCAAATCAATCTTAAATGTTTCGCTAACCAGTTTAATTTCTCGATTCCGACATATATTATCTGCTTAAATTAATTTACCATTTGCTAATTCGAGTAAAAATTTATTATCCAAAGGCGTCAATGGACAACTTAATTTAGCACAAAAATCTCTACTCATATAGCTTCTATCCGCACCCGAATCAAATAAAACGTAAGCAGATTTATTGTCAATAAGAAACGTACCCGTAACCAGCTCCAGATCTTCCTGTGCCTCTGCCGCATTAATATTGAAAACTCTTCCGCAGCCTTGTCCATTCGTGTTCTCCTGGTTCGGGCAATTTCTAATAATGTGGCTCAGTTTTCCACATTTATAACAAACTACATTGGCATAACTTGCTCCGACACTACTTGCTCCGCCATTACTCGTTCCGACACCATTTGTTCCTTTCGTTCTATTAACCCCTGGTCCGTAGACCTCACACTTCGCCGCGCTATGACCATTTCTTTTACACTTGTTGCAAAATTTGGTGCAGAACCCCGAGTGATACTTTTCACACCTTTGGCATAGCTGCTTCTGATTGTTGTTGTTGCGATTATTATTGTTGTTGGGATGATTGTTGTAGTTGTTGTTGTTGTTGTTGTTGGGCCGTTTGTTGTAGTTGCGATTGATGTTGCGATTGTTGGGATAATTGTTGCGATTATTGTTGTAATTGCTGTTGTTGTTGTATTGGTGATTCTTATCACCGTTTTCCTCCCACTTTCTTTTGACTTGCTTCACATTGGCCTCTTCAGCAGTCTGTTCTTTAATTCTTTCTTCAATCTGGTTCACTAGCTTGTGAGCCATTCTACATGCCTGTTGTATGGAGGCGGGCTCGTGTGAACTTATATCTTCTTGGATTCTTTCCGGTAATCCTTTCACAAACGCGTCGATCTTCTCTTCCTCATCTTCGAATGCTCTCGGACACAATAGGCACAATTCTGTGAATCGTCTTTCGTACGTGGTAATATCAAATCCTTGGGTTCATAACCCTCTAAGTTATGTCTTGAGCTTATTGACCTCGGTTCTGGGACGGTATTTCTCGTTCATCAAGTGCTTGAATGCTGACCACGGTAGTGCGTACGCATCGTCTTGTCCCACTTGCTCTAGATAGGTATTCCACCATGTTAACGCAGAACCTGTGAAGGTATGCGTAGCGTACTTCACTTTGTCCTCTTCAGTACACTTACTTATGACAAACACCGATTCGACCTTCTCGGTCCACCGTTTCAATCCGATCGGTCCTTAGGTTCCATCAAATTCCAAAGGTTTGCAGGCAGTGAATTCTTTGTAGGTGCATCCTACACGATTTCCTGTACTGCTAGATCCAAGGTTATTGTTGGTATGTAGCACAGCCTGTACTGCGGCTATGTTTGAAGCTAGAAAAGTACGGAATTCCTCTTCATTCATATTCACAGTGTGTCGAGTAGTCGGTGCCATTTCCTTCAAAATAGTCAAATGGAACAAGTTAATCATACAGAATATTAAGAGTAGTTAATAGTATTTTGTAGCATAATATGAACTCATTTATAAAAGCTTTTTCTTCATATTAGCATTTTATAAGTTTAAATTCGGGTAGTACCTACCCGTTAAGTTCATACTTAGTAGCTAATATATACAATTCAACTACTACAATTCTATATGAAAAACTGATTATAATAATATTTCGCGTTCAAACTTTTACACAATATTTTACAAACTTACAATACCGCTTATTTTACATATAGCATGAAATATAGCACATAATAAATTTGATACAAGATGGTTGTGAAGATAATTTTAGCTAGTACACAAGTCGTTCAGCAAAGGCAATAAAGACACGTAATTCATACGTCCAGAAACAAGTCATGCATTCTGGTTTTACTAGGATTACTTCCCATCCTTGGTCTTGTGGAACATAACCGTTATGGCCGTTGATAAGACATCGTGTTGTAACGTCGTCAAAGGGACGAGGGTTACGTAATGTCCAACAGTCCCGTAACAATCTAAAAACCTCATTTCTTACCCCAATTACCGACTCTGTCACTTGTGGAAACGTTTTGTTTAATAGTTGTAGCCCGATGTTCTTGTTCTCACTTTGGTGAGAAGCGAACATTACTAATCCGTAAGCATAACATGCTTCTTTATGTTGCATGTTAGCCACTTTTTCTAAATCACGAAGTCCAATATTCGGATATATTGAGTCAAAATAATTTCTTAACCCATTGCGTAAAATAGCATTTGGGTTCCCCGCAATATATGCGTCAAAGTAAACACATCGTAACTTATGAATTTCCCAATGTGATATCCCCCATCTTTCGAACGAAAGCCTTTTATAAACCAAGGCATTCTTGGAACGTTCTTCGAATGTCTTACAAACTGATCTCGCCTTAAATAGTTGTGCCAAAGAATTCTGACCGACTCTAGACAAGATTTCATCAATCATGTCTCCGGGTAGGTCTCTTAAAATATTGGGTTGTCTATCCATTTTGTGTTTTTATACTGTAAAATAGACAAGAGTTAGATTCATAAAAAAAATACTTATTAATACAAGCAATTTTTACATATATCATAAAGCATAAGCACACATTACATATATTACACCAGACGAATACAACTATCTTATTCCAACTCGCTTGTTTCTTCTTCTTCGGTTTTGGTTTGTTTTGCCAAGTTTCTAGGGATATATGATGTTCCCCTAATACGAGCCGTCATTTTCCACATTGGTTTAGAAAAACCTGGTGGTTTAGAGGTTCCCGGGTCATTGTTACAACTTAAGGACTTCGGGGGTTGACGATACATATAAAGTTCATCGGGGTTGGAATTAGATTTCTCTATTTTTATGCCCTTTCCCTTATTATTTTCTTTTGCCTTTTTAAATTCAGTTGGGGTAATTTCTATAACATCATCGAAATTCTCGTCGGAATCCGATTCATCGGAGAATTGGTAATCCTCCCAATATTTTGCTTCCTTGGCGGAAACACCATTGACCATAATTAACCTTGGTCGGTTGGTTGAGGATTTTCTTGTACTTAACCGTTTTATTATTTCCCCCACCGGTTCTATTTCTTCATCCGGTTCCGATTCTTCTTCCGGTTCCGATTCTTCTTCCGGTTTCGACTCTTCTTCCGGTTCCTCTTCGGGAACTTGTGAATCAGTCCACGAATCATTCCAATTTACATTTGACTCTTCATTATTATTAGGTGAGTCAATGGGACTTGTTCTAGAGGTAGACATCTATCACATAATATCAAACGCGTTAAGAGATTAATATTTCACATAATATTCACATGTTAAAAATATATAGTTTCCAACAAAATTTGTTAAGCAATCATTTTTCAAGTAAACACGGTCGAAGTCCAGACTCACTAATGCATCCTAACAAACTCGATAAGACACACTAATGCAAAATTCTGGTTCTCTAAGACCAACGCTCGGATACCAACTGAAATGTCCCGTTCTTATTGATTAAAAATGTTCCATATTAATTGATTTCGTTGCGAGGTTTTGACCTCTATATGAGACGTTTTTCAAAGACTGCATTCATTTTAAAACAAACCATAACCTTTATTTCATCAATAAAGGTTTAAAAAGCTTTACGTAGATTATCAAATAATGATAATCTAAAATATCCTGTTTACACACGACCATTACATAATGGTTTACAATACAAATATGTTACAACAAAATAAGTTTCTTGAATGCAGTTTTTACATAATATCATACAAGCATGGACTCCAAATCTCGTCCTTATTTAAGTATGTGACAGCAGAATCTTTTAATAATCACCTGAGAATAAACATGCTTAAAACGTCAACAAAAATGTTGGTGAGTTATAGGTTTAACCTATATATATCAAATCATAATAATAGACCACAAGATTTCATATTTCAATACACATCCCATACATAGAGATAAAAATCATTCATATGGTGAACACCTGGTAACCGACATTAACAAGATGCATATATAAGAATATCCCCATCATTCCGGGACACCCTTCGGATATGATATAAATTTCGAAGTACTAAAGCATCCGGTACTTTGGATGGGGTTTGTTAGGCCCAATAGATCTATCTTTAGGATTCGCGTCAATTAGGGTGTCTGTTCCCTAATTCTTAGATTACCAGACTTAATAAAAAGGGGCATATTCGATTTCGATAATTCAACCATAGAATGTAGTTTCAGGTAATTGTGTCTATTTTGTAAATCATTTATAAAACCTGCATGTATTCTCATCCCAAAAATATTAGATTTTAAAAGTGGGACTATAACTCACTTTTACGGATTTTTACTTCGTCGGGAAGTAAGACTTGGCCACTGGTTGATTCATGAACCTATAACAATATATACATATATATCAAAGTATGTTCAAAATATATTTACAACACTTTTAATATATTTTGATGTTTTAAGTTTATTAAGTCAGCTGTCCTCGTTAGTAACCTACAACTAGTTGTCCACAGTTAGATGTACAGAAATAAATCGATAAATATTATCTTGAATCAATCTACGACCCAGTGTATACGTATCTCAATATTGATCACAACTCAAACTATATATATTTTGGAATCAACCTCAACCCTGTATAGCTAACTCCAACATTCACATATAGAGTGTCTATGGTTGTTCCGAAATATATATAGATGTGTCGACATGATAGGTCGAAACATTGTATACGTGTCTATGGTATCTCAAGATTACATAATATACAATACAATTTGATTAAGTTATGGTTGGAATAGATTTGTTACCAATTTTCACGTAGCTAAAATGAGAAAAATTATCCAATCTTGTTTTACCCATAACTTCTTCATTTTAAATCCGTTTTGAGTGAATAAAATTGCTATAGTTTCATATTGAACTCTATTTTATGAATCTAAACAGAAAAAGTATAGGTTTATAGTCGAAAAATAAGTTACAAGTCATTTTTGTAAAGGTAGTCATTTCAGTCGAAAGAACGACGTCTAGATGACCATTTTAGAAAACATACTTCCACTTTGAGTTTAACCATAATTTTTGGATATAGTTTCATGTTCATAATAAAAATCATTTTCTCAGAATAACAACTTTTAAATCAAAGTTTATCATAGTTTTTAATTAACTAACCCAAAACAGCCCGTAGGTGTTACTACGACGGCGTAAATCTGGTTTTACGGTGTTTTTCGTGTCTCCAGGTTTTAAATCATTAAGTTAGCATATCATATAGATATAGAACATGTGTTTAATTGATTTTAAAAGTCAAGTTAGAAGGATTAACTTTTGTTTGCGAACAAGTTTAGAATTAACTAAACTATGTTCTAGTGATTACAAGTTTAAACCTTCGAATAAGATAGCTTTATATGTATGAAACGAATGATGTTATGAACATCATTAGTACCTTAAGTTCCTTGGATAAACCTACTGGAAAAGAGAAAAATGGATCTAGCTTCAACGGATCCTTGGATGGCTCGAAGTTCTTGAAGCAGAATCATGACACGAAAACAAGTTCAAGTAAGATCATCACTTGAAATAAGATTGTTATAGTTATAGAAATTGAACCAAAGTTTAAATATGATTATTACCTTGTATTAGAATGATAACCTACTGTAAGAAATAAAGATTTCTTGAGGTTGGATGATCACCTTACAAGATTGGAAGTGAGCTAGCAAACTTGAAAGTATTCTTGATTTTATGTAACTAGAACTTGTAGAATATATGAAGAACACTTAGAACTTGAAGATAGAACTTGAGAGAGATCAATTAGATGAAGAAAATTGAAGAATGAAAGTGTTTGTAGGTGTTTTTGGTCGTTGGTGTATGGATTAGATATAAAGGATATGTAATTTTGTTTTCATGTAAATAAGTCATGAATGATTACTCATATTTTTGTAATTTTATGAGATATTTCATGCTAGTTGCCAAATGATGGTTCCCACATGTGTTAGGTGACTTACATGGGCTGCTAAGAGCTGATCATTGGAGTGTATATACCAATAGTACATACATCTAAAGCTGTGTATTGTACGAGTACGAATACGGGTACATACGAGTAGAATTGTTGATGAAACTGAACGAGGATGTAATTGTAAGCATTTTTGTTAAGTAGAAGTATTTTGATAAGTGTATTGAAGTCTTTCAAAAGTGTATAAATACATATTAAAACACTACATGTATATACATTTTAACTGAGTCGTTAAGTCATCGTTAGTCGTTACATGTAAGTGTTGTTTTGAAACCTTTAGGTTAACGATCTTGTTAAATGTTGTTAACCCAATGTTTATAATATCAAATGAGATTTTAAATTATTACATTATCATGATAATATTATTTATTAATATATCTTAATATGATATATATACAATTAAATGTCGTTACAACGATAATCGTTACATATATGTCTCGTTTAAAAATCATTAAGTTAGTAGTCTTGTTTTTACATATGTAGTTCATTGTTAATATACTTAATAATATGTTTACTTATCATAGTACCATGTTAAATATATATATATCCATATATATGACATCATATAGTTTTTACAAGTTTTAACGTTCGTGAATCACCGGTCAACTTGGGTGGTCAATTGTCTATATAAAACCTATTTCAATTAATAAAGTCTTAACAAGTTTGATTGCTTAACATGTTGAAAACATTTAATCATGTAAATATACCAATTTCATTTAATATATATAAACATGGAAAAGTTCGGGTCACTACAACATTGCCCTCTTGGCGAAGAACCTGAAGCACTTACTGGCGAACCTGTTCGTAATACCATTTTCTCTCTCATCTCCAGAATATCTTGTCATGATCATATACTCTCTCAAATTCTGGATCTTATTCATCCGCTCGTCCAAACCGCCAATCATCCCGATGTAGTAGAAGAAGTCAACGAGCTTCGCGGTCGGGTAGTGGCTTTGAAGAATATGGTGCAAAGGTTACAAGCACCAGCAGAATCACCGGCATCAACAGTACCACCGACAACAACACCAATAGTACCATTACCACCACCAACAACATCCGCATTGCAAACCTCAACTTCACAATCTATTCCACGAGCATCAATGTCATACGCACCGTAATTACCAAGAAATACCAGCAACAATAACCGATGAAATATTAACTCATTTCCCCTGAAGAAATTTTATGTATATTTAATATATATGAATTTTGAAATCAAAATAAATCTTTTCGTACTAAGCTATTACGTGTGAATCTTAACTGATAGGTACTACTCGCTTAGTTCATATTACTAATATGCAATGATGTACATCTTTCCTTAACAACTTAACCATTGTTAACTACAATCTCTGTTTCAACTTAATGAATTCCATTTCATAATAAACCAAGTGTATTATTCAATTACATAATTGATTTTACATTTTCATTTTCGATGTACTCGAAACTTTTCAGAAAACATCATCTGTGCCTTGTAAGGTTCACAAAAATTCCACGAGCACCAACATCCTTCACTGAGGAATATCAATAAGAATAAATAATAAAGTGTTGATTTCATTAGTGAAATACTCCGCAAAGACTATGTAATCTTTAATGTTTTAGAGATTAATCATTTTTAAGTCAAGTCGAAAATCAAATGAGCATAATATGATATTAACTCATTAAATCCGTATTACATCTGAAGAAATATACATACATATATTTTCATAAAGACTGTAATGAAAATTCTTTTGTACAAAATATTACTTGTGAAATCTTTAACGGGTAGGTAGTTCCTGGGAAATATATAAGTTCACAATTGATATGTTATATTGTACATTCTTCAACTTTGATTCAAAAATTATTAACTATGCTCACAGCGATATACAATCGTTTCCATACAAATTCAAATACATATTCTGATATTGACGGATCAGAATCCAAGTCATAACTCTGAACTGGTGACATCATTCTTAGATCTCTACATCTTTCAAATCTATACTTTGACTTCAAAACTGTGCAAGATCCTTTAGCGTTGTTTTTACCGAAAATAACCTTGCAATTTCTTTTTCAAAGTATCCAGTTTTACCCCCACTTTCAACCAGTCAATTTCGACTTTTCAGATTAGTCTTATTATAACCTTGACATATACATTTTTGTTACTTGAGAACCTTTTATGTTCCACCACATTAGCAGTAAATTTACCAACAACTTCATTGATCTTTGACCTTCCAAAAAGTCATTATACTCATTGAAACCCTATCATGTACTCATCCACATCTTGTAACGGTAATTGCCATACCAACTATCGGAAATTAGCAATCAGTATTTTGAATCTCGCAACATTTTCTACGACAACAGTTATATATAGATAACATCTATCTTCTAGACTTACATACTTCGAATGTGAAGTTTCTGAAAAACATCCCAAACTATGAAATAGTTCTCCGAATTTTGGAAAAATGTTGATGAAGCAGCAAAAACTGTAAACAACCTTAACAGTCAAAAGTTTGATGATAAAGAATAGTATGGTGGTAAAGCTGAGAAAAAGAGAAGGTTTGGAACTGGAAAACGGATTGAGCAGACCATGAAGTAGGCTGTGGACAAATCACAAAGACGAAATCTACCTTCAAAGAATCCAAATGATTCAGTGTCTGCTGAAACCATTAGTAAGAACCTTACTTCTTATTCTAAACCTTCACAGACAGATTTTCCGCATCATCCTCCAATATTAGAAATTCTAAGATATCATCGTATCTTCCATTATAAATATCCTCCATATTTCTGAAGATATTTTCATAACTATTCTTATCTGAAATCATTTATCTCTTCACGCTATCTTTGTTACATCATAAAAGAAACTATTTTAGTTTATAAAATCTGAAAAATTCGAAAAATGGATGTTTTGAAGTAATGTTGGGAACTGAAGCATGAATTAGTATAATATAATGACACTTGATCAACGTGATTATACTACAGTAAGTCATGCTGAGTTTCTAATGGAACGTGATAAAGGTTCACAGATCCCACCCTCATCATGAACCATGTTACATAACTCTTTCATTCTATATAATCTCTAAATATATCAAGAAAATATATTTCTTGATGATTCGGTCTTTTTCGAGGTATTCTGGTAATTTGACAAGTCAGATTGTACTATTACCATTTCTTTCTTAGAACATTAGTTATGTTCATCTGAAACTTCATACCTACGAATTCTGGACCATTATCCGCTTGACTTAAGGTCGGGAAGAGAAAACGAAAGCATGAAGCTCCGAAATATAATGGAGAATATAAAGCCCGATAATAACCCCGAAATTACAAATCATGTATATCAATGCGTATAGCAATATAAAGACACGGGAGAATGAAAAACACTCTAACCCCAAGGTAATAGTAGAAAAAAAATAACTTCCTCTGGTGGCAGATGAAAAAGAAGAATGAAGGATACGATAGCCAGGAAAATATCAAGAATCAGAACTGGATTAAGCATTTTCACAATCTATTGGGATGTATAAAATAAGAAAGAAGATTATAGGAGTGGTGAAAATAAATGAAACGGAAGAGGTCAAATTATAGTAAAATATCAGATATAGCAACGAGGCAGATTACGCATTTAATCAAAGAAAATCCTAATTTCCGCAAATTCCGAAGAATCAAATTTTATTTAGATTATGAAGATTTTCTATTCCTTAAATTCCGGAAATTAATCGTAACTACGTCAAAAGTTAAAACGAATCTCTATTCTTCATTTCACTCTTTTACGATAACTTCTCTCATACGCTTCAAGAAATCGGATTGTTTTATCCATATAATTTAACGGTGATAAAATTCTATTTATCAACTCATATCTGTCATGAAAACATTTTTATTGTCAGCCATGACGACCTCACTCAAATTTCGGGACGAAATTTCTTTAACGGGTAGGTACTGTGACAACCCGAAATTTTTTGACCAAATTTAAACTTTATCTTTAAATGATTTAACGTTTCCGACACGATAAGCAAAGTCTATGAAGTTGAATCTCAAAATTTTAGAACTGTTTCATTACATTTGACTGCTCTCGACGATTCATGAACAATTATATGTATGTATATATATATATATATATATATATATATATATATATATATATATATATATGTATATATATGTACAAGTAAAAATGACTTTCCTACAGTAAAACACTATTTGCTACAGTAAACACTATTTACTACAGTAAACACTATTTGCTACAGTAAACACTATTTGCTACAGTGAAACCGTATTTTGCTACAATGCTACAGTAAACACTATTTGCTACAGTAAACACTATTTGCTACAGTAAACACTATTTGATGTCGACGAACTAGCAAACAAAAACGGATAAGGCGGCCATGCGATCGCATGACAAAAATACTGAAAACTCATGCGATCGCATGAGGTACTGTAGCAGGCCACATACTATAAAAGCTCGGTTCATTTCTCCGAATTATTATTTTATTATTATTATTATTATTATTATTATTAAGATTAATATTATTATTATTAATCTTATTATAATATTATTATTAGTAGTATATATACCTAAAATACTACGAAGAGGTTATGAGCGTGTCACCTTCAAAATGGGTTTTTGAGCGAGATAGAGCTAAGGAAATTATGGGTTATTGCCAAGGAGGTTATGGGTAATGTTCGGGGGTATATTTGTGAATCAAATCTAGTGTTTATCATCTCCGTTACATCTACGTACTTTCCTACAATATTGAATCTCAATATTTATACGTAAGCACTCATATTTTATCTTTTATATATTCATTGTGTATCCATGTCTAGTGCTCGAGTATATATATATTTATATATGCTTGTATGCTAAATTTCATCGTTAAACAGTTATAATGAATCACGAATTAAATACATATATTACTGGTAAAAAGTATATGATATACATGTTTTTGGAAAGCTGGCGAAAAATCAATAACTTTTCATTTAGATATCGAATAATTTCGATGAACGGATTAAAAGATATGATCAACTGAATTATGATTGACGTTAATTGAAATTGCTTTTGAATCTACAATTAAGATTTAAACAACTCGTTTACGAGATTGATAATTTGGATTTTTGAATATTACCAACCGAGTAAATGAATCCTTATATAAGGTACGTCTCGTTTTGTTAAACAACTGTCAAAATTGACTTTTTGAAACGACATTGGATAACTTTTGTATGTCGATCTTGAGCATTAGGATTGTGATACACTATGACCTGACCTAGCTTGATAGACGTTTATTGACCAACATATATTCTCTAGGTTGAGATCTACGATTATTTGGTAATCCGAGTTTCGATCACATTTTGGTGAACGACTTTATATGCTGCTAAGGTGAGTTTCATTGATCCCTTTTTAATTGCTTTTGCAATCTATATTTTTGGGCCGAGAATACATGCACTTTATTTTAAACGCAATGGATACAAGTACATACTAAATTCTACACTGAGTTTGAACCAAAAATCCCTTAGCTTTGGTAACTAGTAATTGCCAGTTATAAGAACTGGTGGGCGCGAGTAGTAGTATATGGATCCATAGGGCTTGATATCCCCGTCCGAGCTAGAGCACTGGCATTTTAATGGATGTATGCTATTTGAGAAGCGTACACGTTGGTTTGCGTGTATTATTAAGATGATTATACAAAGGGTACAAATTATATATACGTTAAAGTTTAGTTATCAGGGTGCTCAATTTCGTAGAATATTTTGATAAACGTTTCTGGATGAAACAACTGAAATCTTGTGATCCACCTTTATATACAGATTATACGAAACATTAAAATTATGAACTCACCAACTTTTGTATTGACACTTGTTAGCATGTTTATTCTCAGGTTCCCTAGAAGTCTTTCGCTGTTTGATTATATGTTACACAAGCTATGTGCATGGAGTCTTACATGACATATTTTTTTAAGGAAACGTTGCATTCTCCAAATCATCACCATGTATCTTATTTTGACTGCATTGTCAACGGAAGTACTATTGTAAACTATTATTTATGGTGATTGTCTATATGTAGAAATCATCAGATGTCGAAAACCTTTGATTTAAATATTCATTTATGGTGTGACTTTTCAAAAGAAAGCAATGTTTACAAAACGTATTATATAGAGGTCAAATACCTCGCAATGAAATCGATGAATGACGTGTTCGTCCATATGGATTTGGAGCGATCGTCACAGTATGGTCATTTTCATTTATATCACTGTGTTATATATTAGCATGTTTAATCCATAAATAATTGTTGATTATTCTAAATCTCCATAATCGATCATGTTATGGGAGTAACATGAATTAAGATTATTGTGAAATTTGATTTGATTCACTAATGGTGAATAGTTAACTAGTTGAGGCTAAAATTCATATGTTATCATTGATGATTGTTATAAAATATAACCCCGTGAATATTGTTCATAATAGCATACACTATTTATAGAGTACAAGAACCCTAGCAACTCTAGCAAAACCCTACACCCACAAATGGGCCTGGCTTATATCTAGTCTAACACTCCCTCACAGTCCGAACGGCGAACTCGTGAAAGTTCGGACTGGAAAGAAACACAAAGCAAAACAATAAATAAATAAAAAACATAATTTTCTTTCTAATTTGTTGCATCAAATTGATTGATAATCGCTGATTGGTTGCATTGCTTGACTGCGTCTTCTTTTCCGTAACGTTTTTTTTTACGTCGTGGCTTGCTTGCCTAAGGATTGAGCAGGACTTGGGCATAGAACTTTTATCGTTGATACAATCGTCTTCAACGCTGCAAAAAGAAAGAGCTTAATTTTTTTCAGGGTTTGTAACCTAGTCAAGCTAGGCGGCTCAGCCCCACGCCGATTATTATTGCTGAAGGTTTGTTGAACTTGGAAATAGGAATTTATATAGAAAATAGGATGAGATTGAGAAATTGAGAATATTACAGACTTGAGAAAATTGACCTGGGTGCATGCATTCACCGGAAGCAAAATAGATAAGAATTGGTTTTTCGCTAAGCATGATTTTTTTTTCAATATTGAACAAAATAAGAGTGAGAAGAAATCGTGAGTGGGTTATGATTTATGAATAAATTTGGGATGGCTAGAAGGGTCTGTGTTTAATTTTAATATACGGAGTAATATATAATATACAATGGAGTTGTGAAAGTGGAAGTAAGAAGATTTAGAAAACGAGAAAAATAGGTGAACGAATTAATTCATTCGGCTATAACAAAGAGAGAAAAAAGGATATTAATTAGAAGGACCTTATGGTGTATAACTAACAGAATTGATAAAGCTACAACAACATCTAGATTTGAAAGAAAGAAGAATAGGTTTTAGAGATGATAAATTGGCGGGCGGTAGAGCCGGTGACTTATGGCAGCTGACTAGGTCTTGGAATCAGACCCGCTCTTGATACCATGTTATAAAATATAACCCCGTGAATATGATTCATAATAGATACATTTATAGAGTACAAGAACCCTAGCAACTCTAGCAAAACCCTACACCCACAAATGGGTCGGGCTTATATCTAGTCTAACAATGATGAATATTGGAATGACCCAATCATGAGATATCACTACATGGATCATCGTCAATGGTGAATCTCATAATGGTTATGTCTTTGTGTCCTTAGACCTGAGATGTATATGTTGATTTTCGATTGTATGATATATTATACTTTGATATGGTTAAACACTGTCCTGAACAAGGTAGTTATAAAGGCCATCATTGGATATGATACGAAGTACATGACGGACGCATATAATCAAAAGAGGATTTATTCCTCTATGTGAGAGTATGATACTGTTGGGCCCCTCGATAAAAATGAATGGATATTTACACGGCTGTGTCCAAGCTATATTGATTGTTGTTCAATTCTAACTCGGTGATCACATTCGATTTTTCTAGATCTGCCCATTTAGGTAGTGATTAGAGTAGGCAATATAGAGTTCAGTGAACACTGGCTTACTCAAAAGCATGATTCGCGTCAGAAGCAACGTTCTTGAGATGTTGTAAGATGATCCGGGGTTGAGTAAGTGATCGCAAAGGAGAGACCTTTAATCCAATTAACAGTACCTTAGGATATCTAAGATTGCACATCTGTTAATGTTAAGGCATAGCTTAGTATTAAGTGGAAGAATGTTACTGTAGTTAAACCAACTAGGATTAAGAAAAGCTGAGACTTTCCTTTAGGGATATACCACTTTATTCATTTACCTAGGATTCCATCCTTAAGGTCGTTTAAACCCTTTAAGGTTAACGTTGGGAGTAGGGATATCCGTCTTGTGACGACCCGGAAATTTCTGACCAAATTTAAACTTAATCTTTATATGATTTCGACACGATAAGCAAAGTTTGTAATATTGAGTCTCAAAATTTTTGAACTGTTTTCATGAAAACATTTGACCTTTGATTATTCCCGACGATTCACGAACAATTTTGTGTAAATATATATGTGAATAAATATATAAATGAAAATATAAATATAAGTATATATATGTTAATTTGAATTTATATAATACTATCTAATCATTTGAATCAATTTTGTTCACATGGAATTCACTTATTAAAGGGACGATATTACCCTCACATGCATGACACATGTGAGGGGTTAACCTAAAAAACCTAACGGACGTTACTATGGGGTACCAATCACGAAACTTAAGCAAAATAGATGTACCAACGATGCAAAAAACAAAGTTAAGTTTTTGTCATGAAAATGTAAACAAACCACATGTACCAACGACGTAATTTTTTATAATTATTTCTAAAATGTTTTTAATGAAATTCAAATGTTTAGAAAATATGTTTTAGAAGTTGCTTGTAGTCTTTTACCTTTATTTATTTATTATTTATTTATTTTGTTTAAATAATCTATATCTATATAAAGATTGAGTTCCATGGGTGTAAATGTGATTTGCCACATAATAATAAATGATAGTAAAATGATTAAAAAAAGTTACCATTAGTATTCTATATCTATATAAAGATTGAGTTCCATGGGAGTAAATGTAATTTACCCATGATAATAAATGATAGTAAAATGATTAAAAAAAGTTACCATTAGTATTATATATAATGATTAATGATAAATAAATTGAAGTAAAAATTAAAATTACCCTCACTAATAACCACTTAATAACAACAACAGTAATAATACATACATTAAATAACGAATGACCTTTTATTATCTAGATAGTAAAATGATTTAAAAAGGTTACCATTACCATTATATATATAACTTATATATAATGATTAATGATTAATAAATTAAAGTAAAAATATTAAAAATTAAAATTACCCTCACTAAGCACTTAACTACAACAGTAATAATACATACATTAAATAACGAAGGACATTTTATTATCTAATATTTATTCATATGAGTGTGATAAAAATGTTTCATTTTCTTACATCATAAAATATGAACTCCTTATGTAACTTCAATCATTTTATTTTCTTTTTATTAAATACCTTAATTTTAGTCTTTTCATTTTCCTTATATTAAATAGATTAATTTCAATCTTTTCATATTCTTATAATAAATAATAAAGATAAGTTTTAATCTTTTCATTTTTCTTATAGTAAATAAGTTGATACAATATTACCTATAAATACTCATTATTCATTTTCACACAACTCATTTTTTCATTTTAACATATACTTTGCAAATGAACTAATTGATAATTGATAGAGTTTTATATATATGTTATTTCTTCATCATCATGATCATCATGCTCATCAATTTAATAAGATTATTTCTCCATTTAGTGTCAAGTATTCATCTATCACATGAACTTTAGATTTATGTTACGGTATGACTTTATTAAGATAAGATGTTATTAGTGTACATGAATATTTTCTATTATTATATGAAATTTATCCTTTTTGATAGTTGTTTAAAGTTCATATACATGTATATTAGATATGTATTCAACTTATTTCATTGTATATGTATATGTTCTCTTTAGTGTTACTTTTACGTTGATTATAGGCATTTCATTAAATATTTTTTTTATTTACTTTTAAATTAAATAATTACTTTTATCATTCGTTAATAAGGTATATTGCTCTTCATTTGAAAATAAAGATTAGATCACCTTAACTTGATTGAGAGAGACACGAATAAAACTATTAACATATAATTTGTAACTTTTGCCCATGATTATTGGAAGGCTTAAGTAAACAATGAAACATATATTTGAGTAATATATTTTCTAATATAAATTGAATAATATAAGATATAAAGATAGTAGAAAAAGTGATGAAATAATATAAAAATAATGTTTATCATAACTTACAAGTTTTATTTTATTCCGCAAATATAAATTAATTGTCTAACCTAAATAGTGATGTTATTATCAAAATTAAAATAAAAATGCTTTAATAGAATGAAAGTAGAAATGTATGTAAATGAAAGGATGAAAAAGTTTAATAACAATATTTGTAAGTCTTTTTTATTTAATTTATGTATGTATTTACGTAATGTAATATGTAATGAAGAGAAAAATTATTAAATTCGTAATGGTAACAAACTCATGAAACACTAAACTCTTCAACTTATCCTTTAATGAGTGAGAAATGTAGTTACTATGTATTATGTATAAAACTAAATATTTTTAAATATATTATAAATATATTATAAATAGAAGAAAATGAAAAGATGTTAAAACATATATGGCACCATCAACAAACTGGTAGAGTGTTGAAAAGATCTTCAAAGTTCTCAATAACCAAATCACAAAAAAGGGACACAACTATTACTACTCCAGCCAAACACTACGAACATAAAAAACAGAGTAGGAAGGGTTTTGAAGATGAGAGTAGGAACGACTCGGATGACACATCGAAAAAAGAGGAAAAAGATTGATTGATAATGGGTGATATCGCATATTTCATACGCGTTTTCCTTAGCGATATCGGGCACATTTTGGTCCTTTTAGATACGATTTGGTGTTATTTTGATAAGTATTGTGAAAGTTCGAGTTCTAAGACCAAGGAGATGAATTTTGAAGATATTTGATGGTTTTAATGATTTTCTATGGAAACGAGTGAAAGAGGTTGGTTCGATTCAAGTTTAGACGAATATTAGTGAGTTTTTAGCTCGGAATCAGCAAAAGAGGCCTGGAGCGCCGCTCAGAAAGGTGGAGCGCCGCTCCAGTAGGCTGGAAAATCAAGTCGAGAGCTTTCAAAAGGCCAGAAATCAAGAATACAGCATATGGAGCGCCGCTCCATATTTGGAGCGCCGCTCCACCTTCAGTCGATTTCAGATTTTACCTATTTAAAGGCCGAATTTATACCCTAATTATTCATTATTGCATCCAGACGAATTCCAGCAGCTTTTTGACGAAAAAGGGTGATTTTTGGGGAAGCCCAAGATCATTCTAACACATCAATCATTCCGGAAATGCGTCTCGATCCGTTCATCATTCAAGAACACAATTTTCATTAGGTTTAATTCTTATCATCAATATGAATACTCTTAATTGTTTATTTGTGATTTTGGTTTTAGTCATGGTTGGCTAAGCACTTAAATGTTTGTCTAGATTGAATATTCGTATGTGTTTAGATGATATTTTAATGTTTGATTTGATTAATGCATGATAATTATGAGTTTTGATTAAGAACCATTCTTGTGGGTGTTGATTATTGTTACTAGGTTGATTAATGATCTTGTTTGAACAAAGGAAACCCTGTTTCAATTTAGTACACTAGTTTTCAATTGATTTGTCTTAACCAATTGAGTGCATACTGGACCAAGGGGGTAAACCGGGTAACAAAGATTAAACGAAATAGGGGTGAATTGTGTGGAGCGAACGCGTAACCAATTGAATCTTAATCTTATAATTAGTTAATTACTAAGTCACAAACGAAAGAGGTATTTGGTGAAAGGGAACCCTAAGCCAATAAATCATAGTTTGACGTATTTGCTAAAAGAGAACTCTGGGTAAACCAACTCTGTAGTTGCATGTATTGATAAATTGAACTAGAGCTTAATAACAAATCATCCGACACTGAGAATAGGAGATCTAGGCGAACATTCTTTTATCTATTGAATTCAAATACCTTTACTTTTCGTGGAGTCTGCATTTACTTTCCTATAAACTTTAAAACACAAAAATATTGTCTTTTACTTTTAATCAATCTTTGATTTGGCTAATCGTTAAATAGCCACAAAACAAATTATCTCGTACTTTCAATTTTTATAGATTAACTTAATTTATTTTATTAGTTGCAATCTTAATTCTCACATTTAAATTGTCCTTGGAACAATTTCGGAATTACCAACTTTATACTATTGCACGATCGGGTACACTGCCCGTTAGTGTGTAGTAATCTTTAAACCGGCATTTTCCAAGATAAATTATATACTAGATTTTACACATCAAGTTTTTGGCGCCGCGGCCGGGGACAGTTGTGTCGAAAATTAAGATTGTTATCTAATTGTTCTTAGTTTAGTTTTAGTTATAGTTTATTATTTCTTTTCATTTATTCTCAGTTGAATCGTTGTGTTTAATCAGTTGTAAGTTGTGATTTTGCAGATAACAGGTAGTGCATGCCACATACGCGTTCTTCTAATTCTCTGATTCTTCAACCGTTTGACGAACCCGAAAGAGAGTTATTCAGAGCGTTAAGTCAAGAGCAACAGTCTACAGTGGATTCAGCTTTTTCTTCGAGTGCTAATATAATTAATTTGGGTAGTAGTTCTGAGACTGTGGTGCCCGATACACCACCTGAAATCAGAGAAGAAGAAGAATCTTACATTTCATTAGATCTTTTTGAGACTGAAGAGATGGCTGAACAACCAGAACAACCAAATCGTCCTCAGACTATGGCAGAAAAGTTGAAGGCCACCTGAGCTGGCCAAGGCAATTCGATTACTCAACCGAACATCACTCAGCCTTTTCAAATTACAGGTCCGATTCTGAGTTTGATTTCTTCTGACTGCCAATTTCATGGCAAGGATAGTGAGGATGCTAACGAGCATCTTCGTATTTTCAATGATGTTTGCAACCTTTTCAAGCTGCATGAGGTTGCTGATACTTCGATCAAGACGAGGCTTTTTCCTTGGACTCTTAAGGGAGAAGCTAAGAGATGGTTAGATAAGCAGCCAGAGGGAGCGATTACCTCTTGGGAAGTTTTGGTGGATAAGTTTTTAGCAAAGTTTTTCCCTGCGTCTCGAGCTGCTAGACTTCAAGCAGATATTTCGCAATTCAGACAAAAGATCAGTAAGACATTGTTTGATGCTTGGGACCGTTATTCTAATATGTTACACTCGTGTCCGCAACACGGGTTGAATGATTTACAAAAGGTCAGGATTTTCTATAAGGGGTGTGACATACCAACTCGCCAGAGTATTGATCAAGCAGCAGGTGGAACTTTAATGGATAAGACCGAAGAAGAGGCACTGGAGATTATTGAAAAGCAAGCTGCTTACACTCATGAATGGCATCAAGATCATGAGTCAACCCGTTCTGCTTCAGTTAAGAGAACCGAAACCACTGGTGCATTTGATGATTATGGGTCTATTAATGCTAAGTTAGACAAATTTGGTAGGCACTTGGAGAAGTTGGAGAAGGACATGCATGGTATTAAGGTTGGTTGTGAGTTTTGCGAGGGATTACACTTAGGAAAAGATTGTGATGTGGGTTTGACTATGAACCAGAAAAAAGAGATCGCTTATATTAGTCAACAAAACAACATTCAGTTTCAGGGACATGCGCAGTTTAATAGAAATTTCAACAATCCCTATAATCCTCAAGGTAATCAAGGTTCGAGGTTCCAGCCAGGTTCTAGTGGAGGATATCAACAGCAAGCTCCCGGGTGTTTTCAGAAACCCCAAGCAGAAGAGAAAAAGTCCAACCTTGAAGCTATGATCAAAAAGCTTGTGATGTCTCAAACTCAGCTTGTTACTACTGTTACTCAAAACAATGAGAAGAATGATCAAATAATAGCTGGAGAAATAAATTGGTCAGCTTGCTAATCAGAGTAATGAGAGGAAACCGGGGGAGTTACCGAGCAAAACAGATAATAACCCGAAGAATGGGCACGTTAATGCTATCACCACCCGAAGTGGTTTAGCAAATGATTCACCGCGGAAGCCAGATGAGTATGATTTGCGAGTGCCGTTAGCTAAGGATAGTGAACCGGTTGTTGTTAGTGAACCGGAGGGGAGAAAGGATCCGGAACAGGTGATTGAGAAAGTTATGAGAGTACCGGAAACTGTTGCTGCTAAACCGGTAGTTGAAGAGTATCGACCACCGCTCCAATTCCCAAGGAAGCAGAGATTGGAGAAGCTGGAGGCAGAAAAGTCCAAGTTCATGGACTTGATTAAAAAAGTTAATATAAATTTGCCTTTTATTGATGTGATTGCAGGTATGCCCAAGTATGCAAGGTTTCTTAAGGACTTGCTAACTAACAGGAAGAAACTGGAGAACGTGTCTTCAGTCAGTTTGAATGCCGCATGCTCAGCGGTAGTTGCAAACAAGCTTCCCGAGAAGCTTGAGGATCCTGGGAGTTTCACCATCCCTTGTTTACTGTGTAATTTGGATTGTATGAGGGCGTTGGCAGATTTGGGGGCTAGCATAAATTTAATGCCCTATTCTATTTACTTAAAGCTAGACCCCGGGGAGTTGAAACCCACGCGTATGGCTATTCAGCTAGCTGACCACTCCATTAAATTCCCTCGTGGAATTATCGAGAATATGCTAGTTAAGACCGGGTCGTTGGTATTCCCGGCCGATTTCGTGGTTTTGGATATGGAAATGGATGAAAGGATTCCACTGATTTTGGGTCGGCCATTTTTAAATACGGCTAGATGTATCATTGATATTTATGGCCAACAGTTGACCCTTAGGATAGATGATTTGCATGCAACTTTCTCAATCGACCATGCTTTAAAATACCCTGCCTACACTGATGATACATGTTATTTTCTTAACACTGTGAATGTCCAGTCTGAGTTTTTCCAGGAATTTCCAGAGTTACAGGGTTTAGGAGAATGTTCATTGGTTGAAATTGATGAAGAGTTGCAGGTTGAAGAGGTGGATATTTTAACCACCTTGATGGAAAACGGCTATGAGCCGACTGAGGAGGAGTTCAAAGAACTCGAACGTGATGTGGATTATCGGTGCAAGTCTTCCATTGAAGAACCTCCCGAGTTAGAATTGAAGCCACTTCCAGATTATTTGGAATACCCTTATTTGCAGGAGGAATCTAAGCTCCCGGTAATTATTTCTTCTTCTCTTACTACAGGTCAGAAAACTGAGCTTGTAACCATGCTGCAGGCCCATAAACCGGCCATTGCATGGAAAATTCACGATATTAAGGGTATTAGTCCCTCTTATTGCACCTACAAAATCCTAATGGAGGATAACTCCAAACCTGTGGTGCAACGACAAAGGAGGTTGAACCCGCATATGCAAGATGTCGTGAAGAAAGAGATCATTAAGCTCCTCGATGCAGGTCTGATTTACCCGATCTCTGACAGTCCTTGGATTAGCCCGGTACACTGTGTACCTAAGAAAGGTGGTATGACCGTTACCACGAATGATAAAAACGAGTTAATTTTCACTCGGACTGTCACGGGGTGGCGTTTTTGTATTGACTACCGTAAGTTGAACGACGCCACACACAAAGACCACTTCTCATTACCTTTCATGGATCAAATACTAGAGAGGTTAGCGGGTGAAAGGACCCATCCTAATCCATCTGGACGAATACATTACATTTGGTTACATCGTGAGGTACTTGACCTCTATATGATACATGTTACAAATATTGCATTCGTTTTTAAAAGACAAATTTTCATTTCATCGAAAGTTGACAGGCATGCATACCCTTTCATAATATATCCAAACTATAAATGACATGATAGTAATCTTGTTGAACTCAACGACTCGAATGCAACGTCTTTTGTAATATGTCATGAATGACTCCAAGTAATATCTCTAAATGAGCCAATGCACATGTAAAACCCAAATAATTATTGTGTACATAAGCGTAAATAAGATGCTTAAAGTTTAGGTTTCGTTGTACATTTTAAAATGAAAAAGAATCTGATCTGGGGGAGTGGCGCGCTGCGCAGGCCTTTGGCACGCCGCGTCGTTGGTCTGTGACAGATTCCCTTCTTTTTAAATTAGATATTTTGAGGGCTTTTTGGTAATTACACATGGGGGCCCGAATTTAAGGCCTAGATTCAGTCTTAGAGCTTCATTTACTCCATCTTCAACAACCCTTATCACCTCCATTTAATTTCTAGAGAGAGAGTGATATTCTAGTGAGGGAAAACTCATTTTGGGGAAGAAGAAGAAGGAATCTTGCTTAAGCTCAAGTTCTAAAGTTGTTCATCTACTTCCTAGCTACGTTTTGAGTGTGGTGGTATGTTCTAACTTTGTTTTCCTTGTTTATTTTGATTAAGGGTTAGGATTTGGGGTAAGTGATGAACTTAAAACCCATTTGTTAGTGAATTGGGTGTTTTGGGTGAATTCGGGTCATGTAGGCTCAAAGATGACTAACTAGGGTTTTTCAAGGTATTAATTGATGTTTATGAGCTTAAATTAGTTAGTCAATTACTAGCACACCTAGAGATAAGTAAATGGGCATTGTGTGGGTTAGTGGATGACCCGAAATGGGTGTGTTGACCTTAATTTGGTCAAATGGGTCAAAATGGACCTAAGTTCGTTAATGTTGGTGTGTAATGCATAAACCTTGTGTTGAAATGTGTTTTAAACCTAACTTGGCTAATGATTAGGGTTTTGGGGATGTTAACCCAAATATTAGGGTTAAGGGTGAAATTGGGTCGAGATTGCACCATGGTTCAAGATGACACTAGGATGGAGTTTTAGTTGGTTGACCAACTTGAGTTTGTGATTGATATTATGTATAATGTAATAGGTACGTTACATTGAAGGTTTCCGAGCTTGATTATCTTTCACAAGAGATTTTGAGGTGAGTGGAGTAATTATACGTATGTGTATATGACGCGTTTATTTGTGGGTGTTATGGTATGAACCATCAAGCTGGTAGTGCCATAACATGTGTGCGATAAGATGTGAACCACGAGCCGGTAGCATCGAGTGTGAACCACGAGCTGGTAGCACTATAAAATAAGATGTGAACCACGAGCCGGTAGCATCGAGTGTGAACCACGAGCCGGTAGCACTATAAAATAAGATGTGAACCACGAGCTGGTAGCATCGAGTGTGAACCACGAGCCGGTAGCACTATAAAAGAGTATGACTCAATTGCATATGGTGTGAACCACGAGCCTGTAGCACCATAGCGTTTATGGTTAACCATATTGAGATTTTCAATTATTTAGCATATTGTTTATATATATATACATTGTGTTGGGTATATGCTAATGCGGTTTTGTGTTAATGTACGACTTGTTAAGTGTTTTGGGTACGATGACATGCTAATTGAGTTACAAGTTCGTATGAGGTATTTGGTGAATGTGATTGCAAATAGATGAGTTATATATATGTATGTGTAATTATTGCATTCACTAAGCTTTGCTTACCCTCTCGTTGTTTACCTTTTTATAGGCTCAGGTATGGACAAAGGTAAGGGCGTTTGTTTGGTGTAGAGACCCCGTTGTGTTAGGGGACGCTTTTGGAGATTTAGCTTTCGAGTTTGACCGAGGCTTGGGTAGTTTAACCCCAAACACCATGCTCGGTGGGTCGTTTGGTATTTAAACTTTTTGTGGTCGAAACTCTCGTTATGTATTAAACTCGTAATTCGGGCCGATGTGGGCCCCGCTTTGTAAAACTTATTTTATGTTTGAATCGTGTTAGTTTTACATATTAGAATATGTTGTTAAAAGCGTTTCGTCTAAATATGTCGGGAAGTGGGCGATCTTTTTCACAAAAAAGGAAAAGTTGGATAGGCCAGTTTGGCGCGCCGCGCAGGTAAGTGGCGCGCCGCGCCACTATGCTGTACAAATTTTTTTTTTTTTTTTTTTTTTGCATATTTCGATTGCATATGGGTTGGGATGTTACAAGTGGTATCAGAGCATGGTCTAAGGGATTTAGGTGACTTGAGATAGGCGCCTAGACTTAGACTTTTTGTGTGCGTGTTATGCGGGACTTGTAGGACTTTGGGTCGGATCGGGTTTCGGTTAGTGCATAGGTTTATGTGAACTAATCATGCGCTATTATTTTGTGTGGTATTTGAAATCATCAAGTGAGATAGACGTGGTACTAGTGAGTTAAGGCGATGTGCTCGCGTAACATGAAATGTCCCGTTCATATTGATTATAAACGTTCCATATTAATTGATTTCGTCGCGAGGTTTTGACCTCTATATTAGACATTTTTCAAAGACTGCATTCATTTTTAAAACAACCATAACCTTTATTTTATCTATAAAGGTTTAAAAAGCATTACGTAGATTATCAAATAATGATAATCTAAAATATACCGTTTACACACGACCATTACATAATGGTTTACAATAAGAATATATTACATCAAAAATAAGTTTCTTGAATGCAGTTTTTACATAATATCATACAAGCATGGACTCCAAATCTTGTCCTTATTTTAGTATGCAACAGCGGAAGCTCTTAATAATCACTTGAGAATAAACATGCTTAAAACATTAACAAAAATGTTGATGAGTTATAGGTTTAACCTATATATTATCAAATCATAATAATAGACCACAAGATTTCATATTTCAATATACATCCCATACATAGAGATAAAAATCATTCATATGGTGAATACCTGGTAACCGACATTAAAAAGATGCATATAAGAATATCCCCTATCATTCTGGGAAATCTTTCGGACATGATAAAAATGAATTCGAAGTACTAAAGCATCCGGTACTTTGGATGGGGTTCGTTAGGCCCAATAGATCTATCTTTAGGATTCGTGTCAATTAGTAGATCGGTTTACTAATTCTTAGGCTACCAAGAAAAAGGGGCATATTCGGCTTCGATCATTCACCCATATAATGTAGTTTCATTTACTTGTGTCTATTTCGTAAAACATTTATAAAACTGCATGTATTCTCATCCCAAAATATTAGATTTTAAAAGTGGGACTATAACTCACTTTCACAGATTTTTACTTCGTCGGGAAGTAAGGCTTGACCATTGATCGATTCACGAACCTATAACAAATATGTACATATATATCAAAGTATGTTCAAAATATATTTACAACACTTTTAATACATTTTGATGTTTTAAGTTTATTAAGTCAGCTGTCCTCGTTAGTAACCTACAACTAGTTGTCCACAATTAGATGTACAAAAATAAATCGATATATTATCTTGAATCAATCCATGACCCAGTGTATACACATCTCAAGCTAGATCACAACTCAAAGAATATATATTTTTGGAATCAACCTCAACCCTGTATAGCTAACTCCAACATTACTGCATATAGAGTGTCTATGGTTGTTCCAAATAATATATATACATGGGTCGATATGATATGTCAAAACATTTGCATACATGTCTATGGTATCCCAAGATTACATAATATATTAGAATACATGTATAATGCAATATAAGTTAGCTAGGATATGATTAATATAGATTTGTTACCAATTTTCACGTAGCTACAACAAGCAAAAATATACAATTTTGTTTTACCCATAACTTATTCGTTTTAAATCCGTTTTGAGTGTTTCAAGTTGCTATGGATTCATATTGAACTTAAGTTTATGAATCTAAACAGAAAAAGTATAGGTTTATAGTTGGAAAAATAAGTTACAAGTCGTTTTTGTAAAGGTAGTCATTTAAGTCGAAAGAACGACGTCTAGATGACCATTTTGGAAAACATACTTCCACTTTGAGTTTAACCATGATTTTTGGATATATTTTCATGTTCATAAGAAAAATCATTTTCTCAGAAGAACAACTTTTAAATCAAAGTTTATCATAGTTTTTAATTAACTAACCCAAAACAGCCCGCGGTGTTACTACGACTGCGTATATCCGGTTTTATGGTGTTTTTCGTGTTTTCCAGTTTTAAATCATTAAGTTAGCATATCATATAGATATAGAACTATGTTCTAGTGATTACATGTTCAAATCTTTGAATAAGATAGTTTTATATGTATGAATCGAATGATGTTATGAACATCATTGCTACCTCAAGTTTAGTAGGTAAACCTACTAGAAGTGACAAGAAATGATCTAGCTTCAAAGGATCTTGGATGGCTTGAAAGTTCTTGAAGTAGAATCATGACACGAAAACAAGTTCAAGTAAGATTATCACTCGAATTAAGATAGTTATAGTTATAGGAATTGAATCAAAGTTTGTATATGAGTATTACCTTGATTTAGAATGATATCTTACTATAAACAACAAGGATTTCTTGAGGTTGGATGATCACTTTACAAGATTGGAAGTGAGCTAGTAAACTTGGAAGTATTCTTGATTTTATGAAATTAGAACTTGTAGAATTTATGAAGAACACTTAGAACTTGAAGATGGAACTTGAGAGAGATCAATTAGATGAAAAAAAATTGAAGAATGAAAGTGTTTGTAGGTGTTTTTGGTCGTTGGTATATGGATTAGATATAAAGGATATGTAATTTTATTTTCATGTAAATACGTTATGAATGATTACTAATATTTTTGTAATTTTATGAGATATTTCATGCTAGTTGCCAAATGATGGTTCCCACATGTGTTAGGTGACTCACATGGGCTACTAATAGCTGATCATTGGAGTGTATATACCAATAGTACATACATCTAAAAGCTGTTTATTGTACGAGTACGAATACGGGTGCATACGAGTAGAATTGTTGATGAAACTGAACGAGGATGTAATTGTAAGAATTTTTGTTAAGTAGAAGTATTTTGATAAGTGTCTTGAAGTCTTTCAAAAGTGTATAAATACATATTAAAACACTACATGTATATACATTTTAACTGAGTTGTTAAGTCATCGTTAGTCGTTACATGTAAATGTTGTTTTGAAGCCTTTAGGTTAACGATCCTGTTAAGTGTTGTTAACCCATTGTTTATTATATCAAATGAGATGTTAAATTATTACATTATCATGATATTATTATATATTAATATATCTTAATATGATATATATACAATTAAATGTCGTTACAATGATAATCGTTACATATATGTCTCGTTTCGAAATCATTAAGTTAGTAGTCTTGTTTTTACATATGTAGTTCATTGTTAATATACTTAATGATATGTTTACTTTTCATAATACCATGTTAACTATATATATATATCCATATATATGACATCATATAGTTTTTACAAGTTTTAACGTTCGTGAATCACCGGTCAACTTGGGTGGTCAATTGTCTATATAAAACCTATTTCAATTAATAAAGTCTTAACAAGTTTGATTGCTTAACATGTTGAAAACATTTAATCATGTAAATATACCAATTTCATTTAATATATATAAACATGGAAAAGTTCGGGTCACTACAGTACCTACCCGTTAAATAAATTTCGTCCTGAAATTTTAAGCTGTTGAAGGTGTTGACGAATCTTCTGGAAATAGGTACGGGTATTTCAGTTTCATTTGATCTTCACGCTCCCAGGTGAACTCGGGTCCCCTACGGGCATTCCATCGAACCTTGACAATCAGTATCTTATTTTGCTTGAGCCTTTCAACCTCACGATCCATTATCTCGACGGGTTCTTCAATGAATTGTAGTTTTTCATTGATTTTAATTTCGTCTAAAGGAATAGTGAGATCTTCTTTAGCTAAACACTTCTTCAGATTCGAGACGTGAAAGGTATTATGTACATTGGCGAGTTGTTGAGGTAATTCAAGTCGGTAGGCTACTGGTCTGACACGATCTAAAATCTTGAATGGTCCAATGTGTCTTGGATTTAGTTTCTCCCGTTTACCAAATCAAACAATGCATTTCCAAGGCGAAACCTTAAGCATGACCATCTCCCCAATTTCAAATTCTATATCTTTCCTTTTAAGGTCCGTGTAGCTCTTTTGTCGACTCTGAGCAGTTTTCAACCGTTGTTGAATTTGGATGATTTTCTCTGTAGTTTCTTGGATTATCTCTGGACCCGTAATCTGTCTATCCCCCAATTCATTGCAACAAATTGGATATCTGCACTTTCTACCATAAAGTGCTTCGAACGGTGCCATTTCGATACTCAAGTAATAACTGTTGTTGTAGGAAAATTCTGCTAATGGTAGATGTCGATCCCAACCATTTCCAAAATCAATAACACATGCTCGTAGCATGTCTTCAAGAGTCTGTATCGTCCTTTCGCTCTGCCTATCGGTTTGTGGATGATAGGCAGTACTTATGTCTAGACGAGTTCCCAATGCTTGTTGTAATGTCTGCCAAAACCTTGAAACAAATCTGCCATCCCTATCAGAGATAATAGAGATTGGTATTCCATGTATGGAGACGACTTCCTTCAAATATAGTCGTGCTAACTTCTCCATCTTGTCATCTTCTCTTATTGGCAGGAAGTGTGCTGATTTGGTGAGACGATCAACAATTACCCAAATAGTATCAAAACCACTTGCAGTCCTTGGCAATTTAGTGATGAAATCCATGGTAATGTTTTCCCATTTCCATTCCAGGATTTCGGGTTTTTGAAGTAGACCTGATGGTTTCTGATGCTTAGCTTTGACCTTAGAACACGTCAAACATTCCCCTACGTATTTAGCAACATCGGCTTTCATACCTGGCCACCAAAAATGTTTCTTAAGATCTTTGTACATCTTCCCCGTTCCAGGATGTATTGAGTATCTGGTTTTATGAGCTTCTCTAAGTACCATTTCTCTCATATCTCCAAATTTTGGTACCCAAATTCTTTCAGCCCTATACAGGGTTCCGTCTTCCCGAATATTAAGATGCTTCTCCGATCCTTTGGATATTTCATCCTTTAAATTTCCCTCTTTTAAAACTCCTTGTTGCGCCTCCTTTATTTGAGTAGTAAGGTTAGTGTGAATCATTATATTCATAGATTTTACACGAATGGGTTCTCTGTCCTTTCTGCTCAAGGCGTCGGCTACCACATTTGCCTTCCCTGGGTGGTAACGAATCTCAAAGTCATAATCATTCAACAATTCAATCCACCTGCGCTGCCTCATGTTCAGTTGTTTCTGATTAAATATGTGTTGAAGACTTTTGTGGTCGGTATATATAATACTTTTGACCCCATATAAGTAGTGCCTCCAAGTTTTTAATGCAAAAACAACCGCGCCTAATTCCAAATCATGCGTCTTATAACTCTGCTCGTGAATCTTCAATTGTCTAGACGCATAAGCAATTACCTTCGTTCGTTGCATTAATACACAACTGAGACCTTGCTTTGAGGCATCACAATATATCACAAAATCATCATTCCCTTCAGGTAATGACAATATAGGTGCCGTAGTTAACTTTTTCTTCAATAATTGAAACGCTTTCTCTTGTTCATCCTTCCATTCAAATTTCTTCCCTTTATGCGTTAATGCAGTCAAGGGTTTTGCTATTCTGGAAAAGTCTTGGATGAACCTTCTGTAGTAACCAGCTAGTCCTAAAAACTGGCGTATGTGTTTCGGAGTTTTCGGGGTTTCCCATTTTTCAACGGATTCAATCTTTGCTGGATCCACCTGAATACCTTCTTTGTTCACTATATGACCGAGGAATTGAACTTCTTCTAACCAAAATGCACACTTTGAAAACTTAGCGTACAATTTTTCTTTCCTTAACAACTCTAGCACTTTTCTCAAATGTTCTTCGTGCTCTTGGTCATTCTTTGAGTAAATAAGTATGTCATCGATGAAAACAATGACAAACTTGTCAAGGTATGGTCCACACACTCAGTTCATGAGGTCCATGAACACAGCTGGTGTGTTAGTCAACCCAAATGGCATAACCATAAACTCGTAATGACCGTAACACGTCCTAAAAGCAGTCTTCGGAATATCATCCTCCTTCACCCGCATTTGATGATATCCAGAACGTAGATCAATCTTCAAATAAACAGACGAGCCTTGTAGTTGATCAAATAAGTCGTCAATTCTCGGTAGTGGGTAGCGGTTCTTGATGGTAAGTTTGTTCAACTCTCGGTAGTCGATACACAACCTAAATGTACAATCTTTCTTCTTGACAAACAAAACAGGAGCTCCCCATGGTGATGTGCTTGGTCGAATGAAACCACGCTCTAAAAGTTCCTGTAACTGACTTTGTAATTCTTTCATTTTGCTGGGTGCGATTCTGTATGGAGCACGAGCTATTGGTGTAGCTCCTGGTACAAGGTCTATTTGAAATTCAACGGATCGATGTGGGGGTAATCTCGGTAATTCTTTCGGAAATACATGGGGAAATTCTTTTGCGACGGGAACATCACTGATGTTCTTTTCTTCAGGCTTAACTTCCTCGATGTGTGCTAGAATGACATAACAACCTTTTCTTATTAGTTTTTACGCCTTCAAACTACTAATAAGATTTAATTTCGCGTTGTTCTTTTCTCCGTACACCATTAAAGGTTTTCCTTTTTCACGCACAATGCGAATCGCATTTTTGTAACAAACGACCTCTGCCCTCACCCTTTTCAACCAGTCCATGCCAATTATTACATCAAAACTCCCTAACTCAACTGGCATTAAATCAATTTTAAACGTTTCATCCCCCAGTTTAATTTCTCTATCCCGACATATATTATCTGCTGAAATTAATTTACCGTTTGCTGATTAGAGTAAAAATTTACTATCCAAAGGCGTCAATGGGCAACTTAACTTAGCACAAAAATCTCTACTCATATAGCTTCTATCCGCACCCGAATCAAATAAAACATAAGCAGATTTATTGTCAATGAGAAACGCACCCGTAACAAGCTCCGGGTCTTCCTGCGCTTCTGCCGTATTAATATTGAAAACTCTTCCGCAGCCCTGTCCATTAGTATTCCCCTGATTCGGGCAATTTTTAATAATGTGGCTCGGTTTTCCACATTTGTAACAGACTACGTTGGCAGTACTTGCTCCGACACTACTTGTTCCGACATTACTCGTTCCGGCATTATTTGTTCCTTTAGTTCTGTTATACATTGGTCTGTAGACCTCACACTTTATCGCGCTATGACCATTTCTTTTACATCTGTTGCAAAATGTTGTGCAGAACCCCGGGTGATTCTCTTCACACCTTTAGCATTGCTGTTTCTGATTATTGTTGTTGTTGCGATTGTTATTGCTGCTGGGACGCTTATTGTAATTGTTGTTGTTGGGATGTTTATTGTAGTTGTTGTTGTTGGGATTGCGATTGTTGTTCTTGCGATTTATGTTGCAGTTGTTGGGATAGTTGTTGCGATTTTGGTTGTAATTATTGTTGTTGTTGTTGTTGTTGTTGTCGTTGTTGTTGTTGTACTGGTGACTCTTGTCACTGTTTTCTTCCCACTTCCTCTTGAGTTGTTTCGTGTTGACTTCTTCGGCCGCCTGCTCTTTAATTCTTCCCTCAATCTGATTTATGAGTTTATGAGCCATTCGACTTGCCTTTTGTATGGAAGCGGGCTCGTGTGAACTCACATTTTTTTGAATCCTTTCTGGTAATCCTTTTACAAATGCATCGATCTTCTCTTCTTCATCTTCAAACGTTCCCGAACACAATAGGCACAACTCTGTGAATCATCGTTCATACGTGGTAATGTCAAACTCTTGTGTTCGTAACTCTCTAAGCTCTACCTTGAGCTTATTGACTTCGTTTCTAGGACGGTACTGCTCATTCATCAATTGCTTGAATGCCGACCACGGTAGTGCGTAAGCAGCATTTTGTCCTACCTGTTCAAGATAGGTGTTCCACCACGTTAACGCAGTACCTGTGAAGGTATGCGTAGCGTACTTAACTTTGTCCTCTTCAGTACACTTACTTATGGCAAACACCGATTCGACTTTCTCGGTCCACCGTTTCAATCCAATTGGTCCTTCGGTTCCATCAAATTCCAAAGGTTTGCAGGCAGTGAATTCTTTGTAGGAGCATCCTACACGATTTCTTGCACAGTTAGTTGCATTGCTAGATTCAGAGTTATTGTTGGTATGTAGCGCAGCCTGTACTGTGGCTATGTTTGCAGCAAGAAAGGTACGAAATTCCTCTTCGCTCATATTCATGGTGTGTCGAGTAGTCGGTGCCATTTCCTTCAAAATAGCCAACTGAATCGAGTTAATCATACAAAATATTAAGAGTAGTCAATAGTATTTCGTAGCATAATATGAACTCATTTATAAAAGCTTTTTCTTCATATTAGCATTTTATAAGTTTAAATTCGGGTACTACCTACCTGTTAAGTTCATACTTAGTAGCTAATATACAATTCAACTACTACAATTCCATATGAAAAACTGATTATAATAATATATCACATACAAATATTCTTCAAACTTACAACTTCGCTATATTACATATAACATGAAATATAGTACACTATGATACAGGACAGTTTTGAAGATAAATCTAGTTAATACGCAAGTTGTTCAGCAAAGGAAATAAAGACACGTAATTCATAAGTCCAGAAACAAGTCATGCATTCTGGTTTTACTAAGACGACTTCCCATCCTTGGTCTTGTGGAAAATAACCGTTATGACCATTGGCTAGGCAACATGTTGTAATGTCGTCAAAAGGACGAGGGTTTCGTAATGTCCAACAGCCCCGTAATAATCTAAAAACTTTGTTTCTCACCCCAACTACTGAATCCGTCACTTGTGGGAAGGTCTTATTTAAAAGTTGAAATCCGATGTTCTTTTTCTCACTTTGGTAAGAAGCGAACATCACTAACCTATAAGCATAACATGCTTCTTTATGTTGCATGTTAGAAGCTCTTTCTAATTCACGAAATCCTATGTTGGGATATGTTGAGTCAAAATAGGTTCTTAACCCGTAGCGTAAAATTTCATTTGGGTTTCCCGCATTTAATGCTTTAAAGAAAATACGGCGTAACTTACGGTCTCCCTAATGTGATATACCCCACCTATCAAAGGAAAGCCTTTTATAAACTAAGGCATTTCTGGAAAGTCTTTCAAATATTTGATAAGTTAATTTCGCCATAACTAAATGTGCTGATGAATTCTGACCGACTCTAGACAAGATTTCCTCAATCATATCCTCTGGTAGGTCTTCTAAAATATTCGGTTATCTACCCTTAACGTCCATTTTGTTTTTATACTGTAAATTAGACAAGGATTAGATTCATAATAACAAACAATACAAGCAATTTTTACATAGAACATAAAAGTACAAGCACACTACAATACATATAATACACAACATGATTACAACCCTCTAATCTGAATCACTGGTTTCTCCTTCTTCGGACTTGGTTCATTTTCCTAATTTTCTAGGAATATATGGTGTTCCTCTAATACGAGCCGTCGTTTTCCATAATGGTTTAGAAAAACCTGGTGGTTTAGAGGTTCCCGGCTCATTGTTACATTTTAGGAAATACAGATGTTGTCGATACATATAAAGTTCATCGGGGTTGGAATCGGGTTTCTCCATTTTTATACCTTTTCCCTTATTATTTTCTTTCGCTTTATTAAATTGGGTCGAGGTAATTTCTATAACATCATCGGAATCCTCATCGGGATCCGATTCATCGGAAAATTGGTAATCTTCCCAATATTTTGCTTCCTCGGCGGAAAGACCATTGACCATTATTAACTTTGGTCCGTTGGTTGAAGATTTTCTTTTATTTAATCGATTTACTATAGGTATCAATATTTCTTCCTCCGGAACCTCTTCTTCTTCTGGTTCCTCCTCTTCCGATTCATCCTCTTCTGGTTCCTCTTCTTCCGGTTCCTCCTCTTTCGGTTCCTCCTCTTCCGGTTCCTCTTCGGGAATTTGTGAATCTTCCCAAAATATATTCGACTCTTCATTATTATTAGGTGAATCGATGGGATTTGTACTAGTGGTAGACATCTATCACACTATATCAAACACGTTAAGAGATTAATATATCACATAATATTTACATGTTAATAATATATAGTTTCCAAAAAAAAAAATGTTAAGCAATCGTTTTTGAAGAAAAACACGGTCGAAGTCCAGACTCACTAATGCATCCTAACAAACTCGATAAGACACACTAATGCAACTTTCTGGTTCTCTAAGACCAACGCTCGGATACAAACTGAAATGTCCTGTTCATATTGATTATAAACGTTCCATATTAATTGATTTCGTCGCGAGGTTTTGACCTCTATATGAGACGTTTTTCAAAGACTGCATTCATTTTTAAAACAACCATAACCTTTATTTTATCTATAAAGGTTTAAAAACCATTACGTAGATTATCAAATAATGATAATCTAAAATATACCGTTTACACACGACCATTACATAATGGTTTACAATAAGAATATATTACATCAAAAATAAGTTTCTTGAATGCAGTTTTTACATAATATCATACAAGCATGGACTCCAAATCTTATCCTTATTTTAGTATGCAACAGCGGAAGCTCTTAATAATCACCTGAGAATAAATATGCTTAAAACGTCAACAAAAATATTGGTGAGTTATAGGTTTAACCTATATATTATCAAATCATAATAATAGACCACAAGATTTCATATTTCAATATACATCCCATACATAGAGATAAAAATCATTCATATGGTGAACACCTGGTAACCGACATTAACAAGATGCATATAAGAATATCCCCTATCATTCCGGGAAATCCTTCGGACATGATAAAAACGAATTCGAAGTACTAAAGCATCCGGTACTTTGGATGGGGTTCGTTAGGCCCAATAGATCTATCTTTAGGATTCGCGTCAACTAGTAGATCGGTTTACTAATTCTTAGGCTACCAAGAAAAAGGGGCATATTCGGCTTCGATCATTCACCCATATAATGTAGTTTCATTTATTTGTGTCTATTTCGTAAAACATTTATAAAACTGCATGTATTCTCATCCCAAAATATTAGATTTTAAAAGTGGGATTATAACTCACTTTCACAAATTTTTACTTCGTCGGGAAGTAAGACTTGGTTACTGGTCGATTCACGAACCTATAACAAATATGTACATATATATCAAAGTATGTTCAAAATATATTTACAACACTTTTAATACATTTTGATGTTTTAAGTTTATTAAGTCAGCTGTCCTCGTTAGTAACCTACAACTAGTTGTCCACAATTAGATGTACATAAATAAATTGATATATTATCTTGAATCAATCCACGACCCAGTGTATACACGTCTCAGGCTAGATCACAACTCAAAGCATATATATTTTTGGAATCAACCTCAACCCTGTATAGCTAACTCCAACATTACTGCATATAGAGTGTCTATGGTTGTTCCAAATAATATATATACATGGGTCGATATGATATGTCAAAACATTTGCATACGTGTCTATGGTATCCCAAGATTACATAATATATTAGAATACATGTATAATACAATATAAGTTAGCTAGGATATGATTAATATAAATTTGTTACCAATTTTCACGTAGCTACAACAAGCAAAAATATCCAATCTTGTTTTACCCATAACTTGTTCGTTTTAAATCTGTTTTGAGTGTTTCAAGTTGATATGGCTTCATATTGAACTTAAGTTTATGAATCTAAATATAAAAATTATAGGTTTATAGTCGGAAAAATAAGTTACAAGTCATGTTTGTAAAGGTAGTCATTTCAGTCAAAAGAACGACGTCTAGATGACCATTTTGGAAAACATACTTCCACTTTGAGTTTAACCATGATTTTTGGATATAGTTTCATGTTCATAAGAAAAATCATTTTCCCAGAAGAACAACTTTTAAATCAAAGTTTATCATAGTTTTTAATTAACTAACCCAAAACAGCTCGCGGTGTTTCTACGACGGCGTATATCCAGTTTTACGGTGTTTTTCGTGTTTTCCATTTTTAAATCATTAAGTTAGCATATCATATAGATATAGAACATGTGTTTAGTTGATTTTAAAAGTCAAGTTAGAAGGATTAACTTTTGTTTGCGAACAAGTTTAGAATTAACTAAACTATGTTCTAGTGATTACATGTTCAAATCTTTGAATAAGATAGTTTTATATGTATGAATCGAATGATGTTATGAACATCATTACTACCTCAAGTTTAGTAGGTAAACCTACTGGAAGTGACAAGAAATGATCTAGCTTCAAAGGATCTTGGATGGCTTGAAAGTTCTTGAAGTAGAATCATGACATGAAAACAAGTTCAAGTAAGATTATCACTCGAATTAAGATAGTTATAGTTATAGGAATTGAATCAAAGTTTGTATATGAGTATTACCTTGATTTAGAATGATATCTTACTGTAAACAACAAGGATTTCTTGAGGTTGGATGATCACTTTACAAGATTGGAAGTGAGCTAGTAAACTTGGAAGTATTCTTGATTTTATGAAACTAGAACTTGTAGAATTTATGAAGAACACTTAGAACTTGAAGATGGAACTTGAGAGAGATCAATTTTATGAAGAAAATTGAAGAATGAAAGTGTTTGTAGGTGTTTTTGGTCATTGGTATATGGATTAGATATAAAGGATATGTAATTTTGTTTTCATGTAAAAAGTCATGAATGATTACTAATATTTTTGTAATTTTATGAGATATTTCATGCTAGTTGCCAAATGATGGTTCTCACATGTGTTAGGTGACTCATATGGGCTTCTAAGAGCTAATCATTGGAGTGTATATACCAATAGTACATACATCTAAAAGCTGTGTATTGTACGAGTACGAATACGGGTGCATACGAGTAGAATTGTTGATGAAACTGAACGAGGATGTAATTGTAAGAATTTTTGTTAAGTAGAAGTATTTTGATAAGTGTATTTAAGTCTTTAAAAAGTGTATAAATACATATTAAAACACTACATGTATATACATTTTAACTAAGTCGTTAAGTCATCGTTAGTCGTTACATGTAAATATTGTTTTGAAGCCTTTAGGTTAACGATCCTGTTAAGTGTTGTTAACCCATTGTTTATAATATCAAATGAGATGTTAAATTATTACATTATCATGATATTATGATATATTAATATATCTTAATATGATATACAATTAAATGTCGTTACAACGATAATCGTTACATATATGTCTCGTTTCGAAATCATTAAGTTAGTAGTCTTGTTTTTACATATGTAGTTCATTGTTAATATACTTAATGATATGTTTACTTTTCATATATACCATGTTAACTATATATATATATCCATATATATGATATCATATAGTTTTTACAAGTTTTAACGTTCGTGAATCACCGGTCAACTTGGGTGGTCAATTGTCTATATAAAACCTATTTCAATTAATCAAGCGTCGAATTATTGGCGTCTTGTTTGCAGTTTAGAGCCGAAATTGAATACCAAGCAAAATTTAAAACCCATGGAAATTTGATTCAACCATTTTCATGGCGTCTCAATTTTATTTTATTATTATTTTTTATTTTTTATTTTTCAATTTTCAATATTTAAAATTTATTTTTAATTTGTGTTAACGTTTTTTTTTTACTACGTACTGGTCGGAGGTTCACTCGGAAGCAATCTCTCTATCTGGCGAATAGAGAGAGGGATGACTTTCTCTACTTTTGAAAGTGTTTCATTCTGGGTAGAGAAAGGACTTTTCTTTATTCTCAGATAGGGGAAGGATTGTCTACATCTCACCTCCCCCATACACCACTAATTGTGGTATTGGGTTTTGTTATTGTTGTTATTGTTGTAATTAATCAAGTCTTAATAAGTTTGATTGCTTAACATGTTGAAAACATTTAATCATGTAAATATACCAATTTCATTTAATATATATAAACATGGAAAAGTTCGGGTCACTACATAACAATGATTAGCTACCATTGTTACGGGTTCAAATCGTGTCAAACAAGCGATGTACGACGATTGTTGAGCAAGATGGGGTAGTGTGGTGTATATGTATATACATATGTGTTAAGTCCTTTCGTTTTGTAGCTTAATTTACTTCGTTTTATAGAATGAAGATGAGAAATGGACACGACACCAACGACGGAAGTACGAGTGAGGACGTTGAACTCACGGCCAAGGTTGAGGCCATCTTTAAAAGGCTAAAGAAGGATTTTCTTGACGATGTTTGAAAGGTCTTCCAAGAGTCGATTGATGGACAAGTGACCGAAATGATCAATGAATGAATGAAAGCCGCAATAGAGGAGGCTTTAGAGGCTAGAAACATTTATCCTCGAGGCGAAGGGGTGAAGGTAATGGTGGGGGTGAAAGGCGGGACTTCCACTACAAAAATTTCAAGGATATTCAACCTCCGATGTTTAATGGGGTGAGGGATCCATTGAAAAGCACTTGTTGGATTTCCAATATCGAGGGGGCGTTCCGTACCGTGGAGTGTTCTCCCGAGAAGAAGACGAGGTATGGGTCTAGCATGTTGCGCGAAGAGGGCAAGTTGTGGTGGGACAATAAAATCAAATTATATGGAGAAGAGTAATGCATGTTCTTGACATGGGAGGAGTTTAAGAAGGAATTTTTCCAAGAATACCAAACTTCTTCCGATCTCGATAAAATCCGGGACGAGTTGCACAATTTGCGACAAGGTTCAATGGACATGGTTACTCTTAAGTCTACCTTCTTGGCAAAGACTCGTTTTTGTCCGGAGTACATTGGTGATGATCACAAGTTGATGCTAGATTTCTACCGTACTTTAAGTGATGAGTTGAAGGGTAAGATTAGCCGGGGTATGGCTAAGTCTTTTGAAGATTTATACGAATTGGCTAGGGGTTTTGAGCCGGAGGTTCCAAGGAAAAGCGATTTCACTTTTTCGAAGATAAAGTTTGAAGGTTCGAGTTATTCGAACTTTTCAAATAAAAAGAACAAGAAAGGCTCCGAAAGCATTAATAGTGTGAAGAAGGGTGCTTCCGGAGGTTTCGGACCCATGTGTTATAATTGTAATCAAAGAGGGCAAATAGCCCGTGATTGTACCAAGGCGTCGACCAAGCTTACTTATTTTAATTGTGGTAAAGAGGGACACAAGAGGCTGGAATGTCCCGATTTGAATAATGATCATGTGAAGAAGTTGGAGAGAGCGGCGGGTAGGGCTAGGGGTCGCAATTACTTGATGACCAATGATGAGGCCAAGCAATCCAACGAAGTTGTCTCATGTACTTTTATGTTTAACTCAAATCCGGCAAGGATTCTATTTGATAGCGGTGCAAATTTGTTATTTGTATCTCCAAAATTTGTGCCTAGACTTAATAGACTGTTAGCTAAATTAAGTCGCCCGGTAGAAGTCGAAATAGCGGACGACAAAACGGTGCTAGTGGTTGATGTGTGTAAAAATTGTGATGTCGTTTTTGGTGCCGAAAACTTTAAGATATATCTTATCCCGATGACTTTGGGTGATTTTGATATCGTTGTTGGTATGGATTGGCTCGATCATAATAGGGCCGATATTGCATGCCATGAAAAATTTATTCGTGTGAAGACCTCAAGTGGGGGAGAGTTAATTATTCACGGTGATAAGCGTAGAAGACTTGTGCCGATATGCACTTTTGCACGGGCACGTCGTCTCCTTGATAGTGGTGGAATGGCTTTTCTTGCCCATGTTGTTGATACTCGTGATGAGCCACCACCCATCCGTGAAATTTTGGTGGGTAGTGAATTCGAAGACGTTTTTCCGAACGAGTTACTGGGTGTTCCAGCAGAAAGACAAGTTGAATTTCGCATTGAGTTGTTTCCGTGGGCTACCCCCATTGCTAAAACTCCTTATCATTTAGCGCCGACGGAAATGCAAGAGTTGTTAAATCAAACCCAAGAGTTGCTTGAGAAGGGTTTTATTCGACCGAGTGCTTCGCCATGGGGCGCTCTGGTTTTATTCGTGAAAAAGAAGGATGGAAGTATGCGGATGTGCATCGATTATCGGGAGTTAAATAAAGTGACGATCAAGAATCGTTATCCATTACCTCGGATTGACGATTTGTTTGACCAACTCCAAGGTGCAACGTATTTCTCTAAAATCGACCTACGGTCCGGCTATCACCAAATGCGGGTTCGTGAGGAAGATATTGAGAAAACGGCTTTTCGAACGCGTTATGGGCATTTTGAATTCGTAGTTATGCCTTTTGGTCTTACGAATGCACCGGCGGAATTCATGGACCTTATGAACCGAGTGTGCCAACCTATGTTGGACAAGTCGGTAATTGTGTTCATTGACGACATACTTGTCTATTCGAAGAGTATGAAAGAACATGAACTTCATTTTTGGTGTGTGTTAAAGACGTTGCGGAGGGAGAGGTTGTATCCTAAGTTCTCCAAATGTGAATTTTGGCTAAGGGAGGTTCAATTCCTTGGCCACATTGTGAACAAAAATGGTATTCAAGTAGATCAGGGGAAGATAGAGACGGTGAAGAGTTGGGAATGACCGACTACGCCTACGAAAATCTGAAGTTTTCTTGGATTGGCCGGTTATTATCGTCGGTTTATCCAAGACTTTTCTAAGATCGCTTCTTCATTGACGAAGTTGACGAGGAAGAACACGAGATTTAATTGAGAGAACGAGCAACAAATTGCTTTTCAATTATTAAAAGAGAAGTTGTGTCAAGCTCCGGTGTTAGTGTTGTCAGAAGGAGTGGAAGACATGACGGTTTATTGTGATACTTCGTTAAATGGGCTCGGGTGTGTTCTAATGCAAAGAGGTAAAGTCATCGCTTATGCATCTCGACAATTAAAGGAACACGAAATGAGATATTCGACTCATGATCTTGAGTTGGCGGCGGTTGTGCATGCGTTGAAAATTTGGCACCATTACTTGTATGGTGTCAAGAGTACGATTTATTCGGATCATAAGAGTTTGAAACACCTCTTCAATCAACGAGATTTGAATTATCGCCAACGTAGGTGGATGGATGTAGTAAAAGATTATGATTGTGAAATACTTTATCATCCGGGCAAGGCGAATGTGGTCGCGAATTCGTTAAGTCGAAAGAGTCACCACCCGGCGTTACGATTGGGATTGTTACGTATGATTATTACTAACGATTTTCTTGAAAAACTTAGTGTGATTCAAATAGAGGCTTACGTTCACAAAAAGCATGCGGAACGAATAGTGGGGCAATCGGAGTTCATTACTATGGGCTCGCGTGGTTTGTTGTCTTTTCAAGGAAGAGTGTGGGTGCCTAAGATGGGTGATTATCGACAAGTGCTACTTGATGAAGCACATAAGTCAAAATATTCCATTCATCCGGGCGCGACGAAAATGTATCTTGATTTAAGGAAAGATTATTGGTGGCCGGGCATGAAACGTGATGTTGTGAAGTATGTTGAGCAATGCGTCACGTGTTTGCAAGTTAAGGCCGAGCACCAAAAGCCGTATGGTAAGTTACAACCGTTAGAAATCCCGAAATGGAAATGGGAGCACATTACCATGGATTTCATCACAAAGTTACCTAAAACGGCGAGAACCCAATTTGATTCGATTTGGGTTATAGTTGATCGATTGACGAAAAGTGCTTTGTTTCTTCCCATTCGGGAAGCGATATCGTCGGAGACTTTGGCTAAATTGTTTATCAAAGAGGTAGTCGCTCTGTGATGACCCGGGAATTTCCGAACAAATTTAAACTTTAATCTTTATATGTTTTCGACACGATAAGCAAAGTCTGTAACGTTAAGTCTCGAAAACTTTGTAATCAGATAACTTTTGACTGTTCCCGACGATTCACGAACATTGGTGTGTAAATAATATGAAAATATAAATGAATTCTATACATAAGAAATATTATATATATATATATATATATATATATATATATATATATATATATCTATATATATAATTAATAAATATTAAGGATTCAATAAATTATATAATTGGTAGATATATTATAATATAATAAATGGTAATATATTTAACTTAATTACCAGTGCGAATATAATTGTAATATTAATATTATTATCATTACTAGTATTAATATTAATACTAATATTACTAATAAGATTGTTGTAATATATATATACTAGATATGGTTATATACATTATATAACTATTACATATTACATAATTAATAAATGGTAATATTAAAGGTAATCACAAGTTAAGGTATAAATGATATATTAACATTATTATTATTACTACTTTCATCACCAATATAAATATAAATACTAATATTGATATTAAGATCAATATTATTCATATTATCATTATGAAATCCAATACATATAAATGGTTATGTTATTATTATATTTATTATTATCATTAACTCTAGTATTATTAATATTTTTATATATAATTAATAACAATATTGATTATTAATATCAATTAATTAAAAATAGAACATATATATATATATATATATATATATATATATATATATATATATATATATATATATATATATATGTATGTATATCTGAATAATTCAATCAGTGATATTTCACCATCAAAGTCTTTACTCGTTCCATCAATTCAATATAAATACAAAAATTTATTCTCTTGATTGGAATTAGGAGTATCTGTCCAAAAATTTGTTACCTATCTTAATCAACTTTATTTTTTTTTTGTTTTTCTTATTTGTCTCTCTGATTAAGGATTCTTGTATTACATCCACTTTAACTTCATGCTTATTTCCTCTTCTTATGCTTATTTTCTCTTCTTATTCCTGTATCTATTCTATTAAACCCGTTGTTACTACTACCAACCGTCTGTTTTTGTTGCTACCACACAATCACCATCACCACGACACAATAGAACCTGCTACGTTATTTTTCCTACTTCTTTATCACCATCACTAAACCTTGATCATAAACTGCTGCTACTTATGTCGTACTGTTCCTGTCTGAAACCGATACCCAACACTTTTCTCACCAAGAACAACCAAACCTACAACGTAAATGAAACACTCTAGTTTATCGAAAATCTGTTATTTACCGAAAAACCACCTCACAACTCATCATCATTCATACTATTGATATCCTGCTGCACTGTTCGATCACCCTCTCGTATTTAACTACAATTACTGTTGTGGTTAATATTTTTCTTTTCTTTTCGATCACAAACCACACAACCAAACTATACTGTTGTTACCGATCCTGTTTCTGATTCAAACAAACCACACCATCGTGTTTTCTTTTCTAGTAGATGACCATCCAAGAACCCGTTAAAGTTTGCTGCTATATTTTGAACTAATTTATGTTTCCTTTCGCAAACACTCCATCATGAGCCAACTTTCAACCCACCATTTTTTTTTTTTTCTGTTTTGTTGAAAATAAAACCTCCGTTATAACCATAGCCAAACAGCCATCACAATTTTCTGTTGGTCGTATCTATCGCTACAACAATCACACAACTGTCTCCTGATCGAAATTGATCCAAAACACCATCGTTGTTCCTGTTCAACCTCGCAAACCATCACCAAATTTCTTCTATTAATTGATGTTGTTCAAAGGGAAAGCAAAGAAGAAACCCATCGAATTATTTCTGCTCTCCATCGAAACACAATTAGTAAAAGGTGAACGTTGTTAATGAATTTAAGAAAGAAAATGATGAACGTGATTCATGAGGGTGATTGATGAAGACACAATGACAATGAGAAGACAACGATCGGTTCCAATTAATTATTGTTGGTGGTCGACAACTGTAACCCACCAAAAACCCTTCGCTTTATTTTTTTTTGCTGCTATCGACTTCTTTAAAAATCCAGGATACCCATGGATGGTTAAGCGGGCTAAGATAATCCAGGTTTTTCAGTTGGGCTTCTTTACATCTTTAATCGGGTTTAGATAGATGTTGGGTTATTAATCTGTGTTGGGCCATTTAAACTTTTGTTGGGCTGTAATAATGTTCTGTTGGGTCGAAATGGTACAGGAACGGGTTAAATGGTTTTGGATATGGCATTATTCCAGAAAAGTTGAGTGGGTCGAATGGTTGGGGTGTTTGTGTTTAAGCTAGGGGTCGCGAGTACAATCCCCATCTGTGGCGTTTTATTATTTTTTTTTTTTGATGAAGAAGAAGATGGTAATAGAAAATGAGTTTAAAAGATATTAAGATCTTAGTAAACTAGAAATGTATGTACGAAAGGATGGTTTGATGGGTATTTGTGCGAACGAGAGGTCTCGGGTTCGAGACCCAGCTGTGGCATATCTTTTTAAAATGTGACTTCAAAGGTTGTATCTATTTTTTTTTATTATTATTATTATTGCCATTATTGTTATTATTATTGTTATTGCTATTGATAATACTAGTATTAGTAATTAAAATTGTTATCATATAAATAAAGATTACTAATATAACTATTATTATTGCTACTATTAATAGTATCTTTATGGTTATTTGTATTATTATCATTAGTTATAGACTTATAGTTATTATTATTATCACATGTATTATAATTATTATTAGTATTAATGTTAAAATATGTATTAATTATCATTATTATGATTAAGATATTATTATTATTATTATTATTATTATTAAGTATCTGAATTATTATTATTAAGCAATATGAATATTACTTATTATTGTTACTACTGTTAACATAAGTAGTAGTTACCAACTATTATTATCGTTAACATAACCCTAGTTACAATTATAATAATTATTATTATTATTACTCCTAATAATATTATTATCAATATAAGTATTAATATTAAATAATATGATTATTAATATTATCTTTATTAATCTCAAAAACTATCACTTTTAAGCAAATAAATATTTTGTACATAAAATATATTTATTATATATACTACACTTATATTAAAACTTCACATAACTATACATATATAAAACATACTAAAATTATTTATATAAACACTTACAACAACAAATTATCGATTTTTAAGTATAATATCAAACAAGTACGTATATCAAAATATTAATATAACTATAAAAATATTAACCATTTGAATGAACATATAAATTAAAAATATATATTATAAAAATAATTTAATTAATAAATTTATATATATATTCATTCGAATACGATTATATGTATTAATGAATATACAAATGATTTAGGTTCGTGAATCCAAGGCCAACCCTATACTTGTTCAATGTCGTCGTATGTATTTTTACTACAAAATACATTAGGTGAGTTTCATTATTCCCTTTTTAAATGCTTTTGCAATATATATTTTTGGGACTGAGAATACATGCGCTGCTTTTATAACTGTTTTACGAAATAGATACAAGTAATCGAAACTACATTATATGGTTGAATGATCGAAATCGAATATGCCCCTTTTAGTCTGGTAATCTAAGAATTAGGGAACAGACACCCTAATTGACGTGAATCCTAAAGATAGATCAATCGGGCCCAACAAGCCCCATCCAAAGTACCGGATGCTTTAGTACTTCGAAATTTATATCATGTCCAATGGAGGATCCCGGAATGATGGGGATATTCTTATATATATTTTGTGAATGTCGGTTACCAGGTGTTCAATCCAAATGAATGATATTTTGTCTCTATGCATGGGACGTATGTTTATGTGAAATGAAAATATGAAATCTTGTGGTCTATTAAAATTATGAAATGATTATTTATGTTAAACTAATGAACTCACCAACCTTTTGGTTGACACTTTAAAGCATGTTTATTCTCAGGTATGAAAGAAATCTTCCGCTGTGCATTTGCTCATTTTAAAGATATTACTTGGAGTCATTCATGGCATATTTCAAAAGACGTTGCATTCGAGTCGTCGAGTTCATCAAGATTATTATTAAGATAATTATAATTAGATATATTATGAAATGGTATGCATATCATCAATTTTCGATGTAAGGAAGTTTGTCTTTTCAAAACGAATGCAATGTTTGTATAATGTATCATATAGAGGTCAAGTACCTCGCGATGTAACCAATTATTGTGAATCGTTTGTAATCGATGTGGACTTTGTCCGAATGGATTAGGACGGGTCTCTACAGTTGGTATCAGAGCGGTGGTCTTAGCGAATCAGGTCTTGCATTAGTGTGTCTAACTGATAGTTGTTTAGATGCATTAGTGAGTCTGGACTTCGACCGTGTCTGCATGTCAAAAGTTTTGCTTATCATTTCGTGTCGAAAAATTACCTGCTTATCATCCTTAGAGAATCACTTACTTATCATCCTTAGTCTAGACACATCTTATTACATTGACTGCATGATTAATGTATAGACAAAATTCTTATCTTAGCATATCTGCTAATTCTTATCTTAGCGTATCTGTTATTATAAATTTTGCCTATCATTTTCCGTAGATTCCTCCATAATTTATGGGATTTTAGTATTAAATATGCATATATTAAATTATATATTGCAAGGTACTAATCTACATCCTATTCTTTTTCTTATCGAAAATCCTTCATCTGATCGTACGAGATGAATCCCTCAACCAGTTCGAGTCCTTTAGATTCCGATAGCTATTCCGACAGCTATTCCGACATAGAGTTTCACTCGAGTTTCGAAAGCAGAGTCACCGGAATGAATCAACAAATCAGCCATCCTTAATTCATCTGATGGTTTCGTAATCGACTTAATTAATGGAAGCGCGCAGAAGGTAATCCCTTCCACCAACCGAATTCACCTCTTGATAATGAACCTGAAGCGTTTACCGGCGAACCTTTTCGAGACACCATTTTCAGTCTCATTTCCAGGGTAACTCGACAAGATTATATTCTATCCACAATTCTGAACCTTATTCATTCGCTCGTTCCGACCGACAATCATCCTGGAGTAATAAGTCAACGAACTTCGCTCTCGAATAATCAATTCAGAGAATATGGTGCAAAATGTACCAGCTTCAGCAACATCACCGGCACCAACAGTACCATCAGTAACAGCACCAGTACCATCAACAATCCATGTCTCAACATCTCATTCTGTACCTCGAGTATAATCATTGTTCTACGTATCGTTCAACATCGATTATATTCGCTCTTCATGACGATTAAGTAATCTCTAAATGTTTTAGAGATTATGTATTCTAGTTTTAACGGTAAACCAAATGAATTTAATATCATATTAACTCAATGAATCCATGATTACCTCTGAAAAAAATATATATGTATATATGTTTTCATAAAGATTGTAATTAAAAATTCTTTCGTACAAAGTGTTAATGGTTAAAATATTTTAACGGGTAGGTAATAGCCGAGGAATATTTAAATTTCACATTAATAAGTTACATTGTACGTTCTTCGAATCTGATTCAACAGTCATTTACTATCCTACTTGCAACCACAGCTATACGAATTCGTTCACCACAGAATAACCATATTCATCCAATTTCATATTTGGATTTTCATTTATCAGAATTCGACAAGTGGCATAATGAAGAAAACATTGGACAAAATAAAATTTTTTAGAAACAAACAAATTAACTATGAGAAATTTTGTTAAGAATCCACGCTAACAAAATCCTAGCTAACTGTTCCAAGCTGACTGATTACATTTTGTTTATCGTAATTTATATTCTCGCAATTTTATTTATCGTCATTAAATTTCTGTTATTTACTTTATGCACTTTATTTATCGTTATTTAATTTTCTGTTATTTATTTTACGCACTTTAAATATTGGAACACGTATACAAGGTTTTGACATATCATATCGACGCATCTATATATATTATTTGGAATTACCATAGGCACTCTATATGCAGTAATGATCGAGTTCTCTATACAGGGTTGAGGTTGATTCTACAATAATATATATAGCTTGAGTTGTGATCGAGTCTGAGACATGTACACGGGTCACGATACGTATTAATTAATTCGAATATTATATATTAAATTATATATGAATTGTTGAATTGCTAACGGTGGACTATCAATCGAGGACTACCAACATTGGACAATTAAAATGAATTAAAATATTGATTATAACATATGAAACTAAACAAATCTTCAAGTTTGCCACTTGATGTCGTCTTAAACATCATTTGTATCTTCACGATTACATTCTGCGTTCAAACCTTTCATGATTCTTGAAAACACCTCAATCGAGAGGATGAACCAACCGAACTTCATCTACGGAAGGAAAAATTTATGCATATGGTTATGCACCTGAGAAACTCTCGGCAACTGAGTAAAAGTTTAACACGTAGCCGCGTCAAATCTTTTGACATTTATTAGCAAAAATAACTTTGCGATCCCTTTTCAAGTAGCAAATTTTGTCACAGCTTCAGCAAATCAACTTCGACTTTTCATTCGAAACAACCTTATTATCACCTTGATTTATATGTATGCTCTTTTATTGTTACCAAGGAACCTTTTATATTCCACCATATTACCAGCAGACGTACCAGCAAACTCGTTGCTTCTTGGCTTAAATCTCTCTGATAAATCATTATATTTATTCATTGAAACTCTATCATATACTCATCCGCATCTTGTAACGAGAACTGCCATACCAATTACTGATAATCAGTAATCAGTACTTTGAAAACTCACAGCATATCTACATCAACAGTTATATGTATAATATTTATCCCTTAGAATTATGATCTTTCATTCTAAAATTCTGAAAATAACTCAGTCTACGAATCAATACTCTGAATGTTTATAAAAAAAAAAGCTGAATGAAGCAGCAGAAACCGTAGACAACCGTAAACGACCTTGATCATCGGAAGTTTGATGATAGAGAATAGTATGTTGGTAAAGCTCAGAAAAGTTGGAACTAAAAAACGGATTGAGCTAACCACGAAGGAGACCAAGGACAAATACAAGGACCATACCCTATATTCAAAGAATCCAGATGATTCTGTATCCGATGAAATCTTTAGAGAATATCCTGCTCCGAAGTCATGTTAAAATCCTGCGGAAAATCTTTCTCCATCCCATCGAACTTAGAAATTCCAAAATATCATCATCAATATCTTCGATATTTCTGAGGATATTTTCATAAATATTCTCGTCCAAAATTATATACCTCTTCGTACTTCCTGTGTATCATAATATTGGAAACATTCAAGAGAAAATTTAGTACCTAAAAGCAGATTATGCAGAATTATGAAGAAATCCATGGACAAATCACAAAGAATAAGTTTGACTTCAAATAATTCAAATGATTCAATGTCTGTTAAAGTCCTTAGTGAATATCTTGCTCCTTGCTCTAAACCCTTGCAGACAATAGTTTCTATCATCCTCTGATCTTAGATATTTCGAGATATCATCGTATCTTTCATTATAAATATCCTCCATAATTCTGAAGACATTTTTATAATTATTCTTATCTGAAATCATCAATCTCTTCGTGTTATCAGTGTTACATCATATAGAAACTGTTAGTTTCTATATTCTATAAACTTTCGAATTTAAAATATGAATGTTTTTGAAGTAGTGTTGGTAACTGATGCATGAGTTAGTATAATATAATGACACTTGATCAACGTGATTATATTACAGTAAGTCATGCTGAGTTTCTAATGGAACGTGATGATTCACAGACTCTAACGTCATCATGTGCCATGTTACACGATTCTCGTATTCTATTTAAATCTTTAAAATATCAAGAAAATATTTCTTGATGATTCGGTCTTTTCCAGAGTATTCTGGTATTTAATCAATCAAAATCGTGCCATTACCATTCCCTTCTTAGAACATTAACAAGGTTCATTCTGAAACTTATTTCTACGAATTCTAGACCATTACAAGCTGTGCTTAATCGTAAGAAGAAGAAACGGAGGGACAAAGCTCCGAAACAGAAATTGGGGTATAAATCGCAGCAAAGGAAAGAGAGCATTAACTGTGAATGACAATGATTATAGAAGACGGAAGTAGGGACTCCGAAGTATAAGAGAAAATATAAAGCCCAATGACAACGCGGAAGGTACAAACCGTGGATAATAATATGAATAGCAATATAAAGACATGGTATAAATAAGAATAGTGTCACCCCAAGGATATATTAAAGTAAACAGATTTTCTGGTGGGAGATTAAAAAGAAGGATGACAGAAATGATGATTAGAAAAATATCAGAGTTTAGAATTGGATTAAGCATTTTCATAATCCTTTGAATTTGGGGATTGTATAGGAATGGGGAAAATAATGGAACGGAAAAGTTTAATCTATAATGGAAATATCAGACAGAGTAATCGAGACAGATCACCGTATTTAATTATAGAGATCTTAATTTCCTTATTCGCCGAAGAATCAAATCTTTTAGATTTTGAAGATTTTCTCTAAATCCTTTGAATTCCGAAATTCAACGAAGACAACGTCAAAAGTTAAGACACACCTTATTTCCAAAATTCAAACTTGGTTACGTCAAAAGCTAAGACAAATCTTTATTTTTCTCATTTCACTCTTTTGTGATAGCTTCATTCATACACTTCAATTAATTGAATCATTTTATCCATATTACTCAATGATAATAAAACTCTATTTATCTACTCATATTCGTCATGAAAACATTTTTATTGTTAGTCATGACCATCTCACTCAAATTTCGGGACGAAATTTCTTTAACGGGTAGGTACTGTGATGACCCGGGAATTTCTGAACAAATTTAAACTTTAATCTTTATATATTTTCGACACGATAAGCAAAGTCTGTAACGTTAAGTCTCAAAAACTTTGTAATCAGATAACTTTTGACTGTTCCCGACGATTCACGAACATTGGTGTGTAAATAATATGAAAATATAAATGAATTCTATACATAAGAAATATTATATATATATATATATATATATATATATATATATATATATATATATATATATATATATATATATATATATATATATATATATATATATATATATATATATATATATATATATATATATATATATATCTATATATAATTAATAAATATTAAGGATTCAATAAATTATATAATTGGTAGATATAATATAATATAATAAATGGTAATATATTTAACTTAATTACCAGTTCGAATTTAATCGTAATATTAATATTATTATCATTACTAGTATTAATATTAATACTAATATTACTAATAAGTTTGTTGTAATATATATATACTAGATATGGTTATATACATTATATAACTATTACATATTACATAATTAATAAATGGTAATATTAAAGGTAATCACAAGTTAAGGTATAAATGATATATTAACATTATTATTATTACTACTTTCATCACCAATATAAATATAAATACTAATATTGATATTAAGATCAATATTATTCATATTATCATTATGAAATCCAATACATATAAATGGTTATGTTATTATTATATTTATTATTATCATTAACTCTAGTATTATTAATATTTTTATATATAATTAATAACAATATTGATTATTAATATCAATTAATTAAAAATAGAACATATATATATATATATATATATATATATATATATATATATATATATATATATATATATATATATATATATGTATATATATATATATGTATATATATATATATGTATATATATATACATCTATATATATATATATATATATATATATATATATATATATATATATATATATATATATATATATATATATATATATATATATATCTGAATAATTCAATCAGTGATATTTCACCATCAAAGTCTTTACTCGTTCCATCAATTCAATATAAATACAAAAATTTATTCTCTTGATTGGAATTAGGAGTATCTGTCCAAAAATTTGTTACCTATCTTAATCAACTTTATTTTTTTTTGTTTTTCTTATTTGTCTCTCTAATTAAGGATTCTTGTATTACATCCACTTTAACTTCATGCTTATTTCCTCTTCTTATGCTTATTTTCTCTTCTTATTCCTGTATCTATTCTATCAAACCCGTTGTTACTACTACCAACCGTCTGTTTTTGTTGCTACCACACAATCACCATCACCACGACACAATAGAACCTGCTACGTTATTTTTCCTACTTCTTTATCACCATCACTAAACCTTGATCATAAACTGCTGCTACTTATGTCGTACTGTTCCTGTCTGAAACCGATACCCAACACTTTTCTCACCAAGAACAACCAAACCTACAACATAAATGAAACACTCTAGTTTATCGAAAATCTGTTATTAATCGAAAAACCACCTCACAACTCATCATCATTCATACTATTGATATCCTGCTGCACTGTTCGATCACCCTCTCGTATTTAACTACAATTACTGTTGTGGTTAATATTTTTCTTTTCTTTTCGATCACAAACCACAAAACCAAACTATACTGTTGTTACCGATCCTGTTTCTGATTCAAACAAACCACACCATCGTGTTTTCTTTTCTAGTAGATAACCATCCATGAACCCGTTAAAGTTTGCTGCTATATTTTGAACTAATTTATGTTTCCTTTCGCAAACACTCCATCATGAGCCAACTTTCAACCCACCATTTTTTTTTTCTGTTTTGTCGAAAATAAAACCTCCATTACAACCATAGCCAAACAGCCATCACAATTTTCTATTGGTCGTATCTATCGCTACAACAATCACACAACTGTCTCCTGATCGAAATCGATCCAAAATACCATTGTTGTTCCTGTTCAACCTCGCAAACCATCACCAAATTTCTTCTATTAATTGATGTTGTTCAAAGGGAAAGCAAAGAAGAAACCCATCGAATTATTTCTGCTCTCCATCGAAACACAATTAGTAAAAGGTGAACGTTGTTAATGAATTTAAGAAAGAAAATGATGAACGTGATTCATGAGGGTGATTGATGAAGACACAATGACAATGAGAAGACAACGATCGGTTCCAATTATTTATTGTTGGTGGTCGACAACTGTAACCCACCAAAAACCCTTCGCTTTATTTTTTTTTTTGCTTCTATTGACTTCTTTAAAAATCCAGGATACCCATGGATGGTTAAGCGGGCTAAGATAATCCAGGTTTTTAAGTTGGGCTTCTTTACATCTTTAATCGGGTTTAGATAGATGTTGGGTTATTAATCTGTGTTGGGCCATTTAAACTTTTGTTGGGCTGTAATAATGTTCTGTTGGGTCGAAATGGTACAGGAACGGGTTAAATGGTTTTGGATATGGCATTATTCCAGAAAAGTTGAGTGGGTCGAATGGTTGGGGTGTTTGTGTTTAAGCTAGGGGTCGCGAGTACAATCCCCATCTGTGGCGTTTTATTATTTTTTTTTTGATGAAGAAGAAGATGGTAATAGAAAATGAGTTTAAAAGATATTAAGATCTTAGTAAACTAGAAATGTATGTACGAAAGGATGGTTTGATGGGTATTTGTGCAAACGAGAGGTCTCGGGTTCGAGACCCAGCTGTGGCATATCTTTTTAAAATGTGACTTCAAAGGTTGTATCTATTTTTTATTATTATTATTATTATTGCCATTATTGTTATTATTATTGTTATTGCTATTGATAATACTAGTATTAGTAATTAAAATTGTTATCATATACATAAAGATTACTAATATAACTATTATTATTGCTACTATTAATAGTATCATTATCATTATGGTTATTTGTATTATTATCATTAGTTATAGACTTATAGTTATTATTATTATCACATGTATTATAATTATTATTAGTATTAATGTTAAAATATGTATTAATTATCATTATTATGATTAAGATATTATTATTATTATTATTATTATCGTTAACATAACCCTAGTTACAATTATAATAATAATTATTATTATTACTCCTAATAATATTATTATCAATATAAGTATTAATATTAAATAATATGATTATCAATATCTTTATTAATCTCAAAAACTATCACTTTTAAGCAAATAAATATTTTGTACATAAAATATATTTATTATATATACTACACTTATATTAAAACTTCACATAACTATACATATATAAAACATACTAAAATTATTTATATAAACACTTACAACAACAAATTATCGATTTTTAAGTATAATATCAAACAAGTACGTATATCAAAATATTAATATAACTATAAAAATATTAACCATTTGAATGAACATATAAATTAAAAATATATATTATAAAAATAATTTAATTAATAAATTTATATATATATTCATTCGAATACGATTATATGTATTAATTAATATACAAATGATTTAGGTTCGTGAATCCGAGGCCAACCCTATACTTGTTCAATGTCGTCGTATGTATTTTTACTACAAAATACATTAGGTGAGTTTCATTATTCCCTTTTTAAATGCTTTTGCAATATATATTTTTGGGACTGAGAATACATGCGCTGCTTTTATAACTGTTTTACGAAATAGACACAAGTAATCGAAACTACATTATATGGTTGAATGATCGAAATCGAATATGCCCGTTTTAGTCTGGTAATCTAAGAATTAGGGAACAGACACACTAATTGAAGTGAATCCTAAAGATAGATCTATCGGGCCCAACAAGCCCCATCCAAAGTACCGGATGCTTTAGTACTTCGAAATTTATATCATGTCCGATGGAGGATCCCGGAATGATGAGGATATTCTTATATATATTTTGTGAATGTCGGTTACCAGGTGTTCAATCCATATGAATGATATTTTGTCTCTATGCATGGGACGTATGTTTATGTGAAATAAAAATATGAAATCTTGTGGTCTATTAAAATTATGAAATGATTATTTATGTTAAACTAATGAACTCACCAACCTTTTGGTTGACACTTTAAAGCATGTTTATTCTCAGGTATGAAAGAAATCTTTCGCTGTGCATTTGCTCATTTTAAAGATATTACTTGGAGTCATTCATGACATATTTCAAAAGACGCTGCATTCGAGTCGTCGAGTTCATCAAGATTATTATTAAGATAATTATAATTAGATATATTATGAAATGGTATGCATATCATCAATTTTCGATGTAAGGAAGTTTGTCTTTTCAAAACGAATGCAATGTTTGTAAAATGTATCATATAGAGGTCAAGTACCTCGCAATGTAACCAATTATTGTGAATCGTTTGTAATCGATGTGGACTTTGTCCGGATGGATTAGGACGGGTCTCTACACGCTCGACATGGGGTTCCTATATCTATTATTTCGGATCGAGATACCCGTTTCACATCTCGGTTTTGGGAAAAGTTTCACGAAGATATGGGTACACAATTGAAATTGAGCACGGCGTATCATCCTCAAACGGACGGTCAAACCGAACGTACGAATCAAACATTGGAGGATATGTTACGGGCGTGTATTATTAATTTTGGTGGTAGTTAGGACGAGCACTTACCTTTGGTGGAATTCTTGTACAATAATAGTTATCATACTAGTATCGGGATGCCACCTTACGAGATGCTTTATCGGCGGAGGTGCCGAACTCCGATTTGTTGGGGTGAAATTGGTCAAAGAGAAATCGGGAGTACCGATTTGGTTTTAGAGACGAATAGCAAAATTGATATGATTCGGGATCATTTGAAAAAGGCTCAAGATAGACAAAAGTCGTATGCTGACAAACGTAGGCGAATGATCGAATTTAAAGAAGGTGACATGGTGATGCTTAAGGTTTCGCCATGGAAGGGCATTATTCGGTTTAGAAAATGGGGAAAGTTAGCTCCTCGGTTTATTGGGCCATTTAAGGTTTTAGCTCGTGTTGGTGAAGTCGCGTATCGTTTGGAATTACCCGAAGAGCTTGCGGGGATCCATAATACATTCCATGTTTCCCATCTCCGCAAGTGTCTTGCGGATGATTCATCTTGGGTACCATTAGACGAAATTGAACTAAACAACAAGTTAGAATATATTGAGGAGCCGATTGCCATACTCGATGAGAAGGTCAAAAGGTTGAGAAATAAAGAAGTGGGGACTTTTAAAGTTCAATGGCGTCTGAGTAAAGGTTTCGAGTTTACGTGGGAGCTCAAAGAATTCATGATAGTTTATCTTCCTTCTTGTCATGCAGCTTGGATCGCGAGGACGCACTCCGATTCAAGTGGGGGAGAGTTGTAAGACCCAAATAATTGTTGTGTACATAAGCGTAAATAAGATGCTTGAAGTGGGGGTTTTGTTGTACATTTTAAAATGAAAAAGAATCTGATCTGGGGGAGTGGCGCGCTGCGCAGGCCTTTGGCGCGCCGCGCCGTTGGTCTGTGATAGATTCCCTTCTTTTTAAATTAGATATTTTGAGGGCTTTTTGGTAATTACACATGAGGGCCCGAATTTAAGGCCTAGATTCAGTCTTGGTGCTTCATTTACTCCATCTTCAACAACCCTTATCACCTCCATTTAATTTCTAGAGAGAGAGAGTGATATACTAGTGAGGGAAAACTCATTTTGGGGAAGAAGAAGAAGGAATCTTACTTAAGCTCAAGTTCTAAAGTTGTTCATCTACTTCCTAGCTATGTTTTGAGTGTGGTGGTATGTTCTAACTTTGTTTTCCTTGTTTATTTTGATTAAGGGTTAGGGTTTAGGGTAAGTGATGAACTTAAAACCCATTTGTTAGTGAATTGGGTGTTTTGGGTGAATTCGGGTCATGTAGGCTCAAAGATGACTAACTAGGGTTTTTCAAGGTATTAATTGATGTTTATGAGCTTAAATTAGTTAGTCAATTACTAGCACACCTAGAGATAAGTAAATGGGCGTTGTGTGGGTTAGAGGATGACCCGAAATGGGTGTGTTGACCTTAATTTGGTCAAATGGGTCAAAATGGACCTAAGTTCATTAATGTTGGTGTGTAATGCATAAACCTTGTGTTGAAATGTGTTTTAAACCTAACTTGGCTAATGATTAGGGTTTTGGGGATGTTAACCCAAATATTAGGGTTAAGGGTGCAATTGGGTCGATATTACACCATGGGTCAAGATGACACTAGGATGGAGTTTTAGTTGGTTGACCAACTTGAGTTTGTGATTGACATTATGTATAATGTAATAGGTACATTACATTGAAGGTTTCCGAGCTTGATTATCTTTCACAAGAGATTTTGAGGTGAGTGGAGTAATTATACGTATGTGTATATGACGCGTTTATTTATGGGTGTTATGGTATGAACCATCGAGCCGGTAGTTCCATAACATGTGTGCGATAAGATGTGAACCACGAGCCAGTAGCATCGAGTGTGAACCACGAGCCGGTAGCACTATAAAATAAGATGTGAACCACGAGCCGGTAGCATCGAGTGTGAACCATGAGCCGGTAGCACTATAAAAGAGTTTGACTCAATTGCGTATGGTGTGAACCACGAGCCGGTAGCACCATAGCGTTTATGGTTAACCATATTGAGATTATCGATTATTTAGCATATTGTTTATATATATACATTGTGTTGAGTATATGCTAATGCGATTTTGTGTTAATGTACGACTTGTTAAGTGTTTTGGGTATGATGACATGGTAATTGAGTTACAAGTTCGTATGAGGTATTTGGTGAATATGATTGCAAATAGATGAGTTATATATATGTATGTGTAATTATTGCATTCACTAAGCTTTGCTTACCCTCTCGTTGTTTACCTTTTTATAGGCTCAGGTATGGACAAAGGTAAGGGCGTTTGTTTGGTGTAGAGATCCCGTTGTGTTAGGGGACGCTTTTGGAGATTTAGCTTTGGAGTTTGACCGAGGCTTGGGTAGTTTAACCCCAAACACCATGCTCGTAGGGTCGTTTGGTATTTAAACTTTTTGTGGTCGAAACTCTCGTTATGTATTAAACTCGTAATTTGGGCTGATGTGGGCCCCGCTTTGTAAAACTTATTTTATGTTTGAATCATGTTAGTTTTACATATTGGAATATGTTGTTAAAAGCATTTCGTCTAAATATGTCGGGAAGTGGGCGATCTTTTTCACAAAAAAAGGAAAAGTTGGACAGGCCAGTTTGGCGCGCCGCGCAGGTAAGTGGCGCGCCGCGCCACTATGCTGTACAATTTTTTTTTTTTTTTTTGTATATTTCGATTGCAAATGGGTTGGGATGTTACAAGTGGTATCAGAGCATGGTCTAAGGAATTTAGGTGACTTGAGATAGGCGCCTAGACTTAGACTTTTTGTGTGCGCGTTATGCGGGACTTGTAGGACTTTGGGTCGGATCGGGTTTCGGTTTGTGCATAGGTTTATGTGAACTAATCATGCGCTATTGTTTTGTGTGGTATTTGAAATCGTCAAGCTAGATAGACGTGGTACAAGTGAGTTAATGCGATGTGCTCGCGTAACAATGATTAGCTACCATTGTTACGGGTTCAAATCGTGTCAAACAAGCGATGTACGACGATTGTTGAGCAAGATGGGGTAGTGTGGTGTATATGTATATACATATATGTTAAGTCCTTTCGTTTTGTAGCTTAATTTACTTCATTTTATAGAATGAAGATGATAAATGGACACGACACCAACGACGGAAGTACAAGTGAGGACGTTGAACTCACGGCCAAGGTTGGGGCCATCTTTAAAAGGCTAAAGAAGGATTTTCTTGACGATGTCCGAAAGGTCTTCCAAGAGTCGATTGATGGACAAGTGACCGAAATGATCAATGAACGAATGAAAGCCGCAATAGAGGAGGCTTTAGAGGCTAGAAACATTTATCCTCGAGGTGAAGGGGGTGAAGGTAATGGTGGGGGTGGAAGGCGGGACTTCCACTACAAAAATTTCAAGGATACTCAACCTACGATGTTTAACGGGGTGAGGGATCCATTGAAAAGCACTTGTTAGATTTCAGATATCGAGGGGGCGTTCCGTACCGCGGAGTGTCCTCCCGAGAAGAAGACGAGGTATGGGTTTAGCATGTTACGCGAAGAGGGCAAGTTGTGGTGGGACGATAAAATCAAATTATATGGAGAAGAGCAATGCATGTGCTTGACATGGGAGGAGTTTAAGAAGGAATTTTTCCAAGAATACCGAACTTCTTCCGATCTCGATAAAATTTGGGATGACTTGCACAATTTGTGACTAGGTTCAATGGACTTGGTTACTCTTAAGTCTACCTTCTTGGCAAAGACTCGTTTTTGTCGGGAGTACATTGGTGATGATCACAAGTTGATGCTAGATTTCTACCGTACTTTAAGCGATGAGTTGAAGGGTAAGATTAGCCGGGGTATGGCTAAGTCTTTTGAAGATTTATACGAATTGGCTAGGGGTTTTAAGCCGGAGGTTCCAAGGAAAAACTATTTCACTTTTTCGAAGAGAAAGTTTGAAGGTTCGAGTTATTCGAACTTTTCAAATAAAAAAAACAATAAAGGCTCCAAAAGCATTAATAGTGTGAAGAAGGGTGCTTCCGGAGGTTTCGGACCCATGTGTTATAATTGTAATCAAAAAGGGCACATAGCCCGTGATTGTACCAAGGCGTCGACCAAGCTTACTTGTTTTAATTCTGGTAAAGAGGGACACAAGAGGCCGGAATGTCCCGATTTGAATAATGATCATGTGAAGAAGTTGGAGAGAGCGGCGGGTAGGGCTAGGGGTCGCAATTACTTGATGACCAATGATGAGGCCAAGCAATCCAACGAAGTTGTCTCAGGTACTTTTATGGTTAACTCAAATCCGGCAAGGATTCTATTTGATAGCGGTGCAAATTTGTCGTTTGTATCTCCAAAATTTGTGCCTAGACTTAATAGACCGTTAGCTAAGTTAAGTCGTCCGGTAGAAGTCGAAATAGCAGACGGCAAAACGGTGCTAGTGGTTGATGTGTGTAAAAATTGTGATGTCGTTTTTGGTGCCGAAAACTTTAAGATAGATCTTATCCCGATGACTTTGGGTGATTTTGATATCATTGTTGGTATAGATTGGCTCGATCATAATAGGGCCGATATTGCATGCCATGGAAAATTTATTCGTGTGAAGACCCCAAGTGGGGGAGAGTTAATTATTCACGGTGATAAACGTAGAAGACTTGTGCCGATATGCACTTTTGCACGGGCACGTCATCTCCTTGATAGTGGTGGCATGGCTTTTCTTGCCCATGTTGTTGATACTAGTGATGAGCCACCACCCATCCGTGAAATTTCGGTGGTTAGTGAATTCAAAGACGTTTTTCCGGACGAGTTACCGGGTGTTCCGGTGGAAAGACAAGTTGAATTTCGCATTGAGTTGGTTCCGGGGGCTACCCCCATTGCTAAAATTCCTTATCGTTTAGCGCCGACGGAAATGCAAGAGTTGTTAAATCAAACCCAAGAGTTGCTTGAGAAGGGTTTTATTCGACCGAGTGCTTCGCCATGGGGTGCTCCGATTTTATTCGTGAAAAAAAAGGATGGAAGTATGCGGATGTGCATCGATTATCGGGAGTTAAATAAAGTGACGATCAAGAATCGTTATCCATTACCTCGGATTGACGATTTGTTTGACCAACTCCAAGGTGCAACGTATTTCTCTAAAATCGACCTACGGTCCGGCTATTACCAAATGCGGGTTCGTGAGGAAGATATTGAGAAAACGACTTTTCGAACGCGTTATGGGCATTTTGAATTCGTAGTTATGCCTTTTGGTCTTACAAATGCACCGGCGGCATTCATGGACCTTATGAACCGAGTGTACCAACCTATGTTGGACAATTCGGTAATTGTGTTCATTGACGACATACTTGTCTCTTCGAAGAGTATGAAAGAACATGAACTTCATTTGCGGTGTGTGTTAAAGACGTTGCGGAGGGAGAGGTTGTATGCTAAGTTCTCCAAATGTGAATTTTGGCTAAGGGAGGTTCAATTCCTTGGCCACATTGTGAACAAAAATGGTATTCAAGTAGATCCGGGGAAGATAGAGACGGTGAAGAGTTGGGAACGACCGACTACGCCTACAGAAATCCGAAGTTTTCTCGGATTGACCGGTTATTATCGTCGGTTTATCCAAGACTTTTCTAAGATCGCTTCTTCATTGACGAAGTTGACGAGGAAGAACGCGAGATTTAATTGGGAGAACAAGCAATAAATTGCTTTTCAATTGTTAAAAGAGAAGTTGTGTCAAGATCCGGTGTTAGTGTTGCCCGAAGGAGTGGAAGACATGACGGTTTATTGTGATGCTTCGTTAAATGGGCTCGGGTGTGTTCTAATGCAAAGAGGTAAAGTCATCGCTTATGCCTCTCGACAATTAAAGGAACACGAAACAAGATATCCGACTCATGATCTTGAGTTGGCGGCAGTTGTGCATGCGTTAAAAATTTGGCGCCATTACTTGTATGGTGTCAAGAGTACGATTTATTCAGATCATAAGAGTTTGAAACACCTCTTCAATCAACAAGATTTGAATTATCGCCAACGTAGGTGGATGGATGTAGTAAAAGATTATGATTGTGAAATACTTTATCATCCGGGCAAGGCGAATGTGGTCGCGGATGCGTTAAGTCGAAAGAGTCACCACCCGGCGTTACGATTGGGATTGTTACGTATGATTTACTAACGATTTTCTTGAAAAACTTGGTGTGATTCAAATAGAGGCTTAAGTTCACAACAAGCATGCGGAACGAATAGTGGGGCAATCGGAGTTCATTACTATGGGCTTGCGTGGTTTGTTGTCTTTTCAAGGAAGAGTGTGGGTGCCTAAGATGGGTGATTATCAATAAGTGCTACTTGATGAAGCCCATAAGTCAAAGTATTCCATTCATCCGGGAGCGACTAAAATGTATCTTGATTTAAGGAAAGATTATTGGTGGCCGGGCATGAAACGTGATGTTGTGAAGTATGTTGAGCAATGTATCACGTGTTTGCAAGTTAAGGCCGAGCACCAAAAGCCGTATGGTAAGTTACAATCGTTAGAAATCCCGAAATGGAAATGGGAGCACATTACCATAGATTTCATCACAAAGTTACCAAAAACGGCGAGAACCCAATTTGATTCGATTTGGGTTATAGTTGATCGATTGACGAAAAATGCTTTGTTTTTTCCCATTCGGGAAGCGATATCGTCGGAGACTTTGGCTATCAAAGAGGTAGTCGCTCGACATGGGGTTCCTATATCTATTATTTCGGATTGAGATACCCGTTTCACATCTCGATTTTGGGAAAAGTTTCATGAAGATATGGGTACACAATTGAAATTGAGCACGACGTATCATCCTCAAATGGACGGTCAAACCGAACGTACGAATCAAACATTGGAGGATATGTTACGGGCATGTATTATTGATTTTGGTGGTAGTTGGGACCAGCACTTACCTTTTGTGGAATTCTTGTACAATAATAGTTATCATACTAGTATCGGGGTGCCACCTTACGAGATGCTTTATGGGCGGAGGTGCCGAACTCTGATTTGTTGGGGTGAAATTGGTCAAAGAGAAATCGAGAGTACCGATTTGGTTTTAGAGACGAATAGCAAAATTGATATGATTCGGGATCATTTGAAAAAGGCTCAAGATAGAAAAAATTCGTATGCCGACAAACGTAGGCGAATGATCGAATTTCAAGAAGGTGACATGGTGATGCTTAAGGTTTCGCCATGGAAGGGCATTATTCGGTTTAGAAAATGGGGAAAGTTAGCTCCTCGGTTTATTGGGCCATTTAAGGTTTTAGCTCGTGTTGGTGAAGTCGCGTATCGTTTGGAATTACCCGAAGAGCTTGCGGGGATCCATAATACATTTCATGTTTCCCATCTCCGCAAGCGTCTTGTGGATGATTCATCTTTGGTACCATTAGACGAAATTGAGCTAAACAACAAGTTAGAATATATTGAGGAGCCGATTGCCATACTCGATGAGAAGGTCAAAAGGTTTAGAAATAAAGAAGTGAGGACTTTTAAAGTTCAATGGCGTCCGATTAAAGGTTCTGAGTTTACGTGGGAGCCCGAAGAATTCGTGTTAGTTTATCTTCCTTCTTGTCATGCGGCTTGGATCGCGAGGACGCGCTCCGATTCAAGTGGGGGAGAGTTGTAAGACCCAAATAATTGTTGTGTACATAAGCGTAAAAAAGATGCTTGAAGTGGGGGTTTCGTTGTACATTTTAAAATGAAAAAGAATCTGATCTGGGGGAGTGGCGCGCCGCGCCATTGGTCTGTGACAGATTCCCTTCTTTTTAAATTAGATATTTTAAGGGCTTTTTGGTAATTACACATGGGGGCCGAATTTAAGGCCTAGATTCAGTCTTAGAGCTTCATTTACTCCATCTTCAACAACCCTTATCACCTCCATTTAATTTCTAGAGAGAGAGTGATATTCTAGTGAGGGAAAACTCATTTTTAGGGAAGAAGAAGAAGGAATCTTGCTTAAGCTCAAGTTCTAAAGTTGTTCATCTACTTCCTAGCTACGTTTTGAGTGTGGTGGTATGTTCTAACTTTGTTTTCCTTGTTTATTTTGATTAAGGGTTAGGGTTTGGGGTAAGTGATGAACTTAAAACCCATTTGTTAGTGAATTGGGTGAATTCGGGTCATGTAGGCTCAAAGATGACTAACTAGGGTTTTTCAAGGTATTAATTGATGTTTATGAGCTTAAATTAGTTAGTCAATTACTAGCACACCTAGAGATAAGTAAATGGGCATTGTGTGGGTTAGTAGATGACCCGAAATGGGTGTGTTGACCTTAATTTGGTCAAATGGGTCAAAATGGACCTAAGTTCGTTAATGTTGGTGTGTAATGCATAAACCTTGTGTTGAAATGTGTTTTAAACCTAACTTGGCTAATGATTAGGGTTTTGGGGATGTTAACCCAAATATTAGGGTTAAGGGTGCAATTGGGTCGAGATTGCACCATGGGTCAAGATGACACTAGGATGGAGTTTTAGTTGGTTGACCAACTTGAGTTTGTGATTGATATTATGTATAATGTAATAGGTACGTTACATTGAAGGTTTCCGAGCTTGATTATCTTTCACAAGAGATTTTGAGGTGAGTGGAGTAATTATACGTATGTGTATATGACGCGTTTATTTGTGGGTGTTATGGTATGAACCATCGAGCCGGTAGTGCCATAACATGTGTGTGATAAGATGTGAACCATGAGCCGGTAGCATCGAGTGTGAACCACGAGCCGATAGCACTATAAAATAAGATGTGAACCACGAGCCGGTAGCATCGAGTGTGAACCACGAGCCGGTAGCACTATAAAATAAGATGTGAACCACGAGCCAGTAGCATCGAGTGTGAACCACGAGCCGGTAGCACTATAAAAGAGTATGACTCAATTGTGTATGGTGTGAACCACGAGCCGGTAGCACCATAGCGTTTATGGTTAACCATATTGAGATTGTCAATTATTTAGCATATTGTTTATATATACACATTGTGTTGAGTATATGCTAATGCGGTTTTGTGTTAATGTACAACTTGTTAAGTGTTTTGGATACGATGACATGCTAATTGAGTTACAAGTTCGTATGAGGTATTTGGTGTAACATCCCGCGTTTTTCCGTTAAATTTATTTTAATACCTTCTTTTTTTTATAACATCTTTCGTCACCTATATTCGTACACTTCGTTAACTAATGTTCTTGATAATCCCGTTACTCGATTACAACATCTCTCGTTAACTTGTGTTTTAAAAATATTCGATCGGTTAATTCCCGCACCCGACTACAAACTCGAGGGACCAAAGTTGCAAAGGGGCCTAACTAGTGACTAGGTCAACTAGTCAAACCCCATCTCATCCATTCATTATCACCACCCACCTTCATCCTTCCCTTTCTCTCTACTTCTCATTTTTGAACACAAACCCCAACTTCATAAAATCATCATCTAAATTCGGGATTGGAAGCAAACTTCAAAACAAATTACATTTTCGTGATCCTCTCTTCATCCTCTACATTTTGATACAAATTTCATCAAGTTTGGGTCAAGGCTAAGCAACTTTCATGCATACGTTACTTTGTGAAGTACTTTTATACTCGTGCACTCGAGGTGAGATCATAGTCCCACCTTTTCAACAACTTTTATTCTTTTAAATCGTGGGCTGAGAAACATATACATTACATACTTATATACATTTCACATGTATATATACTTTTCATACTTTTATACTTTGAACACAAATACGAATACAAAGATACAGACGAGTTAGAACAAAAGTCCTCAATCCAATTATCATTAGTTCCACTTGCAGGGTGTAAGTGTAAGCGAGTGATTATGTTGTGTGGCCATACGGGTTTAACGAACCCTCATTCAGACGGTTCGCTACCGTTAGTGGATGAAATATAATTTCAACGTGCATAGTGTATGTTCTAACACTATATTCAAAATTCAGAGGGAAGATTCAGTTAAGCTTTGGTAATTGGGTGCTCGCAATACAAACTACATTCTTCGGAATAAATACGATTTGGATAATCATCTATACAAACTATTGTGGTTCAAAATATACTTTTACAAATACATTTATGATCTCACCAACGTTTTTCGTTGACAGTTTTCTACATGTTTTCTCAGGTTCATACTTGGCTACTTGATACATGCTTCCGCACTCTTTGATTACTTGATTGGAGTCAACCATGCATGCATACGCTAGGGATAGCACTTTTGGATTCAAACTTTTGTTTACATACTTACGCTATTTATAGCAACTGTGTTTTTAAACTAATTATGTCGCAAGTTATTTCATTTATACTTTATGACTTTTGTAAACTTAGACTTGTTGTCGAACGGTTTTGTAAACTAAACTTGCAAGTCTTGTACCTTTCAAATGAATGCGACATAATTTTGGTCAAACGAGTCTCATATAGGGACTACGACCACGCAACGGGACCTAAGTTAACGGCGCCGTCAATAACGGTTTTGGTCGGGTCGTTACAAGTGGTATCAGAGCGTTGGTTGTAGGGAACTAGGACGTGAATTAGTGTGTCTAACAGAGTCGTTAGGACGCATTAGTGAGTCTAGACTACAACCGGATAGTTAGCATTTGCATTCTGACATACATTTGCTATAGATAGCACTTACTTGACTACTTGTGCATTATACTTGAATCATTCTTAGGCAAACTTTTTAATGGTACCCAACCTTCATCATACGAATTCGTATTCCGCCACTTTTTGGTAACACACGTAAATTCATGATTCATACACGTATGGATGACGACGACTTCATTAGTCACACTTGTTCGGGAACTCTGTCTCCCGGATTGTTATTTGCCACCGTTTCAACTTACTATCAGTTTCCCACTGGTGTTTCTTACTATCTACTTTTTGGTGTTACTACCATCACTACTCTAGGTGAGTATCGTTATCAACATTTATCACTACGGTTGCGTGCTACTCGTTATCATGACTCGTTACTCTTTTCATACCTGAATACCTTATTGTCTGACTCGAACCACATTGACGTGAACAATCATTTATACACTTCCCTCGGGGAACGCTTCTTTTAGTTGCACTAATTCTTTCGATTCAATACGAGTCACGTTAGAGACGTTGTTACACTTTGTTTATTTTAAACTTCACGATTACACGAACTTGAATCTATAGAGTGATGTGGGAATGGAGGTATGAGTTAGCGTAATATAACGACACTCGATCAACGTGGTTATATTACGGTAAGACATACCAAAGTTCTAGTGACACGTGATGGTGGTTAGACTCGATCAACCTAAACACCACCATGAGCCATGTACATGACTTCATCTATTCATGTGGGACATCTGAAAACTCCGAGAATATTGATAACAACCATACCGGGGACACACCTTCGATTTTTGTCGAACTATACTTATGCTTCCGCATGAATTACCGATTCCTTTCGACTTCAACCGTATGTTACACGTGTATACTATCTCGTCCTCGCACAGTCTTATTGACTAACTACAATTTACTCGTTATGCTCGCATCGAGGCGGAAACTTCTCTCGCCTTACACTCGTAATTCTGGTTCAGGAAATCTTTTATTTTAAATTCTCAATGGAGAGAGACTCTTCACGTTATACTAGTATTCGCCTCGAGAGTGAATAGTCTCGACGAACGTATTTGGAAACCGATAAATCTTCCGCGACGCGAATTTTTCTTGAGAAACTTGTCCTAACAAACTTGTTCAAATATACCTTACGGAATGTACTTTGTTTCGGATCGAGATCCTCGTTTCACTTCTAGATTTCGGAGTGCCTTACAAAAAGCCTCGGGACCACGTTTAGACATGAGTACCGCGTACCATCCAAAACCCGACGGACCGAACAAACATACGATTCAAACCTTGGAAACCGTAATACGAATTTGTGTTACCAACTTCAAACCACTTGAGAAAAGTCTTGCCTTTAACCAGAATCTCTTACCACGATAGTTATCATTCGATTCTTAACGTCACACCTTTTGAAACCACATGTGACCGGAAACGTCATTCTCTTTTGTCGAACAAAGTAAACGATGATCAATTCACCGGGGTCGAGTTTATTCATGAGCAACTGAGAAAATTTATTCATATTCAAGAAAGACCCAACACGACTCGTAGTCGCCCAGAGAGCTTGCCAATGTTAGACGTAAACCTTTCGAGTTTCATGTAGGAAACCGCGTCACGTTAGAAGTCGCACCTTGAGGAGGTGTAAACCGTTTCGGGAAACATAGGAATGCTAAATCCGCGATATACTAATCCTTTTTGAAACCATGGAGCGTATTGTACCCGTTGCTTGTCATCTAGATTTTCCGACTCATTTGAGTCTCCGTTCATCCTACATAGAACCTGAAGACGTAACTTGCTATTCCCTTCGATGAGCTTGCTATCGATGGTATACTCCACTTCCTAGGAGAACCGGTTGATATTATGAATCGTGAAACCAAACTTCAATCCAACGTAAAAATCCCGACCGTCGAAGTTCGTTGAAATGCCCAAGGACGTACCTTCACTTATCCGTAGAATTTACAATGCAAGATCTCGAGGAAGATTCAACAACTACTACTTCCAACTAAATTTCGGGACGAAATTTCTTTTGAGGTGTGGATAATGTAACATCCCGCGTTTTTCCGTTAAATTTATTTTAATACCGTCTTTTTTTTATAACATCTTTCGTCACCTATATTTGTACACTTCGTTAACTAATGTTCTTGATAATCCCGTTACTCGATTACAACATCTCTCGTTAACTTGCGTTTTAAAAATATTCGATCGGTTAATTCCCGCACCCGACTACAAACTCGAGGGACCAAAGTTGCAAAGGGGCCTAACTAGTGACTAGGTCAACTAGTCAAACCCCATCTCATCCATTCATTATCACCACCCACCTTCATCCTTCCCTTTCTCTCTACTTCTCATTTTTGAACACAAACCCCAACTTCATAAAATCATCATCTAAATTCGGGATTGGAAGCAAACTTCAAAACAAATTACATTTTCGTGATCCTCTCTTCATCCTCTACATTTTGATACAAATTTCATCAAGTTTGGGTCAAGGCTAAGCAACTTTCATGCATACGTTACTTTGTGAAGTACTTTTATACTCGTGCACTCGAGGTGAGATCATAGTCCCACCTTTTCAACAACTTTTATTCTTTTAAATCGTGGGCTGAGAAACATATACATTACATACTTATATACATTTCACATGTATATATACTTTTCATACTTTTATACTTTGAACACAAATACGAATACAAAGATATAGACGAGTTAGAACAAAAGTCCTCAATCCAATTATCATTAGTTCCACTTGCAGGGTGTAAGTGTAAGCGAGTGATTATGTTGTGTGGCCATACGGGTTTAACGAACCCTCATTCAGACGGTTCGCTACCGTTAGTGGATGAAATATAATTTCAACGTGCATAGTGTATGTTCTAACACTATATTCAAAATTCAGAGGGAAGATTCAGTTAAGCTTTGGTAATTGGGTGATCGCAATACAAACTACATTCTTCGGAATAAATACGATTTGGATAATCATCTATACAAACTATTGTGGTTCAAAATATACTTTTACAAATACATTTATGATCTTACCAACGTTTTTCGTTGACAGTTTTCTACATGTTTTCTCAGGTTCATACTTGGCTACTTGATACATGCTTCCGCACTCTTTGATTACTTGATTGGAGTCAACCATGCATGCATACGCTAGGGATAGCACTTTTGGATTCAAACTTTTGTTTACATACTTACGCTATTTATAGCAACTGTGTTTTTAAACTAATTATGTCGCAAGTTATTTCATTTATACTTTATGACTTTTGTAAACTTAAACTTGTTGTCGAACGGTTTTGTAAACTAAACTTGCAAGTCTTGTACCTTTCAAATGAATGCGACATAATTTTGGTCAAACGAGTCTCATATAGGGACTACGACCACGCAACGGGACCTAAGTTAACGGCGCCGCCAATAACGGTTTTGGTCGGGTCGTTACATTTGGTGAATGTGATTGCAAATAGATGAGTTATATATATGTATGTGTAATTATTGCATTCACTAAGCTTTGCTTACCCTCTCGTTGTTTACCTTTTTATAGGCTCAGGTATGGACAAAGGTAAGGGCGTTTGTTTGGTGTAGAGATCCCGTTGTGTTAGGGGACGCTTTTGGAGATTTAGCTTTGGAGTTTGACCGAGGCTTGGGTAGTTTAACCCCAAACACCATGCTCGTAGGGTCGTTTGGTATTTAAACTTTTTGTGATCGAAACTCTCGTTATGTATTAAACTCGTAATTCGGGCCGATGTGGGCCCCGCTTTGTAAAACTTATTTTATGTTTGAATCGTGTTAGTTTTACATATTGGAATATGTTGTTAAAAGTGTTTCATCTAAATATGTCGGGAAGTGGGCGATCTTTTTCACAAAAAAGGAAAAGTTGGACAGGCCAGTTTAGCGCGCCGCGCAGGTAAGTGGCGCACCGCGCCACTATGCTGTGCATTTTTTTTTTTTTTTTTTTTTTTTTTGCATATTTCGATTGCATATGGGTTGGGATGTTACAGCACAGCGGAAGATTTCTTTAATACCTGAGAATAAACATGCTTTCAAGTGTCAACCAAAAGGTTGGTGAGTTCATTAGTTTATCATAATCAATCATTTCCATCATTTTAATAGACCACAAGATTTTCATTTCTCATAATTACACATCTCGTATCAGGCATTTCGCAAACTACATAGAGATAAAAATCATTCATATGGATTGAACACCTGGTAACCGACCTTAACAAGATGCATATAGAATATCCCCTAGTATACAGCGCGCAGCTAATATACTAAATAATACCTCGAAGTACTAAAGCATCCATACCCTGGATAGGGCTCGTTGGGCCCGATAGATCTACCTTTAGGATTCACGTCAATTAGGGGCCATTTCCCTAATTCTTAGGTTACCAGACTTGATGGGGCGATATTCGGTTTAATAATCCAACCAAATAATGTAATTTCGATTACTTGTGTCTATTTCGTAAAACATTTATAAAAGCAGCGCATGTATTCTCAGTCCCAAAAATATATATTGCAAAAGCATTTAAAAAGGGAGCAAATGAAACTCACAATACTGTATTTTGTAGTAAAAATACATATGACGATATTGAACGATGCAGGGTTGGCCTCGGATTCACGAACCTATATCATTTGTATATTTATTAATATACATAGTTGTAATCGAATAAATATATATATAAATTTATTAGTTATATTCTTTTTATATTAATAATATATATATGTTTCATATATTCATTTTGTACATAAAAATATTAAATTTTGTTATGTTATATGTATTAAACATATTTTTATATAAATATCATTTATTTGTTAAAGTAGTATTTTAAGATAATATTTTAAGTGATATCAATAATAATAATGATAGTACTAATATTAATTGTGACAACCCGGAAATTTCCAACTAAATTTAAACTTTAATCTTTATATGTTTCCGACACTATAAGCAATATTTGTTAAGTTAAATTTCAAGAATTTTAAACTATGTTCATACATTCATTCAACCTCGACCAAGTTCCAACGATTCACGAACCATTAAATGAATATGATTATATATGTATATGTGTATATATATTATAACTTGAAACGTAAACAAAATATTAGATTAAATACTTTATATGATTGTATCTCTTTCAAAATGTTTATCAATAGAATTAGAAGATAAGATCAAATGATTGAATTATCAGATATATTGAATTATGATTACAAGTCTCTGCTGAAAGGCCCACGCTGATTTGAGAAATCTTTCCATTTTAACAATATTCGGAAAATGGTAAAGTGATTTATAAATAAGAACAAATTGTCAATCATTGAGAACTAGACAAAGGATAGTGGAAGATTGAATCTCATAAAGACTCGATAGATCTATTTAGTTTCAAACGTACAAAAACGTTTTCAGTTTAAAAAGAACTTTATTATTAAAACGTATATAACTTTTATAAATATCTAGAACCATTTTTGACAACTCATTACTTAACTAGTATGATAAAGATAACGATATTTATATTTTATTTTATTAAATATATATAATGATTTAAATTAATATTATATATATTTATACGCGTATTATACGTACATAGTTTTATACTTTTACTATACTTAAACTTTACCTTTACTTTATTTTTACTTTACTTTAACTTTAATAATTCACTTTAATAATTCATACTTTAATAATTCACTTTAATAATTCATACTTTAATAATTCACTTTAATAATTCATACTTTAATAATTCACTTTAATAATTCATACTTTAATAATTCACTTTAATAATTCATACTTTAATAATTCACTTTAATAATTCAAAAATCTATTATAAATAGAATTCAATATGTTTCATTATTTCATAGAAACTTGAAAATATTTTTCTCTAAACTCTCTCAATCGATTTACATATATATATTTACTCCATATTATTTCAAGATATTATTAGTATACATAAAATATTACGACGGAGTGCTGTCCGAGTGGTTTCAAAATTGTTTTTCGAGTAGGATAGGATTAAGAAAATTATGGGTTATAGCTATGAAGGTGATTGAGTATTGTTCATGGGTATGCTCGTGAGGTCAATATAGTGTTTATCATTTCCGTTGCGTCTACATACCTTTTCTGCAATATTGAATCTCAATATTAATACGTGAGTACTCATAATTTAACTTTTACATACTAATAGTGTATCCCTGACTAGTGCTCGAGTATTTAGGATTATGCATGCTTGTACTTTTGATATTGCCCTTAGACAGGTTAGGTTGAATCTTGAATTAGTTACACTTGCGGTTGAGATAAGGTATAAGATATGCATGTCCTTGGAAAGCTAGCGAAAAATTAAGAACTTTTCCTTTAGATATCAAATGGTTTCGATTAACGGATTAGAAGTTATAATCAATTGAATTTTCGATATTTTTATTAAAAATGATTATTATTATCGTTGTTTTTATCGTCGTTCTAGTTTTATCTTATTATTATGATTATTATTATCTTTATCAATAAAAGGAATTTATCATTAAAAATTGTTATTTTTTTATTATTACTATCGTTATTATCGTTAAAGTTATAATTAGTATTATTAGTATTATTATTATTATTATTATTAGTATTATTATTATTATTATTATAATCATTATTAATATATATATCATTATTTAAAAATGGTTATTGTTATTGTTATTATTATTATTACTATATTATCATTAAGATAATTATTAGTATTATCGTTAATAATGTTATAGTAACTATCATTATTAATATTAGTGTAATTAAAACAAATATTTGTAACACCTAATTATTTTGGTTACTATTATTATCATTATTATGAACACGATATAAAAGACGATTAAAAGCTATTAAATGAAACGATTAGGAAATAATGAGTAAGAGTATCATGATGAAATTAAAATATTATAAGATATTGATTTAGATAAAATTATCGTTCTTATTATTTTTATCATTACTATTATTATTAAAAGTATCGTTAGTATTAAAACTATCATTTTAACAAAAATTATCATTTTAATAGAAATGTCATTGTTACTATAAAATATCATTATTATTATTATTTTAAATAGAATTATTATTTTAAAGATAATATTAAAAATTAACGTAAATATTAAAGTTATCGTAATTAGAATTATCTTTTTAACATAATGTCATCTTAGTAATTATAAATATTGATATTTTTATAATAATAATTATTATTACAAAATAATACAACTTTTACTTACTATCATTATAGATATTATTTTATCAAATAAATATGTGATACAAACATATTTTACTACGTGTAATAACTTACTTTAATAATACCTATCATATTACCTTTATGATATTAAATGAACCCTATAAATTTTATTACTTAATATATATAAAATTATATTTTATTATATAAATTTAATATAAAATTTTATTTATTAATAAATAAATTATATTATTTACTCTAATAAATCTTTTAAAAAATATTTAAAAATATAAAACGACGATATTTAAACTATATATTAATCATGTATAGATTTTTGGAAATTATTTTGAGTCAAATTTACTTTTGTTGACTTTTGCATATTAGTCTCGAGCATTAGGATTGTGGTACACTATGACTTGACCTAATTTGTTAGACAAATATTGACCAACATATAAATATATATAATTAATTTAGGTTCGTGAATCCGAGGCCAATCTTGCACTTGTTCAATGACGTTATATGTATTTTTACTACGAAATACAGTATGGTGAGTTTCATTTGCCTTTTTACCCTGTATATTTTTGGGACTGAGAATACATGCGCTTTTATAAATGTTTGACGAAATAGACACAAGTAATTGAAACTATATTCTATGGTTGAATTATCGAAATCGAATATGCCCCTTTTTATTAAAGTCTGGTAATCTAAGAATTAGGGAACAGACACCCTAATTGACGTGAATCCTAAAGATAGATCTATTGGGCCTAACAAACCCCATCCAAAGTACCGGATGCTTTAATACTTCGAAATTTATATCATGTCCGAAGGAGGATCCCGGAATGATAGGGGATATTCTTATATGTATCTAGTTAATGTCGGTTACCAGGTGTTCACCATATGAATGATTATTTTTGTCTCTATGCATGGGACGTATATTTATGAGAACTGGAAATGAAATTCTTGTGGTCTATTAAAATGATAGAAATAAATGATTATGATAAACTAATGAACTCACCAACCTTTTGGTTGACACTTTAAAGCATGTTTATTCTCAGGTGTTAAAGAAATCTTCCGCTGTGCATTTGCTCATTTTAAATATATTACTTGGAGTCTTTCATATCATATTTCGAAGAACATTGCATTCGAGTCATTGAGTTCATCAAAGATTATTATTAAATCAATTTATAGTTGGATAGTGGATATTATGAAATGGTATGCATGCCTGTCAATTTTCGATGTAAAGAAAGTTTGTCTTTTAAAAACGAATGCAATGTTTGTAAAATGTATCATATAGAGGTCAAATACCTCGCAATGTAATCAACTATTATGAATCGTTTATAATGTATATGAACGGGTCCTTTCAGTTGGTATCAAAGCGGTGGTCTTAGCGAACCAGGTCTGCATTAGTGTATCTAACTGATAAGTCGATAGGATGCATTAGTGAGTCTGGACTTCGACCGTGTCTGCATGTCAAAAGTTTTGCTTATCATTTTGTGTCGAAAATTAACAACTTATCATCCTCAGGAAATTACCTGCTTATCATTTTTAGTCTAAGACATGTCTTGTTGCATTGATTGCATGAATAGTGTATAGACAAAAATTCATATCTTAGCATATCTGCTAAATCATATCTTATCGTATCTGTTACTTTAAACTTTGCCTGACATATCCATCAAAAGTCCTCCGTAATCTATGAAATCTTTTGATCTATATATATATATATATATATATATATATATATATATATATATATATATATATATATATATATATATATATATATATATATATATATATATATATATATATATATATATATATATATATTCTATGTAATTAGAATACCATCCGTTAGCCAAAATCATTTCATATCAAAAAAAAAAAATCCTTTATCCAATCGTACGAAATGGAATTCGTCATCAGTTCAAGTCACTCAGATTCCGAAATGGAATCCCATTCAATCTCCGAAAGCAGTGTGACCGGAATAGATCAACCAATCAGTTATCACCTATTCTGGATGAATTGGGGATGGGTTCGTAGCCTCCTCAATCATTGGAGACAAGAAGAAGGTGATCCCTTCCATCCACCACATTGTCCTCTTGACGAAGAACCTGAAGCACTTACCGGCGAACCTGTCCGAAACACCATTTTCTCGCTCATTTCCAGAGTATCTCGTCACGATTATATATTGCATCAAATTTTAGATTTTATTTATCCGCTCGTCCGAACCGACAATCACCCCGGTGTAATAGAAGAAGTCAACGAGCTTCGCGCTCGGGTAGTGGCTTTGAAGAATATGGTGCAGAGATTACAAACACCAGCAGCAGCATCAGCAGCATAACCAGTACCACCATCATCAACGCCAATAGTACCGTTACCACCTCCAACCACAACCGCGTCGTAAACCTCAACTTCACAATCTGTCCCACGAGCATCAACGTCATACGCACCATAGATACCAAGGAGTACCAACAACAATAACTGACGAAGTATTAATTCATAACTTCATTGGAGAAACATTCCGCGGAGATTATGTAATCTCTAAAGTCTTAGAGATTATCTAATCTAGCCCTAACCATAAATCAGTTAAGCGAACCAAAATGATAGAAGGAAGAGTAGAAACCCTGACAAAAATGGTGTGTGATTAACAAGCTAAACTTGCTTTAACAACATCATCAACAGTACCGTCAGCGTTACCAGCATCGTCAGTACAGTCAACATCCAAATCAACAACACAGATAACATCACAAACTCCTTCAGTTCAAGAATCACTGTGGACATCATTACGAATCAATAACGTGTATATTGTATCAACGAGTTATGAAGAATTAACTCATTCCCTCTGAAGAAATTATATGTATATTATATATATATATATATATATATATATATATATATATATATATATATATATATATATATATATATATATATATATATATATATATATATATATTGAAATAAATCTTTCCGTGCTAAGCTATTGTGTGTGAATCTTAACTACTCGGTTAATTCATATTACAAATATGCAATAATGTACGTCCTTCGGCCGCAACTTAACCAGCGTTAACTACAATCTCTGTCGAAATTCAACAAATTCCAATTCATAATAAATCAAGTATATATTTGATTTTACACTTTCATCATCGTTGTACCCGAAACTTTTCAGATAACATCATTCGTACTTTGCGAAATTCACAAGAATTCCACGAACCGAACATCATACATCAACAAATAACGAAGTATTGATTCATAATTTCAATGTCATTAAAGAAATACTGCGTAAAAGTTATGTACTTTTTAAAGCCTTTAGGGATTATTCAATTCTAGTTTCAACCGTAAATCAAATGAGTTTAATTTAACATTAACTCATTAAATCTATGTTACATCTGAAGAAAATATACATATATATATATTTTTTCATAAAGACTGTAATAAAATTCTATTGTACAAAATATTAATTGTGAAATTTTTTTTAACGGGTAGGTAATACCCGAGAGATATATAAATTCACAATTAATATGTTACATTCTTCGAATCTGATTCAGCAAATCATCCATTATACTCCCTACTTTCACAACAATATACATTCTTTTATAGAAATCAAAACAACCATACTCATTCAAAATTTAATTACATATTCTGATTTTGAAATCTCAAAATTCAACTTGAGATATGACCAAAATCATCACTCTTAGATCCTTACATCTTTCACAAGCTATAATTTGACTTCAAAACTGTGTTAGAACATCAAATGTATGTAAACGATTACAATCTGTGTTCAAACCCTTCGAAAATTTCTGAAGACACTTCGAATGATGAGCAATCGAGATGATGATCCAACCACATGTTACCCACAGTTATGTACCCGAAAAACTCTTGAAACCAAAGTAAAAGTTTAAACAACGTATCCGCGTCAGATTCTTTGGCATTTATTAGCAAAATTAACTTTGCGACTCCTATTCAAAGTAGCCAGTTTTGTCACAGCTCCAGCAAGTCAACTTCGACTTTTCAGTCAGACTATCCTTATTATAACCTTGAGATATACACCATCGTTACTGTAACGACCCATCAAAATCGCTATTGACGCGGCACGTTAATCATTGATTCCACAGTGACGTTTTGACCTCTATATGATACGTTTTGATAAAATATTGCATTCATTAAAATAAGTGACTTTCTAAAAATAGAAAGTTATAAACATGTGGGCGAGTGCTTAGGTATAAGCAAAACCCCGAAATACATAAGTCTTTAATTTACAGGTTGACATCACAGTCCAATTATTTATTACACAACGCAGTTTTATTTTGAATGCAATAAACTTTGTACAAAGCATGAGAGACTCCATGCAGGCAACAAGCACATTACAACGGAAGCATTCTAAGGACCTGAGAATAAAACATGCTAAAAAGTCAACACGAATGTTGGTGAGTTATAGGTTTAATTGCTCGAGTCATAAACATATATAAAGATAGACCACAAGATTTCATCAAAAGTTTATCAATAGATTCTACGTAACAGAGCACCCTGGTAACTAAACTTAACGCTATAGTGATAATTACCCCATTCGTTTTAATACACATAAACCAACGTGTCTTAAACTCAAATAACATACGTCCGTTAAAAGGCTAGCGCTCTAGCTCGGACGGGGATGTCAAGCCCTATGGATCCATATACAATTATTCGCGCCCACCAGTCCATATCCTATGTACTGGCAGCTACTAGTTACCAAAGCTAAGGGATTTTCGGTTTAACTCAGTGTAGAATTTAGTATGTACTTGTATCCATTGTGTTTAAAATAAAGTGCATGTATTCTCAGCCCAAAAATATATATTGCAAAAGCAATTAAAACGGGAGTAAATGAAACTCACGCATATAAATATTGTATATCGGTTAATAAAGCATTTGCATGTATTCTCAGCCCAAAAATGTAGAGAGTAAAAGGGATCTTATGAAACTCACAGTTCAATATTGAGACTCAATATTGTAGGCAAATTGCGTAGACGTAATGATGGTAGACGACTGTATGGTTGGCCTTGGATTCAAGAACAATACCCAATATTTCCTTAGCTTAAAGCGGTTTGAAACCCGAATTAAAACACCCTCGAATATACTTTATTATTATTAAACTTAAATTAAAATTATAATTATAATTATAAATTTAAATTTAAATTACATATGAAAATAAAATATGAAGTATATCGTCGAACAAACTGGCCTTTTATAGTACTTTTCGATTTACTGTAGCTCATGCGATCGCATGAGTTTTCAGTGTTTTTGCCATGCGATCGCATGGCCGCCTTTTCCGTTTTTGTTTGCTAGTTCGCCGACATCAAATAGTATTTTACTGTAGCAAATAGTGTTACTGTAGCAAAATAGTGTTTACTGTAGCAAATAGTCTTTACTGTAGCAAGTCACTGTAGCAAAGTCGTTTTCACTGTAGCACTGTAGCAAAATATGGTTTCACCGTAGCAAATAGTGTTTTACTGTAGCAAATAGTGTTTTACTGTAGGAAAGTCGTTTTTACTGTAGCAAATAGGGTTTTACTGTAGGAAAGTCGTTTTTACTTGTATATATATATATATATATATATATATATATATATATATATATATATATATATATATATATATATATATATATACATACATATAATTGTTCATGAATCGTCGAGTGTAATCAAAGGTAATTGTATATATGAAACAGTTCTAAAATTTTGAGACTCAATCTAACAGACTTTGTTTAACGTGTTAAAATAATAAATCGTATAGAGAATTGGTTTAAATAAGTCAAAAATTTTCGGGTCATCACAGTTACCAGGGAACCTTTTACATTCCACCACATTATTAGCAGATGTACCAACAACTTCATTACCCTTTGACTTTAGCCTCTCCAAAAAGTCATTATAATTATTCATTGAAACCCCATCATTTACTCATTCGAATCTTGTAATGAGAATTGCCATACAAATTATTGGGAATTAGCAATCAGTATTTTGAAATCTCGCAGCATGTCTACACCAACATTTATATGTGTATATATAACGTCTATCTTCTGGACTTAATTTGAATGTGAAGTTTCTGAAAAACACTCCGAACTACGAATTGGTTCTCCAAAAAAAAAAAATGCTGATGAAGCAGCAAAAATTATAAATGACTTTAAACGGTAAAAGCTGGATGATAATGATGAAGTTTGCTGGCAAAGCGCAGAAAAAGAGAAGTTTTGGAACTGGAAAACGGATTGAGCAAAGTAGGAAGGAGGCTGTGGACAAATTACAAAGACTGAACCTGACTTCAAAGGATCCAAATGATTCAGTACCTGCTGAAGTCATTAACGAATACCTTGCTCCTGACTCTAAACCTCTGCGAACAATATTCTTCATCATCCTCTGATATTAGAAATTCTAAAATATCATCATATCTTTCATTATAAATATCCTCCATATTTCTGAAGATATTTTCTTAATTTTTCTTATTTGAAATCATTTACCTCTTCGCGCTATCTGTATTACATCATAAAAGAAACTATTTTAGTTTCTAAATTCTGAAACATTCTAGTTTAAAATAGGAATATTTTGAAGTAGTGTTGGGAACTGAAGCATGAATTAGTATAATATAATGACACTTGATCAATGTGATTATATTACAGTAAATCATGCTGAGTTTCTAAATGGAACGTGATGATTCACAGATCATAACATCATCATGTGCCATGTTATACGACTCTTGTATTCTATTTAACCTCTAAAATATCAAGAAAATATTTCTTGATGATTCGGCCTTTTCCAAGGTATTCTAGTAATTTGACAAGTCAAGATCGTGCCATCACAATTTTCTTCCTAGAACATTAACAATGTTCATTCCGAAATTCATATCTGTGAATTCTGGACCATTATAAGCGGTGCTTAATCGCAAGAAGAAGAAACAAAAGGACAAAACTCCAAAATAGAAATTGGGGTATAAATTGCAGCAAATAAAAGAGAGCATTAACTGTGAATGATAATGATTATAGAAGACAGAAGCAGAGACTTTGAAATATAAGGGAGCATATAAAGCCCAACGACAAACCAGAAATTATAAACCATATATATCGATGCATATAGCAATATAAAGACACTGGAGAACTAGAAACACTATAAACCCAAGAGTATAGTAGAAGTAAATAGATTCTTTTGACGGTAGATGAAAAAAAAGAATGACCGATATGAAAGTTAGAAGTATATCGAGAATCAGAACTGGATGGAGCATATTGATGAATACTTTAAAATATGAGTTGAGGGGGAAAGAATAGAAGGTGATGAAACATGACTAGGAACTTAGAAATCAACAGATTTAACTCACACAATGGCGGAATAAGTGAATCAAACCCTCTAGGGAATAGGTTAAGTTTTTTTTTTTTTTAATTAATTTAGTCAAACCACAACTAAATCAAGTGTGATTAGATCAACACCTAGAGCTATTATTCACCACCTGGATGATTTGGACTGAGAGAGAATCGGAGGAGCTCACTAGATCTGAGTGTGTGTAACAAATGAGAGGCTTAACCTAAAATGAAGAACATAAGACTTTATATACCCCTGCTGTTGACTCACCCATACGATTCATTCATCACAAGTACGAGTTGGCTTCATCAGCCGTACGGGTGATCACTCACTCGTGTCTTCTCATTTAGGTTGTAATTGTGACTTAGCTCAGCATCAACCATGTGTATGAGCCTGTCAGCCGTACTAGTGAGGCTTCACTCGTACGTCTGACTAAGTCTAACATAGTCAAACATCTAAATCTCGTTCCTACAGTTCCTGTAACCACATACAAACACAGATAGGATAATAACGAGCAATCGTGGTGTCCTGTAAATTGTTGTACCTGCAATGGACGTGGGTAGATGTCTAGGGACTTGCATAAAATGCATCAACAGAAGGTGTGAGTTGTAAGGAAACGAAGGAGGTGAATTTATAAGAAAATCTCCGACAGAACAATTAAAATGGACGATCGCATTTAAAGCGGATCCTAATTCCCTTGATTACCGGAGAGTCAAATCTTATTAAGAAGATTTTCTTCAAATCCCTTGAAATCTGGGAATCAATCATATCTACGTCAAATGATAAGATGAATCTACACTTACTCATTTCACTCTTCTATGTTAGCTTCATTCGTACTCTTCATATAAATGGATTGTTTATCCAAATTATTCACTGATGATAAAACTCTAATTTTCAGCCCGTATGCATCATGAAAACATACTTATTATCATTCACGACCTTTCCACTCAAATTTCGGGACGAAATTTCTTTAACGGGTAGGTATTGTGACAACCCGGAAATTTCCAACCAAATTTAAACTTTAATCTTTATATGTTTCCGACACGATAAGCAATATTTGTTAAGTTAAATTTCAAGAATTTTAAACTATGTTCATACATTCATTCAACCTCGACCAAGTTCCAACGATTCACGAACCATTAAACGAATATGATTATATATGTATATGTGTATATATATTATAACTTGAAACGTAAACAAAATATTAGATTAAATACTTTATATGATTGTATCTGTTTCAAAATGTTTATCAATGGAATTAGAAGATAAGATCAAATGATTGAATTATCAGATATATTGAATTATGATTACAAGTCTCTGTTGAAAGGCCCACGTTGATTTGAGAAATCTTTCCATTTTAACAATAATCGGAAAATGGTAAAGTGATTTATAAATAAGAACAAATTGTCAATCATTGAGAACTAGACAAAGGATAGTGGAAGATTGAATCTCATAAAGACTCGATTGATCTATTTAGTTTCAAACGTACAAAAACGTTTTCAGTTTAAAAAGAACTTTATTATTAAAACGTATATAACTTTTATAAATATCTAGAACCACTTTTGACAACTCATTACTTAACTAGTATGATAAAGATAACGATATTTATATTTTATTTTATTAAATATATATAACGATTTAAATTAATATTATATATATTTATACGCGTATTATACGTACATAGTTTTATACTTTTACTATACTTAAACTTTACCTTTACTTTATTTTTACTTTACTTTAACTTTAATAATTCACTTTAATAATTCATACTTTAATAATTCACTTTAATAATTCATACTTTAATAATTCACTTTAATAATTCATACTTTAATAATTCACTTTAATAATTCAAAAATCTATTATAAATAGAATTCAATAGGTTTCATTATTTCATAGAAACTTGAAAATATTTTTCTCTAAACTCTCTCAATAGATTTACATATATATATTTACTCCGTATTATTTCAAGATATTATTAATATACATAAAATATTACGACAGAGTGCTGTCCGAGTGGTTTCGAAATTGTTTTTCGAGTAGGATAGGATTAAGGAAATTATGGGTTATAGCTTTGGAGGTGATTGAGTATGGTTCATGGGTATGCTCGTGAGGTCAATATAGTGTTTATCATTTCCGTTGCATCTACGTACCTTTTCTGCAATATTGAATCTCAATATTGATACGTGAGTACTCATAATTTAACTTTTACATACTAATAGTGTATCCCTGACTAGTGCTCGAGTATTTAGGATTATGCATGCTTGTACTTTTGATATTGCCCTTAGACAGGTTAGGTTGAATCTTGAATTAGTTACACTTGCGGTTGAGATAAGGTATAAGATATGCATGTCCTTGGAAAGCTAGCGAAAAATTAAGAACTTTTCCTTTAGATATCGAATGGTTTCGATGAATGGATTAGAAGTTATAATCAATTGAATTTTCGATATTTTTATTAAAAATGATTATTATTATCGTCGTTTTTATCGTCGTTCTAGTTTTATCTTATTATTATGATTATTATTATCTTTATCAATAAAAGGGATTTATCATTAAAAATTGTTATTTTTTTTATTATTACTATCGTTATTATCGTTAAAGTTATAATTAGTATTATTATTATTATTAGTATTATTATTATTACTATTATTATTATTATTATCATTATTAATATATATATCATTATTTAAAAATGGTTATTGTTATTGTTATTATTATTATTAATATATTATTATTAAGATAATTATTAGTATTATCGTTAATAATGTTATAGTTACTATCATTATTAATATTAGTGTAATTAAAACAAATATTTGTAACACCTAATTATTTTAATTACTATTATTATCATTATTATGAACACGATATAAAAGACGATTAAAAGCTATTAAACGAAACGATTAGGAAATAATGAGTAAGAGTATCATGATGAAATTAAAATATTATAAGATATTGATTTAGATAAAATTATCGTTCTTATTATTTTTATCATTACTATTATTATTAAAAGTATCGTTAGTATTAAAACTATCATTTTAACAAAAATTATCATTTTAATAGAAATGTCATTGTTACTATAAAATATCATTATTATTATTATTTTAAATAGAATTATTATTTTAAAGATAATATTAAAAATTATCGTAAATATTAAAGTTATCATAATTAGAATTATCGTTTTATCATAATGTCATCTTAGTAATTATAAATATTGATATTTTTATAATAATAATTATTATTACAAAATAATACAACTTTTACTTACTATCATTATAGATATTATTTTATCAAATAAATATGTGATACAAACATATTTTACTACGTGTAATAACTTACTTTAATAATACCTATCATATTATCTTTATGATATTAAATGAACACTATAAATTTTATTACTTAATATATATAAAATTATATTTTATTATATAAATTTAATATAAAATTATATTTATTAATAAATAAATTATATTATTTACTCTAATAAATCTTTTAAAAAATATTTATAAATATAAAACGACGATATTTAAACTATATATTAATCATGTATAGATTTTTGGAAATTATTTTGAGTCAAATTTACTTTTGATGACTTTTGCATATTAGTCTCGAGCATTAGGATTGTGGTACACTATGACTTGACCTAATTTTTTAGACAAATATTGACCAACATATATATATATATATATATATAATTAATTTAGGTTCGTGAATCCGAGGCCAACCTTGCACTTGTTCAATGACGTTATATGTATTTTTACTACGAAATACAGTATGGTGAGTTTCATTTGCCTTTTTACCCTTTATATTTTTGGGACTGAGAATACATGCGCTTTTATAAATGTTTGACGAAATAGACACAAGTAATTGAAACTACATTCTATGGTTGAATTATCGAAATCGAATATGCCCCTTTTTATTAAAGTCTGGTAATCTAAGAATTAGGGAACAGACACCCTAATTGACGCGAATCCTAAAGATAGATCTATTGGGCCTAACAAACCCCATCTAAAGTACCGGATGCTTTAGTACTTCGAAATTTATATCATGTCTGAAGGAGGATCCCGGAATGATAGGGGATATTCTTATATGTATCTAGTTAATGTCGGTTACCAGGTGTTCACCATATGAATGATTATTTTTGTCTCTATGCATGGGACGTATATTTATGAGAACTGGAAATGAAATTCTTGTGGTCTATTAAAATGATGGAAATAAATGATTATGATAAACTAATGAACTCACCAACCTTTTGGTTGACACTTTAAATCATGTTTACTCTCAGGTGTTAAAGAAATCTTCTGCTGTGCATTTGCTCATTTTAAAGATATTACTTGGAGTCTTTCATAGCATATTTCGAAGAACATTGCATTCGAGTCATTGAGTTCATCAAAGATTATTATTAAATCAATTTATAGTTGGATAGTGGATATTATGAAATGGTATGCATGCCTGTCAATTTTTGATGTAAAGAAAGTTTGTCTTTTAAAAACGAATGCAATGTTTGTAAAATGTATCATATAGAGGTCAAATACCTCGCAATGTAATCAACTATTGTGAATAATTTATAATGTATATGAACGGGTCCTTTCATTAATGATAATAGCATTAATGATTCTATAAATGATAATATTAATGATAGTTTTTATAATAAATCTCATAATAATGATAATAATAGTAGTTTTTAATAAAGTGAATAATTTAATAGTAATGGTAATGAAAATAATAATTTTTAATAATAATACCTAATACTTAACGATAATAATAATTATTATAACCATCTTATTACTAGTGATAATCTTAATAGTAATACTTTTGTTAATAATAATAAAAATTTCTAAATGTTACTAATACTAATATTAATGATAATTATAATAGTTTGTATTATTTTCAGATTAACAATAATAATAATCCTAATCATTATAATACTTATATCAATATTAATAATACAATAATAACACTATTAATTCTTAATGATGTTACTTAATATCAAAAAATATAATAAGAATGATGATAATTTATATTAATATCATAATAATAATAATAATAATAATAATAATAATAATAATAATAATAATAATAATAATAATAATAATAATAATAATAATAATAATAATAATAATAATAATAAACATATTCATGATAATAATATTAAAGTTTTAAATTTAATTGTAATATCATAATTAATACTTAATAATAATAATAATAATAATAATAATAATAATAATAATAATAATAATAATAATAATAATAATAATAATAATAATAATAATAATAATAGATATAATACTAATAATAACAATATTGATATTTATAATAATGGTGATCTTAATAATAATAATACTAATAATAATAATAATAATAATAATAATAATAATAATAATAATTATAATAATAATAATAACACTAATAACAATAATAATCATAATCATAATAATTAATAAATAAAATAAAAGAACTTGTGTATACCCTTGAAAAGCTTTATCTAAAAAGAATTTGCCACCAGCCGGAATCGAACCCGAGACCTCTCGGTTAAACCCAAACTCGCCCAACCACTCAGCTGCTGCTTACTTTTCTGATTATTTGTTCAACCCCATTTATTTAATTTCATTTCTTTTATGCATCATCTTCTTCATCATAATTAATCCAGTCGACCAGGGTTCAAAACAGATTACTAATATCTTATTTATCTATTTTTAGGACACAGAAACTTGTAGAGCTGTAATAGATTAATTAAAACAACAAGAACATAAAAAAAAAAAACGTTGTAACTATCCTGCATACCCGTTTTCAACTCCAAATCACATTCGTTAATTTAGTGTGTTTTAGACCACAACCTCAACATGAAATATGTTTTAAATCCATCTTAGAAACTTTCTGTAACTTTAATTTAATCTAAAACATCGGATTGAATTCAAATTTCGCGATGAACAATATTGTTGACTTTTAAAAACTTAACTTTGACTTCAAAATTCGTACTCGTTTGAAAGAATTGAGAATTGAAACTTTACAGAAAGTTTAAGTAAGTGATTTCTAACATCACTACATTAATACTTTTTAAGATTTATTTCAAAATCGTTTAAATTGAAAATTGAAAGAAAAACAGAGATAAATGGGTCTGAGCTCTATTATTTCTGTTTTAATTCGACAGGTAAAAGCTTGGGAGGTTTAGATGTAACATCCCGTTTTTCCCGTACATATCGAAAGGTACATACTTAATCATTTGTACGTATGTAACTCGTTGGTTATGCATAATTGTGTATATATATATATATATATATATATATATATATATATATATATATATATATATATATATATATATATATATATATATATACTTGTTAATGTGTGCGTAAGTAAGTCTTAAAGGAGCTTCGGTTAGTGTTAAGTCTTGTGAGACTTAGATATGAGAGTTAGACATGTATTGGAGGCGTGAACGAATTAATATTGTGTAAAACGATTTTTGTGTTTAAGATGGTCGAGCTGACCAGATCGTGCCTTAAGCCGTGCCGCGACAAATGGGTCCGCGCCGCGACAAAGCAAGCAAACCAGGATCAGAAGTTGAGTTAAGAGTGGTGGTTTTTCCTTTGTAACGTCGCGCCGCGACATTTAGCACCGCACCGCGGCAATTCTGCAGTTCTGATTCCGGTTTTAGCTTAAATTAAATGACTTTGAGGGACAAAATGGTAATTTGACATGTAAATCTGGTGGGAGCATTAACTCTCCACCACACATCCATTTATTTCATTTTCATTTCCATTTTCTTTCCTATTTCTCTCCCAAAACACAAAACCCACCTAGCTTGATCTTGAGATTTGAAGTTGGAGATTTGTGAATCAAACCTAGGAGCGAGATTTAAAGTTGTCCCTTGTGTCTCTAGCGACGCGTTAATAGTCTCGGTAAGTTCTAACTCTAAGTTTGAGTTTTTATTGGTTAATGACTAGGGTTTTGGGTACTAGTGATTTGTATGACCCATTTGAGGGTAAAATGGGTGAGTTTGGGTTATGTTGTTGTAATTAAACCCTAATAGCCGTAATCTAGGGTTTTGGCCTTGTGATTTGAGGTTGTAAGTGTCAATTGGTATTGTTAGTCACTAATGCACTTTAAGATTTATGAAAGAAGGGTTAATGGGTAAGTTTGACTTGATAAGTGAGTTAAAATGGGTCAAAATGTACTAGTTGACCTAATGGGATGAAATGGGTATGGATTACCCTAAGTTTGTGTTAATTGAAGTTAATAGAATTTAATTCACTAGTCTTAGTGATTAAAGTCGAGTCTTGGCCATTTATGGGCGGTTGTGAGTAGTGGAGTCATTGAATGCAAATTGGGACATTAAATGCTCAAGTGGGAGTATTGTGGTTAATCCCACTAGTTGTGAAATTGAATGTGCACTTAATGATTTAGGTACATTGCGTTGAAGCTCGGAAGTGCTAAATCATCCTTGTGACAAGTGAGTGGAATAATTATATGTGTATGTATATAATTTATTTACTTGTGGGGTGTGGGTTTAAAGTTCGTTGTTGACGATACCATACACTAGAGTATATTGTGTTGTGATGGGGGTTTAAAGTTCGTTGTTGACGATATCTCACGTATGGAATTAAAGTTCGATGTTGACGATGCCATACGACTATTGTAGTGAGTTGATGAGGGTTTAAAGTTCGATGTTGACGATACCTCATATGTGGGTTTAAAGTTCGGTGTTGACGATACCACATTAATGTAGGCGAATGGGGTTTAAGTTCGATGTTGACGATACCATTCGTTGGGCTAGCCTTGAGATCTTGAGTACTATGGATGTTGTGAACATCATCGTTATATTTGTGTTTAGCATATTGTATTGTTGTGTTATATGCTATTGTTATACCAGTCTTGTTATCGTGGTAATTAGCGTTATACATGTGAAGGGTATGCTGATTATGTAACTAGTATCTATGCGGATTTGGTGAGGGTTTGCAAGTAAGTAGGTTATATATATGTATGTATAATTGTTGCACTCACTAAGCATTGCTTACCCTCTCGTTGTTTACCATTTTATAGGTTCCGGCTTGGACAAGGGTAAGGGCATACGTTGGGACTAGTGGTCTCCCGCTTATGTTGTCGGGGGTGCTTTTGGTGTTAGCTTTTGAAGTTGGCCTAACGTTTTGGGTAGTTTAGCCCCAAACCATGCTCGAGGTCTTTTGGATTATAAACTATCCTTGTAGTGGGTCAAACTTGTATTAAACTTAATTAATGGCTTTCGTGCCTTTTGTAAACATTTAAATTGATGTATGTTTAAATGGAACTTGTGGTTTACATATTTAATTGGTGCATAAATGTGTATTATAAAAAAAAAATTATCGTATGGAATACGGGTTGGGTTGTTTCAAGTGGTATCAGAGCATGGTCTAAGGGATTTAGGCGACTTGAGATAGGTGCCTAGACTTGGATTTTATTGTGTGAGTGCTTTATACGGGACTTGTAGGACTTTGGGTCTAATCGGGAATTGTTAGTGCGTTGGTTTATATGAACTAACCTTGTGCTAATTGTTTTGTATTGTGTTTAGCAATCATCAAGCAAGACGGACGTTGTACTAGCGAGTTAATGCGACTTGCTCACGTAACAACGATTAGCTACCGTTGTTACGAGTGCAAATCATGTCAAACGAGTAATGTACGACGATTGTTGAGCAAGATGGGGTAGTGTGGTACGCATGTATATACTCACGTGTTATGCTTTTCGTTCATGGTTTAACCCTTTCCGTTTTATAGAATGAAGACGAGAAACGGACCCGATCATGATAACGGAAGTACAAGCGAGGACGTTGAGTTTTCGGCTAAGGTTGAGGCCGTCTTTAAAAAGTTAAAAGCGGAATTTCTTACGGACGTTCGAAAGGTCTTCCCAGATTTGGTCGATGGGCAAGTGACCGATTTGATAAATGAACGAATGAAGGCCACTATCGAAGAGGCCCTTGATGCTAGAAACATTTATCCTCGCGGTGAAGGAGGTGAAGGAAGGCGGGACTTCCACTACAAAAACTTCAAGGATACTCAACCTCCGATGTTTAATGGGGTGAGGGATCCATTGAAAAGCACTTGTTGGATTTCCGATATCGAGGGAGCTTTCCGTACCGCGGAATGTCCTCCCGAAAAGAAGACGAGATATGGGTCTAGCATGCTACGTGACGAAGGCAAGTTGTGGTGGGACGATAAAATCAATTTATACGGTGAAGAGCAATGCATGAGCTTGACATGGGAGGAGTTTAAGAAGGAATTCTTTCAAGAATACCGAACTTCTTCCGATCTTGATAGAATCTGGGACGAGTTGCATCATTTGCAACAAGGTTCAATGGACTTGGTTACTCTCAAGTCTACCTTTTTGGCAAAGACTCGCTTTTGCCCGGAATATGTTGGTGACGATCACAAGCTAATGAAAGATTTCTACCGTACTTTGAACGACGAGTTCAAGGGTAAGATTAGTCGGGGAATGGCTAAGACTTTTGAAGAGCTATACGAGTTGGCTCGGGGTTTTGAGCCGGAGGTTCCAAGAAAAAGCGATTTCACTTTTTCAAAAAGAAAGTTTGAAGGTTCGAGTTATTCGAATTTTTCGAATAAAAAGAACAAGAACAAAAAGGGTTCTGAAAGTGTCAATAGTGTGAAGAAGGGCACTACCGGTGGTTTTGGGAACTTTGTCCCTACTTGCTACAATTGTGGGGTACGTGGACATATGGCTCGAGATTGTCCGAAGCCAAATTCAACAAACAAGCTCACTTGTTTTAATTGCAACAAAGAAGGACACCGAAAGTCAGAGTGTCCCGATTTGAACAACGATAATGTTAAAAGGCTAGAGAAGGCGGCGGGTACGGCTCGAGGTTGAAACTATTTGATGACCAATGATGAAGCTAAAAAATCGAACGAAGTTGTCTCAGGTACTTTCTTGGTTAATTCTAATCCGGCAAGGATTCTTTTTGATAGCGGTGCAAATTTGTCGTTTTTGTCTCCAAAATTTGTGCCTAAACTTGATAGACCGTTAGCTAAGTTAAGTCGTCCGGTAGAAGTCGAAATAGCAGACGGCAAGACGGTGCTAGTGGTTGATGTGTGTAGGAATTGTGATGTCGTTTTTGGTACCGAAAACTTTAAAATTGATCTTATCCCTATGACTTTGGGCGATTTTGATATCATTGTTGGTATGGATTGGCTCGATCGAAATAGAGCCGATATTGCATGCCATGAAATGTTTATACGTGTGAAGACCCCAAGTGGGGGAGAGTTGATTATTCATGGCGATAGACGAAGAAGACTTGTGCCGATATGTTCTTTTGCACGGGCACGTCGTTTTCTTGTTAGTGGTGGCATGGCTTTTCTTGCCCATGTTGTTAATACTCGTGATGAGCCACCACCTATTTGTGAAATTTCGGTGGTTAGTGAATTCGAAGACGTTTTTCCAGACGAGTTACCGGGTGTTCCGGCGGAAAGACAAGTTGAATTTCGCATTGAGTTGGTTCCTGGAGCTACTCCCATTGCTAAAACTCCTTATCATTTAGCACCAACGGAAATGCAAGAGTTGTTAAATCAAACCCAAGAGTTACTTGAGAAGGGTTTTATTCGACCGAGTGCTTCGCAGTGGGGCTCTCCAATTTTATTCGTGAAAAAGAAGGATGGTAGTATGCGGATGTGCATCGATTATCGGGAGTTGAATAAAGTGATGATCAAGAATCGTTATCCGTTGCCTTGGATTGACGATTTGTTTGACCAACTCCAAGGTGCGACGTATTTCTCTAAGATCGACCTACTGTCCGGCTATCACCAAATGCAAGTCCGTGAGGAAGATATCGAGAAAACGGCTTTTCAAACGCGTTATGGGCATTTTGAGTTTGTAGTTATGCCTTTTGGTCTTACGAATGTACCGGCGGCATTCATGGATCTTATGAACCGAGTGTGCCAACCTATGTTGGACAATTCGGTGATTGTGTTCATTGACGACATACTAGTCTACTCGAAGAGTATGAACGAACATGAATGTCATTTGCGTGAAGTATTGAAGACGTTACAAAAGGAGAAGTTGTATGCTAAGTTCTCCAAATGTGAATTTTGGCTAAGGGAGGTTCAATTCCTTGGCCACATTGTCAACAAGGACGGTATCCAAGTGGATCCGGGGAAGATAGAGACGGTGAAGAGTTGGAGACAACCGACTACGCCTACGGAAGTCCGAAGTTTTCTCGGATTGGCAGGTTATTATCGTCGGTTTATCCAAGACTTTTCTAAGATCGCTTCTTCATTGACGAAATTGACAAGGAAGAACGTGAGGTTTGTTTGGGAGAACGAGCAAGAAATTGCTTTTCAAGTGTTAAAGGAGAAGTTGTGTCAAGCTCCGGTGTTAGTTTTGCCAGAAGGGGTGGAAGACATGACGGTTTATTGTGATGCTTCGTTAAATGGACTCGGGTGTGTTCTAATGTAAGGAGGTAAAGTCATCACTTATGACTCTCGATAATTAAAGGAACACGAGACGAGATATCCGACTCATGATCTTGAGTTGGCGGCGGTTGTGCATGCATTAAAAATTTGGCGTCATTACTTGTATGGTGTCAAGTGTACGATTTATTCGGATCATAAGAGTTTGAAACATCTCTTTAATCAACGAGATTTGAATTATCGTCAACGTAGGTGGATGGATGTGGTAAAAGATTATGATTGTGAAATTCTTTATCATCCGGGCAAGGCGAATGTGGTCGCGGATGCGTTAAGTCGAAAGAGTCATCACCCGGCGTTACGATTGGGATTGTTGCGTATGATTATTACTAACGATTTTCTTGAAAAACTCGGTGTGATTCAAATAGAGGCTTACGTTCACAACAAGCATGCGGAGCGAATTGTGGGACAATCGGAGTTCATTACTATGGGCTCGCGTGGTTTGTTATCTTTTCAAGGAAGAGTGTGGGTGCCTAAGATGGGTGATTACCGACAAGTGCTACTCCATGAAGCACATAAGTTAAAGTATTCCATTCATCCGGGCGCGACGAAAATGTATCTTGATTTAAGGAAAGATTATTGGTGCCGGGCATGAAACGTGATGTTGTGAAGTATGTTGAACAATGTGTCACGTGTTTGCAAGTTAAAGCCGAGCACCAAAAGTCGTATGGTAAGTTACAACCGTTAGAAATCCCGAAATGGAAATGGGAGCACATTACCATGGATTTCATCACAAAGTTACCTAAAACGACGAGAACCCAATTTGATTCGATTTGGGTTATAGTAGATCGATTGACGAAGAGTGCTTTGTTTCTTCCCATTAAGGAAGCGATATCGTCAGAGACTTTGGCTAAGTTGTTTATCAAGGAAGTCATCTCACGACACGGTGTTCCTATATCTATTATTTCGGATCGAGATACCCGTTTTACATCTCGGTTTTGGGAAAAGTTTCATGAAGATATGGGTACGCAATTGAAATTGAGCACGGCGTATCATCCTCAAACGGACGGTCAAACCGAACGTACGAATCAAACTTTGGAGGATATGTTACGAGCGTGTATTATCGATTTTGGTGGTGGTTGGGACGAGCACTTACCTTTGGTGGAATTCTCGTACAATAATAGTTATCATACTAGTATCGGGATGCCACCTTATGAGATGCTTTATGGGCGTAGATGTCGAACCCCGATTTGTTGGGGTGAAGTGGGACAAAAGGAAATCGGGAGTACCGATTTGGTTTTAGAGACGAATAGCAAGATTGATGTGATTCGAGAGCATTTGAAAAAGGCTCAAGATAGGCAAAGGTCGTATGCCGACAAACGTAGACGAACGATCAAATTTCAAGAAGGTGACATGGTGATGCTTAAGGTTTCGCCATGGAAAGGTATTATTGGATTCCGAAAACCAGGAAAGTTAGCACCTCGGTTTATTGGACCATTTAAGGTTTTAGCTCGTGTTGGTGAAGTCGCGTATCGTTTGGAATTACCCGAAGAGCTTGCGGGGATCCATAATACATTTCATGTTTCCCATCTCCGGAAGTGTCTTGCGGATGATTCGTCTTGGGTGCCGTTAGACGAGATTGAGCTAAATAATAAGTTAGAGTATATCGAGGAACAGATTGCCATACTTGATGAGAAGGTCAAAAGGTTGAGACATAAAGAGGTTAGGACTTTTAAAGTTCAATGGCGTCGTAGTAAGGGTTTCGAGTTTACTTGGGAGCCCGAAGAGTTTGTGTTGGTTTATCTTCCTTCTTGTCATGCGGCTTGGATCGCGAGGACGCGCTCCGATTCAAGTGGGGGAGAGTTGTAACATCCCATTTTTCCCGTACATATCGAAAGGTACATACTTAATCATTTGTACGTATGTAACTCGTTGGTTATGCCTAATTGTGTAGAGAGATATATATATATATATATATATATATATATATATATATATATATATATATATATATATATATATATATATATATATATATATATATATATATATATATATATATATATATATATATATATATATATATATATATATATGTGTGTGTGTGTGTGTGTGTGTATATATATATATATGTACTTGTTAATGTGTGCGTAAATAAGTCTTAAAGGAGCTTCGGTTAGTGTTAAGTCTTGTGAGACTTAGATATGAGAGTTAGACGTGTATTGGAGGCTTGAACGAATTAATGTTGTGTAAAACGATTTTTGTGTTTAAGATGGTCGAGCTGACCAGATCGTGCCTTAAGCCGCTCCGCGATAAATGGGTCCACGCCGCGGCAAAGTAAGCAAACCAGGATCAGAAGTTGAGTTAAGAGTGGTGGTTTTTCCTTTGTAACATCGCGCCGCGACATTTAGCGCCGCGCCGCGGCAATTCTGCAGTTCTGATTCCGGTTTTAGCTTAAATTAAATGACTTTGAGGGACAAAATGGTAATTTGACATGTAAATCTGGTGGGAGCATTAACTCTCCACCACACATCCATTTATTTCATTTTCATTTCCATTTTCTTTCCTATTTCTCTCCCAAAATACAAAACCCACCTAGCTTGATCATGAGATTTGAAGTTGGAGATTTGTGAATCAAACCTAGGAGCGAGATTTAAAGTTGTCCCTTGTGTCTCTAGCTACGCGTTGATAGTCTCGGTAAGTTCTAACTCTAAGTTTGAGTTTTTATTGGTTAATGACTAGGGTTTTGGGTACTAGTGATTTGTATGACCCATTTGAGGGTAAAATGGGTGAGTTTGGGTTATGTTGTTGTAATTAAACCCTAATAGCCGTAATCTAGGGTTTTGGCCTTGTGATTTGAGGTTGTAAGTGTCAATTGGTGTTGTTAGTCACTAATGCACTTTAAGATTTATGAAAGAAGGGTTAATGGGTAAGTTTGACTTGATAAGTGAGTTAAAATGGGTCAAAATGTACTAGTTGACCTAATGGGATGAAATGCGTATGGATTACTCTAAGTTTGTGTTAATTGAAGTTAATAGACTTTAATTCACTAGTCTTAGTGATTAAAGTCGAGTCTTGGCCATTTATGGGCGGTTGTGAGTAGTGGAGTCATTGAATGCAAATTGGGACATTAAATGCTCAAGTGGGAGTATTGTGGTTAATCCCACTAGTTGTGAAATTGAATGTGCACTTAATGATTTAGGTACATTGCGTTGAAGCTCGGAAGTGCTAAATCATCCTTGTGACAAGTGAGTGGAATAATTATATGTGTATGTATATAATTTATTTACTTGTGGGGTGTGGGTTTAAAGTTCGTTGTTGACGATACCATACACTAGAGTATATTGTGTTGTGATGGGGGTTTAAAGTTCGTTGTTGATGATACCTCACGTATGGAATTAAAGTTCGATGTTGACGATGCCATACGACTATTGTAGTGAGTTAATGAGGGTTTAAAGTTCGATGTTGACGATACCTCATATGTGGGTTTAAAGTTCGGTGTTGACGATACCACATTAATGTAGGCGAATGGGGTTTAAGTTCGATGTTGACGATACCATTCGTTGGGCTAGCCTTGAGATCTTGAGTACTATGGATGTTGTGAACATCATCGTTATATTTATGTTTAGCATATTGTATTGTTGTGTTATATGCTATTGTTATACCAGTCTTGTTATCGTGGTACTTAGCGTTATACATGTGAAGGGTATGCTGATTATGTAACTAGTATGTATGCGGATTTGGTGAGGGTTTGCAAATAAGTAGGTTATATATATGTATGTATAATTGTTGCACTCACTAAGCATTGCTTACCCTCTCGTTGTTTACCATTTTATAGGTTCCGGCTTGGACAAGGGTAAGGGCATACGTTTGGACTAGTGGTCTCCCGCTTATATTGTTGGGGGTGCTTTTGGTGTTAGCTTTTGAAGTTGGCCTAACGTTTTGGGTAGTTTAGCCCCAAACCATGCTCGAGGTCGTTTGGATTATAAACTATCCTTGTAGTGGGTCAAACTTGTATTAAACTTAATTAATGGCTTTCGTGCCTTTTGTAAACATTTAAATTGATGTATGTTTAAATGGAACTTGTGGTTTACATATTTAATTGGCGCATAAATGTGTATTATAAAAAAAATTTTATCGTATGGAATACGGGTTGGGTTGTTTCATTAGAATTGATAATGGTGAAAGAGAATGAACGACTTTTAATAATACATTAGGCTGCTTGATTGTTTTATAGCGATTAAGTGTAATCACAGAATCAATTAAATCAAAAAAAAAAAAAACAAGGGGATTGTGACACTCAACAGAATTTGTTGTTTACTGTGATTGAAATCGATTTGTGTACTGGATTAGATTAAGACAGATAACAAATTAGAGACAAAATCAAAAATCATCAATAACTAGATCGTGAGAGGAACAGAAAGCAGAATATATATATGTATTTACATTTTTGTATATGTATTTGTATACATATATTAATTCATATATATATCCATAATTTTATATGTATATCTATATTTGTATACGCATTTGCATACATAAATCTATAATTTTGTATATGTATATGTATTTATATGTATCTGTGTTTATATAACTTTTTATATATGTATATATATCAATTTCTTAAATTTTGATATTTAATAAGTATAAATATATTAAGGTTATTAATAACACTAATAATAATATCATTAATAATATTATTAATAAAGAGCCTAGTATTAATAGATGATAAATAATAATATTATTATTAACAATAATGATAATTTTAATAAATTTAATTAATAATAATGATAATAAAAATGATAATAATAATCTTATTAGTTTTATTAATGAAAATAGTAATATTAATAATAATATGATAACTTATACATATCAAATTTTTATATATATTAAAAATAATAATATTAATATTACAATTATCGATATTAACAATAATAAAAGTAATGATAATAGTATTAATGTAACAATTATTTTCAACGTTACAATTAAATTTGTTATGATACCATTTATTATTTATGTAATATTTTATTATGACGTTTACCGAATAGTTAATATTTATATATTTTATATAGATTCATCAATATATATATATATATATATATATATATATATATATATATATATATATATATATATATATATATATATATATATATATATATATATATATATATATATATATATAGTAACTTAATTATCCTTCATTATAATTAAGCACATAATAGTTTATTCTATAATATATAATTATTTATATATATATATTTCTATTTACGATTAATGCTTCGTGAATCGTCGGGACTAGTCAATGGGTAATTGATTACATGAATACAATTTCAAAATTTTTGAGAATCAACAGTACTGACTTTGCTTATCGTGTCAAAATTATTTAAAAATTAAGTTTAAATTTGGTCGGAAATTTTCGGGTCGTCACAGCGGGAAACAGATTTTATTGTTTTCTTGATGGTTTTTCGGGCTATTTCCAAATTCCTATCTCGCCCGAGGACCAGGAGAAAACTACTTTCACGTGCCCGTATGGCACATTCTCATACCAACGCATGCCCTTTGGCCTTTTGTAACAACTCAACTTTGATTTACCAAAAACACGACACAAAAAAAAAAAACATTTCTGTGACTGCACATCTGGACGGCGTCCAGAAATCGGGACGGCGTCCAGCCTTTACAACTGGGACGGCGTCCAAGGATTTGGGACGGCGTCCCAATGAACTAAAAAGTACTGATCAGTTTTTGTTTACACACGAGCGAAAAACTCGCTCCCCGACACTTTTCAACGAAACCATTTTCACAATATGACATATTAAGTAAAACTAAGATATTGCCACCATAAAAACAAGTTTTACAACCCCGGGCTCACAATGACCCGTTTTACAAATAAAGTAGCAGTTTCGACCTATTTATCTCTTTAGACGGATTAGAACTCTACAACCCAACCCGATACCAAGAGCATAATCCCGGGGACTACCAAAACCCCCATCCGCGTCCAATTATCCGAAAGCTACCCCATCAAGCCCAACCGCTCCTGCACGTCTAGTCTAACAACTAGCTAGCATCAATAACACAATACCTGTAAAAAGGTAAACAACGAGAGGGGTAAGCCGAGGCTTAGTGAATGCAATAATTATACACATACATATTTAATATACCTACTTGCAAACACTTACTCACATACCGCATACATGCTAGCAACATAATTAGCAAACCATCTCAAGTATCAAGCTAATAACCTCCAATGTCGCAAGCTAGCATAACCAATAGCATATACTCAAACAATATAACATGCTACACTACAACACACACACAATACCATATGGTTAACCATAACGCTATGGTGCTACCGGCTCGTGGTTCACACCATACGCATTCGAGTCATACTCTTTTATAGTGCTACCGGCTCGTGGTTCACACTTCGTTTTATAGTGCTACCGGCTCGTGGTTCACACTCGATGCTACCGGCTCGTGGTTCACATCTTAGTTTATAGTGCTACCGGCTCGTGGTTCACACTCGATGCTACCGGCTCGTGGTTCACATCTTATTTTATAGTGCTACCGGCTCGTGGTTCACACTCGTCACATACATGCTATGGTACTACCGGCTCGTGGTTCATACCATAACATTCACAAATAAATACACTATATACATACATGCATAATTATTCCACTCACCTCGAATTGCCCGCACAAGTCATAAACGTAAATCGCCTCCAAAAGCAACCGAGAAAACCTTTTACCTATAATACGCATATAGATATACAAACAATCAACATACATTCTCTACGAGAGAATTCGACTTCAACACCCTTAACCAAGGGTTTACACCTATCACCACAAACCGCCCATTTAGACACATAAAGTGGACTTCACCAATTACCACTACGGGTGGTAATTCCGACCCATTCAAAGTCAATCCAATTTGACATAAGTCCCAAAAACATCTTTAATCACTAACGACTAGTGATTTACTTTCCAAAACATCGTTTAACACTTTAATCAAACCTTTATATACACGGTTCATAAATTCTCGATCTCATGACTTAGATTGACAACATTTGAGGTTAACACCCATTTGTCATACCAACATGTTCTTATGAACATCTAAACACTAACACAATTACAATCTAGTGGTTAAACACCCAAACCATGACCAAATTTGTCCTCAAACCCTAAACCCACAATAATCGGGTTTACTTACACAATACATAAAGCAAAACCCCCAAATTCATGAGAAATGGAGTTTATAATCCAAACTAGTTCAATCCCTAAATATGAACAAGAATCTTAACAATAAAATTCGGAGTTAGAGTTTACCATAACAATCAAAATGTAGCCGAGAACGAAAGGAACAACTTTAACTCTAGCGACCCGACCCAAACCGCTCTTCTTCTTCTCCAAACTAAGCTTTCTCTCACTAAAAACACCTCCTCTCTCTAGGGTTTGAAGATGAGAGTGTTGGTGGGTGAAATGTGATCCATAAATGAGGTTGGATCAGTTTTAGAGGCTCCAAACCGACCCCAAGTGAAAAGACCCAAATACCCCTTTTAATTTGAGTAAAATAGAGCTGCTGGCCCGTCATGCCTTCTGGACAGCGTCCAAAAAGCTTGGACGGCGTCCTAACCTTCATTGTTGGACGGCGTCCTGAAGTCTGGACGGAGTCCCAATGAACTGAGTCTGAAACTGAACTTGTTTTGGTCGTAACTTTCAAACCGTAACTCCGTTTTCTACGAATCAAATATCGTTGGAAACTTAATGAGATTTACTATCCAATGGTAAGGTTTTAGAACATCAACTCCAACTTTATTTGGGATCCAAATATACACTTACATGCCTCGTATTTTGAATGACGCTCGAAATAACGTGTAACTGAAAAACGGGTGTTACAACTCTCCCCCACTTTAATTGGATCACGTCCTCGTGATCCGCACAAACACTAGAAGTTAAGCACTTCTCCCACGAATATTTCCGCTTCCAACGCGGAGTCACACAAGTAGTAAACTCATTCGAATCCTCGCTTCGTGCACTAACGCATCATAATACCACAATATTGGGTAATCAACCCACGAGTCGAAACAACCGTAACCGTTGCTCCTACGCCGAGTATCCAAACTTATACCATACACTTCACAATCGTCCTAAGAGTAGAACAATTTGCCGACAAACATCGTCGTCACGCCTCACGATCTTACGAAACACAACCAAGCCCGACATCCATAACATCTTCTACAAATCCGAAGATCTAACCACACGCTAATAATCACTAGCGTGCACTACCGCAATAAACGATATCTCATACACTCAACATCCAGAATTTCCATTTAGGAAAATACGAAAATCACTACATATACCTTCAAGTTCTCTCGGCTTCAACTCGCCACAAGCTACGTCCGTAACCATATCACTCAATCAGTCAATCCGCACACGACCAATCCGTCACTGGATTAATCCAGGACAACAATAATACACCACGAATTAGACGAAGCATCAACACATCGTCATAGAGTTTCTCCTCTGAACCATACAATACGGCTTCCTAGTACTAGCATAAAAGCTATTCGTATACCAAAATCCCGTCAACGGCGAATCATCATCACAAAATTTCCGCAATTTGCCACACGACTCACAAAAATATTCACCACGCCGGGTGAACTTTCCTACCTAGACCGTCCGTTAAGGATGGTCTCAACATTTCAATGCAACTAACAGTCGCATCACTAGGGAGCACACTCTCGCAAATAAACAACATCTGCGTGTCTCGATGTGAGACAGTCAAAATCGACACTCTCCGCCTCACATTCGTCCAATAAGTGGAATAATCCACTGAAAATCTTCACGATTGCGTTTCCCGACAAGGAAAATACGATATTTGCCACGACATCGAACTCGTTCTCATTCAATTATACTGTTCGGGTTTCATGACAACCCAGATTTTTCACTACGGGAGCACTCGCAATGACACTTCATTCTCTCACTCCGGGATCTCAAACTTCACATTTGGTCTCATACCGCACATTGGTACTACACGACCACCTTACATAGGAAGTCTTACACTTCCTTCGATCCCATCATCACGATCTTCACGCATAACATTCCAGAGTTGTAACTCACAATCGTAAAGCACGATCTCGAGTCGTCATTAGCAACCCGTCACTCTTCCTCGTTAGGAACTCCGAATACCTATTGAGGCTTAGCACAGTACGCTCTGACATTTCACTATACATAACACCACTGGAGTTTTCCTCGGGCGACAGTAAAAACTCCCCCACTTAGGATTTATCTCCCTATTCTCACCGCCAAGATGATAACATCCCGCGGAATTGAAATTCCACGTCACACCTGACCATTGTCACCGTTGGTCATAAACATCAATTCACCGCAAATTCACTTTAAGCTCTCAGAGCCGACAGGCACAATCACTTGACACGTCGTACACGCGATGACATCGCACATTCATACCACAATTCACAACTAACTACCTTAATTGTTTGAAAAGCAAACTCCACCAAAGGCCTACATATGTCTCTAAGCCTAGGCATATGTCACTCCGCTTACTCAGTCGTGCATCTCAGTCGAGATCACCCGCCCTTCCACGCAACGAACTTTTTCAACGATTGCTCACTCTCATGGAGAAGAGTGACCAATTCCGACACCATAATTGCGTCCACCACAATGTCAACACTTCATCATATCCTTCGGACTAACCGACCATTAAGTCCGTCACCGGCTCACCGATCATCTCTACCCGTCTATCACTTAAGAGCAACAAGATTCGCTCACCCGTCACTTCATAAGAAGTATTCGTCACAATGCTCTTAAACTTCGACTTTCGCAACCGTCGAATTACCATCACCCGTCGATCACTATTATAATCTCCGATGCTTCCAAGGGTATCTCACGGGCACCCTAAGCACAAAGTGATCACACCACTACCGGAGTTGAACATTACACTAGCAGGTATAAAAAGGCACCTAACGCAGTGTCATGCAGACTCCCACCACAATCAAATGAATTTTAGAAAATCGATCTTTAGGTTCCATACACCCGATATCACCCATCTCTCTATAATAATGACCCGAAGTCATACCTACCCGACAACCTTATGGTTTATTGTCTTATCGAAAGTTCCTAGCGATCACACGCTACCTTACAGTTTCCACAAGGCCAAACGATATAGCCTAATGAGGCCCTTCATCTAACACAAGGAGATGCTCGGGGATACCAAGTCTTACACCCTTCTACATCTCGATAAAACCACTACTACAAGGGATATTCCATTAGGAATGTTGCCCTATAATCTACAACACACTAACGCAATCAACATTACACGGGTCCCACTCCCATGAGTTTAACGACCCGAAGACTCCTCGATTCGCCAATTCTAAGGCGACTCACAACAAGAATCCTAACACGATTCTCTAACCACACACTCTACCGAGTGTAACTCAAAACTACAATCATTAGACTTGTCGGATTCCATTACAGAATTCAAGTCCTCGTCGCACACACGCAAACGTAAATCGATCTTCCTAGTTACGATGGGTAACTAAAACCAATAACAATCTCAATAATGCACCCACTACTTAGGGTGGCTAAGCACGCACCAAACTTGTGAGTTAGCTCACTCACTTAACTAACCGAATCCATCGTAACACTTCACGACTCGCAACGAACCCGATGCGACTACAAGCACATCACCCGAGACAACTATCACTTAGGAACCAATAAAGATTCCTCATTTATCCCGAATCTATTCCAACCACGCCACGTTTCCTCCGTTCGGTACTCGTCATGTCATGCTTGATGTCAAGATACACTTTCGTAATAATGGTGATCGGTCACTATTACAAATGCGTACGTTACCATTTCTACATGGTCACGCAAAGTACTTTACCCGGACTGACGCAACATTCACACAGAATAACACGCGATAACTCCTAGTACCCGAATGACCAAAGTCCTTACCGTGAACTTGATCACTCAAAACCGCCCAACATACGAATCTCCCCAATAGATTCATCCCTAGGATACCGCACAAAAGATACCTGTATATATACACCTATATACAACATAATAATCAATATACACAAGTACACCGCAATAACACGTCATCCTACAGCCTAGGTGACTATCACTAAAACAACGTCCCCGTTTGCCTACTTACCTTAGGCACTAGAAATCTAAGGCACTAATTTACACGCGAAATAAGGCCCCACATAATCCCACATTGGACAAGCACTAGTCCTAGTTAGTCACCTACTCTAAGGCACTAACAAATCTCAATCCGACCCGTACTCCTACAAGTCCTGCAAATAATGCACAACCGCCAATAAGTCTAAGACTAGGCACCTATTCCAAGGTCACCTAATTCCCTTAGACTACGCTCTGATACCACTTGTAACAACCCAACTTTGATTTACCAAAAACACGACACAAAAAAAAACATTTCTGTGACTGCCCATCTGGACGGCGTCCAGAAATCGGGACGGCGTCCAGCCTTTACAACTGGGACGGCGTCCAAGGATTTGGGACGGCGTCCCAATGAACTAAAAAGTACTGATCAGTTTTTGTTTACACACGAGCGAAAAACTCGCTCCCCGACACTTTTCAACGAAACCATTTTCACAATATGACATATTAAGTAAAACTAAGATATTGCCACCATAAAAACAATTTTTACAACCCCGGGCTCACAATGACCCGTTTTACAAATAAAGTAGCAGTTTCGACCTATTTATCTCTTTAGACGGATTAGAACTCTACAACCCAACCCGATACCAAGAGCATAATCCCGAGGACTACCAAAACCCCCATCCGCGTCCAATTATCCAAAAGCTACCCCATCAAGCCCAACCGCTCCTGCACGTCTAGTCTAACAACTAGCTAGCATCAATAACACAATACCTGTAAAAAGGTAAACAACGAGAGGGGTAAGCCGAGGCTTAGTGAATGCGATAATTATACACATACATATATAATATACCTACTTGCAAACACTTACTCACATACCGCATACATGCTAGCAACATAATTAGCAAACCATCTCAAGTATCAAGCTAATAACCTCCAATGTCGCAAGCTAGCATAACCAATAGCATATACTCAAACAATATAACATGCTACACTACAACACACACACAATACCATATGGTTAACCATAACGCTATGGTGCTACCGGCTCGTGGTTCACACCATACGCATTCGAGTCATACTCTTTTATAGTGCTACCGGCTCGTGGTTCACACTTCGTTTGATAGTGCTACCGGCTCGTGGTTCACACTCGATGCTACCGGCTCGTGGTTCACATCTTAGTTTATAATGCTACCGGCTCGTGGTTCACACTCGATGCTACCGGCTCGTGGTTCACATCTTATTTTATAGTGCTACCGGCTCGTGGTTCACACTCGTCACATACATGCTATGGTACTACCGGCTCGTGGTTCATACCATAACATTCACAAATAAATACACTATATATATACATGCATAATTATTCCACTCACCTCAAATTACCCGCACAAGTCATAAACGTAAATCGCCTCCAAAAGTAACCGAGCAAACCTTTTACCTATAATACGCATATAGATATACAAACAATCAACATACATTCTCTACGAGAGAATTCGACTTCAACACCCTTAACCAAGGGTTTACACCTATCACCACAAACCGTCCATTTAGACACATAAAGTGGACTTCAGCAATTACCACTACGGGTGGTAATTCCGACCCATTCAAAGTCAATCCAATTTGACATAAGTCCCAAAAACATCTTTAATCACTAACGACTAGTGATTTACTTTTCAAAACATCGTTTAACACTTTAATCAAACCTTTATATACACGGTTCATAAATTCTCGATCTCATGACTTAGATTGACAACATTTGAGGTTAACACCCATTTGTCATACCAACATGTTCTTATGAATATCTAAACACTAACACAATTACAATCTAGTGGTTAAACACCCAAACCATGACCAAATTTGTCCTCAAACCCTAAACCCACAATAATCGGGTTTACTTACACAATACATAAAGCAAAACCCCCAAATTCATGAGAAATGGAGTTTATAATCCAAACTAGTTCAATCCCTAAATATGAACAAGAATCTTAACATTAAAATTCGAAGTTAGAGTTTACCATAACAATCAAAATGTAGCCGAGAATGAAAGGAACAACTTTAACTCTAGCGACCCGACCCAAACTGCTCTTCTTCTTCTCCAAACTAAGCTTTCTCTCACTAAAAACACCTCCTCTCTCTAGGGTTTGAAGATGAGAGTGTTGGTGGGTGAAATGTGATCCATAAATGAGGTTGGATCAGTTTTAGAGGCTCCAAACCAACCCCAAGTGAAAAGACCCAAATACCCCTTTTAATTTGAGTAAAATAGAGCTGCTGGCCCGTCAGGCCTTCTGGATGGCGTCCAAAAAGCTTGGACGGCGTCCTAACCTTCATTGTTGGACGGCGTCCTGAAGTCTGGACGGAGTCCCAATGAACTGAGTCTGAAACTGAACTTGTTTTGGTCGTAACTTTCAAACCGTAACTCCGTTTTCGATGAATCAAATATCGTTGGAAACGTAATGAGATTTACTATCCAATGGTAAGGTTTTAGAACATCAAATCCAACTTTATTTGGGATCCAAATATACACTTACATGCCTCGTATTTCAAATGACGCTCGAAATAACGTGTAACTGAAAAACGGGTGTTACACCTTTGCAATGCTAAGGCCACTTTTCAAAGGTGCATGATGGCCATATTCCATGATATGATAGAGGATTGCATGGAGATGTTCATGGATGACTTTTCGGTCTTCGATGACACTTTTGATTCATGCCTTCTTAATTTAGAATGGATGTTGGAAAGGTGTGAGAATTCTAATCTTGTGCTCAATTGGGAAAAGTGCCATTTCATGGTTCAAGGGGGCATAGTTCTCGGGCACAAGATTTCTAAGAACGGTATTGAGGTGGATCCTGCGAAGGTAACAGCTATTAAGAACCTTCCACCTCCCACCGATGTTAAGGGTGTTCGGAGTTTTCTCGGGCATGCCCGTTTTTACCGGCGGTTCATTAAGGATTTTTCTAAAATCGCTAACCCGATGAACAAACTCCTCAAAAAGGACACACCGTGGAATTTCTCCGAAGAGTGACAAAAGGCATTCAAACTTCTTAAGGAGAAACTGATCAATGCACCCATCATAATTGCTCCGAATTGGTCCCTTCCGTTCGAGCTTATGTGCGATGCTTCTGATTTTGCTATTGGCTCTGTTTTGGGCTAAAGGTTAGAGAAACATTTTTGACCCATTTACTATGCAAGCAAGACCTTGCAAGGTGCATAATTGAATTATACTACCACTGAAAAGGAGCTCCTGGTGGTGGTCTTTTCGTTTGATAAGTTCCGGTCCTACTTAGTCTTGTCTAAGACTATTGTTTTTACGGACCATTCTGCTCTTAAGTACCTTTTCGCCAAACCGGATGCTAAACCTCTACTGCTTAGATGGATCTTGCTTTTACCAGAATTCGATATCGAGATTTGTAATAAGAAGGGTGCTGAAAATCTAGCGGCTGACCACTTGTCTAGACTCGAGAATCCAAATCTCAAAGTCCTTCACGAGTCGAGTATCCATGATGATTATCCCGATGAATATCTCATGGTGATGGACAGGTGGACGAGCCATGGTACGTGGACATTGCTAATTATCTCGTTGGGGGATTCTTGGAAAAAGGGTGGTCACATCAAAAGAGGAAAAAATTCTTCAGTGACCTTAAGTACTATTTCTGGGAGGACCCCTATCTTTTTCGTTGTTGTCCCGATGGGGTTATCCGCCGGTGTGTTTCCGGTGAAGAGTGTATGCGTATTTTGACCGAGTGCCATAGTGGGCCTACCGGTGGGCATTTTGGACCCCAAATCACGGGGCGTAAAGTCTATGATGCCGGCTTCTTTTGGCCAAAAATTTTCAAGGATGCCCACCGGATTTGCAAATCGTGCGATCTTGTCAAAGGGCCGGTAAAGTCACCAAACGGGACGAGATGCCTCAACAAAGCATCCAAGTTTGCGAAGTATTTGAGGTTTGGGGGATTGACTTTATGGGGCCATTTCCGAAATCTCAGAATTATAGTTACATACTCTTTGCCATTGACTACGTGTCTAAATGGGCCGAAGCGCAAGCTTTGGCTACAAACGATGCACGAGTTGTGATTTCTTTCCTTCAGCGTTTATTCTCTCGATTTGGAACTCCTAAAGCTTTGATTAGCGATAGGGGTGCTCATTTTTTTAACGCCCAAATGGAGAAGGTGTTGAAGCGATATGGAGTTCTCCATAAAGTTTCTACTTCGTACCATCCCCAAACGAGCAGACAAGTTGATAATACCAATCGAGCTCTTAAAGGAATTCTTGAGAAAACTGTGGGGTCGAATTCGAAGGAGTGGGCAAATAAGCTTGATGAAGCTTTGTGGGCGTTTCGAACCGCCTATAAAACACCGATTGGTACCACTCCTTATCGGTTAGTTTATGGAAAAGCGTGTCATCTCCCGTTGGAGATTAAGCATAAAGCGATGTGGGCACTTAAAAAGTGCAATTTGGATTTGAAGGAAGCCGGACGCCTAAGGGCGGGGCAATTGAATGAGCTTGGTGAATTACGCCTTGATGCGTATGAAAATTCGTTAATTTATAAAGAGAAAACCAAGCAATGGCATGATAGAAGGTTAAAGGGTCCGAAAGAGTTTAATGAGGGCGATCGAGTGCTTTTGTTCAACTCTAGATTGAAGCTTTTACCGGGAAAACTTAAGTCCCGGTGGACGGGACCATTTGAGGTTGTTAAGGTTTACCCATACGGTGCGATTGAGTTGAAAAATACGAGTGGTACTACCTTTAAGGTTAACGGACATCGAGTGAAGAAATATTTCGATGGTCCTTTGGAGATTGCTAATGGGGTTCACGTTAAACCCGATCCTAACGCCACTTGAAGTTGGGGACGAGTCTTGTGAATGACTCGGTAATAAACTTCACATTGTTGTAGAGTTTGTTTGTTTTTTTGCTTGTTTGATGATATGTGCAATATGATCGTGCTCGATTTTTTGTTTGGGTTGTTTGTTGGGTTTTAGGTTGAGTAAATGGGTTAAAATGGCTTAAAAATGCGAAATTCTGGATTATCAGCACTTGGAGCGCCGCTCTAAACCATTGAGCGCCGCTCAGATGGTACGTACCTGATGTACCAGATGTTTAAAAACCCTCGATATGATTTTTTAGCGTACTGGAGAGCCGCGCGAGCTTTTTGAGCACCGCGCCATATCTTGAGCGCCGCGCGACACCTGGAGCGCCGCTCCATTTGACTGACGGGCTGGGCTGTTTGCATTTTAATATATAAAAAAAACCCCATTATTTTTCCCAACCACACAATAGAAGTCGGGATTTACATCTTTTTACACATCAACCTTTCATTCTAATTCATTCTATCTATCTTTTCTTCACATACAAACTCCTAGATCTAAAAACCCTAATTTCCTAAACTTCAATTTCTTGTCTAATTACTTCCACATCTTGCAAGAATGGTTCCCACTAAGAGATCGCGAGGCAACACCGAACAACCAAGACAACCACCAGATAATCCGGAGCTATGGTTGTCACAAATCTATAATGATGAGGATTTGGGAGAACGATTCACTATTAATAGCGCCCGTCCAATTGAATGAACTTATTATTTGGATTGGATGCAACTCACAGCTTTGGGTAATAATATTGTTAGGAGATTGCGTGGGTTTTTGTGGGTAACATATGCGGGTGAAGAATTGAGGCCATACGAACGGTTATTTGAAATTAATGAGGATATCTTTGAGCCATTAACTATAGAGTTCTTTTCCACTGTTAGTTGTAGACCGCGAGCCTCTCCGACCGAGGCAGATTTCTTGACATTCAGGTTAGGAGGGTTGGAGCGTAGCTTAAGTAAGATTGGGGTAGCTCGGGCGTTGAATTTATATCCCGAGTTAAATGACAACGATTTAAAGTGGTTCTTGGTACATGGGAAGGTGTTTGGGCAGGAACCGTTTACTGAAAGTGATTATTGGCCAAAGGTGGCGAAAGGTGATGCGGGTCCTTTTAGTTCAAGTAGGAGTGTTCAGTCAATGATTCGACTTCCTGAGGACCGGATGATTTTTAAGATGATTGCTCACATGTTTATGGCTAGTGGAAATGCGAATAAGATTCAGCGAAGAGATCTTTGGATTCTTTAGCAGATTAAATTGTGAGAGTGGATTGACGGCCCTTGTATGTTAGGAGCATGGTTTCAAGAGATTGGAACAGATAAACGAACAGAACGCCCGTTGTTAGGTGGGCATTTGGTGACGAGGTTTGCTCGGGTGTTTTCAGTCCCGACAAATAGGTGTAGTATGTTGGGGATTGAGGCGATGCCCACTAATATTCTATTTTTCTGAAAAGCTGAGTTTATCCGAAGAGGTCCACAAGGTTGGGTTTTGGTGGATGATGAGCAACAACAACCATGAGACGGGGCTGGACGTGGTTGAAATGACCCGTCCTAATCCATTTGGACGAAGTCTTCAACAACTGGTCTCATTGCGAGGTTCTAACCTCTATATGCCATGAACGACTCCATGTAATACGAGCAAATGCACAGCGGAAGATTTCTTTCATACCTGATATTAAACATGCTTTAAAGTGTCAACCAAAAGGTTAGTGAGTTCATAAGTTTATCATAAACAGTAAAAATTCATCATTTTGATAGACCACAAGATTTAAATGCTGCATGGTACAAATGGGCCCGAATCCTATACCCACCTATAATGTACATGCGATATCTTTTAAATACAGTACACATTTCTCATGTACGAAATCATCTTTCATAAATCTTAGTAACCGTACACATATCTCGTGCACAAAAATAGCATACACATAACCTGTGTATAAAATCATTCTCTCAATACATAACATTCACTTTTCATTTCTTTCATAGCTTTGCTTAGTAACCGACCTTAACATATAATGCGCATAATAATATCCCCAAAACAGAACATCTCGTCTGTATAATAATCATATAAACTTCGAAGTACTAAACACCACGCCCACTAGCCCTTCCGTCTAGTGAACATTCTGGGTGGGGGTGTTAAACCTGGTAGCTACCTTTAGGATTCGCGTCAATTAGGCGTGCACTAATTCTCAAAATTAGTGATGTTCCCTAATTTTTAGGTTACAAAGCAATAATAATCAGGGGAAAAATATTCACAACAATTAGTGGCAATTATCAAGTCCACATAATTCAATAATAATCTACAGAACTTCTGTCTGCATAATAATTCATTCGAGGAATGTTTTGCTTGTGTTTATCTCGTCAAAAATTTATAAAAGCATTTCATGTATTCGCAGTTCAAAAATGTATTTCAAAAGCATTTAATAAAGCAGTTGTAAAAACAGCGCATGTATTCACAGTCCCAAAAATATAAAGAGTAAAAGGGAATCAAATGAACTCACCATACTGTATTTTGTAGTAAAAATACGTATGATGACATTTAACAAGTGTAGGGTTGGCCTCGGATTCACGAACCTATATCATTCATATATATATTAATACATATACTTGTAATCGAATAAATATATATATTATTATTTATTTTTATTTTTTTGTAATATAACTGTTTTTTTAATAATTTTTGTGTTCCATTAATAACTTAAATATTTTTATTTTATATACCTTGAGTAACTAATATTATAATAATAGAGTTATGTTATATGTATTAGATATGATTTTATATAATTAATAGTTATTTTAATAATAATAATGATACTTATAATAAATAAAATGATAATAATAATAATGATAATACTAATTTTTATTAATGGTAGTGTTGGTAATAATATTGATGATAATGATAATATCAGTAGTTTTTAATGAAATGAAAAGTTTGATAGTAATGATGATGAAAATAATATTTTTGATAAATATACATAATACTAAATGGTAGTAATATTAATAATAATAATAATTTGAATACTTTATAATAATTATAATAATATTAATAATAATAATAATAATAATAATAATGTTAATAATAATAATAATAATAATAATAATAATAATAATAATAATAATAATAATAATAATAATAATAATAATAATAATAATATCATTAATAATAATAATAATGTCAATCAATTAATAATAATGATTATTATTTAAAAAAATTACAAGTCCATTAAGATTCCAACTTTTGTTAGTCCAATTAAACCCCATTTGACCCATCTATTAATTGGATCCAAAAGCCCATCAGTATCAAAAAGGAAATACGGTTGAATTTTTAATCGATTATAAACGAACAGGGGTTGTACAGTGGTAGCAGAATAGGGTTTCGTTCGTTCTTTGCTCACCATCGATCCATCATCATTAACAGCTCCATCAAGTAGCAATCATCAATGAATTAGCAGATCATCGATTCTTCATCATTCTTGTTCAAAATCATCATCCGTAGTCTCCTTCATCCTCATCGGTCATTATTCTTCATCAATTGATCCGGTAATCGATTCATTACATTATGAAATAGGTAATTGGTTTATTTTGTTCCCTTAATTTCTTCATCTCTCTACATATATTTATATATTTTGCATTTTTATTTATTTATACCTTTATTTATTTATTTAATTATTTTGGATCGAACATGAACATTATTGAATGGTGTTCTTGATATCGATTACAGTTAAAGATTTTCTTGTAGTTTCGGTTTAATTGCAGCAATATCGAATAATATAGAACAGACAACGGTATGTGTTATTTGTTTGAATAGCAATTAAATGACAGTCGTATGTGAATGGATAAGTAGGTTTTGATAGGGGTGTTCATGGTGATTTAGAAATAGCTATTTAATAGCAGAAGCTGTAGGTTATATAGTTTGATGATCGGGCAGTAGGAACAGATGTGTTTGGTTTGGTTCTTGGGTGCTAACCGAACATAATACAATAACAGTAGGAGTTTTCATAGGAATGAGTGGTAATTGAGTGATGTTTTGAAGGTAATGACAGGTGTCTTTGAGTATCATGGTATCACTCAACATCTGTTAGGTATCAGATAATTAGTTTACAAAATTTTGACTTTAATTGTCATTTGCAACAATCACACAATCCTAGAACGATCTCTCTTGTAAACAACCTTTGGATTATGAATGAAGGTATTATACCAGGTGATAGGTCAGATCATGTTGAGATTGAGAGAAATGATAAGATAAAGAGAGATTCGGTAGATAGGAATGAGACTCAGTATTAGAGAGAATTGGTACAATTACATTCCACAGCTTCTAGAACTTAGTTACAATGCGATGGCTATCTAATTAGGACTACTTAGGTTCCTTATATAGCCCTCTTCTAAGGAACCTTCATTTAAGCTTATTTTCACATTAACACTATATAACTTCGGGGTCCTAACAATCTCCCCCTTAGTGTTAAATGTGAACTTTACAACATAATCCTATTTTGTAATCTTGAGAGGTCCAAACGTTAGTTTTCATCGTGTGCCATCTGGTTTCGAAACTTCTACTTGATTTTCTGAAACTTGCTTAGAAGGTTTCCAAACACCCCACGCTTTTCTTGGATCTCCTTCATATAATGGATATTCATCCATTTCTTTTAAATATCATCTCTTTCTCTATCCACGAAGTATCTCAAACTGTCTTGTACGAATTCAGAGTTTCAGATGATCTCTTATATGCTTTATGAATTCTCCAAGACCCATTACCATGTCAATGTCATGGAACTTGCTTTAATGAATCTTAAGATACTTCAGTGCAGCCTTAAGTGTTCCATCTGAATATTTGTTCAGCTCTTCAGTACGAATGAACACCTTTTCTTTTTGAGAATTTACAAAAACAAACCCTTCGGGTTCGAATTGCATTTGAAACATCTTCATATCCTTCAGTCCCTCTGTAAATTGATTCGGACACGTAATTCGAATCTTTTTTCTTTTTGCTTCGAGACCTATTTGAAAATCTTCACGTCTCATCAGTTCAATTGTCTCCATCATGTATCTTTTTACAGCTTCCAATGCTTGAGCCTTAGCAAAAGGTCGAATGGTGATGATACTGAGGTAGTTGTAGATGTGAATGATGTCAAGCATGTCAAGATTATGAAAGTCTGCTTCTGTGAACTTGTACTCTTTCTCATATTTTCTAATAATGTGGAACTGACTGATGACGTCTTTCTTTTCACTTATCTCTACTCCGACTCGAGTAATATTCAACACTTCTGAAATACGATATTTTCTTTGAAGCCACAAATCATCTTCATCTTTGTTGATATGTTTCCTCCACATAAATTCATACCAATTCCTTTCACTTGCTGGAAGTAATCGTGAACCTATATAAGTAAACCTTTTACTCCTTGGTAATTCATTGATGCGGAAGATCTTGTAAGCATTTTCCTCGATGAATGTGTTTCGTAACGTTATAAAATCATGTTCTACTCCCAACAATAATCTTTGCTCCTGATTTTTAAAGAATATTCCATGATTGTATTTGAATCTGGAATTCACTGTTTCTCTTGATGTAGGTGTACCAGAAGTTGAACTTTCATTAGCATTTGTTGGATTTGAACTCAATGAGGGTGTAGAATTTGATGAATGACCAGTAGGATTTGTTGCATAATTATTTGGATCATCATCATCTTCAATATGATCAAATATCTCATCTTCATTTGGATTAACATAAAGATTGTCTTCATCGTCATCAGAAGAATCCATTTCATCATCACTTTCTATTACAGGTTCAGGATTCTCTTCATCTACAATCTCTACATCTTCCGGAATTGAAGATACTGATGATAACTTACTTAGAATGACAAATCCATCGTCATCCGTTTCTTCAAGATAGAAATCACTCAAGTTCAAATCCTCATCTATCAGTCCACTGTCAGCCTCATTATGAACAACTGGAATTATAACTTATTCAGGCTCCTTATCATCAATTTCATCATGTGTAGAAACCATTTCTGATTCCATCTGAACTTGTTGAGTTTGTGAAGCTGATGAAGACCTTACACCACCACCCTTAGTTGAAATGTTTACCGTTAGATATTCTCCATCTACTCCTATCTCCCCCTCATGACTATTCTGAGGATCAGAATCGTCATGTTCATTATCACGGTAAGGACTCAACAGAGAAGAGCACGAATTAAGTGGATATCAAACACGAGGACGAAACAATGCTTGAAGCGAAGTGCGTCGAAGAACATCTAGATTGACTCTAGAAAACATACGGCTGAAATATTCTTGCTCCAAAGCATCATAGAAATGTAGTAAACGAGAAGGTGATTGTGGAAAAGTAACAATAGGAACACCAGAAGCAGCAACTGTTGAAGGTGATGTCGGTGGAAGTGTTTGAGTTGCCGTGAGGGCAGGTAAGGATGATTGTGCGGTGTTATTCTTATATGTAGGGTTGTACGTACTACTAGTCAGATTCGTATTATCCCCTTCTGATGGAGGTTGGGTAACAAACGGAGTTGTCACCAGCGAAGTTTCTTTCGAAGCATCTGCCTCCATGACTTTGGTCTCATGGGACTCTGACAAAGTAGTAGAACTACCCGTCTGTTTAGTTCTCGCAGAGATATTGCTATCCCCGACTCCTGAAATCATTGATATACCATGAGGTGGCATATCTCTTTCAGTTAAAGACTCTTCCTCCAGACCCTGAGATTCAGAATCAGGAAGATAAGTGGTTTGAACCAATGGATCACTTTCATGAACCAAGGGAACAGTCTGCTGGAAGTCTGATAAATATCCCAAAGGATTGTCATGTTGACTCGTTTCCATGGGACGCGGCAGATCTTCCTCATCAAGATAAGCCGGACCTCGAGACCCTGTTGTACGTTGAGGTACAGGAGGATTTCCAGCCAATACGCAGGGTGCCTTTTCAAGATTTTTCGGCTCCCCTTCGGCCGTTCTGGACTTCAATGATTGAGTTTCCTAAATCGATTGAGTCAATGCAGACTTTACTGCAGAGGAAGACTTTACTTCCTTAGATGCCGAAGCACCTTGCTTTGTAGGATTTATTATTAAGTCCTGTTTAGATTGGATGGGCTTAGTGGTCGTTTTACCATCCGTGCGTTTAGATCTCTTACCTACCGAAGCTTGCACTTCATTTAGCGTAGGGCTTACTGTTATTCTTGAATGTGATACGGAGATGGGTGAGGGTGACCTAATTGGTTCTAGGTCTTGGTCCGTATCACCACTGGTTGGAGTAACTGTTTGGTGGATGATGGGTGTCGAAGTCCTAGATCTAGTTACTCGTTGGGTTGGTGGAGTCTGAATCATCTCATCAGGCATGTATCGAGTTCTCTTAGGAGAATGTTCAGGAGATGATTCAGATGCTGTTGCTAAAGTGTCACTGCTTACTTTGGGTGTTGTGGAAAGGGTTGGTGCAATCCTAGTTGGACTAGGTTCCCTGATCCTCACGGGTTGAGCTTGGTGTGCTACCCTAGATCGTTTGAGGTTTACTCTAAGTGGAGGATTAGCTGGCCCGGGTGGTTGAACTACAGGTTCCTCTACAACCTCTGGGGCTGGAAGCACGGCAGGTTCAACTTGTTCTTATTGTACCGGGTTCGGAAGAGGTATTCCTACAGCCTGAAAATAAGAACGCATACGAGCGTCTTGGGGTTCAGCTAGCCTCACTAGCCAATTTGGAATTGGCGCAGTGAATTGATTATCAGACACCATAGGGGTGTTCATCTTCAGCTCTCCAAACCTTTTCATCTGTAATCCATGTGTACTTGGTACAAAGATATTTGCATTTCTGCAAGCATTGATAGCATCATGGATAAAGATACAGAAAAACCTTTCGCAAGGGATGTATGAACCCCTTGGCTTTTCAACCTGTGCCTGAACCAAATCCCATATAAGTTCTGCATAATCAGGATTCTCTACTCTTGTGAATGAGTAGAAAATTTTGAGCATCGGCACAGTTAAGCTATCAGATCCACTTCTTGTCATCAACAAGCATCTGTTGATGATTGAGAAGATCACATACCACCTTGAATGCAGATATTTCTTCTGAAACTTAGCTGGTGGAACATTGGTAGCTCCAACATAACCAAGATCAAAGACAGAAGTCATCATTTGCTGAGTAGCAGGAAAAGCAGGAGCATTCTGTACAAGAGGAAGTCTGAATATCCTCCTGAAGTCAGCTTTTGTGAAACTCCTGAATCCTTGTACTCCCCTCAGCCTAAATTCAAATCTGGCTGGTTCGCCCTGTGGATTAGTAGCATTTGGTTGTGTGGCCTCCACAAATCTGATTGATCTGTTAAGAATATCCAAGTCTGTTTCTGGCACACTAACTGTGGAGCTCAGAGCAGGCCATAAAGTATGCCTCTCTAGAATTGCAGTCCAATATTTGCAGGGAATATTGGTTTCAGAGTTGATAAAGTGATTGTTCGCCATTTAGCTGTAAAGATAAGAAATAGAAGACTACAAGATATTTAACAAAAAGCATATATCTCTATTCTTATTTGCCTTTGAAATCCTTTTTATATTTTTTAAATTTTAAGATTTTTATGATTTTTCAAAAATATAAAAGACTTTTATTCTCAAATATGAACAAATAATTGACAACCATGACATTCATATGATATTCATCTTAGTACAAAATCATCATGCAAAGTCAATTATATAACACTTAGTCAATTTCAGCACAATTCAAGCAGATTCGGTAGTTATGAAAACTTTAGATTCTGTAACCAAATAAGCTTGAGTTTTCATATCAGAAAAATATAGAATAAACATGTTAAGTGTTTGAAGATATAAATTAGAAACTTTCAAGGTACCAAGTTTCAGACTCGGTATCAAGAAGGAAAACCAGATTCGGTATCTTCAACAATTAACAGAAAGTCACTCAAACATGCATATTCTATCATATATCATGTAATTTCACAACCATGATCAATCAACCATTCAATTATAAGCATATTAACATGTTAATTGTATGAACAAATTCGGTATCAGGATAAGAACACATTCGGTAGATACAGAATCCATCAAATAAGCAATTAAACATGTAATCAGGCTCGGTCAAATGATAGATCAGTTAATTTAACTCAGATTAGACAAGATTTCATGTTGATTTTCAAAATCAATTGAGTTTAATCAAAGATTAATTGAACTCGACTCAGACTCGGTATAATCAACAAGATTTCAAAAATTAAAGGTCATAATCCAGTTATTTTGAACTTTCCTGGTTGATAAAAACATAATTATCTCAGATCTACAATTATATATCTTAAACATTGATTAAAATGAACAATTACCAAGAATTTGAAGAAACAGAATGACGGACTCGGTAGAATTAGGCAGATTCGGTATAATCAACAGACTCGATAGGTAATTAATAATAGTAAGAGTAATGTTTGACTTTGACTCTCCTTTTATAGATACCGAAGGTAAAATACCGAATGGACTTTACAGAATGGGCCTAATATACCGAATTCAGTCCAATTTTTCAAAACATTAACAATTTAACTTCAAATCTTGACAAATTGATTTTTCCTCTTGAAATTCATTTTAATCTTTTCATGAAAAACAATTCTGAGACAAATTTTTTTTTTTTTTTGAAAACTTTGAACTTACCGAATCTGTGCAGTTGGTTGTCAGACTCGGTAAAATGCTAAAAATAGCATTTATTCAGTAAAATTTAAATATTTTTAGATTTTATCCTTTCCAATTTTTATGAATTTTTCAAAATAAGATTTGTACTCAAAAGAGCTTTGAATTTTATACAAATTATAAATCTTCAGTGATACCAATTGTTAACACGGGTTGCACACTGAGATGTATACAAGCCATAGTGAATTATTTCAGATAAAAATAAAGAAATTTTTAATTCACTTTTTGAAAAAAAAATATATATATATTTTTGAATAATTTTCTCATTTTCTCCCTTTTTCTCCCCCTCAAAATGTGATATACAAGAAAGTAAATCAGCATTTTGATTATGTTCCCAAGAAAATGAATTAACTCCCCCTTGAAATAGGATATCAATGAGTTACCTCCCCCTTGCGTAACCATTGAACAAATGTACCTAGGAAGTTATCATTAATCTAAAGGCAGTCCCTTAAAGAAAAATTATCTAAAGCGCTGAAACTTAGTTGCTCCCCCTAGAAAGTATCTACTCCCCCTAAACACAAGATCCCAAAAATAAGTCCCAACATATCTAAGGAATATCAAGCACTATACTCTACCATGCCAATCTCTTTGATCAAGAATTTTAGCCTAAGTTCATCTAAAGGTTTAGTGAACATGCCAGCTAATTGCACTTTAGTAGGCACAAAGTATAATTCTACATCCCCTTTCTCTACATGGTCCATAATGAAATGATAACGAATATCTATGTGTTTAGTTTTAGAATGCTGAACTGGGTTGCTTGTTATTGCAATAGCACTTTGTGAATCACAATAGATCGGGGTCTGAGAAATCTTAAAGCCATAGTCCAAGAGTTGAGTTTGCATCCACAAAACTTGTGAACAACAGTGAGCTGCAGCAATGTACTCAGACTCAGCTGTTGATAAAGACACACAGTTCTGCTTTTTGGATGACCAACCAACTAGCCTATTCCCCAACATCTGAATTGATCCAGATATGCTTTTTCTATCAACATGGCAACCACCATGATCCGCATCAGTATAAGCAGTGAGATTGAAATCGGATCCATGAGGATACCAGATCCCAAGGTTAGGTGTACCTTTAAGGTATTGAAAAATCCTAACAACCGCTTTGGAGTGAGATTTCTTTGGGTTGGACTGAAAGCGAGCACAGACAGTTACGGCAAGTATAATGTCTGGTCGACTTGCAGTCAGATACATTAAAGAACCAACCATGCTTCGATAAAGCGTAATATCAAAGGGTTCCCCATTAGTATCAGCATCCAGTAAAGTTCTCATTGGGGTTGACATTGGTTTTAAAGCATTCATTTTAAAACTTTGTAGCATATCATTGATATACTTAGTTTGTCTGATAAAAATCCCATTTGGTAATTGTTTTACTTGTAACCCCAAGAAGAAAGTTAATTGGTCAAGCATGCTCATTTCGAATTTGTTGGTCATAAGGTCACCAAATTCTTTGCATAAGGTCGGGGACGTGGAACCAAAAATAATATCATCAACGTAAATTTGAACCAAGAGAATGTGACCGTGGTTTTTACGGATGAATAGCGTTGTATCAATCGTTCCATGAGAGAAGCCATTGTCCAGCAAATACTTTGTTAAGGTCTCGTACTATGCACGCGGTGCTTGCTTCAGACCGTATAAAGCTTTCTCCAAGTAGTAGACGTGGTTTGGATGAATGGGATCGACAAAGCCCTCTGGTTGATCAACATAGACTTCCTCTTGAAGATAACCATTCAGAAAAGCAGTTTTGACATCCATTTGAAACACCGTGAACTTCATATGAGAAGCAAATGCGAGGAAAAGACGAATTGCCTCAATCCTAGCAACCGGAGCAAACGTTTCATCATAATCAATGCCTTCTTGTTGTCAATATCCTTTGGCCACAAGACGTGCCTTATTTCGAACCACAATTCCATTAGAATCTTTCTTGTTCTTGAAAAATCCACTTTACCCCTATTGGTCGTTGACCCGTTGGTCTTGGAACTAATCGCCATACTTTCAATCGTTCAAATTGATTAATCTCCTCTTGCATTGCAACTACCTAGTATGGATCTAGTAAAGCTTGAGCAACCGTTGTTGGTTCAATCTTACTAAGAAAGGCTGTGAATAGACACATATTCTGAGTAGCCCTTCGAGTTGACACTGGAGCAGATGCGTCACCAATAATAAGATCTATTGGATGACTTTTAGTCCATCGGGTGTGTGGAAGAGATTGTACATCAGTGATATCCATTGAAACATCAACCGTTGTTGACGTTGAGCCTTGATCCGCTTGATCTGATGTAACATTATCTAATGGATTCAATAGAGTATCTGGAGAAACAGCTGGAGTTGTATCAACTGATGAATCTTGAATTGGGTCAAGATTATCAGTAACAGGAGGTTGGAGGGAGGATGAAGAAGCAACAGGTGAATCAGTTGGTGTTGAATCTTCATCAAAAAGACTTTGAAGATTCTCCACAGTAGTTGACTGTGATGGTGTAACCGGTACGGCTTGAACATTTGAATCCCGTTGAGGAGTATAAAGACTATCAAACAAGATATCCAGTTCCTCTGAAGTAACCATAGGAACACCCTTCTTCGAGAAAATTGAGTTTTGCGCGGAAGAAGTAGTAGCCAGGTTAGGATCGGGTTTTGAACTGAGTTGTTCAAAAGCCATTCCCGAAAATTCATCGAACTTGACTTTGATGCTCTCTTTAATCATCTTTTTCCGCTTATGATAAACACGATAAGCAACTTTGTTCGAGGAATAACCAAGAAATATGGCCTAATCGCCATGAGGATCAAACTTTCCGAGGCTGTCAAAGTCGTTAAGCACATAGCATATACAACCAAAAACACGGAAATATTTGACATTCGGGCGTCTACCATATAATAACTCATATGGAGTTTTATCAAAATGTTTATTTACAATACAACGATTTTGGGTATAGCATGCAGTTGAAATGGCCTCCCCCCACATTTTTGGAGGTAATTTGGAGTAGGCAAGCATCGTTCGTGCTGCTTCGCACAACGTACGATTACGTCGTTCGACGACTTCATTTTGTTGGGGGGTCCGAGCAGCAGAGAACTGATGTTCAATGCCTTGGTCTTTCAAATAACTATCAAGCGGGTCATTCTTAAATTCCGTCCCATTATCAGTTCTGATGCTCTTAACATGTTTGTTAAAAGAGCATTGAATCTTTTTAATGAATTCAATGATAATGGCGGGGGTTTCTGACTTAGTTAGCAAAAGAAAAATCCATGTAAACCGGGTATAGTCATCAACAATGACAAGCACATGTTTCTTTCCACCGAGGCTAGAAATACGCATGGGCCCACATAAGTCCATATGCAATAATTGCAAAGACGATGAAGTACTGGGGTTTTTCTTAAGCGGATGATTAGTCCGTTTCAGCTTACCCATCGCACATGATGGACACACATGATGCTTATCATATTGAAAGGTTGGAATACCATCAACTAAATCTTTAGAGACTAGTAGATTGATACCCTTGTAATTCAGGTGTGACATCCGATGATGCCATAACCATGAATTTTCTTTGGTAGAACGAGTGGCCAAACACATAGTTGCATGTGATGGTGCATCATTGAGGTCAATAGTATATAGTGAAGCACAACTTTTACCAACAAGAAGATCATTCCCTTCGGTGGATTGCACCGAGCATTGTCGACGTTCAAACAGAACTTGGAGATCTCCATCACAGAATTGGCTCACACTAAATAAACTGCACCCCAAACCCTCAACATATGAAACCCGTTTGATTGTTATGCCATTTTGCACAAAATCTCCGTAAACCGTTATTGTTGCAATCTCATCGTTTCCGAATGTAACCGTTCCTAGGAATTTGTCAATGAAGTTGACAAGCAAGGATTTATCGCCCGTCATGTGTCGAGAACAACCGGAATCGATATACCAAACACAGACGTCGAAACCCTGTAAATGTGAATTTCCTAGAGTTTAGGTACCCAAAGATTTTTGGGTCCTTTGCGGTTAGTACCAACAATAAACTTTGGATTAACAACAAACTTTGGATCAATGATGAAATAATCACGTAAAGCATCATGCAGTTTAGACAATAAAACATCATTTAAAACCACATTACATGAAGCATCATACGCAATATCAATCTTTACATCGTTATCATAAGTCTTAACACACAATTTATTCCAAGTAGATGTTTTGTTCACAGACGAAAATTGAAAAACATGAGAGGATTTCCTAGGCCGACTAGCAGTTTGCTTTGGTTTGGTTGCTACTTTCTTAGTCGTGGACTTAGGAACCCATACAGATTTGTAATTCAAGTTTGAATTATAACTTGTGACACGAAAAACACCGTTGTTAGTTAGACGTCCAAACTTTTCAGTTGACACATGAGATGCCTGATTTTGCAGAATTTCCAATTTGATTGTACGTTCTTTTGCATCATACTCACTTAAATCAGGTTTAGAACTTGTGTGTGTTGTGGACTTAACTGATTTCTTTAAAAGACTCTCTTTTGAAGTTTTTGACATAGGAATCATAGGAATCCTTTCAGTTAACACAGAACCATTTGGAGAATGAACCTTTTTAACAAAATATTGAGTTGTAGAAACAACTTTCGAACCATGATTGCCAAATTGAGAACGTAGAGGATTTTTAAGAATAGTAATGGGTTTTACATCCTTAGATGTTGTTGTTCCCTTCCCCTTCTTAGTAATCCCATCAGTACATTCAAGCACATTGGTTGCAACATTAGACGTTTGCTTAAGTGTGTTAGCCTGTTTCATTTGAATTATCTTTTGTTTTAAGCTTTTAATCTCAAGACATAATTCTTCAGCAGAAACTATCACTTCACCCTCCTTAAAAGCATAAGTACATTCTTTCTTAGGCAGTGAAGGCAATTTATCACACAAAGCAAGCATTTGTTCTAATGATTGGCACTTAAGCTGCAAGTCAATATTCTCCTGTTCAAGTTGAGCTACTATACGATTCAAATTACGTACAGCAGGCAAATGCAAGTAATAATCATGCAAAGGATGAAGTTGACTTTCAAAATCTATCAAAGGTTCAATGTTCGGTTCATCCTGAGGTTCTACTTTTTCATCTAAAGAATTTTGACCTAGAGAATCTGTCTCAAAGAAGACAGTTAGTTCATGTGCTAGGTCTTCACAGAAAACATCATCTGGACATGCAGGTAAAGTTGGTAGAATTGGTTTCACATCAAAAATTGGTTCATCAAACACCTCATCTATTGCAGTAATGCTAGAACTAGGTTTGTTAAACACTTCATTCTCAAGCATTAAAATGTATTTCTCTAGCATAAGTGTTGAGATATAAACCAGTCTACGCTTAGGCACATAATCTTCACGTTGCATGTTCTTTTCAGTTTCAACAAGATTTTTCAAGAAATCAGGATTTGATTTACCTATCGTAGCATTGATTTTTTCATACATTAAGCTAATTTGATGGTATTTCCTAGATTTACGATTTTCAATGATATCAACAAAATCAGCATCAGAAGCATGTACAAAATGCGATGGTAAACCAGCTTGAAAATAATCAGAATGATATAATCCTGGAATCTTTTTGGAAGCATTTTCCAAAATTTTTGGATCTTCATAACCCAACCCCCACTTTTCACCATGAATCGTTTTTGGTCTATTCATAAAAATCGTTTGTTTTGAAAGTTCCATATCCATGATAGCTTTGGATTGCTCTGTTCGATAGAGTTTTTCCTCATATCGAGCAAGTTGTGCTTTCATTTTAAAAGATTCTTTTGACAATAAAGAAATTTTAGTGTTCTTTTCAATTATGGTGTTTTCCAATTGAACGATTTTCTTGTTTAGTTTTGAAAGTGTGGGTTCATGTTGGTTTTTCAAATCAGAAAGATTTTTTTCTAAAAATTGAACTTTTTCTGCAAGTCGTTCCGATTTTAAACGATAATCAGTTCTTTCAACTTTAATTGGATGAATTGTCTTTTTCAGATCTTCCAACTCACTTTCCGTAGAGTTGAGTTGGAGATTCAATTGTTGCACATCCGTTTGCAATTTGGATGAGGAAGGTCTGGTCTCATTCATTTTGATTTTATCTTTTAAAACCTTGTTTTTAGATTTTAAGCCTTTGACTTCTTTTGACATTGAGACCAGATTCTTCATCAAGTCATTTTGCATTTTGATAAAATCAGGTGAGATTTCAGATGATTGTACCTCATCATCATCGGATGTTGGGTCAGAATTCTCCATTGCTTCCTTAGCTTTGATGAGCTTTGTCACCTTGCAAACATTTGCATGTTCCACTTCTGAATCTGAATCGTCAGTCCAGTTAAACCAAGTATCATCAACCGGTTTTAGCTCTCCCCCAGTTTCCACAATCTTAGCCATCAACATTTTCTTCTTGTAGTAAGCTGCGTCCTTCTTCTTAGGCATCTTGCACTCACGAGAGTAATGACCAGCTTTGCCACAATTGAAACAAATTGAATCTTCCTTCTTGGAATCATCAGCACGTTGTTGTTTAGATTGATCAGCTTTCTTGTAGTATGAGGAAGATGATGAGTTTTTGCGTTGATTGCTTGATTTGCCTTTAAACTTGTGTTTGTTCAAGGCTTTTGTGAACATAGCTGCCATCTTGACTAATTCAAGGTGAGAATCATCAACATCAGAAAGATTCAAATCTTCTGAATCAGTTGATTCTTCAACAAGCACTTTCTTGGACAAGCCTTTGGAAGACGTCAATGATTTGCTTTTCTTTTTAGCAATTAGGGCAAGTGGATCGCCCGAAGAAGACTCTTTCCTTCCTTCTTGAAGTTTAGACACTTCAGGTTGGTAATGCATAAGAACTCCAACAAGCTCATGAATAGTCAACTTGTCAATCTCTTTAGTAGATCGAACAATGGTTCCATAAGGAAGCCAATCAGCATTGAGCTTTTTGAGAAACTTCATGTTGACTTCAGCATTTACTTTTATGATCTTGCACCTTTTCAACTCATTGAGAACACCATTGAAATGACGATAGGTATCCTTGAGTGGTTCATCAGTTTCCTGCTTGAAATCTTCATAGAATCCCAGAGCCTTATTCAATTTAGTAACATCTGACATGTCATAACCTTCTTGCTGTCGTTTGATCTCATCCCATATATCTTTTGCTGTTGTGTTGCTATCAACATTTTCAAACAATTCATACGGGATAGCTTGCATAACAATATTCTTTGCCTCTATGTCACCCTGAGCTCTCTCACGCTTATCACCAGAAAGTTCATAGACTGGAATTGGCATACCAGTATCCGGATGATAATCAACAACTGGACCATCTCTCAGAGATGCCCAAATGTACTTTGCTTTCTCACCCTTATAGTCTATGTACTGAGTGATACGGTGAAGCCACTGAGTGTACTTGCCATCAAACAACACTGGAGGACGGGAATCTGATCCAATGATCAAAGTATCTTGAGTAGACATCTTGAAAATGAGGTAGATTCGGTAAAGATTCTGTATTACACAAATCTCAGATGAAAAATCACAAAAATCTGATCAGAATGTCAGATTCTGTAACAGATTCGGTACTGTAGCAGATTCAGTAAAGTAGCAAATTCGGTAAAGATTCTGTATATCAGATTCTGTAAAAGAAACTGATCAGAAATACAAGAGACACACCCAGATTCAGTATAGATTCGGTAACCACAAGAATTGTAGCCTGTAACCACTTAAAATAATGAATTAAGTGATACAGAAACTCAGATTCTGTATATGATTCGGTAGTCAGATTCTGTAAGAATTTGAAGTTCAATCTCAATTCAATCCTTTTGAATTTGATTCTGTAACCTTGCTGCACAAGGAAACACGTTAGTATCACACAAAATATCAAAGATACCGAAAGTATAGGATACCGAATGTCAACTGTAGCAGTTGACAATACCGAGTCTAAGTTTAAAACTTAGAAATATGACAGAATCCTTTCTCAAACCACACCAATTAGCTGCGTATGATCAAACCGAATGTGATAGAATCACAATCACACCACAATCTGCAACACTTAAGATGAATTTACGTAATGAAGCAGACTCGGTATAACAGTTACGATACTGAGTGTTGATCAAATCTTCAAAACTTAATGAATTGAAGAAATTGAACCGTCAGAAATGTGATTTAACACCTCACGAACACAACTGAATCCTTAAATCTTCACAAAAATCCAGAATCAAGCTTGAATTAAGCAATACCGAGAGTTTTAGCCACAAACTCTAAAAATCAACTTGATTCTCCATAATTGAAGTTAAAAAGCTATAATGATGATCGAAACTCTTTCTAAAATACCTAATGCACCTTTGCTGAACTTATCACAAGAATCTGAATATCAGATTATCAAATTCGATGATACCGAATGTGATTCAAAATACCGAGAGTAATCAGATTCTGTAATCTTCAATCTCTGAATCGATATAGTGATGTAGAATCACTTCCTGGAAGCTCTGATACCAAATGATAGGTCAGATCATGTTGAGATTGAGAGAAATGATAAGATAAAGAGAGATTCGGTAGATAGGAATGAGACTCAGTATTAGAGAGAATCGGTACAATTACATTCCACAGCTTCTAGAACTCAGTTACAATGCAATGGCTATCTAATTAGGACTACTTAGGTTCCTTATATAGCCCTCTTCTAAGGAACCTTCATTTAAGCTTATTTTCACATTAACACTATACAACTTCGGGGTCCTAACACCAGGTATTAATATCAATTCATTTTATGTAATTTGAATGAAATCTTATATATCTATTAGGCATACTTTTACTTTTTCATATTTATATATATATATATATATATATATATATATATATATATATATACATATATATATACATATATATATATATATATATATATATATATATATATATATATGTATATATATTTTATTGTGTGATTTACTCAAAGGTTTATTGTGGTTCTTACCAGAGTTGCAGCAGCCTACAAGATGGTTCGATGAAGGGGATGGTTTAATGGGTTGTTTGAGTGGTTTAGAGTGGCAATTTTTGATGATGGAGTTCGGACGAGGAACATCAGTAGTAGAAAATTTAGACAGCAAAGATATCAATCGAAAAGAAACAATGCATAAATGGTCTTGGTTTATGTTGAAGATTTAAACCGAACATTAATTCACGGTAGTATTCTTGGTACTTATTGATATCAAAAAGTCTGAGCAGCAGTCTCAACCTAAAAATATACAGCTGCAGTTGGTGTTCCATCATAATCGAGGTTCGTGGTATTTGTTGATTATCATATACATTTTCATCATAACTTTTATGTGGGTTTTGGTTTGAGATTCGACAGAAAACAGACGCATTAGGGCAGCTACAGCAGCCTGTTGCAGTAATAGAAGTGGTTGAGTAATAGGCAGCTGTTTGATGATCTTGGACAAAAAGATAATGAGTTCACGATGGGACAGGAATAGTAAGGTGTTCGGGTTTGGTGATGGTTCGGTGATGGGTTAGTTATACCCAAAACTAATAGCAGCTAGTGGTGGTGGTTATTGATTAAGGAATTCAAGAACAGAGTAGATGGAAGCTGTGATATACCTTTTTCTGTTTAATTTCGATTGGTGAAACTAGTTCAATTGATATTTGGTTGTAGTGATGAAATAATGGAGTGGGTTAACTAAATTTACATAACAATGTGATTGTTTTATTATCCAAGTAGTCAACACATTATATTCGTTCGTACAAGAAAACAAATATAAAAAATAAAGGTGATATCACTTGCTCACAGAATTTGTAATGAAATTTGATATTGACAATTTGATGTAGATATCTAACAAATTTGAGGCAAAATCCAAAGTTTAATCCAGTTTGAAAAAGATGGGAACTGACATCGTGATCTTATATATTAATATATGTATTTTAATTGTATTTATAAATATATATCAGTATCTTATATATCTATAAGTGTTTATTTAAAACTGTTTATATATTCTATTAAATATAATTCATAAACTTTAATATTTATAATGTTATTAATAATAATGTACTAATAATAACTATAATAAAATTATTAAACAGAAATTACGAAATACTAATAATAATAATAAAAATAATAATAATAATAATAATAATAATAATAATAATAATAATAATAATAATAATAATAATATCCATAATAACAATTGTATTAACAATAACTATAAATAGTTGTGACATCATAAAATTTATAATTTTTATAATTTTACTAATAACAGTCCTAATGAAACGATAATAATAATATGTTTATTAATACTAATAAGAATTTTACTTTTAATCTTAATAGTATTAATAGTACTGATGTTATTATTGGTAATATAACCACTATGTTTTAACTTGAAATTACAATATTATATTTTATTGTTTATGTAACATTAAATGATTATATATTATATATTATACAATAACTTATTGAATCTTTAATATTTATAAATTAACATATATATAATATTAATTATGTATAGAATTTGTTTACACATATATACTTACATATTTATTTATACATCGATGTTCGTGAATCGTCGGGAATAGCTAAAGGGCAAATGCATTCATGTAAACTGTTCCAAAGTTTTCAAGGCTTATCATTACAGACTTTGCTTATCGTGTCGAATTCATATAAAGATTAAGTTTAAATTTAGTTGGAAATTTCCGGGTCATCACAGTGGTCGTGGACGTGGAGGTAGTCGATCCACGTATGAGGTAGGTAGTTCGAGTGCAAACGTACCGGGTACGTGGTCCCTGAGTGAAGAAAGTTGGGATTCTCTGGTTAACGGCGTTGATGGGATGCATTTGGAATATCGGGATAGTAGGTCAGCGTATAATGCTCAGGTTGAGCATAATCAGAGGATGCTAGAGGAGCAGCGACGACATAATGACGATATGAGGGTTTGGCATGAGAACAATTATGGTGCGATTAACACAGCTTTGGGACAGTTTGGAACAGCGGTTGGTAACTTGGGTGAGCGTGTTAATAGGGTCGAGTATGATGTGAGGGTTATTTGGGCTCACAATCAGTGGGAGATGCATCAGAGGCAAATTCAGAGACAAATGCGTCAGAATCCGGAAGCTTATATTCTGACGCGGACTACCATTCCTGATTATACGTCTGTTACTCCTCCGAGGCCTGATCCTTCATATGACCCGTACCAAGCTTGCCAGGATACTTATGGTGTGGATTGGGACCCTACCAGAGATTTATGGCCGTGAGATGATTTGTTGCGCATGTTTTTGTTGTAATTTGTTTAAAACTATTTCCTTTTCGTTGGTATGTATTTGGATATTTATGTATTCTATTTATGTACTTTGAAACTTAATTTGGGGGCAAGGCGTTTCGGCATCGGGTGGTGCCACCTTGTCCTGTTATGTAGTTCGTTTGTTTTTCTTTTCTTATGTTTGTTGGTGAAACGATTTTTCAAGTCTGGCATTAAGTTCAGCAAAACCGCATGATTGATGATATTGGTGTGATGATCGGGAATGGACGATGTTCTTATGCTGGCAGTCAGTTCAGCGCCATCCGTCACTGGCATTCCGTGATCAGTGGTTAAGCTCGATAAGTTTTTATATTTTCTTTCTCACATAACCCTTTCGATTTTAATCTATTTTTGATCTCAAGTGATGGGGACATTACTTGATCTCAAGTGTTGGATGTGGTGGAGGATTTAAAATCTCTCGGGTTGGTTGTTAATGGAATCATCATCATATTAGTTTTGATTTAAAAAGACTTGACGTTTCACGGATTTTGGTCGTAAAAAAAACGGAAAAATTAGGGGAAAAATTAATTTTTTTTTTGAAAAGTTAGTTTAAAAATAAAAAAAATTGAAAAACAATTGAAAATTTGGCCAAAACCTTTGTTATGAAAATTGGTTTTGATTTGGCTTGGTACTTTATGGCATATTTCGTGATTTCAAAGAAGCCAAAATTGTTCCACATGTTCATTTTCTTGGACATGAAATCCTACGAGTTCGGGGAACTCAATAGTAGGTCACCTGTACCAAAACGGGTGTAAACCGTAAGAGAGCGGTGATTGCATAGCGTGATTGTGACCGAATCACGTGCCAGATCAAAAACTTTTGGTTACTTGGTATAGCAGACTTCCGAAACTATATCATTTTATTATTACATCATTTAATGGTGTGATACTGTGAGAAGAGGAGCCTTGAGCTTCACCAGTGTTGTCCTTTTTAGGAACAATAGCTACATGCTTGTGTTTGATTAGACAACACAACCCATAGCCAAAAGCTATGGCAACCAAAGGTTTTTGAGATTTAAACCGAGTGTCAATTGAAATAGATTGGCATTCCTGAGTGAGTTAGATCCACTCATTAAGGAAGTAAAGTCTTCCGACCATTTCACTTGGTATGTATACCTCTTAAGCTGTACCATTTCATTACCCATCATTTCACGATGAGGTACTGTTAGAGGTGAAAGTCTTGAACTTTCAAAACATGTTCATTATTTTAAATGTGAAATCCTACATGAACATTAAAATTCATACGTAGGTTATTTGCACCAAGGCGAGTGTCAACCGTATGAACGGTGATAGTAGCGTGTGGTCGAAACCGGGCCATGCGCTAGATCGAAAACTTTAACAGGGCGATCCTCATTGTTTCTCCTAATAAGGACAATGTTGCACCCGACCACTTTATTTAACTACACGGTATGTATCCATTCCATCCTAAAGGGAGTCAAGTCTCCCGAACGACACACTTGCTGATTTGTTTCAGAAGTTGTAGTCCAGACCAGTTGTAGGGTGACGAAAAATCTTGAAAAGTCATTGCTAAACTCGACTGAAAATCTACCAAGCCTCAACGTCAAACAAGGAAACTGGTAGTCAAAGCTTATCTCAATAAGGGAGATTTGCTAGCGAAATGGGAAGCGCACCATGATACACAAAATGTCAGTGATTGATCAGATTCCCAGTAGATAACCTCCGGAAAAGTAAGATATCAGCTTTTAAGCCTGATGAACTTCAATCTCTATGATTGACTTAACTGATTAGATGATTACCTCATGATTATCGATGATATCTGGATGTAATGTGTACCCTCCTAAGCACATTATTTTCTTACCAACATCTCACGATGTTAGGTACTGTGGGAGGCATTGGCTTGACCAATTGCGGGGTAGACCGTGCATTCTTTTTGGCACATGCGTTCGATTATCATATCTTTGGTGTTTGGCTCCCACTTGATTCTCGGTTCCTTTGAAGACTTACATTATGGTACGAGATTCTTTGCATCATTTTATTTGGTACGATATTCAAGACTTTAATTAGCTACTTTGTTCATATTTGATTGCTTGAGAATTGGGAAGTTAATTTCGGGGGAATGCAAGTGGGAGGTATGGTTGGTATTTACTCCAAATTGTGCCCATGCTAGACGATGGTTTGTTGATTGTTCGTTTGGTTCTACATATACTTTTGAAGATGTTACTTTATGGTAGAAGATTATTATCGAGTTTAATTGCTTGAGGACAAGCAAAACTCTAGTGTGGGGTTGTTTGATATCGCATATTTCATACTGTAACAACCCAAACCAAATCACAATCGAACCCGCTTGAAATATAACAAACAAACAAAAAATATGTTTGTTCAGCAAATGACGCGGCGTGCCAGAAGGCCGCGCGGCGCGCCGATCTGGTCTGTCCAAAAAGTCTTCAAATGCGAAAAAGATTGGCCACTTCCCGACATAATTAGACAAAACGCTTTTAACAACATATTCAAATATGTAAAACTAACACATTCCATTAATAAAAATGAGTTTTATGAAGTGGGACCCACATCGGCCGTTTTACGAGTTTAATACAAAATATGAGTTTCGACCATCAAAAGTTTAAGTACCAAACTACACTACGAGCATGGTGTTTGGGATTAAACTACCCAAGTCTCGGTCAAATTCCAAAAGCTAATATCTCCAAAAGCGTTCCCTAACAACAACGGGATCTTTAATCCAAGATGATGCCCTTACCGTTGTCCACAACCGAACCTATAAAAAGGTAAACAACGAGAGGGTAAGCTAACGCTTAGTGAATGCAATAATTATACACATACATATATAATATACCTACTTGCAATCACTTACTCAAATACCGCATACATGCTAGCAACACAATTAGCTTATAATCTCGAATACAAGCTACAAATATCCAATACCACAAGCTAGCATAGCAACGCATATAAATATAACTCGAATAATATAATATGCTTACACTTACAACACAATAACCATGCTTAACCAATCGTACAAGGGAATGGCGCTCGCGAAAACGCCATCGTTGTTCATAACATCCGTTAGGGTACTTAACACCTCGTATCACTAACCCCTAGGGTGGCACCTTAACACCTCGGCACTTCACCCCGAGTGGCATCTTAACACCTCGATGCTTCACTCATTATTTTACGGAGTGGTGTCTTAACACCTCAACACTACACCCCTAGGTGGCATCTTAACACCTCGATGCTTCACCCCGAGTGGCATCTTAACACCTCGATGCTTCACTCATCACGTGAAACGTGGTGTCTTAGCACCTCGACACTACACATTTCACGCTACAACAAATAGATACATTATATACCTACACATATAATTATTCCACTCACCTCAAAATCTCTTGTGAAAAGATACCCGAGCTTGCAAAACCTCAATGTAACGTACCTATCACATTATACATAATATCAATCACAAACTCAAGTTGGTCAACCAATTCTTTCACCATTCTAAAGCCATTTTGACCCAAAGTGCAATTTCAACCCATTTGCACCCTTAACCCTAATTTTGGGTCAACTCATACCAAAACCCTAACATTAGCCAAGATAGGTTAAAACACATTTCAAAACAAGGTTTATGCATTAATTACAAACATTAACTAACTTAGGTCCATTTTGACCCATTTGACCAATTTAAAGTCAACACACCCATTTTGGGTCATTCACTAACCCACACAATACCCATTTACATACATATTGGTGTGCTAGCAATTTACTAACTAATTAAGTTCATACACATCAATTTAACACTTTGAAAACCCTAGTTAGTCACCTTTGGGTCTACATGACCCAATTCCACCCAAAAACCCCTAATTCACTAACAAATGGGTTTTATGTGCAACACTACCCAAACCCTAACCCTTAATACAATTAAACAAGGAAGTTAAGATTAGAGCATACCACTACTACCAAAACGAATCTAGAGGGTAGATGAACAACTTTAAAGCTTGCACTTAGACCCGATTCAACCTTCTTCTTCCTTATTTTGAGCTCTCTCACTCTAGAAAAACCCTCTCTCTCTAAAATTGAATGGATGAGGTTGATGTAGGTGGAAATGGAGTTAATGAGGCCCCAACAACTGGTTTAGGGCCTTAAAGTCGGACCCCATGTGATTTTACCAATTTACCCCCAAAATATCTTATTTTAAAAAGGAAGTGAGCTGTCACAGCATATCGGCGCGGCGCGCCAAAAGGCTGCGCGGCGCGCCAGTCGCCCAGTCCAGATTCTGCCTTTTATTTAAAACATGAAACGAACACCCACTCAACCCATACCGTATTTACACATATGTACGATGAAATAATAGGGTCTTACACATACGCATTTTCCTTAGCGATATCGGGCACATTTTGGTCCTTTTAGATACGATTTGGTGTTATTTTGATAAGTGTTGTGAAAGTTCGAGTTCTAAGACCAAGGAGATGAATTTTGAAGATATTTGATGGTTTTAATGATTTTCTATGGAAACGAGTGAAAGAGGTTGGTTCGATTCAAGTTTGGACGAATATTAGTGAGTTTTTAGCTCGGAATCAGCAAAAGAGGCCTGGAGCGCCGCTCAGAAAGGTGGAGCGCCGCTCCAGTAGGCTGGAAAATCAAGTCGAGAGCTTTCAAAAGGCCAGAAATCAGGAATACAGCATATGGAGCGCCACTCCATATTTGGAGCGCCGCTCCACCTTCAGTCGGTTTCAGATTTTACCTATTTAAAGGCCGAATTTATACCCTAATTATTCATTATTGCATCCAGACGAATTCCAGCAGCTTTTTGATGAAAAAGGTGATTTTTGGGGAACCCCAAGATCATTCTATCATATCAATCATTCCGGAAACGCGTCTTGATCCGTTCATCATTCAAGAACACAATTTTCATTAGGTTTAATTCTTATCATCAATATGAATACTCTTAATTGTTTATTTGTGAGTTTGGTTTTAGCCATGGTTGGCTAAGCACTTAAATGTTTGTCTAGATTGAATATTCGTATATGTTTGGATGATATTTTAATGTTTGATTTGATTAATGCATGATAATTATGAGTTTTGATTAAGAACCATTCTTGTGGGTGATGATTATTGTTACTAGGTTAATTAGTGACCTTGTTTGAACAATGAGAACCCTGTTTCAATTTAGTACACTAGTTTTCAATTGATTTGTCTTAACCAATTGGGTGCTTACTGGACCAAGGGGTAATCCGGGTAATAAAGATTAAATGAAATAGGGGTGAATTGTGTGGAGCGAACGCATAACCAGTTGAATCTTAATCTTATAATTAGTTAATTACTAAGTCACAAACGAAAGAGCTCTTTGGTGAAAGGGAACCCTAAGCCAATAAATCCTAGTTTGACATGTTTGCTAAAAGAGAACTCTGGGTAAACCGACTCTGTAGTTGAATGTATTGATAAATTGAACTAGAGCTTAATAACAAATCATCCGACACTGCGAATAGGAGATCTAGGCGAACATTCTTTTATCTATTGAATTCAAATACCTTTACTTTTCGTGGAGTCTGCATTTACTTTCCTATAAACTTTAAAACACAAAAATATTGTCTTTTACTTTTAATCAATCTTTGATTTGGCTAATCGTTAAACAGCCACAAAACAAATTATCTCGTACTTTCGATTTTCATAGATTAACTTAGTTTATTTTATTAGTTGCAATCTTAATTCTCACGTTTAAATTTTCCTTGGAACGATTTCGGAATTACCAACTTTATACTATTGCACGATCGGGTACACTGCCCGTTAGTGTGTAGTAATCTTTAAACCGGTATTTTTCAAGATAAATTATATACTAGATTTTACACATCAGTGGGATATTAGTATGCAAGCTGAAATAAACTACTCCACATCAGGTGTTAGTGTTTTACTGTTTTAAAACTACCTCGAGTTATAATGTCCATTATGTTTGTTTTCTTTTATTTCTAGCTTACGTAAATAATAATACAACTCACTGGTATTTGAGTTCAATAAAATGTTAACAATGAAATAATTTAGTTATGTGTCTTTCTGATCTCGATCTCCTTATATATGAGGGTGTTACTACTTCATTACTTGCTTTCCAAATTGTGGCAAACTTTGCCTTTTAATATTTATTAGCCAAATTGTAACGTCCTCCCAATAGGGTCTGGAAGGAACGTCACTAATATCAAAACATACCAACATATTATAATAAACGAGAACCATACTAAATGAAGAATTTAACTTTAATGAGTACGCAGCAGAAAATGAAATGTCGTTACAATGACAGGAATAACAATATCGTAAATGTTCACATGCAGAAGTAATAAATACGATATCTCTTGATCCTATGTCCAAGTAGCATCACATAAGCGGTAAGTATAAGAGCTTGAATCAAACAACACCTGAGACAAAACATGCTAAAGTGTCAACCAAAAAGGTTGAGTGAAGTTCATTGGTTTAACAAAAAGTTTGTCGTTGTTTTAGACCACAAGATTTAGTTTGTAAAGTTGATCTCCTGCAGGATCAAAAAGTTATGCCAATGCGTGATATTTAGACTAAACGTTCAAGTTTGCCCCATGACAAGTTTTGTCTGTCCTTGTCGGTTTAATTTCATTATTAAGTAATACAATGACTTGGTCAAATGTATCGGGGACGTTACTCCCGATAGGCCTACCCCCAATAATTAAGCATGCCGCAGCAATTAAAAATATCACTGTAGGGACTTAGTCGGACATAGTCGAGTATAGCATAGTTTAACAGTTTGGTACTTGTGTCTAAAGTGTAAAAAGTAAAAACAGCATGTGTCTCACCCCAAGTAAAAGTAAGTAAGTTTGCTAGCAATAAAGAGGGGCTATGAATTCACCTTAGTAAGTAGAGAGAGAGTTATTCCTCGGAATAACGAGTTGAACGAGTGAGCAGGAAAGTCAACCTATTGACATTTAAGAGTAGTTAAGTGTTTTGCCCATGTTTAAGTTTAAGTATGTGTTTGTTTTACTAAGTTTCTATTCCTAGTAAGTTACTATTTTTATAAAGTTTTCATTTTTAGAAAGTTTCTTATTTTACTAAGTGTCTATGACTAGAGAGTTTCTACTTTTATCAGTGTTTTCCATTTTAGGATACTTGCCGTATTAGATAAGCTTCCAATCACCCCTTTCCCTTCGAATGGCTAATTTAGATCTAGGGGCTTGAGCCATAGTGTGATGACCCGGAAATTTCTGACCAAATTTAAACTTAATCTTTGTATGATTAACATTTCCGATACGATAAGCAAAGTCTGTAAAACTGAATCTCAAAATTTTTGAACTACCTTTATATATTTAAATACCCTTCGGTTGTTTTCGACGATTCGCGAACAATTATATGTAAATAGATACATATATACAATAACTTGAAAAGGTAACAAAGTATTAATTATTTGATACCGTTTATTAAACTTATTGGTTTAAATATCTATTTGAATATATATGATAAGTTGAAATATTTATTATTAAAATTTATTTATAAATAACTTCCAATGTGTATTTAAAAACTGATTTATGTATATTAAAAAGATATATACATATATATAATTTCAAGTTATTTAGTAAACGATAGTAACATTCATTTATTGATTCGATTGATATTTAGATAAGTTAACTAAAGCGTTAAAGATGAACCAGTAAAACACTAATTTGCTGCAGTATTTTCAAATTGCTACAGTACCCAAAATGCTACAGTGTTTTCAAAAATCACTATTTGCTACAGTGACCAAAACATTCGAAAGTTTAAGATATACTTTGAGTGATATAATTTAGGGATAATTTAAGGCTATATTTTGACAAAGGTACGTGTCCCAAAATGTAAATTACAAGTTTTCTCAGCGTATGAAGGGACACTCGAAAAATCGGAACCGGGACATAAGTCGCGTGATGACGTACGACTTATCGGAATAAAATTTACAAATCAACTGTAAACATGAATTTAATATAATATATAATTAATTATATAAATTAAATATATTATATTAATATAATAATATGTCGACGAACTAGTGTACAAAACATATGTGAGCTGGAAATTGGTCCCATGCGATTGCATGGGAATAACCCATCAAAGTCATGCGATCGCATGGCTAAGGGGGACAGGCCACATCTATAAATTCGAGCGTTTCTCTAATTTTTTTATTCATTCTTCATTCTTCCTCCGTATTATTAGTTATATTTATATTTATTGTTATTATTATTATTATTATTATTATTAAGATTAATAATATTATTAATCTTATTATTATTAGTAGTATTATACATAAAATACTACGACGAGGTTATGAGCGTGTCACTTTCAAAATGAGTTTTCGAGTGGGATAAAGCTAAGGAAATTATGGGTTATTGCCAAGGAGGTTATGGGTAATGTTCGGGGGTATATTTGTGAATCAAACCTAGTGTTTATCATCTCCGTTACGTCTACGTACTTTCCTACAATATTGAATCTCAATACTGATACGTTGAGATCTACGGTTATTTGGTAATCCGAGTTTCGGTCACATTTTGGTGAACGACTATATATGCTGCTAAGGTGAGTTTCATAAGATCCCTTTTACTCTCTACATTTTTGGGCTGAGAATACATGCAAATGCTTTATTAACCGATATACAATATTTATATGCGTGAGTTTCATAAGATCCCTTTTACTCTCTACATTTTTGGGCTGAGAATACATGCAAATGCTTTATTAACCGATATACAATATTTATATGTGTGAGTTTCATTTGCTCCCTTTTTAATTGCTTTTGCAATATATATTTTTGGGCTAAGAATACATGCAATTTATTTTAAACTCAATGGATACAAGTACATACTTAATTCTACACTGAGTTTGAACCGAAAATCCCTTAGCTTTGGTAACTAGTAGCTGCCAGTACATAGGATATGGACTGGTGGGCGCGAATAACAGTATATGGATCCATAGGGCTTGACTTCCCCGTCCGAGCTAGAGCGCTAGCCTTTTAACGGATGTGTGTTATTTGAGTTTAGGACACGTTGGTTTGCGTGTATTAAAACGAATGGGGTATTTATCATTATAATGTTAAAGCTTAGTTACCAGGGTGCTCTGTTACGTAGAATCTATTGACAAACTTTTGATAAACGTTTCTGGATGATACAACTGAAATCTTGTGATCCACTTTTATATACAGATTATGCGACACACTAAAACTATGAACTCACCAACCTTTGTGTTGACACTTGTTAGCATGTTTATTCTCAGGTTTCCTAGAAGTCTTCCGCTGTTTGCTTATATGTTAGACAAGCTATGTGCATGGAGTCGTACATGGCATATTTTTCAAGGAAACGTTGCATTCACCAACTCATCACCATGTATCTTATTTTTACTGCATTGTCAACGGAAGTACTATTGTAAACTATTATTTACAGTGATTGTCTATATGTAGAAATCATCAGATGTCGAAAACCTTTGATTTAAATATTCATTTATGGTATGCCTTTTCAAAAGAATGCAATGTTTACAAAAGTATCATATAGAGGTCAAATACCTCGCAATGAAATCGATGAATGACGTGTTCGTCCATATGGATTTGGAGCGATCGTCACACATAGGACCCTTTAAATCGGAAATCCAAACCCTCTGCCTAGAATCTCATAGAAACCATTCGTGAAGAAAGTTCGAAGATCTATACATCTCTAATACATATCCCAAAATGTTTTTATGTTACAATATAAGTAGTAGGTTATAGGTGCTAGTAATAGTAATAGTGTATACATGTTATTTATTTTATTTTTAATTGCATATAATTTATAACATTATTTACATGTTTCGGTAAAAATAATAATCGAAGTAAAAAGTAAAAAGTAAAAAGTAAAAAAATAAAAAGTAAGAAAAAAATACTTACTAGTAGTAATTCTTCAAAGAGAGAATGAGAGAAATTTTGGTGTGAGTTTGAATGAGAAATGAGGGGTATTTATACTTGAAAAAATTAGGTAAAAAGAATAAAATAATTAAAAGAAAAAGAAATATTTTAATTCTTAATGGGATTTTAAAATTAAAAAGTATTAAATGTTAGGTCATGGGATAATGCACAAAATAAAATAATAAAAGTAGTTTTTCCATTACAATTTTTAATTAAAAAGTAATTTATTTATTTATTTATTTTTTTTTCATTTATTTTAAGGATTTTTTTATATAAATAAACAAATTGATTTAATGCTTTTCTAAGAATATTTGTCAATAATATTTTATTTTATTTTTTTTATTTTTTTATTTAATTAATAAATATAAATTTTGCATAAAAATAATAAATAATTCGGTATTTTGTATTTTTAATAATAATTATGATTTTAATTATTAAACTATAGTTTTAGTAAGTTTGTAAATATTATTATATTTATATATAATTAGATTTATTATATAGTTAAATATATAATACATTAACTAAATAATAAAAGTGATACAAAGTTTATATACTTAGTTAAATTATGTCAAATTATATAAATTAATAATATATTATTTATTTAAGCGTACATTGTTGACTAAAAATTACTATTCGGTCAATATTTAATTGTATATAACAACCCTTAATACATATAGTCAGACATATAACCCTAGGGTTAATTCAGTAAATTTAGAAGTCGAAAAGTGAGGGTTGTTACACAAATTGTTTGGTCCAAGCTATTTTTGACAAGCTCAAACAACCACCCAAAATGTTTGTTGTAACTATAAAAGTATCTCTATTGAGCTACCATATGTAACCGGCTGGTTGTACATCTCCAAACCTTTAAGATTTCAAAGCACAAACATCACATTATTGAAACGTGGACCTAATCGTGCAACGCACGGGCCTTACCTCCTAGTGATAACTTATAACTGAGTATGAAAAAGATAACATTTAAATATAGAAAACTAAATTATACAAAAGGAAAAAAAAAAAAAAAAAAAAAAGGCTTCTTCATAGAAAGCTACAAAAACCAAAGCGCTATTTATAACCGAGCTTCCACCTGACGCAATGAAACCTAAACAAACAAACTAGACACAAATAGCTAAGAAAGCAATACATCGTGGAAATGAAAGAAAAAAAAATACAAACCAAAACCAAAATAAATCATCAGCAAAACAATAAGGAGTTGGCATAAGAGTATAACTTGACTTTCCATATGGAAGTCAGGGGTTCAACTCCCATTCGCTGCAAAATTTCTTATGTTCTTACCCGCCCATTCCATGGGTCTCGAAGGTTGCGGAAGTCTTGCGTTCGAACCTCGCCCGGAGGGTTTTACCTCACGCGATACCCGTATGGATTCGTCATTGGGGTTTCCTCCTGAAGGACGGTATGACTGTAATAATTCGACCAATAAATGATCTAGGTGGGTGAGTTCCGACGTCGCGTTCGGACCTCCATCAATGACTCCTAACCGTCGTTAAAAATAAATCATTAGTTGAAATTCATATTAAACCAAGTATTCGTTGATGCTTATAATTCTACATGCACACATTTTCAGCTCCATATCAACCACACACTAATCGTTATTTAACCCGTTTACTTGGTACTATCTAGTACCCGTTTACTTGGTACTATCTATTACCTGTACTTGGTACTATCTAGTTGCACATTATCTATATATCTAATAGACAAAATCCGGTGGCACTATTCACCAATAGTAACTAGGGGTATTTTTATCATTTCACCTTTTTTTTTATCTATATATCTAATAGACAAAACTCTGTAGCATTATTCATCAATAGTAATCAGGGGTATTTTCATCATTTCACCTTTTTTTTCGGTCTCCAATGATAAAAGAAGTAACTCTCATAAAAGAACCAACCCTTCAATGTTACCAAAAGATGTCGAAAAAAATTCTTTTTTACCAAAAAAATCAAATAACTTTTTTTTTTCCCTTTTTCTTCCTCAACGATAAAGGAGGCAACTTTCATAAAAAGAACAACCCTTCAATGCTACCAAAAGATGTCGAAAAACATTCTTTTTTACAAAATAGATCAACTAACTTTTCAAAAAAAAAAACGAATAGATGTCGAAAAAAATTCTTTTTTACAAAATAGATCAAGATTTTTTTTTATAACTCGCATCAAAACGGAGCCCCCGACGCGAAGCGACGGCTCCACATCTAGTTGATAACATTGACAACAAAATGTAGACATGTATGCGGCATGAACAAAATTTGAGTAGATTAATAGATACAAACAGAATCTAACACATAATTATTACGTCGTTAGTCTGTTCAACATAACCATCTACAGATAGTCACATCGAATTCCGGTCATCACCGGAGTTTTCAATTACTTCAAGAATTAAGATATTACTCTCTTCGATCCAATCGAGTAGATTAATCCGATTGATTGTTTTACACCCTCATGAATTCTCAGATTCCGACTGAACTTGCACGATTTTCAGAGTTAAAACAATCTATCAATCACTTTTTTTTTCCAAATTTAGCACTCAAACTAAACTTCATAAGTTTTACGTTTGATCAATACTCATTCTCAATCTCAATACTCATTCTCATCCCCAATTCTCATTTTGAATTCGACAATTTTCATTCTCAATTCTCAATCTAAATTTATAACAAGATGCTAAGTAGATTATAGCAACACTCGATACGTAAACATAGATTTTGTAAGGTAGCAGGAGTTTGAGTACGCAACATGTTAATCTAAGATTTCAGCTTCGATTCGTGTTCTAAGTTGAGTATAGAATTTGTACAACGAAAAACGAAAAAGGTTGAATATGAATGTAACTAATGAAGATGATATGAACAACTGATCTGAATATAAACTTGTTATAATTTATGTGTTTGTACTGTAGACGTTATTTGGATCTTATATCAAACGTAAAACCTAGTTTAAAGGCGGAAAACAATAACTAGGGTGAATCGAATACGAGTTTCACTTTCGGGATCAATCTAACCAACAATATGTTGATATAATCAATGCCTAGAGGTTTGTATTCGGTTGGGGTTTGGTCTGGGACTGTAATCACAGAGAATTACGACGGCTAAAGGGTATTGGGTGTGTAACCTAACAATGATACCCAAAACCCGTATTTATATATAATCACAGTGACCATCGGCCGGTGGTCTCTGACCTACGGCCGATGGTGATAGTCCCTCGACCGATGGTCTTTACCATCGGTCGATGGTCTGAGCAGCCAACCAAACTGCTCGAACCATTTCACGTCATTATATTAAACAATCCAAACACAATGTATTAATGACGTAGTCCTTACACGACTGAAATAGAAAATACAATATGAATAGAACTTATTACAAAATAGAACTTGGGATTATGCACCAACAAACTCCCCCTAAGACCTAGTTCTATATCAAAAATCTTCAGTCGTCATTCAATTCATTCGTACGGATCGATCACCATATTGTTCAAGTAACATAGCTTAGCAACTTTCACATACTGTTTAGCCTGCACCTTATTCTCGCGTCGATAGAGCATACGATTATAATACAACGTAAAAATATCAGCCTCGGTACAGTTTCGCAGCCAAATCGGATCCAATACACGAATGCATTCAATATCATTCTCATTCACCTTATCAAGCACAATCACAGCTTCTTCAGAACGATCATCATAAAACCACCATCTGAACCTCTGGCTCCAATTTTGCGGCAATTTCCTCAATGGTACCTTCTTCATAGTCTTTGCTCGCTTGTACTTTACAATTCGTCGAGATTCACCAGTTCTAGGATTAACTTTGTAACTAATCCTAGGAAACTGTGGCCTAAAACCTTCCCAATTTTTTGAATTAAAAGCAATTCGAATCTTCTTCACCAGCAACGAAGATCGATCGTTCATTCCACAATACAGCATTCTCAACCTCGCAATCTGCATTAGCCCAAACTATGGTAGTGACTTGAATTCGTGACCATGTTTGAAATAATCAACGCCAAACTCTCGCTTAACTGCAAACATGTTGAATTCTTCAATGTAAGCCCAGGCTAGAATTCTCCCTTTCGCACTTTTTCATAGATTAATCATCATCAAATATTTCGGCTCAAGCTTCGGTTTCTCACAATACTTTCTAATCCTCAAGATATCTCTCCAATCAACTTCCAACTTTTCAGTTCTTTCCTTGTGATATTTGACTGGCAAAAATCCTTCAGGCAGGACTTCAGTTCGTTCTTTCTCTTTACACTTTCTATCCAAAAGTTCATCATTTGTTCTAAACAACTCCTCAAAACCAGGAAGATCCTCATTCTTATCGTTTTGATATGTAGGAAAATCTTCATGAGTAACATCCTCAACTAAATCATCTATATCTCTATCACTAAAACCCTCTGTAACCTCAGGGCCAAAAGAATCATCCTCAGATGGAGAATCGTCAGACTGTGCGTCAGTAGCTTTAGCTTCCTCTTGCTCTAGACGCACCAGTTCATCCAGCTCTTCTCTAGAGAGGTTGTGAGGGATCTCTCCCTCTTCTAGTTCATCATAAACAACAAAATGCTTGAGCTCATCCTGTTTAGAAAAGAAATCACTAAAACTATAATCAATTTTAAGAGGAATTACTGACAGTGCTGTAGCTTTGGAGGAACCAGGAGCTTCCACCATTCGGTTATCAGTCTCAACCTCAGGCATCTCAACCAGATCAAACTTCTCTTCCCATGCAGTCATCTTAGCCAGAGCTGATGCAGCCAACTCCTTAGTTTGAGAAGCTTCTCTTTTCGCATCAGTTAATAACAACGATTGATCACCAACTTTTCTTTGCAACAGGTCAACTTGCAGCGATAGCCTTGTAACATCTTCAGACTTAACACGATTCTCCTCCTTCAACTGCTCAATCTTCTCATCTATTTCCTTCCTCATTCTAAAATTATCAGCTATAGCTTGAACATATAAATCACTCAAATTGCGGAGAGTCGAGGAACTAACACCTCCTTCAGTTCCAGCATGAATCGGAGCTTCCAGAGTAGGAGTAGAAACAGTCTCTTGAGAGACTTGTTGAACCACGGGGGGTGACTGTTACGTTGAAGGACGTTGTTGTTGTGAAGTTTGTTGTCCTTGAGTCTGCGGTGTCGGTGTCACCGGTTGTGTTCCAGCTGATGATCCACCAGGATCTTTGTAAACCAACTTGAACCTTCTTTTCAACTTCAGCTTTGTTGATACCTGAGAACTCTCATCTTCAACCATTCTCCTTTTTGATCCCCTTGAAGCTTCCTCAACACCAACATTTGGATTAACATCACCAATCTCATCAACTAACCCACCAGCACCTGACCCACCAGCAGCTTGAGTATTCACTGGTTGTTCCACTTCTTCATCACTATTTGCTACCTCAAAATAAGGCTCTCGATCAGATAAGTTGTTTTCATTTCTCCACTTCTTCCCTGGAGGACAGTGATAAGTTTCTTTCGCAAGATGACATACAAGTTTGCCATCATTAGCACTCTTCTTTTGATTCAGTCGATTGAAGGTAAGATCTGTCATATGTTTCAAATCAATGACATCTTTCCTCAATCTTGGCAAATCAACAGTTTAACGATTGATCATAATTTGTAAGAACCTCGGATAAATCAGATATAACTTGCTTGTCACATTCTCCACCAGTAGATCAAAGATAACCACCGAGAAATTGAAATCAGCCTTCAAAACCAATGCAGTAAACATTCCTTGATAGATCTCGCTCAGGTCATCAAACCTTCCTTGCAACAGACTTAAACACCTCAGCACAACAAGTGACAAATAACTATACGGTGGAGTGAATCCACTTCTTTTAATCGTTGCTCTCGTGATATCACCAGCATATTTGCATCTTAACACACATCCAGTAATCTTTATCTTTGACAGTTTCTTCGGCATGTTCTCATCATCCTCGAATGAGAAAGTGTTTCGAATCGTATCTTCAGATATCTTAATCTCCTGACCACAAACAGTACGGACAATAACCTTTCTGTCATCTACGGTCTCAACCCTTGCATGTTCCCAGAACTCTCTCTGATGTGAATAATAAGCAGTACAGGGCATAGAAATAGCAGCAAATACTCTTGAACGTTTCAGAAACTCGATTACACCCTTGTACTTACCAGCATTAGGACCTTTCTCATTTAGACATGCAGTGAGATTGGAACCACTGTTAGCTTTCAATCCTGGAAGATCAATAGAAAACGGAGCCCCCCGATTGTAGTGACCCGAACTTTTCCATGTTTATATATATTAATTGAGATTGATATTTACATGATTAAATGTTTCCAACATGTTAAGCAATCAAACTTGTTAAGACTTGATTAATTGAAATATGTTTCATATAGACAATTGACCACCCAAGTTGACCGGTGATTCACGAACGTTAAAACTTGTAAAAACTATATGATGACATATATATGGATATATATATAGTTAACATGATACTATGATAAGTAAACATATCATTAAGTATATTAACAATGAACTACATATGTAAAAACAAGACTACTAACTTAATGATTTTTAAACGAGACATATATGTAACGATTATCGTTGTAAAGACATTTAATGTATATATATCATATTAAGAGATATTCATACATGATAATATCATGATAATATAATAATTTAAAATCTCATTTGATATTATAAACATTGGGTTAACAACATTTAACAAGATCGCTAACCTAAAGGTTTTAAAACAACACTTACATGTAACGACTAACGATGACTTAACGACTCAGTTAAAATGTATATACATGTAGTGTTTTAATATGTATTTATACACTTTTAAAAGACTTCAATACACTTATCAAAATACTTCTACTTAACAAAAATGCTTACAATTACATCCTCGTTCAGTTTCATCAATAATTCTACTCGTATGCACCCGTATTCGTACTCGTACAATACACAGCTTTTAGATGTATGTACTATTGGTATATACACTCCAATGATCAGCTCTTAGTAGCCCATGTGAGTCACCTAACACATATGGGAACCATCATTTGGCAACTAGCATGAAATATCTCATAAAATTACAAAAATATGAGTAATCATTCATGACTTATTTACATGAAAACAAAATTACATATCCTTTATATCTAATCCATACACCAACGACCAAAAACACCTACAAACACTTTCATTCTTCAATTTTCTTCATCTAATTTATCTCTCTCAAGTTCTATCTTCAATTTCTAAGTGTTCTTCATATATTCTACAAGTTCTAGTTACATAAAATCAAGAATACTTTCAAGTTTGCTAGCTCACTTCCAATCTTGTAAGGTGATCATCCAACCTCAAAAAATCTTTGTTTCTTACAGTAGGTTATCATTCTAATACAAGGTAATAATCATATTCAAACTTTGGTTCAATTTCTATAACTATAACAATCTTATTTCAAGTGATGATCTTACTTGAACTTATTTTCGTGTCATGATTCTGCTTCAAGAACTTCGAGCCATCCAAGGATCCGTTGAAGCTAGATCCATTTTTTTCTTTTCCAGTAGGTTTATCCAAGGAACTTAAGGTAGTAATGATGTTCATAACATCATTCGATTCATACATATAAAGCTATCTTATTCGAAGGTTTAAACTTGTAATCACTAGAACATAGTTTAGTTAATTCTAAACTTGTTCGCAAACAAAAGTTAATCCTTCTAACTTGACTTTTAAAATCAACTAAACACATTTTCTATATCTATATGATATGCTAACTTAATGATTTAAAACCTGGAAACACGAAAAACACCGTAAAACCGGATTTACGCCGTCGTAGTAACACCGCGGGCTGTTTTGGGTTAGTTAATTAAAAACTATGATAAACTTTGATTTAAAAGTTGTTATTCTGAGAAAATGATTTTTATTATGAACATGAAACTATATCCAAAAATTATGGTTAAACTCAAAGTGGAAGTATGTTTTCTAAAATGGTCATCTAGACGTCGTTCTTTCGACTGAAATGACTACCTTTACAAAAATGACTTGTAACTTATTTTTCCGACTATAAACCTATACTTTTTCTGTTTAGATTCATAAAATAGAGTTCAATATAAAACCATAGCAATTTGATTCACTCAAAACGGATTTAAAATGAAGAAGTTATGGGTAAAACAAGATTGGATAATTTTTCTCATTTTAGCTACGTGAAAATTGGTAACAAATCTATTCCAACCATAACTTAATCAACTTGTATTGTATATTATGTAATCTTGAGATACCATAGACACGTATACAATGTTTCGACCTATCATGTCGACACATCTATATATATTTCGGAACAACCATAGACACTCTATATGTGAATGTTGGAGTTAGCTATACAGGGTTGAGGTTGATTCCAAAATATATATAGTTTGAGTTATGATCAATACTGAGATACGTATACACTGGGTCGTGGATTGATTCAAGATAATATTTATCGATTTATTTCTGTACATCTAACTGTGGACAACTAGTTGTAGGTTACTAACGAGGACAGCTGACTTAATAAACTTAAAACATCAAAATATATTAAAAGTGTTGTAAATATATTTTGAACATACTTTGATATATATGTATATATTGTTATAGGTTCGTGAATCAACCAGTGGCAAAGTCTTACTTCCCGACGAAGTAAAAATCTGTGAAAGTGAGTTATAGTCCCACTTTTAAAATCTAATATTTTTGGGATGAGAATACATGCAGGTTTTATAAATGATTTACAAAATAGACACAAGTACGTGAAACTACATTCTATGGTTGAATTATCGAAATCGAATATGCTCCTTGTTATTAAGTCTGGTAATCTAAGAATTAGGGAACAGACACCTAATTGACGCGAATCCTAAAGATAGATCTATCGGGCCCAACAAGCCCCATCCAAAGTACCGGATGCTTTAGTACTTCGAAATTTATATCATATCCGAAGGGTGTCCCGGAATGATGGGGATATTCTTATATATGCATCTTGTTAATGTCGGTTACCAGGTGTTCACCATATGAATGATTTTTATCTCTATGTATGGGATGTGTATTGAAATATGAAATCTTGTGGTCTATTATTATGATTTGATATATATAGGTTAAACCTATAACTCACCAACATTTTTGTTGACGTTTTAAGCATGTTTATTCTCAGGTGATTATTAAGAGCTTCCGCTGTCGCATACTTAAATAAGGACGAGATTTGGAGTCCATGCTTGTATGATATTATGTAAAAACTGCATTCAAGAAACTTATTTTGTTGTAACATATTTGTATTGTAAACCATTATGTAATGGTCGTGTGTAAACAGGATATTTTAGATTATCATTATTTGATAATCTACGTAAAGCTTTTTAAACCTTTATTGATGAAATAAAGGTTATGGTTTGTTTTAAAATGAATGCAGTCTTTGAAAAACGTCTCATATAGAGGTCAAAACCTCGCAACGAAATCAATTAATATGGAACGTTTTTAATCAATAAGAACGGGACATTTCAGTTGGTATCAGAGCGTTGGTCTTAGAGAACCAGAATTTTGCATTAGTGTGTCTTATCTAGTTTGTTAGGATGCATTAGTGAGTCTGGACTTCGACCGTGTTTACTTGAAAAATGATTGCTTAACAAATTTTGTTGGAAACTATATATTTTTAACATGTGAATATTATGTGATATATTAATCTCTTAACGCGTTTGATATTATGTGATAGATGTCTACCTCTAGAACAAGTCCCATTGACTCATCTAATAATAATGAAGAGTCAAATGTAAATTGGAATGATTCGTGGACTGATTCACAAGTTCCCGAAGAGGAACCGGAAGAAGAGTCGGAACTGGAAGAAGAATCGGAACCGGAAGAAGAATCGGAACCGGATGAAGAAATAGAACCGGTGGGGGAAATAATAAAACGGTTAAGTAAAAGAAAATCCTCAACCAACCGACCAAGGTTAATTATGGTCAATGGTGTTTTCGCCAAGGAAGCAAAATATTGGGAGGATTACCAATTCTCCGATGAATCGGATTCCGACGAGAATTCCGATGATGTTATAGAAATTACCCCAACTGAATTTAAAAAGGCAAAAGAAAATAATAACGGAAAGGGCTTACAAATAGAGAAATCTAATTCCAACCCCGATGAACTTTATATGTATCGTCAACCTCCGAAGTCCTTAAGTTGTAACAATGACCCGGGAACCTCTAAACCACCAGGTTTTTCTAAACCAATGTGGATAACGACAGCTCGTATTAGGGGAACATCATATATCCCTAGAAACTTGGCAAAACGAACCAAAACCGAAGAAGAAGAAGAAACAAGCGAGTCGGAATAAGTTAGTTGTATTCGTGTGGTGTAATATAAGTAATATAGTGTGCTTATGCTTTATGATATATGTAAAAATTGCTTGTATTAATAAGTATTTTTTTTATGAATCTAACTCTTGTCTATTTTACAGTATAAAAACACAAAATGGATAGACAACCCAATATTTTAAGAGACCTACCCGGAGACATGATTGATGAAATCTTGTCTAGAGTCGGTCAGAATTCTTCGGCACAACTATTTAAGGCGAGATCAGTTTGTAAGACATTCGAAGAACGTTCCAAGAATGCCTTGGTTTATAAAAGGCTTTCGTTCGAAAGATGGGGGATATCACATTGGGAAATCCATAAGTTACGATGTGTTTACTTTGACGCATATATTGCGGGGAACCCAAATGCTATTTTACGCAATGGGTTAAGAAATTATTTTGACTCAATATATCCGAATATTGGACTTCGTGATTTAGAAAAAGCGGCTAACATGCAACATAAAGAAGCATGTTATGCTTATGGATTAGTAATGTTTGCTTCTCACCAAAGTGAGAACAAGAACATCGGCCTACAACTATTAAACAAAACGTTCCCACAAGTGACGGAGTCGGTAATTGGGGTAAGAAATGAGGTTTTTAGATTGTTACGGGACTGTTGGACATTACGTAACCCTCGTCCCTTTGACGACGTTACAACACGCTGTCTTATCAACGGCCATAACGGTTATGTTCCACAAGACCAAGGATGGGAAGTAGTCCTAGTAAAACCAGAATGCATGACTTGTTTCTGGACGTATGAATTACGTGTCTTTATTGCCTTTGCTGAACGACTTGTGTACTAGCTAGAATTATCTTCACAACTATCTTGTATCAAAGTTATTGTGTGCTATATTTCATGCTTTATGTAAAATAAGCGTTATTGTAAGTTTGTAAAATATTGTATAAAAGTTTGAACGCGAAATATTATTATAATCAGTTTTTCATATAGAATTGTAGTAGTTGAATTGTATATTAGCTACTAAGTATGAACTTAACGAGTAGGTACTACCCGAATTTAAATTTATAAAACGCTAATATGAAGAAAAAGCTTTTATAAATGAGTTCATATTATGCTACGAAATACTATTAACTACTCTTAATATTCTGTATGATTAACTTGTTCCATTTGACTATTTTAAAGGAAATGGCACCGACTACTCGACACACCGTGAATATGAATGAAGAGGAATTCCGTACTTTTCTAGCTTCAAACATAGCCGCAGTACAGGCTGCGCTACATACCAACAATAACCTTGGATCTAGCAGTACAGGAAATCGTATAGGATGCACCTACAAAGAATTCACTGCCTGCAAACCTTTGGAATTTGATGGAACCGAAGGACCGATCGGATTGAAACGGTGGACCGAGAAGGTCGAATCGGTGTTTGCCATAAGTAAGTGTACTGAAGAGGACAAAGTGAAGTACGCTACGCATACCTTCACAGGTTCTGCGTTAACATGGTGGAATACCTATCTAGAGCAAGTGGGACAAGATGATGCGTACGCACTACCGTGGTCAGCATTCAAGCACTTGATGAACGAGAAGTACCGTCCCAGAACCGAGGTCAATAAGCTCAAGACAGAACTTAGAGGGTTACGAACCCAAGGATTTGATATTACCACGTACGAAAGACGATTCACAGAATTGTGCCTATTGTGTCCGGGAGCATTCGAAGATGAGGAAGAGAAGATCGACGCGTTTGTGAAAGGATTACCGGAAAGAATCCAAGGAGATATAAGTTCGCACGAGCCCGCCTCCATACAACAGGCATGTAGAATGGCTCACAAACTAGTGAACCAGATTGAAGAAAGAATCAAAGAACAGACTGCTGAAGAGGCTAATGTGAAGCAAGTCAAAAGAAAGTGGGAGGAAAATGGTGATAAGAATCACCAATACAACAACAACAACAGCAATTACAACAATAATCGCAACAATTATCCCAACAATCGCAACATCAATCGCAACTACAACAAACGTCCCAACAACAACAACAACAACAACAGCAGCAACTACAACAATCATCCCAACAACAATAATAACCGCAACAACAACAATCAGAAGCAGCTATGCCAAAGGTGTGAAAAGTATCACTCGGGGTTCTGCACCAAATTTTGCAACAAGTGTAAAAGAAATGGTCATAGCGCGGTGAAGTGTGAGGTCTACGGACTAGGGGTTAATAGAACGAAAGGAACAAATGGTGTCGGAACGAGTAATGGCGGAGCAAGTAGTGTCGGAGCAAGTTATGCCAATGTAGTTTGTTATAAATGTGGAAAACCGGGCCACATTATTAGAAATTGCCCGAACCAGGAGAACACGAATGGACAAGGCCGCGGAAGAGTTTTCAATATTAATGCGGCAGAGGCACAGGAAGACCCGGAGCTTGTTACGGGTACGTTTCTTATTGACAATAAATCTGCTTACGTTTTATTTGATTCGGGTGCGGATAGAAGCTATATGAGTAGAGATTTTTGTGCTAAATTAAGTTGTCCATTGACGCCTTTGGATAGTAAATTTTTACTCGAATTAGCAAATGGTAAATTAATTTCAGCAGATAATATATGTCGGAATCGAGAAATTAAACTGGTTAGCGAAACATTTAAGATTGACTTGATACCAGTAGAGTTAGGGAGTTTTGATGTGATAATCGGTATGGACTGGTTGAAAGAAGTGAAAGCAGAGATCGTTTGTTACAAAAATGCAATTCGCATTATACGAGAAAAAGGAAAACCCTTAATGGTGTACGGAGAAAAGGGCAACACGAAGCTACATCTTATTAGTAATTTGAAGGCACAAAAACTAATAAGAAAAGGTTGCTATGCTGTTCTAGCACACGTCGAGAAAGTACAAACTGAAGAAAAGAGCATCAATGATGTTCCCGTCGCAAAAGAATTTCCCGATGTATTTCCGAAAGAATTACCGGGATTACCCCCACATCGATCCGTTGAATTTCAAATAGATCTTGTACCAGGAGCTGCACCAATAGCTCGTGCTCCTTACAGACTCGCACCTAGCGAGATGAAAGAACTGCAAAGCCAATTACAAGAACTTTTAGAGCGTGGTTTCATTCGACCAAGCACATCACCGTGGGGAGCTCCTGTTTTGTTTGTCAAGAAGAAAGATGGTACATTCAGGTTGTGTATCGACTACCGAGAGTTGAACAAACTTACCATCAAGAACCGCTACCCACTGCCGAGAATCGACGACTTATTTGATCAACTACAAGGCTCGTCTGTTTATTCAAAGATTGACTTACGTTCCGGATATCATCAAATGCGGGTGAAAGAAGATGATATTCCAAAGACTGCTTTCAGAACACGTTACGGTCATTACGAGTTTATGGTCATGCCGTTTGGTTTAACTAATGCACCAGCTGTGTTCATGGACCTTATGAACCGAGTGTGTGGACCATACCTTGACAAGTTTGTCATTGTTTTCATTGATGACATACTTATTTACTCAAAGAATGACCAAGAACACGGTGAACATTTGAGAAAGGTGTTAGAAGTATTGAGGAAGGAAGAATTGTACGCTAAGTTTTCAAAGTGTGCATTTTGGTTGGAAGAAGTTCAATTCCTCGATCACATAGTGAACAAAGAAGGTATTAAGGTGGATCCGGCAAAGATAGAAACTGTTGAAAAGTGGGAAACCCCGAAAACTCCGAAACACATACGCCAGTTTTTAGGATTGGCTGGTTACTACAGAAGATTCATCCAAGATTTCTCTAAAGTAGCAAAACCCTTGACTGTATTAACGCATAAAGGGAAGAAATTTGAATGGAAGGATAAACAAGAGAAGGCGTTTCAATTATTGAAGAAAAAGCTAACTACGGCACCTATATTGTCATTGCCTGAAGGGAATGATGATTTTGTGATTTATTGTGACGCATCAAAGCAAGGTCTCGGTTGTGTATTAATGCAACGAACGAAGGTGATTGCTTATGCGTCTAGACAATTGAAGATTCATGAACAAAATTATACGACGCATGATTTGGAATTAGGCGCGGTTGTTTTTGCATTAAAGACTTGGAGACACTACTTATATGGGGTCAAAAGTATTATATATACCGACCACAAAAGTCTTCAACACATATTTAATCAGAAACAACTGAATATGAGGCAGCGTAGGTGGATTGAATTATCGAATGATTATGACTTTGAGATTCGTTACCACCCGGGGAAGGCAAATGTGGTAGCCGATGCCTTGAGTAGGAAGGACAGAGAACCCATTCGAGTAAAATCTATGAATATAATGATTCATAATAACCTTACTACTAAAATAAAGAAGGCGCAACAAGGAGTTTTAAAAGAGGGAAATTTAAAGGATGAAATACCCAAAGGATCGGAGAAGCATCTTAATATTCGGGAAGACGGAACCCGGTATAGGGCTGAAAGGATTTGGGTACCAAAATTTGGAGATATGAGAGAAATGGTACTTAGAGAAGCTCATAAAACCAGATACTCAATACATCCTGGAACGGGGAAGATGTACAAGGATCTCAGGAAATATTTTTGGTGGCCGGGTATGAAAGCCGATGTTGCTAAATACGTAGGAGAATGTTTGACGTGTTCTAAGGTCAAAGCTGAGCATCAGAAACCATCAGGTCTACTACAACAACCTGAAATCCCAGAATGGAAATGGGAAAATATTACCATGGATTTCATCACTAAATTGCCAAGGACTGCAAGTGGTTTTGATACTATTTGGGTAATAGTTGATCATCTCACCAAATCAGCACACTTCCTGCCAATAAGAGAAGATGATAAGATGGAGAAGTTAGCACGACTGTATTTGAAGGAAGTCATCTCCAGACATGGAATACCAATCTCTATTATCTCTAATAGGGATGGCAGATTTATTTCAAGATTCTGGCAGACATTACAGTAAGCATTAGGAACTCGTCTAGACATGAGTACTGCCTATCATCCACAAACTGATGGGCAGAGCGAAAGGACGATACAAACGCTTGAAGACATGCTACGAGCATGTGTTATTGATTTCGGAAACAGTTGGGATCGACATCTACCGTTAGCAGAATTTTCCTACAACAACAGCTACCATTCAAGCATTGAGATGGCGCCGTTTGAAGCACTTTATGGTAGAAAGTGCAGGTCTCTGATTTATTGGAGTGAAGTGGGGGATAGACAGATTACGGGTCCGGAGATTATACAAGAAACTACCGAGAAGATCATCCAAATTCAACAACGGTTGAAAACCGCCCAAAGTCGACAAAAGAGCTATGCTGACATTAAAAGAAAAGATATAGAATTTGAAATTGGAGAGATGGTCATGCTTAAAGTTGCACCTTGGAAAGGCGTTGTTCGATTTGGTAAACGAGGGAAATTAAATCCAAGGTATATTGGACCATTCAAAATTGTTGATCGTGTCGGACCAGTAGCTTACCGACTTGAGTTACCTCAACAACTCGCGGCTGTAAATAACACTTTCCACGTCTCGAATTTGAAGAAATGTTTTGCTAAAGAAGATCTCACTATTCCGTTAGATGAAATCCAAATCAACGAAAAACTTCAATTCATCGAAGAACCCGTCGAAATAATGGATCGTGAGGTTAAAAGATTTAAGCAAAACAAGATACCAATTGTTAAGGTTCGATGGAATGCTCGTAGAGGACCCGAGTTCACCTGGGAGCGCGAAGATTAGATGAAGAAGAAATACCCACATCTATTTCCAGAAGATTCGTCAACACCTTCAACAGCTTAAAATTTCGGGACGAAATTTATTTAACGGGTAGGTACTGTAGTGACCCGAACTTTTCCATGTTTATATATATTAATTGAGATTGATATTTACATGATTAAATGTTTCCAACATGTTAAGCAATCAAACTTGTTAAGACTTGATTAATTGAAATATGTTTCATATAGACAATTGACCACCCAAGTTGACCGGTGATTCACGAACGTTAAAACTTGTAAAAACTATACGATGACATATATATGGATATATATATATATATAGTTAACATGATACTATGATAAGTAAACATATCATTAAGTATATTAACAATGAACTACATATGTAAAAACAAGACTACTAACTTAATGATTTTTAAACGAGACATATATGTAACGATTATCGTTGTAAAGACATTTAATGTATATATATCATATTAAGAGATATTCATACATGATAATATCATGATAATATAATAATTTAAAATCTCATTTGATACTATAAACATTGGGTTAACAACATTTAACAAGATCGCTAACCTAAAGGTTTTAAAACAACACTTACATGTAACGACTAACGATGACTTAACGACTCAGTTAAAATGTATATACATGTAGTGTTTTAATATGTATTTATACACTTTTAAAAGACTTCAATACACTTATCAAAATACTTCTACTTAACAAAAATGCTTACAATTACATCCTCGTTCAGTTTCATCAACAATTCTACTCGTATGCACCCGTATTCGTACTCGTACAATACACAGCTTTTAGATGTATGTACTATTGGTATATACACTCCAATGATCAGCTCTTAGCAGCCCATGTGAGTCACCTAACACATGTGGGAACCATCATTTGGCAACTAGCATGAAATATCTCATAAAATTACAAAAATATGAGTAATCATTCATGACTTATTTACATGAAAACAAAATTACATATCCTTTATATCTAATCCATACACCAACGACCAAAAACACCTACAAACACTTTCATTCTTCAATTTTCTTCATCTAATTGATCTCTCTCAAGTTCTATCTTCAAGTTCTAAGTGTTCTTCATATATTCTACAAGTTCTAGTTACATAAAATCAAGAATACTTTCAAGTTTGCTAGCTCACTTCCAATCTTGTAAGGTGATCATCCAACCTCAGGAAATCTTTGTTTCTTACAGTAGGTTATCATTCTAATACAAGGTAATAATCATATTCAAACTTTGGTTCAATTTCTATAACTATAACAATCTTATTTCAAGTGATGATCTTACTTGAACTTATTTTCGTGTCATGATTCTGCTTCAAGAACTTCGAGCCATCCAAGGATCCGTTGAAGCTAGATCCATTTTTCTCTTTTCCAGTAGGTTTATCCAAGGAACTTAAGGTAGTAATGATGTTCATAACATCATTCGATTCATACATATAAAGCTATCTTATTCGAAGGTTTAAACTTGTAATCACTAGAACATAGTTTAGTTAATTCTAAACTTGTTCGCAAACAAAAGTTAATCCTTCTAACTTGACTTTTAAAATCAACTAAACACATGTTCTATATCTATATGATATGCTAACTTAATGATTTAAAACCTGGAAACACGAAAAACACCGTAAAACCTGATTTACGCCGTCGTAGTAACACCGCGGGCTGTTTTGGGTTAGTTAATTAAAAACTATGATAAACTTTGATTTAAAAGTTGTTATTCTGAGAAAATGATTTTTATTATGAACATGAAACTATATCCAAAAATTATGGTTAAACTCAAAGTGGAAGTATGTTTTCTAAAATGGTCATCTAGACGTCGTTCTTTCGACTGAAATGACTACCTTTACAAAAATGACTTGTAACTTATTTTTCCGACTATAAACCTATACTTTTTCTGTTTAGATTCATAAAATAGAGTTCAATATGAAACCATAGCAATTTGATTCACTCAAAACGGATTTAAAATGAAGAAGTTATGGGTAAAACAAGATTGGATAATTTTTCTCATTTTAGCTACGTGAAAATTGGTAACAAATCTATTCCAACCATAACTTAATCAACTTGTATTGTATATTATGTAATCTTGAGATACCATAGACATGTATACAATGTTTCGACCTATCATGTCGACACATCTATATATATTTCGGAACAACCATAGACACTCTATATGTGAATGTTGGAGTTAGCTATACAGGGTTGAGGTTGATTCCAAAATATATATAGTTTGAGTTATGATCAATACTGAGATACATATACACTGGGTCGTGGATTGATTCAAGATAATATTTATCGATTTATTTCTGTACATCTAACTGTGGACAACTAGTTGTAGGTTACTAACGAGGACAGCTGACTTAATAAACTTAAAACATCAAATTATATTAAAAGTGTTGTAAATATATTTTGAACATACTTTGATATATATGTATATATTGTTATAGGTTCGTGAATCAACCAGTGGCAAAGTCTTACTTCCCGACGAAGTAAAAATCTGTGAAAGTGAGTTATAGTCCCACTTTTAAAATCTAATATTTTTGGGATGAGAATACATGCAGGTTTTATAAATGATTTACAAAATAGACACAAGTACGTGAAACTACATTCTATGGTTGAATTATCGAAATCGAATATGCCCCTTGTTATTAAGTCTGGTAATCTAAGAATTAGGGAACAGACACCCTAATTGACGCGAATCCTAAAGATAGATCTATCGGGCCCAACAAGCCCCATCCAAAGTACCGGATGCTTTAGTACTTCGAAATTTATATCATATCCGAAGGGTGTCCCGGAATGATGGGGATATTCTTATATATGCATCTTGTTAATGTCGGTTACCAGGTGTTCACCATATGAATGATTTTTATCTCTATGTATGGGATGTGTATTGAAATATGAAATCTTGTGGTCTATTATTATGATTTGATATATATAGGTTAAACCTATAACTCACCAACATTTTTGTTGACGTTTTAAGCATGTTTATTCTCAGGTGATTATTAAGAGCTTCCGCTGTCGCATACTTAAATAAGGACGAGATTTGGAGTCCATGCTTGTATGATATTATGTAAAAACTGCATTCAAGAAACTTATTTTGTTGTAACATATTTGTATTGTAAACCATTATGTAATGGTCGTGTGTAAACAGGATATTTTAGATTATCATTATTTGATAATCTATGTAAAGCTTTTTAAACCTTTATTGATGAAATAAAGGTTATGGTTTGTTTTAAAATGAATGCAGTCTTTGAAAAATGTCTCATATAGAGGTCAAAACCTCGCAACGAAATCAATTAATATGGAACGTTTTTAATCAATAAGAATGGGACATTTCACCGATGACTCAGTATCGGATTCATATGCAATGTTTTCTGGATCAGCTTGAATACCTGACATTATGAATATAACTGCAAACACAATTCAAATCAGCACAGAGTATGCATGACATATTTAGACATCACATGGTGGTCATAACAGAATATATTACATCATTCAGTCTATGATATCAAGATCACAATACCCTGTCTGAAGTATGATTATTACAGACATAGAAAAGTGTATCAATGCTAACAGACTAGCATCATCAAATTACATACTAAGCTGAAAATACATAATAACAAAGACAAACACAGAAACATAAACTCATAAACACTTATCCCACAATGGGATTCTCTAGCATTAGCTTTTCCTCATATTGAACCACACCAAGTTTCTCAAACACATTATGCAATAAGGTTGCATACGGAAATGGTTCTTCCATCTCAAGAAAATCTTTCATCACATGAATGAGAAAGTGGCCCATATTCACTTGAATACCCTCTAGTAGGCAATACAAAAATAGAGCTTCAGTACCAGACAATAGATTATCTCCTTCTCTCCTAAAGGTCACATTACTTTTGATAATTCTCAAGTGAATCTCATGTTGTTGTAACACCTCATCATCACTAATCTCAACCCTACCGGTATTGACTACTTTCCCTGGCTTGCATAACCTTGCAATTATGTCAGACAGTTTGAATCTGTTGGGAATCTTTCGAAGATCTTTGCTATGATATAGTATTTTAACCCCAGTGTAAGGAACATTTAACAGGTCTAAGAATTCCTCCATGGTCCACTTATATTGTTGGTCAAATAAGCCTGAGTGGACAAATTTCTTCTTGCTATCTTCTAAGGCAATATTGGCATAAAATTCCCACAACAAATCAGGACAAAAGTAATCCCCAATGTCTAAGAATGCTTGACATCCAATTTGTTCCCAAGGACTATAGGTCTGTCGAGTCGCAATGACCTTTTGTTCCACTAAGATGGGTCGTCCACTAGCTAATTCTCCTACGGTCGATGTTAAACATCCATTGCCCAACAAAGGAACCACCTGACATTCTAATACAGACTACAAGCACTAGCATTAGATAGGCATAACAAATATTATCAGAAAACTAAAATTCATTCAGATTTAAACAAAAAAATTCACCATCGGTCCAATTAAGTGACCATCAGTCGATGGACTGGACCATCGGTCCGATGTTCTAGACCTACGGCAGTTGGTCTAAACCACATCAACAAACTAATCACCTGGAGACCTACGGCCGAGTGACGAGTCATACGGCCGAGTGTAAGACACCATCGGTCGAGGGTCAAAGACCTTCGACCGAGGGTAGTTCATCAGATCTGTTTTCCCAGACTTTTCAAATCGATTGATCTATTGTTTTAGGTTCAATTCCTGGTCACAATAGTGTCTAAAGAGGCCGATTAACAAAAATACATCATCAATTTTAACATCTAATGGCCAAAAATCACTCGACTAGCAACATATACTTCGAAACTAAAATTAATGATTTAAAACGGATGAAAATGAGTTAGATTACCTCGTTAATGGCGCTGGAATCACAACGAAAAGATGCACAAAACTATCGGACAAAAACTCCTTTCTCTTTCACTTGAAAATTCGAAGGGATAATCTCACAAATTGCACCAAGTGACTGACCCGATCGACTTTGGGTCTTTTTATACCCTGTCAGTGACAATCGGCCGATGGTCTAATCCTTCGGCCCGATGGTCCAGACACTCGGTCGAGTGTCCGAGTCCTTCGGCCGAGGGTAATCACAGTCGGCCGGTAGTCTTGGTTTAGGAAAATTTTAAAACTTAACACTTTCCACATTCAAAACTTACCTTCTTTTTCACATTCACTCCCCCTGGGACTGATCTCTACAGTATAAACACAAACACGCTTTGTACCGTTAAGCTCTAAACAACTTGTTTTCAAATTTTACGAAAGACATAGGATCCTTTCACAGTAAATCTTTCCAAGAACTGAGTTGTTTGGCTTAAACCATAAATAGAAATGCACATGCAACTAATCTTATGAATGCAAACAATCTCAGATATGCATGCACATGCAAATACACAAAGCAAGTTACTGTACAAGATCCAGTGTGTCATGATTATCAAACATTATAACAACAACAGTTAACCTTTTAGATCTGTAATAAATCAACTTCTAACATCAGTTTCATTTAAAAAATAGCATATGAAGAATATATGATGTTATCAGCATAGGAACAGATAAAACTGCTTATCATGAATCACACTTCAAGAAGTATAACACATCTTTTTGTGAGTTGACATAATAAATTGATTAAATCTTTTGATTCGGGGATCAGAACTGAACTATATTGACATGTTTTTCCACAGTTCATTCATTAACTTATTTGATAAAGCATATACAGAACAACTTTCAAATATATCAGCAAACATTTATCAACTTTCATCCCAGACTTCGATGATCACGTTATATTAATTACTTTAACACTTTTCAATGTTAGACTTTGATCACGAAGTCAGTCCTCATTTGAGATCGCACGATGTTTCAGGTAGAACAATTGAGCACAACATGTTGACGCTGTCCTCTTATCACATCAATATACTTTCAATTTGATTGAACAGAACCATCTCACGATGTTTCTAGCAACCCTGTCAGCCATGAGCTTCTACCTTAAACTTACACCTTTCATTTCAGATAACCTTGTGAATCTCAAATTTATTGCATACTTTGTTAAAGACGCATACCGGCTGCTATAAACCCCATACTTAAACGGAAATCGTATGATGTATGATGTTGGATGGATGGAAGTGATATATATATATATATATATATATATATATATATATATATATATATATATATATATATATATATTTGAGTGATGGAACGCTAAGATATCCTCCAGAAGATATTCCCTCTATCCAGGTCAATAGGTACAATCCCATACCACAGACAAAAGATGAAAAGTCCACCAAATGTGATGTGAACTGACTGATTTAAGTTCTCTATATCTGATGATCTGATAAATTAAATTTCTCCCCCTCAGATGTAGATAACTAAATCTTCGAAATAAATCTCCGAAATAAATCTCCGATGGAATTATCTGAATCTGTGTTCAATTCTTGATCCATGATTCTCTTGCAGTAATGTGATGCATCATGTTATTTACAACGTTGAATAAATAAACATAAACATAACCCTTTTTTATGTTACTTTTCCTCCATAAAACAAACAAAATAAATAAGTAAATACAACTATACATGATGATGATGCACTACTGTCTTTGACTTTAGTAGAAATTGCACGGAAAACCAATCTTCTGATGTTGAAATCTATAACCCAATGACGTTTCATTGTAAAAATCATTCTGTGTCTGTGATACAAGACTGCACTTCTTAACCCTTTTAGAAAAAACACCTCCCTTTGAACACCCGATATGTATGTTGTTGAATTTCGCTCCAAGTAATAAAGGTAAATAGAAACAAGTATGCATCCTAGACAAAGTATGCTCACCTTGGGGACTCACAAAATTATCCTTTTGATACCGAGTATAAATCGTAGTAGGGGAGACCTCAACCGTCTGTTGAGTTTCTGAACAACCATTTCTCAGTACATATTCTGTGATAAGTAGGTGACTACCCTCAACCGCTGTAAATCTTTCCATGATTTCCTCATCATGATATTTACGCTTTGTTAATGTGATCATCTCTATCTAGAGTTAGGCCAATAAAGTCCACTAACACATTATCAATCATCCTGTATTACTTGTTTTTCACAACTTACATGTCAGTTCAGTATTGCAATCACTTCCCCACAACATAGAATAAGCAACTCATTTTCAGGTTTTTCAATATTTTTTATGGATTTTCCATTATTCAATTTTTATTTGCTTTTCTGGTTTTTCTGTTTTTTATGGCTTTTTGGTTTTCTCTGTACAAAAGCATAAAACTATCTAAAAACATAAGCAAACATGCAGAAACATCATCAAAAACTAATCTATCATGCAAATGGAAAGTAAACATGCAGATGATCTACAAACTACCATGCAAAGCTACACATATTATACAAGCAGTTGCAAAACCTTCACAACTCAGTCTCTTGGTTAAGTTCCTCTGTGTCAGGAACCTCAGTTTCAGGAACCACGTCAGTAAGCAATTTAATACCTATTTCCTTTAACAGAAAATCAAAGCGTGGTTTATCAAAAGCTTTTGTGAAGAGATCAGCCCTTTGGGCTGTAGTGTCTATCTGCACTACATCAATCAGCTTTTTCTCATAGCAATCTCTAATGAAATGGTATTTAATCCCTATATGTTTCGTTTTAGAATGATTTACGGGATTTTTAGTGACAGCTATGGCAGCAGTATTATCAACATAAATAGGAGTATTAGAAATTTGCAAACCGTAGTCACGTAGTTGCTGTTGAATCCAGATGACCTGAGATGTACAGCTGGCCGCGGCAATGTATTCTGCTTCACAAGTGGACTGAGCCACAGCTGTCTGCTTCTTACACTGCCAGGTAACAAGTTTACTTCCCAGAAACTGAAAACCCCCTGATGTTGACTTAAAATCTTTCTTACAACCTCCATAGTCCGAATCACTATACGCTGTAAGATCAAAACCATCCTCACATGGATACCATAACCCTAAGCTCGGTGTATCTTTCAAATACCTCAGTATCTTCTTAACCACTAACATATGATGAACATTAGGATTTGCTTGATAACGAGCACATAGACAAACTGTAAACATGATATCTGGTCAAGAAGCTGTAAGATACATTAGAGAACCTATGATTGCCCTGTATAACGTTTGGTCCACTGAAGCACCCTCACAATCAGGAGATATCCCATGATTTACAGACAACGGAGTCTTAGCGGGTCTTTCTGCTTCCATTTGAAACCTCTTCAGAATATCAGCTACATACTTAGTTTGATGCAAAAAGATGCCTTTATCCGTCTGAGCTACCTGTAGACCTAAGAAAAACTTTATCGTTCCCATTGAACTCATCTTGAACTTCTGCTGCATGACTTTCTCAAACTCATCAACCATTCCCTGATCTGTTGACCCGAAGATAATAGCATCCACATAAACCTGCACTAACATGAGATGTTGTCCCTTTTTCTTGATGAAAAGTGTCTGATCAATGACACCTCTCTTGAAACCGTTTTCAATCATGTAGTTGGACAATGTTGCATACCATGCTCTAGGAGCTTGGTGAAGACCATAAAGTGCCTTTTCAAGTCGATAAACCTTTTCTGGGAAATGCGGGTCTTCAAAACCAGGTGTTGTTCAACAAACACTCTTTCATTGATCTCTTCGTACAAAAATGCGCTTTTGACATCCATCTGAAAAACTTTAAAACCCATGAAGGATGCAAAAGCCAAGAAAATCCTAATTACTTCCAGTCGTGCAACCGGAGCAAAAACCTCATCATAGTCAATTTCAGGGATCTGTTGATATCACTTTACCACCAGTCTAGCTTTGTTTCTGATAACGATACCCTGTTCATCCTTGATAATGCTAAAAACGAACATATATTTCATAGCATTATCCCTCAAGAAAGACAAGCTTTTAGTTGAAATTGTTCTATTTACAAGCAATATTCATTTAAATAATAAAAGGTAAAGACAAAAGACAGATTTGACGAATTGAAGACGCAAACGACCAAAAAGCTCAAAAGTACAAAATACAATCAAAGTGGTTCAAATTATTGATGAGAAACGTCTCAAAATTACAAGAGTACAAAACGCAAAATACAAGATATTAAATTGTACGCAAGGACGTTCGAAAATCCGAAACCGGGACCAGAGTCAACTCTCAACGCGCGACGCAACGGAGCAAAAATTACAAGTCAACTATGCACATAAATATAATATAATATTTAAATAATTATATAAATTATTTATATATTATATATATTTAAAAATAACGTCGACAAGCTAGAAAACAACTAAAGTTGAGCTGTCCCAGTGGGCCATGCGATCGCATGGCCAGGAAGATTGATTTTCATGCGGTCGCATGACCCAAAAAGTCAGGCCACATGCCTATAAATTTCGCGTTTTGAGCAAGTTATACACCATCTTTTTATCTTCCTATCTATCAACGTATATATATTTATATTTATATTATAATTTTAATTTTAATTTTAATTTTAAATTCTAATAATAAGGGTATGTTAGCGAATATTGTAAGGGTGTAAGTCGAAATTATGTCCGTATAACGCTACGCTATTTTTAATCATTGTAAGTTATGTTCAGCCTTTTTAATTTAATGTCTCGTAGCTAAGTTATTATTATGCTTATTTAATGCCGAACTAATCATGATGTTGGGCTAAATACTAAAATTGGGTAATTGGGCTTTGGACCATAATTTGGGTTTGGATAAAAGAACGACACTTGTGGAAATTAGACTATGGGCTATTAATGGGCTTTATATTAACTAAATGATACCTCACTAATTTAATATATAGACTTATAATTTGACGTATTTATATATAACCACATACGCTTGACTGGGCACGGTGGACGGAATATCTATAAATACCAATAATTGTTCATTTTACCGGACACGGAACTGGATTAATAGTAAATAGACTTGTTGAAACAGGGGTGGATTACATTCAAGGGTAATTGGTGTAATTGTTAACAGAGTAGTAAAACCTTAGTCTACACGCAGTCGATAACCTGGTGTATTCATTAAACAAAGTATTAAGACCTTGTTACAATTCGAATCCCCAATTAGTTGGAATATTTGACTTCGAGAATAAGAATAATTTGACTAAGACTCTTGCACTTTATGATTATGACTGATGGACTATTATGGACAAATCCGTATGGACATATCAAATAATCCAGGACAAAGGACAATTAACCCATGGAAATAAACTAAAATTAACACGTCAAATATCATGATTACGGATGTTTAAATAAGCATAATTTATATATTTCATATTTAATTGCACTTTTAATTATCGCACTTTTATTTACTGTCATTGTATTTAATTGCACTTTTAATTATCGTACTTTCTAATTATCGCACTTTATTTATTGTCATTTTATTTATCGCAATTTCATTATCGTTATTTATTTTACGCTTTAAATTAAGTTATTTTTAATATTTTACATTAGGTTTTAACTGCGACTTAAGTTTTAAAATCGACAAACCGGTCATTAAACGGTAAAAACCCCCTTTTTATAATAATAATATTACTTATATATTTTTGTATTATTACAAATATAAGTTAAAAATATAGCGTTAAGCTTGTTTAAAAGATCCCTGTGGAACGAACCGGACTTACTAAAAACTACACTACTGTACGATTAGGTACACTGCCTATAAGTGTTGTAGCAAGGTTTAGGTATATCCATTCTATAAATAAATAAATAACTTGTATAAAATTGTATCGTATTTAATAGTAAAAATATAACTATTTCTTAGTACGCCTCGCACACATCAAGTATTTTTGGCGCCGCTGCCGGGGAAGACATAAACGCCGAAAGCGCAACGCTATATATAAAAAATTTTAGTTTACTTTTGTAAAAATACGCTTTTGTAAAAATACGTTTTAAATATTGAAAATATAAAAATATAAAAAGAAAAGAAAAACAAAAAAATTATAAATTTTTAATAGTTTGTTAAATATATATAAAATTATAAAGTTTTTATTTTTATTTAAAAATTAAGTTTTTATTTAATTTTTACATATATTTTATATATATATATTAAAACAAAAAATTAAAATAGAAAAAAATATAAAAGTTTACGGGCCACTACACTGTAGCAGCCCAACAACTGAACCGGATCCAAGAGCCATGCGATCGCATGGCCCAGAGGCGTAGAACTCATGCGACCGCATGAGGATGTCTGACACGCCAGGTTTGACTCTGCAACTTCATTAATTACGGAGTATATTTTAATTATTATTATTAAAACCTTAATTAGGGTTTATTAGTTAATTAATTTATAATATTAGTTTTAGTTTTATTTATTTAATTTGTATTTTTAGTTTAATTAGTTTTAATAAATATATAAAATTAATAGTTTTATTAGATAAATAATATAAAAATAATATTTTTATAAAAATTGTACTTTTTACAACTTTAAGTTTATTTTTATATTTTGTTTCTTTTTATTTGTTTTTAGCGTAATATTTGTATTTTTCGCTCGTATTTAGTTTTAAGTCATAGTTTTTGCCATAGTTATTTTTATTTCTAGATTTTTAGGCTTTGCCGTAAAATCCCTTAAGTGCTTTTTCTTTAGACTAAGATTTAGGTGCTTTAGAATTTTGCGACACCGTTTTTATATTTTAGTACCTTTTTAAGTTATTGCCGTTTGGGATATAGTATTTCTTTTAAGCTTTAATATTTTTAGACGCAACTTTTAATTCTTAGTTTTTAGTTCCTTTTTAAATTTCGACGCGCTACTTTCTTATTTTTATTTTTTTGACGCCTATTTTTTTCAACTTTTTATTTTTCGACGTTTTTCGACGCGCCCTTTTTCTTTCTTATTTCTCGCCACTCTAGTTTTTTAGGACATAGAATTTTCTATTTCTTCTCTAAATTTCTTTAAATTTCAACGAAAAATTATTTTAAGCGGTTAAATTGATAGACATCCAAAATTTTCTAGTTCGTAGTAATAGTTGGATTTGTTAGTGGCGAGTTGTGGGCTTCCGATTTAAAGGGTCCTGGCTACCTGCTGCATCTTTTGGCTATTCGAAACGTGAGCAAAATCAGAAAAGTCTATTAATTTGATAACTTAAATAATTTTTATCTTTTATAACTAATAGGATATTCAGTGAATGCACTGAGCAAAACGTTCACCACCTTTTGTACGTTCACCACCTGTAACTCGATCAAGACATCTAGCCAATATTGTCGCCGTTGATTTTTCTTTAGAATCGTCATCCAGTCGACCAAGTACTCCAATTCAAATTTCTGATAATCCATTTTTTGAACCCGACCTCACAATTGAGAATCCGGAGGATATTCAGGGACAATTCAGAGATCCTGAACCACAAATCTTTCCTCAGGAACCACCAATCATTCAAACAGAGATGTTGAGGAACAACCCATTAAATCAGAATACTCTAGTGATTCAGATTCAATAAATTCAATCATGGGAAATTTGGAACCTCTAAGTATGGAAGACCGAATGAGAGCTAAACGCAGTGGCCAAGGTCACGCAATTACTCAACCTGACATTAATGCGCCAGATTATGAAATCAAAGGACAAATTCTACACATGGTAACTAATCAATGCCAATTTAGTGGTGCGCCGAAGGAAGATCCAAATGAACATCTTCGAACCTTTAATAGGATCTGTACACTATTTAAAATAAGAGAAGTGGAGGATGAACAGATATATCTCATGTTATTTCCCTGGACTTTAAAGGGAGAAGCCAAAGATTGGTTAGAATCGTTACCTGAAGGAGCGATTGATACATGGGATGTTTTAGTTGAAAAATTTCTTAAAAAATTCTTTCCGGCATCTAAAGCCGTAAGACTTCAAGGAGAAATTGTTACGTTCACGCAAAAGCCAAATGAAACTCTATATGAAGCGTGGACCAGATTTGGAAAGTTATTGAGAGGATGTCCGCAACATGGTTTAGACACTTGTCAAATAGTACAAATATTCTACCAAGGATGCGACATCACTACAAGGAAAGACATAGATATAGCAGATGGTGGTTCTATTATGAAGAAAACCGCAACTGATGCTTACAAAATTATTGATAACACTGCTTCCCACTCACATGAGTGGCACCAAGAAAAAGATATCGTTAGATCATCTAAAGCAGCTAGAGCCGATTCTAGCTATGACTTAGATTCCATTTCTGCAAAGATAGATGCTGTCGAGAGATGAATGAAAAAGATGACTAAAGATATTCATTCAATACGAATTAGTTGTGAGCAGTGTGGAGGACCACATTTAACAAACGATTGTCTCAGTATTGAACTAACAATGGAACAAAGAGAGAATGTTTCATACATAAACAAAAGGCCTGGAAATAATTATCAGAATAATTTTCAACCGCCAAGACCGATCTACAATCAAAACCAGAATTATAACCGAAATGTTCCATACAACAACCAACAAGGTCCTAGCAATCAACAAGTATCCAATAATACTTACAATCAGCAAAGACCTATTTTTCAAAATAAACCACCACAAACCGATGATAAAAAGCCAAATTTAGAAGATATGATGTCGAAGCTAGTTGAATCTCAAACTCAATTTTTCACATCTCAGAAACAAACCAATGAACAAAATGCTCAAGCATTTAGAAATCAACAAACTTCGATTCAAAATCTGGAACAAGAAGTAAGTAACCTAGCAAGGTTAATAGGTGAAAGAAAACCGGGAAGTTTACCTAGTGATACAAATGCTAACCCCCGGAATGAAACAGCTAAAGCCATTACCACAAGAAGTGGTATTACACTTAAACCACCTGAAATACCTGTAATTTCTGATGAAACTATTCCTACTCCAAAAGAACCACAGTCTGAGCAAGATAAGGAAACAGAACCGGTAGTTGAAAAGGTTAATGAAGATAACATAGTTAAGGCTAAATCTTATGTTAAACCATACCAACCACCACTTCCTTACCCGAGTAAAATGAGAAAAGAGAGACTTGAAGCCGAGCAATCCAAATTTTTGGATATGTTTAAACAGATAAATGTCAATCTTCCTTTCATTGATGTAATTTCAGGAATGCCTAGATATGCTAAATTCTTGAAAGATCTAATCACAAATAGAAAGAAAATGGAAGAACTTTCGGCTGTTACTATGAATGCTAATTGTTCTGCAGTACTGTTAAATAAGATACCAGAAAAATTATCAGATCCAGGAAGTTTCACGATTCCATGTTTTCTGGGTAGTCTTAGTTCAATAGAAGCATTGGCAGACTTAGGTGCTAGTATAAATTTAATGCCGTATTGATAATGCTAAAAACGAACATATATTTCATAGCATTATTCCTCAAGAAAGACAAGCTTTTAGTTGCAATTGTTCTATTTACAAGTGATATTCGTTTGTATAATAAAAGGTGAAGACAAAAGACAGATTCGACGAATTGAAGACGCAAACGACCAAAAAGCTCAAAAGTACAAAAGACAATCAAAAAGGTTCCAATTATTGATAAGAAACGTCTCGAAATTACAAAAGTACAAGATTCAAAACGCAAAGTACAAGATATTAAATTGTACGCGAGGACGTTCGAAAATCCGGAACCGGGACCAGAGTCAACTCTTAACGCTCGACGCAACGGACTAAAAATTACAAGTTAACTATGTATATAAATATAATATAATATATAATTAATTATATTAATTATATATATATTATATTTATAAAAAAAAACCGTCGGCAGAGAAAAACTCCAAGGACTGAGCTGTAAAAGTAACCTCCGTGACTCGCGGAGTTTGAAGAGGTTTTCACCGCGAGTCGCGGAGCCCCAAAATTGAAAACTGCCTATAAAGCCAACCGAATTCTGATCAAAATCATCATCTTTTTCTTCTCTTATCATACGTAAAATTTATATATATATATATAATTTATATTTTAATTTTAATTTTAATTCTAATAATAAGGGTATGTTAGCGAATGTTGTAAGGGTGTAAGTCGAAATTCTGTCCGTGTAACGCTACGCTATTTTTAATCATTGTAAGTTATGTTCAACCTTTTTACATTAATGTCTCGTAGCTAAGTTATTATTATGCTTATTTAAAACGAAGTAATCATGATGTTGGGCTAATTACTAAAATTGGGTAATTGGGCTTTGTACCATAATTGGGGTTTGGACAAAAGAACGACACTTGTGGAAATTAGACTATGGGCTATTAATGGGCTTTATATTTGTTTAACTAAATGAAAGTTTGTTAATGTTAATATAAAGATTTACAATTGGGCGTCCCTATAAATTACCATATACACTCGATCGGACACGATGGGCGGGGTATTTATATGTACGAATAATCGTTCATTTAACCGGACACGGGAATGGATTAATAGCCACTAGAATAATTAAAACAGGGGTGAAATTACATTCAAGGGTAATTGGTGTAATTGTTAACAAAGTAGTAAAACCTTGGTTTACACGCAGTCGATAACCTGGTGTATTCATTAAACAAAGTATTAAAACCTTGTTACAATTCGAATCCCCAATTAGTTGGAATATTTAACTTCGGGTATAATAATAATTTGACGAGGACACTCGCACTTTATATTTATGACTGATGGACTGTTATGGACAAAAACCAGACGGACAGATTAAATAATCCAGGACAAAGGACAATTAACCCATGGGCATAAAACTAAAATCAACACGTCAAACATCATGATTACGGAAGTTTAAATAAGCATAATTCTTTTATTTCATATTTAATTTCCTTTATTTTATATTTAATTGCACTTCTAATTATCGCACTTTTATTTATTGTTATTTAATCGCACTTTTAATTATCGTACTTTTTAATTATCGCAAGTTTATTTTATCGCACTTTTATTATTCGCAATTTCATTATCGTTATTTACTTTACGCTTTAAATTAAGTCTTTTATTTATTTAATATTTTACAATAGGTTTTAACTGCGACTAAAGTTTTAAAATCGACAAACCGGTCATTAAACGGTAAAAACCCCCCTTTATAATAATAATATTATATAGCGTTGAGCTTTGTTTAAAAATTTCCCTGTGGAACGAACCGGACTTACTAAAAACTACACTACTGTACGATTAGGTACACTGCCTATAAGTGTTGTAGCAAGGTTTAAGTATATTCATTCTATAAATAAATAAATATCTTGTGTAAAATTGTATCGTATTTAATAGTTTTTCCTGCAAAAATTTAATAGTATTTTATACCCCTCTGCTTTGACATCACGTATTCACTATACGCTAAACTAGACCTTGGAGAATTGAAACCAACACGAATAAGTATACAACTAGCTGATCGATCAGTAAAATATCCTAGAGGGATAATGGAGAACATGCTAGTTAAAGTTGGTACTTTAGTATTTCCAGTAGATTTTGTTATTTTGGACATGGAAGAAGATTCTCGAGTTCCTCTCATATTAGGAAGACCATTCTTAAACACGGCTAAAGCAATAATAGACGTGTTTGGTAAGAAACTGACCCTAAGTATAGAGGATGAGAGTGTTACCTTTTCAGTTGATAGAGCCATGCAACAACCGCAATCTGCAGATGATACATGTTATTATATTCAAACTATAGATTCACATGCAGAATTGTTAGAAAAATTTCCAGAATTACAAGGAACAGGAGAATGTTCTTTAGGAGAAGGAACTGAACCAATTGATGAAACTGAAATGTTAGCTACACTTATGGCTAATGGATATAAACCGACAACAGAAGAAATTCAAATGCTAAAAGAAGAAGATAGATATCGATATAAATCATCGATAGAAGAACCACCGATATTAGAGTTAAAGCCACTTCCAAACCATTTGGAATACGCTTATCTACATGATGAATCTGAATTACCTGTAATAATATCATCTTCTCTTACTGAAAATGAAAAATATCAACTCATTTCTGTGTTAAAAGCTCATAAACCAGCTATTGCATGGAAGATTCATGATATTAAAGGAATAAGTCCTTCGTATTGCACACATAAAATCCTTATGGAAGAAGGTCATAAAATGTATGTGCAACGCCAACGAAGACTAAATCCGAATATGCAAGATGTTGTTAAGAAAGAAATTATTAAACTGCTTGATGCAGGTTTAATTTATACAATCTCTGATAGTCCATGGGTAAGCCCAGTTCAATGCGTACCTAAGAAGGGTGGCATGACTGTCATCACAAATGAGAAAAATGAGCTTATTCCTACTAGGACTGTAATAGGATGGCGTGTTTGTATTGATTATAGAAAATTAAATGACGCCACCAGAAAAGATCACTTTCCCTTACCTTTTATTGATCAAATGTTGGAAAGATTAGTCGGAAATAGTTACTATTGTTTTCTTGATGGTTTTTCCGGATATTTTCAAATTCCAATAGCACCCGAAGATCAAGAGAAAACCACGTTCAAGTGCCCTTATGGTACTTTTGCTTACAAACGCATGCCATTTGGACTTTGCAACGCCCCTGCAACCTTTCAAAGGTGCATGATGGCGATTTTTCATGACATGATAGAAGAATGCATGGAAGTTTTCATGGATGACTTTTTAGTCTTCGGTGATACATTTGAATCATGTCTAGTTAATCTTGAACGAATGCTTATTAGATGCGAGCAATCAAATCTAGTACTTAATTGGGAGAAATACCATTTCATGGTTAAAGAAGGCATCGTTCTTGGTCATAAAATTTCAAAGGAAGGAATTGAAGTGGACAGAGCTAAAGTAGATGTAATTGCTAAACTTAAACACCCCACCAATGTTAGAGGAGTTAGGAGTTTTCTAGGGCATGCTGGTTTTTACCGACGTTTCATAAAAGATTTTTCTAAAATTGCCACTCCTATGAATAAACTCCTAGAAAAGGATGCTCCATTCATCTTTTCAGATGAATGCATCAAATCTTTTAATATTCTTAAAGAAAAACTCACTAATGCGCCGATCATGATAACTCCAAATTGAAATCTACCGTTTGAACTAATGTGCGATGCAAGTGATTTTTCAATGGGAGCCTTTTTAGGACAAAGGATTGAAAAACAATTTCAACCTATTTATTATGCTAGTAAGACATTACAAGGAGCACAAACGAATTACACAACTACTAAAAAAGAACTCTTTGCTATTGTCTTTGCTTTTGACAAATTTCGTTCATATCTCGTTCTAGCTAAAACGGTGGTCTATACTGATCATTCTGCTCCTAGATACCTATTTTCAAAACAAGATGCTAAACCAAGATTAATCCGTTGGATCTTAGTCTTACAAGAGTTCGATATTGAAATCCAAGATAAAAAGGGAGCAGAAAATCTCGCAGCTGATCATCTTTCTCGTCTTGAAAATCTCGAATTAGAAGTTCTAAATGAATCGGCCATACAAGACAACTTTCCTGATGAATATCTATTGAAGATAGATTATAGTGAAATTCCATGGTTTGCAGACTATGCAAACTACTTAGTATGTGGATTCCTTGAAAAAGGATTATTGTACCAAAAATAAAAGAAATTCTTTAGTGATATAAAACACTATTTCTGGGAAGATCCACATTTGTTTAAAAGTTGTCCCGATGGAATAATACGCCGATGTGTATTCGGAGATGAAGCCAGTCAAATCTTAAACCATTGTCACACCGGACCAACAGGAGGGCATTATGGGCCTCAACTTACAGCAAGAAAAGTTTACGATGTTGGATTCTATTGGCCTACAATTTTCAAAGACGCACACCTTCTTTGCAAATCCTGTGATGCTTGTCAAAGGGCCAGAAAAATAAGTCAACGTGATGAAATGCCACAAAATGTCATTCAAGTATGTGAAGTATTTGACATTTGGGGTATTGACTTTATGGGTCCATTTCCAAAATCTCATAATAATCTCTACATTCTCGTTGCCATTGATTATGTATCTAAATGGGCGGAAGCACAAGCTCTCCCAACTAACGATGCACGAGTTGTAATCAACTTTTTAAAACGTCTTTTTGCAAGGTTCGGAACATCGAAAGCTTTAATAAGTGATCGGGGTACTCATTTTTGTAACAATCAACTTGATAAAGTTCTCAAAAGATATGGAGTAACTCATAAAATCTCAACCGCTTATCATCCACAAACAAGTGGACAAGTTGAAAATACCAACCGAGCTTTAAAACGTATTCTAGAGAAAACCGTAGGATCAAATCAGAAGGAATGGTCCATGAAATTGGAGGATGCACTTTGGGCTTTTAGAATAGCCTACAAAACTCCAATTGGAACCACACCTTTTAGACTCGTTTATGGAAAAGCATGTCATCTTCCAGTAGAAATTGAGCATAAAGCATTTTGGGCTTTGAAAACATGTAATCTTGATTTACATGAAGCTGGACGTCTACGGTTAAGTCAACTAAATGAATTAGAAGAATTAAGACTTGAGGCATATGAAAATTCCTTAATCTATAAGGAAAGAACGAAGAAATGGCATGATAAAAGAATTAGAAGTTCAAAAGAATTTAAAGAAGGAGACAGAGTTCTTCTTTTCAATTCACGATTCAAGCTATTTCCTGGAAAATTGAAATCAAGATGGTCTGGACCATTTATAGTCAAAAGAGTTTTCCCATACGGAACAGTAGAGTTAATAAATTCAAATGGGATTGAATTTAAAGTTAATGGTCACAGAGTTAAACATTACATACATGGTTCGATGGAAGTTGACAACGAAGTTAATCACAATTTCGACACCACAGCTAACTAAGTGTGGGGAGAATCTTTTTAGGGTAATTTGTATTTCTGTTAGAGTTAGATATTCTGTTTTCGTGTAGTTCTCGAGAATGGAATCCGAATGGTCTTTCCCTAGCAGACCCTAAAGAACTAGTCTTCTCCCCCCATTCTGAATTTTTATTTTTTTTAGGTTTTATGAGATGAAGAATTCCTGTGAACTAAACCATGGTCTAATGCTACACGCTTTGATCACTAAATGTAATGATGACACACTCCCGAGTAACCTGGTATCAGTAATAAGAGCCAAATTGGACGGAGTAAGAAAAGAACTCGGGAACGATCATAATAAGTTACATTTTGGTAAAGGAAAATCAAAATCCGCAGCGAAAAGAAGAGCACGACACCTTGAAGGATGTCACAAATGCGGAAAATGGTCACACGAAGGAAAATGCTCGACGAATCAGACATATTCCAATACCGAGTTCGTTACTTTATGCAGAGAAGGACCGTTCATATGTTTCGAAGAAAAATCGTTAAATGTTCGAGGTTATGCCTATGTAGCTATGGAAAACCAATTAGTCCGACTATCTTATAAGTGGGCTAAAGCAGGTCACTGAGAATTCTATCTCACAGGTAAGTATGTACAGTTTTTATTTTTATTTTATTGCTTTTAACCTTTTGATAATAAACGCTAAATCGTTCGCTATAAAGTATTAAATTGATACTCAATAAAATTAGGTTTTGCGACCGAAATTATTGATATCATACAAAAATTTATTACATCACTGCGAAATTTACCGTTTATTCTTAAGGTATAAATATCTTTAATCAATCAACCCAAAATATTTCAAAAATTCGTCAGGAGTAAAACTAGGTAATATAGCCGAAATTACTTTACCGAAAAAAGGGGCGTATATTTTTGATAATATTTGATTGATTAAAGTGGGATAAAAGACCAAAAAGATTTTTAATTTTTATTTTTACTTTGTTTTTAAAATTAATTTTAAATTAATATTGCAAACTTTTTAAATCAATATTTTTAAGTTTGTAAATATTTGAAAAATTAATATTTTTAATATAAGTTTGTATGTATAAAAACAAAAATATAATATAAATTTGGTATGAATTTTTAATAAAATGAATTTTTAATTTTATGCATTTTAAATTTAAGTTTGGTGTGAATTTTAAAAGTAAAAATTTACTTTATTTCACTAAGTTAAAAATTTGATTTTTAAAATTCGTCATGAGTTGAAAACTAGGTCGTTGAACCGAAATTGCTCTACCCAAGGGAGGGACGAGAACTTTTATTATCATTATTTTTAATCTTATTGAATTAAAGTAAGCCAAAAACATATTAAAAAAAACTCAAAAATCTTTGCTTTTAAAACTGCGCTTAAAAAAATGACAAATTTTAAAATTTTGTCGACGGACGGACTAGGACAACGATCCGAAACGCCCTCATCCTAAAAAGAAATAAAATTTTAAATTTAATTAATTATTTGTTTTAATAAGTTAAAGGTTTTATAAAAAAAAAAAAAAAAAAAAAAAAAAAGGGGGACCTCATGCGATCGCATGAGATTTACCCTGTAACCTCATGCGATCGCATGAGGCTGGAAAACTGGCCAGAAACATAAAGCTCAGCGAGCTGCTCTCTGTTACCACAATACACACACATATACACGAACCATCTCACCAATTCACCTCTGAAATCACCATTTTTTTTACCAAATTCAACCAAATTTCGTCCTACAATCCGCTACAATCATGTCTAGGTTCGGATTTTTCAACAAGAAGGTAAAAATTACACCCCTAAACTCTTAAAATTCTTAATTTTTGTTATATTTATCAATATTTTACCTAATTTGATTTTGTTAATTCCTAGTATAATTAGAGTTAAATTGTTAGTATATTATGCATGTATAACCTAGATTGATGCTATTTAACATGATTTGAAGCCAAAAACTTCAAAATTTTTAGGAATCTAGGGTTTGTGTTCTTGAGCAATTTAGGACTTTTTGATATAAACAGGTTATGGCCGATTTTTGTCATGAATTATTTCTAAATTAAGTAGTGTAACATGTTTAGGTAGCTAAATGATCCAAACTTTGATCCTAAACATGATTTTTGAGAATTAAAGTGGACTTTTTAGGTATAAAATTCATGAACTTGATTAAATTGATGTAAATGCCATTTGAAACTTGTTTAATTACTAGTAATGGTTGTTTTAACATGTTATTTGAGTTAAATGCTTATGAACTTTGTAAACATTTTCATATATGCTTATTTGAAAAAGTGTAGAATTGTAAAAAATTGTGAAAATGTGTATAAGTTTAATTTTGATTTAACATGTTATTGTAATTGTTTCAATTTGTTATTTTGCTAACACTAATGCATATTTGGATGCAAAAATTTTGTGTTTAATGTATTTTGCAGAGATTTACAGATACTGATGGTGCAACATCATCATCCAGGCAACCTGCTCCAGAACCTGAACCAGAAATGCAATATGACCCTGAACCGGAGCAACAACAGGAACCACAACAACAACCTGATGAACACGTTCCATATTATGATCCGCTACAATTTGTTGATGCCTTTATAGTATTTCCGATGCATCCGCCAGTAGAATACCCAACGATTCCTGAACACACGTTGCATCCTAATCTGAGATTCGATAGAAGCTGGAGAGATTACCCAACATATCAAAGTAACAAATTCAAACTGATACCGAAAAATGTAGAAGTGTCGAGGGTAATCGATTGGGAGCCTTTGGAAAGGGTCCAACTTGCTAACTCAGTTAGGGAGCATCTGATTCAAAGGTATGGCAGTTCTTCTTTTCACGATTGGGAACGTTTATTCACCATTCGTAGACCTGTATATAAGGAATGGTGTATTGAGCTTATGAGTACTATAGCATTAAATGCAGATGTAAATAGATTAGATGATAGAAGTTTTCTTAGATTTATACTTGGCCGTAGGATGTACAGGATGTCCATGCTGGACATGGCCAGGGCTTTGCAGATATATACTCCTAGTGAATTACTACTACCCGATTGTATGAATTTGATTTATCGTGGTGAAAGGGTAGATAGGAATTTTGACGCGAACGCCGTCTGGAGGTGTATGTCAAATTATAATGTTTTCACGCTGGGAGGAAAACACTCCTATTTACATATTAACAAAGCCGAGCTTCGTATAATTCATAGATTTTTGGCTAACTCGATTACACAGAGAGGTCACAATAAGGAGAAAATGACCTTACATGATTTATTTTACCTAAAGTGTATTCGAGACCCAAGAGGCTTTGTTAATATCCCTTACTGTGTTGGTTTTTATTTGTCTAAGATGGTAGAAGGAATACAGGAAGGGGGAATAATAGGAGGAGGTATTTTTGTTACTCTCATTGGAGAGTATTTGGGTATAGATAGGGACCAAGGGGGTCCACTTTTGGAATGTAGGGAACAGGTTGAGCCTTTAGGATTGAAGGTCTATCAGGGTACTAAGGTATTAAAAAGCAGACGCAACCAGGTAGTACCCTATGAAGGTCGTCATCCACAGGTAGAGAGAAGATCAGATGAGGAAATGGAGGAAGCAGATGACATTAGGGATGTCATTAGGGAGGCTATGACTGACGTCTACCAGCGTGTAGATGAGATAGATATGACAAACGGGGAGAGATTTAGTCGGATGGAGCAGTGGCAAGCCAAGAATGATTACGAGCATTCCAGGCAACGACAGCATGATAGATGGGACTATCATCAGCGTCAGATCATGAGCCGGCTGTCACCTCAGGATCACTACGTCCTAACCCGACCGCTTACTATCCTCCACACCAGCCCGAGATGAGACCACCATATACTCTCTACGACCCTAACCGGGCCTACCAGTACACCTATCACCAACCATGGAACCCGGACGACAACATGAACTGGAACCCCTATCCAGATTGATATCGTTCCTGTTGGTGATTTTTATGATTTTTATATTTTTATTATTTTTATTTATTTATGTTTAAACATATGATATTGTGATACATTAATGTATTGTTTAATATTTATATTATTTTGTACTAATATTTCATATTTGATTTGAAAGTGGAATTTTAAGTCCCATTTCAAATTACCATGCATGTTTATATTTGTATTGTATGTATTTTATTTCATATATACAACAGGGTAAAACAGCACATTTTCAAAGACTGGCATTAAGTTCAGTAAAAGCTGATTTTGACGACAAAACGAAAAACAAATGTGATGTAACAACAAGACGGAATGAACAAATAATGTGCATCATTTATCATTCAGCAAACAAACGCGAATATGTTTGAAAATTTGGTAAAATTTAATCATTTTTCTACGCTAATCACCCTCAATAATTTAAATTGTTACTGATTTCTTGCAAATGAGGGCATTGCAAGATCTTAAGTGTGGGAAGGGGTTAAATTCTTTCGGATTTTTAAAATTTTAACTTATACACTTGGTTACCATTAAAAATACTAGTAATGCAGTAGTTGTATTAGAATCTAGTGCTCTCTGATAATAAAAAACAGCCCTAGTCTTATATACTGACTACCCAATTCTAGTAAAATTTTTCAAAATTTTCAATTAAATGAATTCAAAATCATGTTTATACATATTTATGAACGATAAAACTAGATGTTAACACCGAAATTATTGTTACCTCGGAAAGGACATAAATTGAGAAACAACCCAAAATGTTAGAATTCATTTAATTGAAAATTTTGAAAAATAAAAAGGCAAAGAAAGCAAAATAAAAGCCAAGTGTGAGAAAAATTTACCAAGTTATTTTCAACATATATCACATATTTCTGTAACAAATAATTGAAGATACTTTTGCTTTGGACTAAACTAATCAGTTTTACCCGATTTACTATAATATATTTGAAAGAAAGATGGATCTACACGATGAATCAATTCCATCATTAAAAGGAAGTAAAGTCTTCCGAAAAAGAAACGCGCTTCTTGATTTAGGTCATGAAGTTGTCGTCCAGACCAGTTGTAGAGTCTACGAAAAACCTTGAAAAGTTTTCTCGAAAATCAGCTGGAAATCCACGGACCTCAGCATCAAACAGGGTCGCCAAGTGGTCAGACTTATCCTAACCATGAGAGGATCTGTCTCGTAAAATGGGGAGGGTGCCGTGCAAATTAGATTGATAAGACTAATGAATCAGACATCTAAACTCGAGCTTGAACGAGAAAATATTTTGATTAAATTACAAACCGATTTGTTTTCTGAAAACCCATTTTCAATGCATTCATTACCATTGAATGTAAAATCCTAGGAATTCATCTGGAATTCATTAGGTCACCTGAACTAAATCGGGTTTCAACCGTAAGAATGGTGGTTGCATAGCATGGTCAAAGACAGGACCTTGTGCCAGACCGAAAAACTATAGGGTGAGCTTTACTATTGCTCCTACAAAGGATAGTAATTGCATCCGACACGTTATAGACCATAATTAAAAGCATGTCAGGGGACATTGCCTTAACAGTTGCTTGTTCAACGCTTTCCTTTACAACCGGACGGTAGTTTACCGAAAGGTAATATACGGAGCAAGTATACTAGACGTGTTGCTTTCCCAATACAAGGTTAGTAAGTGGGTGACACCAAACCGCAAGTTTTGAGCTAAAATTTTCAAATCTGAAACCCACCAAACCCACAAAAACATTTTGCAAACACCGGTGAAGGGTTATTCCGGAAAACTTATCTAGGGTAAAAGCTAGATTGAATTTTCAAAAGATCAAATGTTTTCATAAAGATCCAATTTCCTTAAGGATCTAAATTTTCATAGTCATGTGGGACTGTAAACCACATCGTTACTTACATTGTTCATACTGCCGTATAGAAATCACTGATGTACAAAGTGTGAAGAATAAAGAAGTGATTCTAGTATTTTTATTTCAAGGCAATATTGCTTGAGGACAAGCAACGCTCAAGTGTGGGAATATTTGATAATGCTAAAAACAAACATATATTTCATAGCATTATCCCTCAAGAAAGACAAGCTTTTAGTTGAAATTGTTCTATTTACAAGCATATATTTCATAACATATATTTCATAGCATTTTCATGCGGTCGCATGACCCAAAAAGTCAGGCCACATGCCTATAAATTTCGCGGTTTTGAGCAAGTTTTACACCATCTTTTTCTCTTCCTATCTATCAACGTATATATATTTATATTTATATTTATATTATAATTTTAATTTTAATTTTAAATTCTAATAATAAGGGTATGTTAGCGAATATTGTAAGGGTGTAAGTCGAAATTCTGTCCGTGTAACGCTACGCTATTTTTAATCATTGTAAGTTATGTTCAACCTTTTTAATTTAATGTCTTGTAGCTAAGTTATTATTATGCTTATTTAATGCCGAAGTAATCATGATGTTGGGCTAAATACTAAAATTGAGTAATTGGGCTTTGGACCATAATTTGGGTTTGGATAAAAGAACGACACTTGTGGAAATTAGACTATGGGCTATTAATGGGCTTTATATTAACTAAATGATACCTCGTTAATTTAATATATAGACTTATAATTTGACGTATTTATATATAACCACATACGCTTGACTGGGCACGGTGGGCGGTATATCTATAAATACCAATAATTGTTCATTTTACCGGACATGGAACGGGATTAATAGTAAATAGACTTGTTAAAACAGGGGTGGATTACATTCAAGGGCAATTGGTGTATTTGTTAACAAAGTAATAAAACCTTGGTCTACACGCAGTCGATAACCTGGTGTATTCATTAAACAAAGTATTAAGACCTTGTTACAATTCGAATCCCCAATTAGTTGGAATATTTGACTTCGGGAATAAGAATAATTTGACGAACACTCTCTCACTTTATGATTATGACTGATGGACTATTATGGACAAATCCGTATGGACATATCGAATAATCCAGGACAAAGGACAATTAACCCATGGAAATAAACTAAAATCAACACGTCAAACATCATGATTACGGAAGTTTAAATAAGCATAATTTATATATTTCATATTTAATTGCACTTTTAATTATCGCACTTTTATTTACTGTCATTGTATTTAATTGCACTTTTAATTATCGTACTTTCTAATTATCGCACTTTATTTATTTTCATTTTATTTATCGCAATTTCATTATCATTATTTATTTTACGCTTTAAATTAAGTTATTTTTAATATTTTACATTAGGTTTTAACTGCGACTTAAGTTTTAAAATCGACAAACCGATCATTAAACGGTAAAAACCCCCTTTTTATAATAATAATATTACTTATATATTTTTATATTTTTACAAATATAAGTTAAAAATATAGCGTTAAGCTTGTTTAAAAGATCCCTGTGGAACGAACCGGACTTACTAAAAACTACACTACTGTACGATTAGGTACACTGCCTATAAGTGTTGTAGCAAGGTTTAGGTATATCCATTCTATAAATAAATAAATAACTTGTGTAAAATTGTATCGTATTTAATAGTAAAAATATAACTATTTCCTAGTACGCCTCGCACACATCAATCCTTCTTATTTTTCAAAACCCATCGAAGACCATAGGGCACACAACCATGTAGTTGATTGACTAGCTTCCAAACCTTTAAATATTTGAATTGTAACAGCTCTTCTTACATTGTACTAACCCACTCGTCAAACTTCAATGCTTCATAAGCATCTTTAGGTTCGATTTGACACACATAACATGAGTGAGCATGCACAAATATTCTTCCTGACGTATTCAACGTTGAATAAAAAGCTGTTACCACATTCGCACTCTCTGTCTGAACATCTTTTGCTACTGTTGAACTTACACTTGTCACTGGAATCTCTGATGTAATCGGAACTCCAGATGTAGAAGCTTCGTTAGACTTCGCTTGAGGAATACTAATGTGAGGAATTCCTCTTGAATCCACATAATAATCATCAATACGTTTAGGTGGCAGAATAACACAATTGGATATACGTACACCACCTGCTTCAGTTGGCGGGTCAGTCACTGTTACCGTTGGTGGTTGATTATATAGAGGATTAAGATGTTCCTCTGTCAGTTGTGTTCGACTAACTTCCTCGTCATCTTCAAGCTCACTATCTTCATCTGTATACACTACCCCTTTCTCATTAGAATCAAAATCACCTCTAACACTCTGTGGACTTGGTTGCAAGCTAGAAACTGGATTCTGAACCTGTGCTGGAATAGTGAAAACATTCTCAGAAGAGTTTTAAGAATCAAACAATATCTGAGTCAGAACTTCTTCATCTGTAGCATCTGGTGGAAGATTGAATGAATCAAATAACTTATCATATTCAAACTGCCATGCGAATCCTTTACTGACATGAGGTGGAGCATTGCGTTGAATATCAACCTCATAACATTCTTCCACACACTTGGACTCAGTATTATACACCCGTTTGTTTGGATTCCCATATCCCAAGAAGATACCAGAGATCACCTTTGAATTAAATTTTTCTCCAGCGTCTCGTACCAGAATAGTACAAGGTGCACCAAAGGGTTAGAAATGTTTAATGTTCAGGTTTCTCTTGTGTAACAGTTCATAACATGTTTTACCATGTCTCTTCACCACCAGAACTCTGTTCATCACGTAGCATGCAGTACTCACGGCTTCACCCCAGAAAACAATTGGAAGATATGAATCAGCAAGCATTGTTCTTGCGGTTTCAATTAGAGTCCTATTCTTTCTTTCAGCAACACCGTTTGATTGAGGTGTATAAGCAGGACTGAACTGTTATTGTATCCCCTTCTCATTACAGAACAGCAGCATCTGATTGTTCTTAAATTCCATACCATTATCAGTACGAATCTTTCTAACCTTCAACTTATACAAACTTTCGAGCTTCAGAATCAAAACTTTAATATGATCGAAAGTATCTGACTTGTGTTTCAACATCACAACCTACGAGAAACGGGAATATTCATCTGTAACTACCAAGCAATAAGACTCTCCGGTGAGAGTTTTACAGTTAACTGGACCAAAGAGATCCATGTGCAGCAATTCCAAAGAAATATTAACTGAATGATGCTTCTTGGCAGTATGTGACTTCTTAGTCTGTTTCCCTTGCTTACACGGAAGACAACCTTCAGGAATATGAAAACTCTTAACATTCACACCTTCAACTAATTCATTGTGGACAAGATTATTCATCTTCCTTATACTCAGATGACCCATACGCTTATGCCAGATAATCGACTCCTGTTCAGTAGCCTTAGAAACAAATGCCTGATGGCATGTAGCTGCTTTAACATGAGACTTATGCATATCAAGGATATAGAGATCCTTGCACCTAGGAGCTGTCATCAGAATCATGTCTTCCGAAATAACAAACTCTTTTCTCAAAATATAACAAAACTTATCATCAAATGCGATGGTATACTTTTTGTCAGCAACTTGTGAAACTGAAAGCAGATTGTTCGACATCTGCTCTACATAATTAACTTTATCAAAGCTAACGTTCTCATTAGCAATAACACCCTGAGCAGTAATAAATCCTCCTTCACTACCTGCAAAAGAAACTGGTCCTCCATCCACTGTTTTCACATTAGACAGCAAAGACAAGTTCCCTGTCATGTGCCTGGACGCCCCACTATCAATAATCCAAGTACTGCAGCATAGATTGTAGGCGATCTGCACATTAAAGTAAGAGGATTAGTTAGAAAGGGCCACCCATGCCCTAATGGCAGTGGGTTTCCTATCAACACCAACAACTGGCAACTCCACCCATTGTCCTTTAGATCTAGAAGGACCTTCATGATTTTGAACACCCTTAACTTCTGATTTAGGTTTCCAAACTGTGTTATTCGGTAATGGTTTTCTATAGTAATCATTAGTTTGTAAAACCTTTTTATCATTTGTTTTCACAGAAGAAGAATTAAACACTGTTGAAGGTGATCTCCTATTAAAGAAACGATTTGGACTAAGATCAACCTTCCTTCTGGGTGTCTGTCGAATGGGTCTACAATTCATAGCCCTGTGTCCCAACCTCCCACAATTGAAGCAGTTAACATTATCAACATCATGAGAGTTAAACAATTTGCGTCTTATTGGTGAAAACTGTCTCCTAGGTGGTTCAGTACGTTGTCTAGTCGTAGGGGGTGACGAGACTTGTTGCTTAACAGTCTGTCGACGACCAGGCGGAACATACTTGGACACATTACCAGAATTGGAACTCGCACCTATTAGTGGTTGTTCTACCTTAGGGCCTGATTCGTCTATCCTTCCTTTACTGAAAAACTTAGGTGACACTCCCTGAGTGTTCTTCTTATTCTATTTGGGAGTCACAGTGCTCTTAGACTGAGCCTTTTGACTTTCAGTCATCTTACTAGTATTAGCAGAATTTTTCAGAATGGTAACCGATTTAGTGACAAGCTTAAAAGGTTTGCTATCTTTCTCAGTGTCGATATCAGTATCTGACTCTGTTTCATAGACAACATCTAAAGGTTTCTCTGACTCAACTACCTTACCAGAACTCTCAACAGGTGTTTCTTTAGGCTTACCATATTCTTGTTCTACAACTGGACCCTTACTTTTCTCAACCGATTTGTTAATATACTCACCTAAAAGTGGTGGGGCAACCTGGTTATAACTTAAACCCTACTGTTTGAGAGGATTCAAAGTCTGTTTCACATAAGACATCCTCTGCCAATTGTCAATTCTAGCTTTCTCAGACTCGTATTTCAACTTAAATGAATCCCTTTCTGCATTAAGAGTCTCTATTTGTCCCAAATACATAGTAATCACTTTTCCATCATCTATAATAGTTGATTTTAAGTGACCTACCTGATTTTCTAAAGACTTAATCACATCAACATAGTCTTTCTATTTATTAAGGTAGAAAAGCGCATCATCATAGTTCTTTTTATTAGTCTGATTCTCCAAACTTATATTCTTAAGGTCAATTCTAAGCTTAGGACAAGTCTCACATGAAACAGATATTTCATTAAGCTTAGTGATAACACATTCAAGCCTCTCAATTTCCTGTTCATAACCAATGCATTTAGAACAATTAGAAAATGAGTCAATACAGACCTTATCATTACCGGACGTGTTGGCCATGAATGCATAGTCATTTCTTCCAACCTGAGAATCTGCATCTGATTCTAATTCTGACTCTGAGCTCGTACTATCTGAGTAATCAGCCTCATAACCTCCTTTACTTTCACCTTGATCTGAACAAACTGGACTCTGAACCGTAACAATCTTCTTATCACCACTCTTAAGATCATAGTTGAGCAAATGTTCAAGCTCTTTCCTGAACCAAGTACCAACATGACAACTCATCCCTTCTTCTTCATCAGACGAGTCAGTAATAAACTCAAGATCTGATAAGTCCTTAGCTTTGCTAAACTTATCATACAACCTATCTTTAATCCTCTTCCTGAAGCAAAATTTCATGAGCTCTTCTGCTCTCTTCAACCTAGCATCACATTTGCACACATAGCATGTGCAATTCGGATTATCCTTACCCGTACAACCTGCATTTTTCCGAACAATTCTTTCCTCTTCAATTTCTGCTTCGCTTTTACCTACAAACACAACGTTAGCTTTTTGTGTATCTACCGAGATGGACCATTCACATACTTCATCCGCATACGTTGTAGTCAAAGCCTTGGATTGAACAGAACTCGAAGATTCTTTCTCTACAATTGCATGTTGTGGTGTAACTGAGATGGTTGTCTGGTGAAAAGGATCATGAAAACCAGGCTTGGGTGGTCTCGTGCAAGTTTTCTTAAAGTGACCATATTCATCACAATTGTAGCACCTAACCTTTGACATATCAAAACCAAACTTCTAATCTCGATTTAAACTCAACGATATTTATCCTGATCTCTTCAAGTACTTTCTAGCACGTCTCATAATGCTACCCATACAGTAGAGTATATCCATTCTCTCAAGCTCGTCCTCATCAATCTGATCATAGTCTTCATTTTCAAGATGACTATTAAGCACTTGTCCACCAATCATATCGTTGTATGAGTTAACAACAATAGCTGCCAATGCCATATCTTCCTAAATAGATTCGCGAGATCTCTTCTTGATATTCTCAGTTTGAAACACAGGAGTCTGAGTCTGAGTCTGTTGAATCGGAGAATCTTCAATCATCTTAATTGTAAAATTTTGAGCTTGTAATTTAGCATTAAAGTAGCCGGACTGAGACGATGGTGCAAACATTTGTGAAGCATTGGCTGATATGTATGCTGTCTGTAGTGGAGCATGAGTACCAGAAGATGAAGCTAAAGTTGATGCAGCAGCAGCTACAGAACCAAGTCTCTTTCTCTTTGCTTCATCCTGAATGTCTTTCTCCATCTACTTCGAAGTAAAAGCTGTTAGTGTCAACGGACGACCTGAAGAACTGTACCTGTTCTGAATCTTTTCTATCTCATGATCCCACTTTTCTGGAAGTCCATCTTTCAACACCCTTACTGCCTTTTCATCATGTGACAACCCAGAAATTTTTGACCAAATTTAAACTTTATCTTTGAATGATTTAACGTTTCCGACACGATAAGCAAAGTCTATGAAGTTGAATCTCAAAATTTTAGAACTGTTTCATTACATTTGACTGCTCTCGACGATTCATGAAAAATTATATGTATGTATATATATATATATATATGTAAAAGTAAAAACGACTTTCCTACAGTAAAACACTATTTGCTACAGTAAAATGACTTTGCTACAGTAAAACACTATTTGCTACAGTAAAACACTATTTGCTACAGTGAAACTGTATTTTGCTAAAAAAAACTATAAACGACCTTAATAGTCGAAAGTTGGATGATAAAGAGTAGTGTGTTGGAAAAGCACAGAAAAAGAGAAGGTTTGGAACTGGAAAATGGATGGAGCAAACTATGAAGAAGGCTGTGGACAAATCATAAAGACTAAACGTGCCTTCAAAGAATTCAAATGATTCAGTGTCTGCTGAAGTCATTAACGAATACCTTGCTCCTGACTCTAAACCTTTATGAACAAGTCTTCTTCATCATCCTTCAATAATAGAAATTCTAAGATATCATCATATCTTTCATTATAAATATCATCGATATTTCTAAAGATATTTTCATAACCATTCTTATTTGAAATCATTCATCTCTTCGCGCTATTTGTGTTATAACATAAAAGAAACTATTTTAGTTTCTAACATCTGAAAAATTCAAAAATAATTTAATGTTTTGAAGTAGTGTTGGGAACTGAAGCATGAATTAGTATAATATAATGAAACTTGATCAACGTGATTATATTACAGTAAGTCATGCTGAGTTTCTAATAGAATGTGATAAGGGTTCACAGATTCCACCCTCATTATGTGCCATGTTACACGACTCTTACATTCTAATCTCTAAACATATCAAGAAAATATTTTTCTTGATGATTCGGTCTTTACCAGATATTCTGGTAATTTGACAAATCAAGATCGTGCCATTACAATTTCTTTCTTAGAACGTTAGTATTGTTTATCCAAAATTTCATACCTATGAATTCTGAACCATTATTCGCTTGACTTAAAGTCGGGAAGAGAAAACGAAAGCATGAAGCTCCGAAATATAAAGGAGAATATAAGCCCGATAACAACCCCGAAATTTACAAACCGTGTATATCAATGCGTATAGCAATATAAAGACACGGGAGACTGAAAAACACTATAACCCCAAGGTAATGGTAGAAGAAAATAACTTCCTCTGGTGGCAGATGAAAAAGAAGAATGAATGATATGATAGCCAACAAAATATCAAGAATCAGAACTGGATGAAGCATTTTCACAAATCTTTTGTAAGTATGAAATAAGAAAGAAGATTATAGGAGTGGTGAGAATAAATGAAATGGAAGAGGTTAATTTATAGCAAAATATCAGACATAGCAATCGAGGCAGATTACGCATTTAATCAAAGGAAATCCTAATTTCCTTAAATTCCGAAGAATCAAATCTTATTTAAATTATGAAGATTTTCTATTCCTTAAATTCCAAAAATCAATCGTTATTACTACATCAAGAGATAAGACGAATCTCTATTCTCCATTTCACTCTATTACGATAACTTCTCACATACGCTTCGAGTAATCGGATTGTTTTATCCGTATTATTCAATGGTGATAAAATTCTATTTACCAACTCATATTCGTCATGAAAACATTTTTATTGTCAGCCATGACGACCTCACTCAAATTTCGGGACGAAATTTCTTTAACAGATAGGTACTGTGACAACCCGGAAATTTTTGACCAAATTTAAACTTTATCTTTAAATGATTTAACGTTTCCGACACGATAAGCAAAGTCTATGAAGTTGAATCTCAAAATTTTAGAACTGTTTCATTACATTTGACTGCTCTCGACGATTCATGAACAATTATATGTATGTATGTATGTATATATATATATATATATATATATATATATATATATATATATATATATATATATATATATATATATATATGTACAAGTAAAAACGACTTTCCTACAGTAAAATATTATTTGCTACAGTAAAATGACTTGCTACAGTAAAACACTATTTGCTACAGTAAAACACTATTTGCTACAGTGAACCGTATTTTGCTACAGTGCTACAGTAACACACTATATGCTACAGTAAACACTATTTGCTACAGTAACACTATTTGCTACAGTACACTATTTGATGTCGACGAACTAGCAAACAAAAACGGATAAGGCGACCATGCGATCTCATGGCAAAAACACTGAAAACTCATGCGATCGCATGAGGTACTGTAGCAGGCCACATACTATAAAAGCTCGATTCATTCCTCCGCATTATTATTTTTTTTATATTATTATTATTATTATTATTATTATTATTATTATTATTAAGATTAATATTATTATTATTAATCTTATTATAATATTATTATTAGTAGTATATATACCTAAAATACTACGACGAGGTTATGAGCGTGTCACCTTCAAAATGAGTTTTTGAGCGGGATAGAGCTAAGGAAATTATGGGTTATTGCCAAGGAGGTTATGGGTAATGTTCGAGGGTATATTTGTGAATCAAATCTAGTGTTTATCATCTATGTTGCGTCTACGTACTTTCCTACAATATTGAATCTCAATATTGATACGTTGAGATCTACGGTTATTTGGTAATCCGAGTTTCGATCACATTTTGGTGAACGACTTTATATGCTGCTAAGGTGAGTTTCATTGATCCCTTTTTAATTGCTTTTGCAATATATATTTTTGGGCTGAGAATACATGCACTTTATTTTAAACGCAATGGATACAAGTACATACTAAATTCTACACTGAGTTTGAACAAAAAATCCCTTAGCTTTGGTAACTGTTAACTGCCAGTTATAAGAACTGGTGGGCGCGAGTAGTAGTATATGGATCCATAGGGCTTGATATCCCCGTCCGAGCTAGAGCACTAGCCTTTTAACGGACGTATGCTATTTCAGAAGCGTACACGTTGGTTTTCGTGTATTATTAAGATGATTATACAAAGGGTACAAATTATATATACGTTAAATTTAGTTACCAGGGTGCTCAATTTCGTAGAATATTTTGATAAACTTTTCTGGATTGAACAACTGAAATCTTGTGATCCACCTTTATATACAGATTATGCGCAACATTAAAACTATGAACTCACCAACCTTTGTGTTGACACTTGTTAACATGTTTATTCTCAGGTTCCCTAGAAGTCTTCTGCTGTTTGCTTATATGTTAGACAAGCTATGTGCATGGAGTCATACATGGCATATTTTTCAAGGAAACGTTGCATTCACCAAATCATCACCATGTATCTTATTTTGACTGCATTATCAACGGAAGTATTATTGTAAATTATTATATTACGGTGATTGTCTATATGTAAAAATCATCAGATGTCGAAAACCTTTGATTTAAATATTCATTCATGGTGTGCCTTGTCAAAAGAATGCAATGTTTACAAAACGTATCATATAGAGGTCAAATACCTCGCAATGAAATCGATGAATGACGTGTTCGTCCATATGGATTTGGAGCGATCGTCACACATCAGGCACCTCAATCCCATAATCTGCCATCTCTGCAACCAATAATCGATATCTTTCCAAAGTCTTTCCTAGAGATTCTGATGGAAGAGCTGCAAACACCCTCCATTCATCCTTCAAAACCTTACCCTTAGTCGCACTATAAGTAGTTGTTCCTTCTGTTGCTGATTGAAGAGCCAACCAGATAGTATACGATGTCTTGTTTCGGTTCTTAAATTGCTGAAAAATCTCCTTTGACAATGCTTGGGTTAGCTGAGCATAACAGCTACACTCAAGATTGTACTCTTCACGCTCTGTGGGACTAAACTGTGAAATTTCTTTGGGTTCACCATCTGCTCCGTATGGCCATACATACGGATTCTCAATACATTCCCAAAGTCTAGAGTCGACACCGTTTAAGTAAATAACAAACCTAACTTTCCAGTCCAATAAGTTCTTAAGGTTGTCAAGTCTAGGTACTTTATTCGAAGAACCAGATTCACTTTCATTCAGTAATAGCTTTTGTAGTCCAGTTGCAATAACTAATGCACTGTATTCATTCATCACTTGTTCGTTTGTGTCAGACATTTTAACTGATTAAGATTGATTAAGATTAATTAAATATAATTATAAGATTCTGTCCCAAAAGAGGATCGGCCGAAGGACAAGACAATCGGTCGGAGGTCTGTGACAATCGGTCGGAGGTCTATGAGAATCGGTTTAACGGTCGATGGTGTAGACTTTGTAACTGAATCTTAGAATTATGACCGTCGGTCGATGGAAGATACAATCGGCCGATGGTAGGTGACGATCGGTCGATGGTCAAGAGACGAATGGCCGATGGTAAAGACAAACGATTCTATGTTATGAAAGACTGTCCTCCGGTTCAATAAGAGACGATCGGTCGATTGTGTATGACGAACGGTCGATGGTCAGAGACGATCGGCCGAGGGTAGTTCTTACGAATTCTGGGCAGAAAAAGCTAGGGTTTTCGATAAAAACTTCAATTTTGATCGATTTTGACGTTCTAGACTTAAACAAAACCGGTAGAAACTTCAGAAAAACACCCAGTAACAATAATAAACACAAAAACACAAGAATTAAACGTAAAAATCTCAACTTTTACTCAAAAACCCGTTTAGACCAAAAATCCTAAAACAAAAAACACTTGATTCGACTCAAAAACGTTTTGATCAGGAAGCCACAGCTCTGATACCACTTTGTAGACGTTATTTGGATCTTATATCAAACGTAAAACCTAGGTTAAAGGCGGAAAACAATAACTAGGGTGAATCGAATACGAGTTTCACTTTCGGGATCAATCTAATCAACAATATATTGATATAATCAACGCCGACAGGTTTGTATTCGGTTGGAGTTTGGTCTGGGACTGTAATCACAGAGAATTACGACGGCTAAAGGGTATTGGGTGTGTAACCTAACAATGATACCCAAAACCCGTATTTATATATAATCACAGTGACCATCGGTCGGTGGTCTCTGACCTACGGCTGATGGTGATAGTCCCTCGACCGATGGTCTTTACCATCGGTCGATGGTCTGAGTAGCCAACCAAAATGCTCGAACCATTTCACGTCATTATATTAAACAATCCAAACACAATGTATTAATAACGTAGTCCTTACACGACTGAAATAGAAAATACAATACGAATAGAACTTATTACAAAATAGAACTTGAGATTATGCACCAACATGTACAACATCTAGTCAATGGATTCAATCACAATTAGATTTATCCACGACTTCTTTAATAATCAACTTGATATGGATCAAGTTGATGTCCCAAATTAACCTAGTCTTTAAACAATGTGCTAGAGAGTATCTGGAGATGAAAACACTTTAAGTGTGTGTGATTGTGAGCTATGAAGAAAAGACTTACGATTTCTATGTGGTTAAGTGGTATTTATGCTCCATACCACTAACTTTACATTTAAGCTTAACAAACTAGCCTTATCAATCACTAATCAATATTTATAATTACTAAGATTTTCTATTCGTAAACAACTACTACGTAGTAAAGATGCTATAGAAATTGTGCCGTATAAGATTATAACCATATTATAATACTGACACATAAGTACATATTACACACATATCTAATGGTGTACACATAAACTCCAATGCTATACTAAGACCACTTGTAGTGGTTGGGGGCGTGGGTTAGGGGCGTGAGTTGCTTTTTGATGACTATGACGTGTGGGTTGTTTTTGTGGAGTAGTGGCGGTGTGAGTTTTTGGTGTGGGTTGGGATTATTGTGATGATGTGTTAAAATATAATTGTGTTAAGTATTAAAAAGGGGTATAAAATAATATTTTTAAATTAAAAAAATAAAGAAACAAGCAACGCCTGTTGCCATCTCCGTTGCAGGGCAACTCAAGCCCCAAACAATGCTCCTCACAATGACCCAATACTTTAAAATTGGTGTTGCTTGCTTGACACATCACCTTGGCCACAACTCATTTTCAAACCGATACTAGGGGTCTAATAGTCACCTACAAATATACCTACACCCAAATTCATCGATTTCAATCCGAGGTGTCGGTGGACTTCACATATAAAAGACGAAGTACAACCAAATCGTACCGTTTTTATGTTGCTAGAATTTTACAAATGTTATTTTCTTGGAAAAAATCGATTTTTTTTCCTAACTAAATAAATGATAGGTAAATCAATCGCATCACTCATCATCGTCCTCACAACAATTTTCATCACATACTCAATCTCAATCGGAAACCTTGATTTCAGATCACAGTTTTCATTCTTCACATTGCCAAAAAATGTCACACAATTACCATGTCGTACTGGATCACCGCTTAGGGTTTACATGTACGATTTACCCAAAAAATTTAATGTCGGAATGATGAGCAGTAAAATCGCCGGAAACGATACTTCTCCGGTGACCGCCGGGAATATTCCGGTGTGGCCGGACTACGCTGGATTGCATCAACAACATAGTGTGGAGTATTGGATGATGACGTCACTGTTGCTATTGAATGGGAATGATGGTAATGAGAGTAGTGAGGCGGTTAGGGTTTTGAATGGTGATGAGGCTGATGTGTTTTATGTTCCGTTTTTTTCGTCGTTGAGTTTTAATAAGTTTGGGACTAATATGACGGATCCAGCTAATGAATTTGATCGCCAATTGCAGGTTAGGATCATTTCATTGTAGGTTGCATTTGATAATGCTACAATTTGGGTTAAATTGAATAATCTGCGGATGAAATTAGGGCAAGGTTGTATGTAACTTATGTAACATTTAACTCGTAATCTTGATTGATAGTTTCTTGAAACTAGTATCTAACTAATAACAAGAATTGATTGTTTGACCTTTAAGTTATCAATTACTAGTAGTGATAATTGCAACTTTAAGTAGCAATAAACAGATAATCAAATAATGAATTTGATCCCCAATTGCAGGTTAGAATCATTCTATTGTAGCTTGCATTTGACAATGCTACATTTTTTTTTTTTTTTTTGTTAAATCGAATACTTCGGTGATTTTCACATATACATAATCCCTCGATAAGGATAACTTTATAAACTACTTGTCTACTTGAGTAAAACGTATCACTAATTAATCGTTAAGTACTTGCATACTAGAGTTGTTATAAATCTGATACTTTAAATTCAGGTTGACATCCTTAAATTTTTGAGGGAATCTACTTATTGGCAAAGGACTTCTGGAAGAGACCATGTAATTCCAATGCACCATCCCAATGCTTTCAGATTTCTTAGGGAACAGGTTAATGCATCTATTCTCATTGTTGCCGATTTTGGACGGTTCCCTAAAAGCATGTCAAATTTACGCAAAGACGTAGTTGCCCCTTATAAGCATGTTGTGGAGTCTTACGTGAATGATAACCCCCCAAACCCTTTCAAGTCACGTGCCACTCTTCTTTTCTTTCGAGGAAGAACCGCGAGAAAAGCTGTACGTCACTACCAACATGAATGACTATTGCATATTTTATGGTACTCTATCTGTCCCATAAAAGTTGCAACATATCTTACTAATTATTGGCAAGTTGATTACCTATTCACACATTGTTAGAGGTGGCAACTTGGACCCATTTGCTCGATCGATTGGGTAAAATGAGTAACTTTAATAGAAGGTTAAAGGGATATGGTCACACACTTTAAAAGCTATTTAAAGTGTGTTAATGTATAAAACCTCCTAGAATATATGGTCAAACACTTTATTTGTCTCTTTGAAAAAAACAGTTTGCTTTTGAAAGATAAAATATTTGCAATGACATTAAAATAAGTGTGATCAAAGTGTCAAACATTGTTGCAATTTTCTTGGGCAGATATGGAAGATTTTTCATTGGAGACAGCAGAGTAAGTGAAAATGAGATTATAATGTGTGGTGCAGGAAGGCAAAGTTCGGCGCAAGCTGGAAAAAATATTAAAAGGTTATGAAGATGTCCATTTTGAAGCAGGCTATGCTACCGGTGAAGGCATAAATGCTGTAAGTTTTCACCTATTTTTTTTTTTTTTTTTTTTTTTTTTTTTTTTTTTTGCAAATTATGAATCTTAAAAAATTGTGTTTGCTCATTATTAATCTTACTTTAAACTTATGGTGTAATCAGTCTACGCAGGGCATGCGTTCGTCAAAATTCTGTTTACATCCAGCAGGAGACACTCCTTCCTCCAACCGATTGTTCGATGCAATCGCAAGCCACTGTGTCCCTGTGATTGTGAGCGACCATATCGAGCTGCCATTTGAGTCTGAACTAGACTACACCAAGTTCTCACTATTCTTTTCTATAGAAGAAGCGTTGATTCCAGGTAATATGGTTGAACATCTCAGGAAAATACCTGAAAAAAGATGGGTTCAAATGTGGAGTCGGCTTAAAGAAATCGCACATCATTTTGAATATCAGTTTCCTGCACAAAAAGACGATGCAGTTAACATGATATGGAGACAGGTCAGGAGCAAAGTTCCCGCTGAAAGACTCGCTGTACATAGAGTTCGAAGACTGAAAATTCCTGATTGGTGGTGAGCAAACGTTGCCAGTATAAATGGACATTGATATATCCACCATCTTTTTTGATACGTCCATCATAATTGTGCATTAACAGAATATAACATGTTAATGCATATTCTATGGTGAATGCATCCAAAAAGATGAATACAATCTGTTAACACACAATTAAATTATGGTGATGTATCAAAAAAGATGGTGGATATATCAACACCCATTATAAATTCAACGGTTTATGAAACTTTATGGGGCACTATCTGTGGTATACTTAGAATGAATATTGACCACTTGGGGGGTAAGTATGAGCGATTTTGTAACATGGCCAAAGGGCTTGTTTTCCCCTTTCAGTTTAATCTTCTTATAGTGTTGATTGTACCATTCATTACCTTTGATAGAATTTATAGGTGTATTGCACACCATAAATGAGAGGGAAAACTGGTCTTCCTTTCGGATGAGGGTGTTGAGGTTGATGAAATACTCTTTATTAGTACAAACGGGCGAATGAATGTTACATTGTAGCAATATAAGTAGTAGTTATTCATTGTATGTATAGGATGCAATGTTACTATGACACTAAATGGTTGGATTTTGATATTATTTATAGTTATAAAACTCGGTTATCTTCTGGTAAGATGTTGCATCAATGCTTACTTCAAAAGTCTTACTTCCTTGTCTACGATTTTCATTCGTTGAGGTTTGTAATCTTTTGCTTGCGGGTTGTCTTACCAGTATTAGTCCTGGGTATGAGTAGTGTAGAGGTGTATTTTGTTTTGTTCGGTTTGATAGTTTTGAGAAAAATCTATCAATAAGTTATGGTTAAAAGTGTTTTTCAGAACAAAACTGCCAAATCCATTTGATGTGAGAAACTAGAAGACAAAAGGGTGGGGCCAATAACGGTGAAGAAAATTTACTCGACAACGTAATTCCCTCCTATTCACCAAGGGGGTCGTCTTTAAACTCTCAATCGACTAATCATCCTCCAACGATTATTGCTTCATATTTCAACAAAAATGTATGTAAACAGTTGCAGAAAAGAAATGTAACGAGCTTGTGGACAAGCATACAAGGATGCAAACCATCAAAAATTATACAAGCATACAAGGAGATATAAAAACGAACAAAAACAAAATAGCATGTGTCCCCCATTTCTCTACAGGAGCAATGTTGGTTCACAATTCCATATGTAAAATGGGTGATTCTCACATATCTTTGAAGAAACAAGCCATTAGAACACTTTCAACTTAATACGAGAAATCACACCGGCCCAACACGTGTTGACCCCGTTATATAAAGCCTCATTCCTTGCCATCCAAATCGCCTAAATGGTAGCTGGACCAATTAAGTACCAAAACTTCATCGCTTTAATGCGCAAACCGTTACACCAATTGTAAGAGAATTCAAAATCGAGGAATGTAAAACCGAACATATATTCCACCAATTAAACAAATGCGCCCAAATATTATACGACCTAAGACAGTTTGCTAACAGATAGATCTCGAGAAAATTCAATATTTCATAAAAAGGTAACTTAGTCGAAGCTGCGAGTCAAAAGATACGACAATTCAAAAATCTGGTACAACTCACACCACGCACCCATGCATGGTGCGTGACGCGTCAGAAATTAGGTTGTCTTGATGAAAATTTCGGTAACACGCACTGATTTGCACGCACTATGCGAAGGTGCATGGGGTGTGATAAGAGAGCATTTTAACAATTATGATGTTTTTTTAAAGAATTAAACACTTTCAAAAATAACAAGTGTATGACCAATTTCCAACTTATAAACTTCATATGCACATTTAAATAAGGCCCAATATACCAAATCATTAGGCCCAAATCCTCAATTTTACTCCGGCAACACCTTCATCACAATCAACAAACCATCTCCAAATTCTATTCCGCCGTCACCGTGAGATGATGTGGCAAACGTTAAAACACCGAGCTCTATCTCTATCTTCCAAAGCTATTCATCAATGGAAATCAGATCTCAATTGCTCTTTTTCAACGTCTGTAGTTAACGCTATCGGAAGAAACGGCAGCTTTACCGAATTACTGAAATTAGAAGAAGTTGAAAAAATATTAAAAGATGTTAGAGCTGATGACGTCAGGGTGATTCCTGTTACAAATCATTCAGACTTTGCTAATCATGTTGTTGTTGCTACCGGCCGGTCTCAATGGCACGTTCGTAATATCGCTCAAGCCCTAATTTATCAGGTTTAATTATTAATTTTTTTTTAATTTTTCAATTTAATATCATTTCTATTTTATTCTAGGTTAATATTGCAGATGAACATTCAAACTATGTTTACTCGAATTTGTCTAATTACAGATATTGATTATTACATAAATTTGAGGCCTAATGAAGTGATTTTACTTCCATCATTATTCAATGTAAACTTTTAGGTCATATGTTTAAGATTATTACTATAATCAGATTATCAAATTTTATCTTTAATAATTCATCTTACATAAGGAGGCTAGATAGTGTACTACCTTAAGCTATCTGTATCGTTTATACTCGATCTTAAAAGTTATGGACCGTAACAACGAACGACACATGCTGTTCACCATTGTTTAATAATAGTTTGAAATTCATGTTAATTAGTGTCAAGTGGTAATTTGATATATGGATTAGGTTAAGCAAAAGCAAACTGGAGCGAAGAGGATGCTGCTACCGAGTGTAGAGGGGGAAGAAGGTGGAAACTGGATTGTCGTTGATACAGGTATACATTATTTCATTTGATATTGTTTAAATAACTGACAATGTCAATCTAATTGAAAAAAATAAACTCGTGGCTACTTCGACAGTGTGTAGTAGATTGTGTTGGCTAAAATGCATCGTTAGGTTGGAGTGTTTATAATCATTTATAATCATTTCAGGTTCGTTGATAGTCCATGCGCTTGATGAGAAAGCAAGAGCTTACTACAATTTAGAACAGTTATGGACCTCCAAGGAGTCAAGTAAAGACCAAAGTCAAAGTCAGGTAATATAGTTTGAGATTATATATGGATGCGTGTTGTTGGTAAAATATTGTGAGACCATTTGACATGTATACCTCTTTTTTTTTTTTTTTTTTTTTTTTTTTGTTATTAACAAGTAACTAATTTATATTTTAAATCAGGAGTTGGATGGAGCTTTTGTGAAGGTACGTCGTAAGAACAACTCCAAGAAACGAGCAAAAGAATGTGAAAGTGAAGTAGATTTGTCGCTCCCGCCCACTAGTGAGCGGGCCCGAAAGATCATTAGGAAAAAAATTAAGTTTATCAGAAAGTGGTAATAATTCTATTTACAAGTTAGTGTTTTATTCTGAAGCTTGCTTTGTCATAAAGAATTTCCAGCATGCTAGATCTTCACTTGATTTGTATTTTCTTTGTTCACTTTTATGCGAGTTAATAAGTTGTATTTAGTTATCTGTTTTTGTTTGAGTTGTTAGTGAATTTGCTCTCACCAAGATTACCATTCCTTGCGATCTTGGTTAGAAGGTCTATAAGATTCGAAGATGAATTTCATTCAGCAACTCTTGTTACAGTTCAACAATCTCAATTGGATGCTATTTTATCACGATTCTTTAAATTATTTTTAATACTGCAAGGACTACCTCCTCCTTGAGCTATTGAACATGCCACTCATTTGTTGGAGGGAATCGGGCCTATTTGTGTGATTGTGTCTGGTGTCCCTCCTTATAGCTATCAGGGGCGGACCTTTATAGCTATCAGGGGCGGACCTAGTGTGTCCAGTAGTTGCACAGGACACCACTGAAATACGCGATGCAGTAGAAATATTTTTGGGTTTTTAACTAGTGATACCAGTGGATAGTGTAATTTTTTTTGTGTGACACCACTGAAATAAGCCATCTATTAGAATTTTTTTTTGGGATTTTAGTCGGTGACACCAGTGACCAACAATCCTAGATCCGCCACTGATAGCTATCTGCTTGTACATAAAGATGAGATCCAACAATAGGTAAAAGAAACGTCTGAGTAGCGGTATTATTTGAATAAGTCAAAGTGCATTGCCTGGTAATTTTTGTTAGAAAAAGGACCCTCTCGGCGATTATGGATTGTTTATAAATTGAGTAGCGGTATTATTTGAATAAGTCAAAGTGCACTGAACTGAGCTACCGTTTCTCATTAATACCAAGGCACTAAATATTTTTCTAAAATGGACTTAAAATGGAACATCGATCTGACACTCTTAGCCGAAGTCCTACAGATTCTTCAAACACACAAATTGGTTGTCAACAAAAAGAAGAGCAATTATGAGATATTTAGGACATATCATTGATGAAGAGGGAGTGTCAGTGCCATGGATCCTAAAGATCCATCGTAATTATGCCTTTGATTTGTATCGTATAAGCTTTGAATTTAGTGGATTTATCAAAATGTTCATAACGGTAATAATGCACATTGTACACAAATCCTGTACTGAAAATCATATGCTATTGTAGAATCTAACCCTTAAAAAATGATGTTGAAAGAATCAATAAAAGGAAAATACAACACTTCCAAAACACAACCAAATTATTTTCTTGACATGATGGTTGAACTAAGCATTTACCCATAATGGTAATAATACTGTCATTACACCCAAAACCTGTATTGAAAATCATAAGCTATTGCATCGTCTAACCTTCAAAAAATGATGATGTTCGAATCAATAAAAAAGAAACACTTCCAGAAACACAACCAAACTTTCACTTATTTTCTTGACATTATGTTCGATTCAAGCATTTTCTTTGCAGGCAAACAAGCCATAAGACTAACTAGTTTTTTCTTATTTATTTCTATAAAATTCTTTGTCTTCAAACTTGATGATTTCCAAGGAGATTGAGAACAAGTATCCTCCTGAACTCGCTCACGAGTTGGCTTCCTTCTAGGCTTTGGTGAGCCGAGTTGTGTCTTTGAAACCTGCAACAAACGAAACATAATTTTATAATTTTATTGAATCATAGTAAATTTAATATTATATATGTATAATCTATAAATCAGTGCTGATAAATTCAATAACCTTACCTTATCCACTCTTGTTTCGCATTTTGCTTCTAGTGTAGTTCTGCATCGCAACTCTTTATTGCCACTCCTTGCTTTCTCCTGTAACAGAAACAACATTTTTAAGGTTGTATTAGTCATTCAACTATAATAGTTTTAAGTTTTTCACCAACTATGGTTTAATTAAGTTAACAAAAAAAACCTTCAATTTTGGTTGAAGTTTAGTCTCTTCCATCTTCTCAGTGTTGCTTTTTTGTGCAAGCTTCTCAAAAAACTACAAAATGATAGCAAAAAATTAAAAATTAAATAACATGAAAACATTGTAAAACGTTAATAAATATGTGATATTGAGACATACCTCTTTACGTTTTGCTGCTCTTTGATCACTTTTAAAACTAAATGATGAAAACGTTGTAGTGGATCTTGGTTTCTTACATACATTTGGTGCTTCTGATTGGCTGATACAATATATCAACTTATTATCACATTCACATATAACTTTTAAACTTTGTACAACAAATTATATTATATTCCTGTAAGTTTAATTCAACAAAAATTAGCAGGTTCTTACTTTGTTGAAAGAGATTTCAAGACACCAGTTCTGTTACCGTTTGTCGTGCAATCGAGCAGTGGTTTAGCCCTGCAAAATACAACCATATTAACTTCTTAGTCACTCAAATTGATTTTTTTTTTATAATATAATGTATTTAATTTAATAAGGTATTAAAAAATATTACCATTTATTTTCTGTTCTTGGTAGTACTTGAGAATTTTTCTTTACCCTGGTTACATTACTGTCTTTAGGTTTACCTAAAATTTTCGAAGACGTCTCGTTCTTTATTAATGCAACCGTTTTGGGGCGAATTTCGGCAGCTCGTACTTTTCGAGAATTTTGAATCTTTTTGTAAGCTCCATTTCTGACCCACGAAATTTCAGGCCCGAATAATTTATTATCTGCATCACTCGCAGCACCCTGTAAACAAAAATAATACTACTCAACATTAACATCTCATAACTTAACATCAATTGATCATTAGATTAAAGTCAATGGATTTCAAAATACTTTTACATACCTTGTTGTGCATTTTATTATCATTATTAGCCTCTGCTGACGTGCTTTCTTGTCCCACATCGCCCACACTTTCATCATCATAAACGAAATCTGAGGAACTTAGATTATTATTGTTACTAGTTCTTGAGCAAACGTCTTCGTTTGATGCTATCTCCGATTCTACCAGCACGTTTTCATCTATACGTGTGTTGCCAATAGGTGAATGTGTATTGGAGATGGTAACATTTGTTTGTGGTGAGTAGTTAGGAGTATGGTTTTCTTTTTGAGGTAGTTTTTTGGCTGCAAAGTTCTTATAATGCGCCTCAAAAAAAGCTTTTTTCTCTGCTACAGCACCAGGTATAGAGTATTTTTTAACGTCCTCTAGAATTCGATTGTGAGAAAACGAAGACCATCTTTCCCAATTCAATGGTTCTGTCATGAACCGCCCGAATGAAATCGATGTTGTTAGGGCTCGAAGTGGGTCTCCCTGTTTGTTGCACATAAGCAAAAGTTTTTACAAATAGACCATAGATACATAATCTTAATCCAAATCAAGTATAGTCTCAGAAATCATATACATACAACAAAGTCAGCAATAAAATGTAGGCAAATGAACATATAGAACTAACACTAATTATGATATTTGACTTTCTAAAAGTAAAAAATTGGCCCTTTCAGATAAAAGTGTTAATGATGGCATATGCAAGAAGTATACATACAATATGCATTGACATGTAAACCTAATGTTTAACAAATTCTGAAATTGAATCTTAAGCAAAAGTTCACAGATAAATTCACCACTACACTATTTGATTATAAAAAGTCAAAATCTGACCTTGTAAAATAGAAGTCATAACAAAAACCATATATTCATGAATCTTGATCAAAATCCAGCAATTTCAAGAAAGTAATTCAACCCAATTCGGATTCAAAATCCAGAAATTTCAAGAAAGTATGTAAACCCAATTCGGATTCAAAATCAGAAACATAAACCCTAATAACCCAGATAAAAATTAGGGTTTTTGATCAAAACATTAGTACAGATACAGAATCTTTCCCGCAACCAACAAATTTCAAGAAAAGTATGAATCTTGATACTAAAATTACAAACAAATATACAATAGAATCTCTATAAGTGATAACCCAACAAAACCCTTGAAGAAACAATTTAAAAAGTGAGATGAAATTATTGATAACTAACCTCTTTCAGTTCGCAAGAAGCGAATAATGGCTGTGAAACTGAACGGATCAAACAAGAAGCTGCTGCGTCTTCACCCATTTTTTTGCGTAATTTATCGATAGAGATAGAAGAAGTTAGAACCCTAGTAACAAAAGGTTGTGAGAATTGGGTGTAATTATTTCTTGAAGAATTATTATTATTATTATTATTATTACTTATATTTAGTATACAAAGTTTAAAAATGGGAGGTTTTTATACTCCGTAATTTTGTTTCTGTGAAGAAGACTGATTAATCTCCCAACGTCCACTTTATTTTTTGGTTTGTTTATTTTGGAAATGGGAGGGATGGATGGGTGATAATTGCGGACCCCACGGATATCACAACAACGGCTACATTCTACGAAAATTTTACTTTCTAGTCCCTAAAGTTTGACTGTATTAGTTTAATCGGTGCAATTAGTCACCTATCCTGCTCGAATGAGTTGCCACTTGCCACTACTGAATGGCAAAAACAACCGGTCCCCGTTGGGAAAATCCGAACCCGATATAATTGGGCTAGGTTCGGGTCGGGTCCATCTATCTAGGACCGGCTATGAGAATGATTTTAGATATTTAGTTGGATCGGGTTTGGAGGGTCTTTGAGATGGTTTTAGATATAAACATGATTAGCAGGCCCGTATACTCGAAATAGACCCGAATCCGTATACTCTTATATATATTTTTTTTTTGAACGGCGATTTTTTTGACATCAGTAGATCATTTCTTTCAACGACCTTCATCATTTGCACGTAACACACACGTTCGGGCGTAAACCCGAACCCGATCGACGGTACCCGTGAACACATCCATTCGGGCAGTGGTTCCGAGTAGGGGACCGTGAACGAATCCGGTAAAACCTCCATATAGGGTCAATATATACCACCATTATTGGTGTTCAATTGGTTTAAAGATAATCATGTCATCTCTAAGGATCGAACCCATGACCTCTCCCTATTCCATGACACAAAGTAAATGGGGAGAACCGTTGGGCAATGCCCGCAAGTTCTTACTCTTATATTATATACAAATATCATTTTATAATATATGTATATTTGTTGATAATATACGCGTGGCGATACCCATTTACCCGCTAGTTAATTAGTATATAAAAGAGAACCCGATACCCATTTACCCGCTACTAAGTAACTAGATGGGGACTCGATGGGTATTCTCCGAGTTTGGGACGGGTTCTTTTAATCGAGTTCGGGTCTCCCGACCAAAACCCGACCCAATGACATCCCTACAAAACTTCTTTCAGTTCTTTTGATTCAAGGCTGAACTTCGATGTGATATCATATGCGGTTAGTTTGTTCCTCTATTAATAGATTACTCAAGTTATTAGATCTGTTTTGTTCTTGAGAAATTATCCTCTTGAGATCTGGGTTGAAGCTAGATATTTTTATAGCAGATTAATCCGGTAATTTTAGGTGAATCGGGTTCGGTTGTTTTCAATGTATTCGATGTCGGGTGTTTCGTGGGACTCTTAAGGGGGTTAGGGGTGCTTACTTTTTTGATTAGATTTTCACAAATTTTCACTCATTAAACACTGGTCGCTGGTTGCTGTTTTACTTATACTATTGATTGCTCGGTAGTGTTGAACAAAGATGTCAGTTCCGTTTGGTTCATCTCTCCATGTTTATTGTATCAAGGTGTTAGTTTAGAGTTTTCCAACGTTGGTTAGGATTTGGTCATATCATATTACAACTAGATTTATAGATATAATCAGTTAGGCGTTTAGGGCTTGTTAGATTTATTTCAGCACATTCACGTTAGATCTATTTTCTAGTCCCTAAATCTAATTAAACTCAATAACATATACTTAGAGCGATTGATTACTTCTTTTTTTTTTTCGTAAAAGAAAATTTATATTCATATATTTGTATTCATTTTACTGTATTAACATTGTCACATTTTAATTAAGATAAATGTTTTACGTGACAAGAAAATTCTCTTAAATTAAACGAGAAATTTATAAGGTTACAACAAGAGTTGTTATTTTTTTTTTGAAAGGCAACCTACACTACACACGAAACCACGAATATTTACATCTCACTACCTCAAGTGAGGCTTGAACCCACAACCTCTTGGTTGAAGGGTTCCTCTCATACCGCCAGTTGTTATACAAATAGTCGGTGACTAAGGTACAAGAAAGAGTATCGCAAATGACATAAATGATAATGTTTAGATGGACTTGTATTAGAAACTTTGTTGGATATTGATGCGGAATTGAACACGAGCTACAAAGTTTTAATCGAGAAACTTAAATTTATTTGGAACAACTGATCCATGTTTTTTCCAGCCATTATGTTCTACTTGGGAGAGATACTTCATAATCAACTTTCAATGCTGACATGACTGAAAAAAACGGTTTTGTTTATGCGGTATTGTTAGGCCGCAAGACGTTAGAATCAGCTATCAGGAGAGAGAACAGTGGTTTATTTGTAACGACTCAACCCGTTATTTAACAAGCGCGCGCGCGCGCACACACACAGACACACATATATATATATACACACACACACACACACACACACACACACATATATATATATATATATATATATATATATATATATATATATATATATATATTTTTTAAGTTTTGGCTGACCACCTCTGTCAGCCTTAAGGTGCGGCACGCCATTTCTAGCCGCGGCGCTGCTCACAATGGATGCTGAAGGTCAGCAACTACTATAACAACCCTCATTTTTCCATTCCGAAATGACTATTTTACCCATAGAATTTCTGCATGCTTAATTAATATAGTGGTTAATATGTTATTACTATATAAATTATTCAAGGTTGACTAAATATAAATTTTTAGACAACACTATATATTAATTAAAGTTTATATTTATTATATAGTTAAGTTTAGTTAATATTACAAATTATTAAATAGTAAGGTGCATTTATATAAATTATAAAACTATAAGGTAACCTAATTAATTAAATGATAAATTATTTAAAAACCAAATTTATTATTTATATTTAATTAAAATCTGTTTTAATAATAATAAAGAAATCATTTGTATTTTTCTGGAATTTTTCAAGTAAAGAATATGCCAAACGTGTTCTTAAAGAAAAAGATATTATCAAGTCTTTAAGATAAGATCAAAATTTTTTAAAATAAATAAACAAGATTTTATTCATAAATAAATGGAACATTCTAGAGCATATTTTCTAAGAAACTTCCTAATTAAACCTTAACTTGTCTTGAAGAAAAAGTTACCTAACTCTAATCTTTATCCTATAAATAGACCCTATAGCTCCTTAGTTTTTCATTCATTCCAAAATCAAAAACACCTACAAAAATTCTCTCCCTCCCCTCTCCTTGATTTCGGCCGACCGAAATCATCACCACCACCATCGGCTATTTTTGGTCGACCACCACCACATGCCGCCTTGAGGCGCCGTAGCTCCGGCCACCGCCACCGCCGCCGGATTTTACTGTTTTTCATTTCGTTCATCTTCTTTTGAGGTAGATCTACTTTTTTCAACTTATTTTACTAAAACATAACATATAGATATGAATATATTCAGTATCTTTAATTATTAAACTTGCTAATCTTGTTTTAAGGGTGGTTAAATTCGTATTTATTAAAACCTTAATTTTTCAGAAACTTAAAAAGTCTTATTTTCTTATTTTGAGTTCATATTTGGATTCTTCATTCGAAACCTTTAAAAACGCATATATGGAACATGTTTTTTCGATTTAAAACGAATTAGTTATGATTAAAACAAGATTTTGAAATCCATTATTAGACACATGCGGGATTTTTTATAAATTTTCATTAAAATTATATTTTAATATCTTTATAAGGTAAGTTAAATATATTTAATTTATATATTATAACTATCTTGTTTTACAAGATAAAAATAAAGATTTTGTATATAATATAATTATAAACTTGTACGTGTAGTATAATAATAATATATTAACGTATCGTATCTATACGCCTATAATACGTGAAGGTTATAATCAAAAGATAATGTACAATATATACGAACTTCACCGCTACTTACGGTCGTAAGGGGATGATGTCTAGGTTGCCATTTATGGGACAAGCTTGTGGATCTCGAATATCATGACTTAGTTCCTGATAAAGAGTCCTAGGCCCCCGGATACATCTGGTCATCCCCGACTTAATTGATAGCAACGAAGTTCGAGCAAAGTTGTACAACGTCTTTGTGAAGGATTGAACTTTATAAAACTAGAAACTTACTATAAGTGGAAGCTTTTCATAAATAGTAACTTTTCAAAAATAGAAACTTTCGAGAAATAGGAACTATTCTCGTGAACTGTCACTGTTAATATAGTTGCTATATTAATAAACATACTTTTTGTCTGTTAGACAAATAACTGACCAAACGTTATATCTCTAGGTTGAGATCTCCGGTCACTTACTTTGTTCATTCTTCTTTGCGTGGAATAACTTACTTGATACTAAGGTGAACTTCATAGCCCCACTTTTTACTATTTATTAATTGTTTGCAAACTTTGGGGTGAGACACATGCTCGCTGATCAAACCAAAATCGTCTAGTTAATAGATTTCGGGTTTGAGTGCTTGATTTGGGAAAAAGAGTGGATCGAATGTTTTAACTCCAATAATTGTGCAAACCCTGATTTGAAATCTGGATTCCAAGGGCGTAAAACAATCGATTAGATTAACCTTATTCAATCGGAATTGAATAAGTTAATATCTAAAAGTGAAGATTAATTCCGATGACGATCAGAGTATTGATCAGAATTGTGTTAACGACTAGAGAAATGCTATCGTAATTAATTTGGGCAGAGTAACATTAATGCATCCAGTATTGTTGAATAAATGATCATGTTCGTGTATTTATAGATGTTATGAGGGAATGGTGACGTGGCACATGTCCCTTTCATGGTTGTAATAAACTTTGCCAATCCCGAGGGGTGACGTGGCACCTTTCCCTTTCATGGGAATAATTGAGCAGATCCTAACAAACTTTCCTAGATTCGTGGGCTGACGTGGTGTGCAACTTGCTTATACGTTTATTCCGGGATCGAGTACTCGTTCCGAGATGAAGTATCTGTCCCGGGACAGCGCTTGTCCCGGGAAGGTATCTTTATACCTGGTTAGAATGTTGGACCGGGAAGTAGTGACGGTACCGGCAGCATGTTGGTCCCGGCTAAGATGTCACGGACCACTTAGTTCAATCGGGAAGGTTTTGCTTTCTATTTACTCCAAGTGTTTCATCACGGTGCTAGTCACCATGACAGGCTATATGATGCCAGTAAGGTGCATGCCATCCGGGCCGAGTTTTTATATGATGCTCCCGACTAGTCGTTCGTCCGGCGTTGTCCCTTTCATGGTATGATCACAAGTAATCTCCTGATCAACTTACTGAGATGATGCCGGATGATGTCAGGAAGGAGCCCTTCTTCCTGGATGAACCGTGCCGGGTAAGATCCTAGCCGGGCGCTACTTGTTAGTGTCATTTTGAGACGGATCATTACGTGTATCATTAAGTCCCCCCCAGTTTGGTGAGGTCGGCTGGAACAGCTGCGTTGCCAAACTTAAGGTAACATGACCCACACGCGTGATTTGACATGCAATTAATGCGCATTGCATGCTGTCTCAGCCATAGTAAAGTGCTTCTCGTGTTACGATGCACCCTTTTGAGTTTTGTGGGACCCGCATAGGATTTTTGCCTATATAAATGACCACTTATCTTCATTCAATTTTTTCTACTTTCGATAGTCATCATTTTGCATAATACAGAGAAATAGTTTTCTTATCTTCTTCGATTTGAATCTTTCTTTATTTCCTTCTTCGTTCAATATGCCTCCCAGACCTGCTAATATTCTTCATGATGTATTACGTGAGCCTAGAAACGTTGATCAAGCCTATCTTGATAGGATTTATTATATATGCCCTCAATTACGAGGCTTGGGGTTCGTGATACCCAGGTCACAACAACGCTTGTGGGCCCCCACCAAATCATTGTGCTATCTATTTGAGACCTTTTGAGGTCTCAAATCTGAGATACCCATTTACTCGCTTCTTCATGAAGGTTCTAAACTTCTACGGCCTTAGTGTTGCACGTTTGAATCCGAATGGGGTTCGTGCGATTGTGCTTTTTGAAATGTATTTCAATGGTTTAGTCATTGGTCCTAAGCTTGAACATTTTCAGAAGTATTTTCCGGCTATCGTCCTATCGCAGAGGATGGTACACTTTTACTGATGAGATCAATTTTCTTGGGGAGGCACCGGTGATTGCAGATAACTGGGTACAATCATTCATTTTTGCTAAGTGCTCCGACTTTCCGTTAAGGAACACCCAGTCCTATCTGTTTAGGTCGGTGACAGTACAACAGCTGAGACAGCTGTCTGAGCTGGGCGAAGCGATGGTTGACCAGTTGAGGGGCCTGATGATTCCTCGACGGTCTTATGATGAGCAAGTGCTGGTAATGGCCAATGTTAGCAACAACTGGACCCATTCTGATAGGATTCCTGTTGCTCGCAGAGGTGGGAGAGGTATTTATCCGTGTAATGTTCTTTATTCTTTTTTATGTAGTCGTGATTTATAGAACGACGTTTTATAATCTATGCAGAGTTGACCGTGTCGGAGGTTCTGAGGGCGACGAGTTGACCGTGTTGAGGATGGTACACTTTTACTGATGAGATCAATTTTCTTGGGGAAGCACCGGTGATTGTAGATAACTGGGTACAATCATTCGTTTTTGCTAAGTGCTCCGACTTTCCGTTAAGGAACACCCAGTCCTATCTGTTTAGGTCGGTGACTGTACAACAGCTGAGACAGCTGTCTGAGCTGGGCGAAGCGATGGTTGACCAGTTGAGCGGCCTGATGATTCCTCGACGGTCTTATGATGAGCAAGTGCTGGTAATGGCCAATGTTAGCAACAACTGGACCCATTCTGATAGGATTCTTGTTGCTCGCAGAGGTGGGAGAGGTATTTATCCGTGTAATGTTCTTTATTCTTTTTTATGTAGTCGTGATTTATAGAATGACGTTTTATAATCTATGCAGAGTTGACCGTGTCGGAGGTTCTGAGGGCGACGAGTTGACCGTGTTGAGGATATGGCCCCGACATCTTCCCGCCGTCATAGGGCGCCGTCTCCTAAAGACTTGGAGTCTTCCAATGGCGGTTCTTCAGAGGGTGGGCTGATCCGTCGCACCAGGCATCAGATTGAGCCGTCTGTATGTGAAGACCCGTCCTAATCCATCCGAACGAAGTCCATATCGATTATAAACGATTCACAACAGTTGATTACATCGCGAGGTACTTGACCTCTATATAATATATTTTACAAACATTGCATTCGTTTTTTGAAAAGACAATGTTTAATTACATCGAAAATTGACGGCATGCATACCATGTCATAATATATCCATTTTATAAATGACTTTATAATAATCTTGATGAACTCAACGACTCGAATGCAACGTCTTTTGAAATATTTCATGATTGATTCCAAGTAATATCTCTAATATGAGCAAATGCACAGCGGAAGATTTTTTTCAAACCTGAGAATAAACATGCTTTCAAGTGTCAACCAAAAGGTTGGTGAGTTCATTAGTTTAACATAAATAATCATTTCCATCATTTTAATAGACCACAAGATTTTCATTTCACATAAATATTCGTCCCATACATAGAGACAAAAATATCATTCGTATGGATTGAACACCTGGTAACCGACATTCACAATATGCATATAAGAATATCCCCATCATTCCGGGATCCTCCTTCGGACATGATATAAATTTCGAAGTACTAAAGCATCCGGTACTTTGGATGGGGCTTGTTGGGCCCGATAGATCTATCTTTAGAGTTCGCGTCAATTAGGGTGTCTGTTCCCTAATTCTTAGATTACCAGACTTAATAAAAAGGGGCATATTCGATTTTGATCATTCAACCATATAATGTAGTTTCGATTACCTGTGTCTATTTCGTAAAATATTTATAAAAGCGCATGCATTCTCAGTCCCAAAAATGTAAAGAGTAAAAGGGATTCAAATGAACTCACCTAATGTATTTTGTAGTAAAAATACATATGACTATATTGAACAATGCAGGGTTGGCCTCAGATTCACGAACCTATATCATTTATATATATATATTAACACATGTAATTGTAACTGAACAAATTTATATATATTTATTAGTTATATTATTTTTATATTAATAACATATATGTTTCCTATATTCATTTTTATATAGTAAAGATTCTATTAATAACAATGATAGGTTTAAATAATAAAGGTAATCTTTTTAAAATGTAAATTTTAATACAACTAATAATAACAATGCTAATAACACTAATAATAATAATAATAATAATTAATAATAACAATAATAACAATAATAATAATAATAATCATTACTAATAATAATAATGATAGAATAAAATAAAAATGTATACCCTTTCCAAGCTTTTTCTAAAGAAAATGTCCCAGACGAGACTCGAACCTGTGACCTCTCAAAACCCCAACAATCCTCTCAACCATTCCATCACTTCAGTTTTTCTGATACACACCCATCTCATAAAGATATAACCCGTAAACTATCTGTTTTGGCACAACAGCAATTCCTAACCATTTAATTCATGTACGGCCCAATTACTTTTGGCCCAACCGAAACAAATAGTGGGTGGCTCTCCGCCTAGTAGAAACTTGGCCCAACATGAAATTCTAGCCCAATAATAGACCCAACAGCAGGTTATTTAATTAAAAAAAAAAATCTTGCTGCAGCCTAGGATTGAACACCCGACCTCTTGTTCAAGATACATACCCTTAAACCATCTGAGCTGTCCCGTTCTTTCTGTTTTACTTCACCCCTAATTCCTATTAACCTCTATTTCTGTTTCACTCTTCCTCTTCAAAACAAAAAAAAAAAAAAAACATCCCGAGATCATTTCATCATCATCCTAATTATTATCATCTTCATCACCATTAACATATCGTGAATCATTATCATTATCATAGCATCATCATCAACGTTTGACATCTCATCATCATACGGTATCATCACCATCATGATCATCTACATCATCACGATCATTATCGAGTATCATCATCATCGTTAAACATAACCATCATCATTCATTTCATAATCACCACCAAATGAAATATTTAATCTTGTTGTAGTCTAACCAAAAAAAAAATTGGATCATGACCCATTCACCAAACGTCCATATAGTATGATCACTTAACATAATTAGCCCACCAAAAGAAATTAATGATTTTGATTAAAGCCATCCAAAATCACAAGTGGGTTTTTCTATTATGATAAATCGGCCACTAATGAAAAAGTATACGGGAAAGAGCAATGATTTATTTGCATTAGTTAATATGACACTTTATAATATCTATAACTTTAATAAAGGCCTTACGATAGTTTTAAGTCTCGACAAAACAGAATAACAGCAACAGTAGCTATCGTAATAGTCTCGCAGCTGTAACCATGGTGGTTTGAAAGAAAAAAATGTAGAGAGAGAGAGAGAGAGAGAGAAGAAAGAGATAGGAAGGTGTAGGGTTGTTCTTGGTGACGGTTATGGTGGGTTGAACAATAAGCAACAAAACAATCGCAAGGAAAGAAATCGAGTAGCTCAAGTTGAAGGTGGATAATACGGTTTGATGTGGTGGTCGATGGTGAGTGGCTCGTGGTGATGGTTGTGTATGGTGGTTCTTGATGTTGGTTAAGGATCGACAATAGCAGCAGTATAGTAATAAATAACGGGTGTAACAACCGTGGTGTTTTGGTGGTTACTAGATTCGTTTACAATAAAAATCATAAATAGAAAGAGAGATAGTGAGAGAGAGGAGGGTGATCTATCATGGTGAAAGAACCAGTGGTGGTTGTGTTTCCCGGTGGTTTACAATAGTCGAAGATTAGATGGTTTTGTTATGGCAGTTTTCTTTGCAAGTGGGTTTCGGTTGATGATGGTTAAATGGGTTTATGAAGAGACAAGAGAAAGGCAAAGTTAACGAGCGCTCAACTTGGGTTTTTGCCAAAATCAAATGGGTTTGGTTTGATTAAGCATGAATTGCATGTATAGATATATATAAGAGACCGAGGTGCTTGTTGATGGTGGAAGCCGATGGTTGTGGTTGTTGGTTGGAAGTGGTGATCGAGCTTGATGAAGGTGGTCGTTAATGGTGGTGAAAGGTGGTTTTGAGGATGAGGTTGGTTGATCGAGCATATGCATGTATATGTATATGAATATGATTATGAATATGAATGCAAGTTTATTACAAGATATAGAATTAATATACAGAGGGAAGAGATAGGATATAGAGATAGTGGGTGTTGGTTTTAATATAGGTACGACATATACATACATATATAGTTAAAGTAATATTATCAATAATTCAATAATAATAATATAATAATCAAATATCACATAATAAAACTTTAAGAAACGTGTACTAGCAGCATCTTGTTTGTCCATTCTACCGACAGTTTAGTCCGATTGGTTATATCGTGTCCATTGCTAAACAGCTAACGTATAAAAGTGTTTCTAAAAATCCCATATTTTTAGATTAAATGTATTTAATTATTTCACTCATTAACTGTTTGAAACCTGACCAAAAAGGTTCAATAATTATTTATTTTATGTTCCAATTTATATGTACGGAGTACTAGTATTTACTCTTAGAAAGGTAAAAATATTTTCATGAAGTCTAAAATCTTCGTAATCGATTTATAGTTTAAATTTCATTTTAAATCTTCATACATATGTACTATATCATTATGAACACTAAAGAAATGTCAACTGAGTGTTACATACGTTTACAGAATAGGTCCCAAAATCATATTTATTCAATATGCTCTTTATATATATAAGAATAGTTTTAAATAATAAATTTTTACTAAGTAAATACATTTATTAATTATATATTTTAAACAATTCAATTTAATATAACAATATATATATACACAAAAAATATCTATCTATCTATATATATATATATATATATATATATATATATATATATATATATATATATATATATATATATATATATATATATATATATATATATATATATATACATAGTTACAAACACTGGTTCGTGAATCATCGGGATTTGTCAAAGGGTAAATGAATATATGAACATAGTTCAAAATTTTTAAGACTTCAATATTACAGACTTGCTTATCGTATCGAAATCATATAAAGATCAAGTTTAAATTTGGTCGGAAATTCCCGGGTCGTCACACTGTAGCATCTGAAGGTATGCCTTTGACACATGCTCACTTTTGTTTGTCTAATAATATCTTGTGCTGACTACGTCACTTTCTTTCGTCTTTGCATAGGTAATGCTGGCGCGACTTCTGCAGGGATGCAGGCATCTGCCACCATCGTCCCGTTGCTAGAGGGGGCTGCTCCCCGGGAGAGACTTGAGCCGGTTGTGGGGGAGAGTCGGGTGGCTGAGGGAAAACTAGTTACTGAAAGGGAGTCGGTTCAAGGGCACCGTCCCAGCAAAGAACCCGCCGTGAAGGCCTCGGATGCTCGCCCCCAGCTTACAACAAATGCTGGGCAGAATGTTTACGTCTTGACCGACTGTAACGTCAAGCTATTCTGTGATATTTTACACTGTGATGCTTCAGACTACCCGGTTTACAGGGAGTATCTGGACTTCATAACTTTTCCAGCTCTGAAAGAGGCACTGGCTGCTTTTTCCACCACTCAGGCACAGCGCTTGCGTTCTCAGTTTGCCGTGTTTGCTCAGCATCTTGCGGCAAATGAACTGAACCAGAGCGAGGCTGATGCTCGTCGCATTCACGAGCATTGTGTGATGTTTGGGAACGAAAACCGTCGTGTGGCAGAATTGTCAGGGATGGTTACTCGCCTTGAGAGGGAGCTGGCATCGGCAAAGGAAGCCTTGGAGCCCACCCAGGATGAGTTGCGTATTTCTCGGGAAGCTCAGGAAGCGTTGAAGGTGGCGCTTGAGCGGGAACAGGAGAGGGTCACCCTTCTTTCTGATGACAATAAGAAGTTATCAGAGAAGGTGTCGGCAACGTTGGGTGAACTTACCCACCTTCAACATGGTATACCTTTGCTTTTTGCCCGCCTTTTGAAGTCATCCATTGTTCATTAGCCGTTTAATGCCTCTATTGAGGCTATCAAGAAGTTGACTACATTTGAGGTGTTGAGGGCAGTGCAGTGCTTCTTTCCGTCTGGTAGCGTGGCCCAAAAGATGAAAATTGATTTGAGCGCTACCTGTGTCCAGGACTGCCAGCGGGTACATGAGGCTCTCGGCCAGATTAGCTTTGAAGAGTTAGATAAAATCTGTAGGGACGAGAACTTATCAGTAGAGGATATTGTAAATTACCAACCGTAGAGATATGCACTCGGTTGTGTTATTGTTATGAATGTGATTTTTTTTTCATTTTCTTAGGTCTTGTGTGTAAACTAGTTTATTTTGCCTTAAGTTACGAGTAGTGTCATGACAAAAATGTAGATATCTAGACTACGCGTGAGTATTGTCGAGTTGTTTATACGGTAAAACCGGACCATCAATGATATGGCCGGACACCCTCATTTTTCGAGAAGGTTCTTCAAGAGGTGTCGTCCTACCAACTAAAGCTAGAAGGCATTTCTTCTGGCGGTAGGTTTGGAATATGCCAAAAACCTTTGATTTCGTTTTTGTCATATTCAGAGTCGTTACAGTGCATAAGTATATAAAATGAAACTTTATTGACGACTTATACATAAAAATGATTTGAGTACATAAGTGTTTTGCATTTCTGCCATCTGAGTGGGTGATCAGGCCTCCCGGTTGCTGATAAGTTACACATGATATTTCTTTAAATGAAAGGCGTGCCAAGGGCGTTGTATCGAAACTCCGTCTGGTGTTTCCAGGTGGTATGTTCCGTACTCAGTTATGCCGATAACCCTGTAAGGTCCCTCCCATCGTGGGCCCAATTTTTCGACATCTTGCTGCCGGCTAGCCTCGTTGCTACGTAACACCAAGTCGTTTAACTGAAAGTCCAGTGGCTTGACTTTTTTGTCATAGTGGTTTGCGATTTTTTGCTTCTTTTCGGCTTACCGGATATGTGCTATTGTCCGCCGTTCCTCTAGAGCATCCAAGTTTTCTCGTAATGGTTCGTCGTTTTGTTGTTCATCGAATGTTGTTATCCAGTTGGTTGGGATAAGCACTTCAGCCGGGATAACCGCTTCGGTGACGTATACCAGACTGAAAGGAGTTTCGTTTGTACTGTCTTTCGATGTTGTCCAGTGTGCCCATAGTACATGTTGGAGTTTATCCACTCATCCTTGTCGGTGTTTACCTAGTATTGCTTTTATGCCGGCAACAATGTCTCTGTTAGTGACCTCGACTTGTCCGTTGGCTTTTGGGTAGGCTACGGAAGTAAATGACTGCTGAATGTCCATGTCTACACACCAGTCTTTAAATGGATTGTGTGCAAACTGTGTGCCGTTGTCGCTGACTATATCTCTTGGTAAACCGAAATGACAAACGATGTCCTCCCATACAAAGGTTAAGATTTTCCTTCCTGTGATCGTGCTTAACGGTTTTACCTTGACCCATTTTGTAAAGTAGTCGATTGCGACAACTAGGAATTTAACGTTTCTAATAATGCTAAAAACAAACATATATTTCATAGAATTATCCCTCAAGAAATACAAGCTTTTAGTTGCAATTGTTCTATTTACAAGTGATATTCGTTTAAATAATAAAAGGTGAAGACAAAAGACAGATTCGACGAATTGAAGACGCAAACGACCAAAAAGCTCAAAAGTATAAAATACAATCCAAGTGGTTCAATTTATTTATAAGAAACGTCTCAAAATTACAAGAGTACGAGCCGCAAAATGCAAAGTACAAGATATTAAATTGTACGAAAGGACGTTCGAAAATTCGAAACCGGGACATGAACCAACTATCAACACGCGACGCAACGGAGCTAAAATAACAAGCCAACTATGCACAAATATAATATAATATATAAATAATTCTTAAATTTATATATATATATATATATATATATATATATATATATATATATATATATATATATATATATATATATATATATTATATTATATATTAAAAACCGTCGGCAAACAAGAAGATAAGTGAATGTGAGCTGTCCCAGGGGGCCATGCGATCGCATGGCCTGGAGGAGTAAAATCCATGCGATCGCATGGCTGAAGATTCCAGGCCAGGTCCTATAAATTGCAAGTTTGGGCGACGAGTAATACACCAATATATCAACTATCTCTCTTACTCTCAAATATATATTTATATTTATATTTTAATTATAATTATACTTTAAGTTTAATAATAATAAGGTTATGTTAGCGAATGTTGTAAGTTTGTAAGTCGAAATTCTATCCGTGTAACGCTACGCTATTAATACTCATTGTAAGTTATGTTCAACCCTTTTAAATTAATGTCTCGTAGCTAAATTATTATTATGCTTATTTAAGCCGAAGTAATTATGATGTTGGGCTAAATATTAAAGACAGGGTAATTAGGCTTTGTACCATAATTGGGGTTTGGACAAAAGACCGACACTTGTGGAAATTGGACTATGGACTATTAATGGGCTTTATATTTGTTTAATTGAATGATAGTTCGTTAATTTAATATAGAGATTTACAATTTGACGTATCTATAAATAACCATATACACTCGATCGGACACGATGGGCGGGATATTTATAAATACTAATAATCGTTCATTTAACCGGACACGGGAATAGATTAATAGTCAATGGACTCATTAAAACAGGGGTGGATTACATACAAGGACACTTGGTGTAATTGATAATAAAGTATTAAAACCTTGGATTGCACACAGTCGATAACCTGGTGTAATCATTAACAATGTATTAAACCTTATTACAGTTTAAGTCCCCAATTAGTTGGAATATTTGACTTCGGGTATAAGGATAATTTGACGAGGACACTCGCACTTTATATTTATGACTGATGGACTGTTATGGACAAAAACCAGATGGACATATCGAATAATCCAGGACAAAGGACAATTAACCCATGGTAATAAACTAAAATCAACACCTCGAACATCATGATTATGAAAGTTTAAATAAGCATAATTCCTTTATTTTATATCTTATCGCACTTTTAATTATCGTACTTTTTAATTATCGCAATTTCAATTATCGTACTTTTAATTATCGTACTTTTATTTACTGTCATTTTATTTATCGCACTTTAAATTATCGCACTTTTATTATCGTTATTTACTTTACGCTTTAAATTAAGTTATTTTTATATTTAATATTTTACATTAGGTTTTAATTGTGACTAAAGTTTTAAAATCGACAAACCGGTCATTAAACGGTAAAACCCCCTTTTTATAATAATAATACTACTTATATATATATATATATATATATATATATATATATATATATATATATATATATATATATATATATATACAAATATAGTTTAAAATAAATATAGCGTTAAATTTTGTTGTATCCCTGTGGAACGAACCGGACTTACTAAAAACTACACTACTTTACGATTAGGTAAACTGCCTATAGTATTGTAGCAAGGTTTAGGTATATCCACTCTATAAATAAATAAATAACTTGTGTAAAATTGTATCGTATTTAATAGTATTTCGTAGTAAAAATATAACTATTTCGTATACACCTCGCATAACATCAAATATTTTTGGCGCCGCTGCCGGGGAAGGCTGAAGCGAAACGCTATAAAAAAAATTAGTTTTTAAGATATTTTTGTAAAAATATAATATTTCTTATTTTGTAAAAATATTTTGTTAAAAATACAAAAATATAAAAACATAATATATATATATATATATATATATATATATATATATATATATATATATATATGTATATATATATATATATATATGTATATATATATATGTATATATATGTTTATATATATATATGTATATATATATATATGTATATATATATATATATATGTATATATATATATATATGTATATATATATATATATATATATATATATGTATATATATATGTATATATATAAGTGTGTAAAAAGAAAATATATATTATAAAGTATAAAAGTATTTTTCTTTAGTTTTTAAAAAAAAAAAATTCTTGTTATAAATATTACTTATATAAATTTAGTAAAGAATATAAAGTAAAAAGTAAAAAAATAAAAAATAAACTGAACCTGCGATTTTGGGCCTGCATCTTATTTGAATCTGCAAGCCATGCAATCGCATGGCTGCAGTGTAGAAAATCCATGCGACCGCATGGTTATGTCTGACACGCCCAGAACCTAGTACGTACGGATTAGGGTTACGTTTAAATATTATTATTATTAATTAATTAGTTAATTAAGATTTAGTTTAAATAATGATTAGTTTTAAGTTTTAATTAATTTTGTATTTTAAGTTTTAATTAGTTTTATTAACTACATAAATTAATACTTTTATAAAATAATAAGATAAAATTAATATTTTTATAAAATTGTATTTTTTTTATCAATTTAAGTTTCTTTTTATATTTATATCTTTTTAATCGTTTATTCGTAATTTGTATATTTTTTGTTCGTAATTAATTTTAAAATTAGTATTTTGTCGTAGTTATTTTATATCTCTAGATTCTTAAGATTTGCCGTAAAATTCCTTAAGTGCTTTTTCTTTAGATTAAGATTTAGACGCTTTAGAAATTTATGACATCGCTTATCGCATTAATATTTTAATAGATTTTAGTACTTTTTAAGTTATTGTCGTTTTGGATTTAGAATTCCTTTAAGCTTTAATACCTTTAGACGTAAGTTTTAATATTTAGTTTTTAGACTTTTAAGTTTCGACGCTGCATTTTCTTATTTTTCGACGCTTATTTTTCGACCTTTTATTTTTCGACGTTTTACGACGCATTCTTTTTCTTTCTTATTTCTCGACCCTCTAGTTTTTAAGACAAAGATTTTTTCTTCAAAATTTCGACGAAAAAATTATTTTAAGTGGTTAAATTGATAGACATCCAAAATTTTCTGATTCGTAGTAATAGTTGGATTTGTTAGTGGCGAGTTGTGGGCTTCCGATTTAAAGGGTCCTGGCTACCTGCTGCATCTATTGGCTATTCGAAACGTGGGCAAAATCAGAAAAGTCTATTAATTTGATAACTTATATAATTTTTATCTTTTATAACTAATAGGATATTCTGTGAATGCACCGAGCAAAACGTTCACCACCTTTCATACGTTCACCACCTGTAACTCGATCAAGACATCTAGCCAATATTGTCGCCGTTGATTTTTCTTTAGAATCATCATCTAGTCGACCAAGTACTCCAATTCAAATTTCCGATAATTCATTTTTTGAACCCGACCTCACAATTGAGAATCCGGAGGATATTCAGGGACAATTCAGAGATCCTGAACCACTAATCATTCATCCTGAACCACAAATAACTCATCCAGAGATTGTCGAGGAAGAAACCATTAAGTCAAAATCCTCTAGTGATTCAGATTCAACAATTTCAATCATGTAAAATCTGAAACCTCTAAGTATGGAAGACCGAATGAGAGCTAAACGCACTGGCCAAGGTCATGCAATTACTCAACTAGACATTAATGCGCCAGATTATGAAATCAAAGGAAAAATCCTACACATGGTAACTAATCAATGCCAATTTAGTAGTGCACCGAAGGAAGATCCAAACGAACATCTTCAAACCTTTAATAGGATCTGTACTCTATTTAAAATCCGAGAAGTGGAGGATGAATAGATCTATCTCATGTTATTTCCCTGGACTTTAAAGGGAGAAGCCAAAGATTAGTTAGAATCGTTACCTGAAGGGGCGATTTATACATGGGATGTTTTAGTTGAAAAATTTCTTAAACAATTCTTTCCAGCATCTAAAGCCGTGAGACTTCAAGGAGAAATAGTTACGTTCACGCAAAATCCAAATGAAACTCTATATGAGGCGTGGACAAGATTTGGAAAGTTGTTAAGAGGATGTCCGCAACATGGTTTAGACACTTATCAAATAGTACAAATATTCTATCAAGGATGCGACATCACTACAAGAAAATACATCGAAATAGCAGCTGGTGGTTCCATTATGAAGAAAACCACAACTGAAGCTTACAAAATTATTGATAACACTGCTTCTCACTCACATGAGTGGCATCAAGAAAAAGATATCGTTAGATCATCTAAAGCGGCTAGAGCCGATTCTAGCCATGACTTTGATTCCATTTCTACGAAGATAGATGCTTTCAAAAGACGAATGGAAAAGATGACTAAGGATATTCAAGCAATACGAATTAGTTGAGAGCAGTGTGGAGGACCACATTTGACAAAAGATTGTCTCAGTATTGAACAAACAATGGAACAAAGAGAGAATGTTTCATACATGAACCAAAGGCCTGGAAATAATTATCAGAATAATTATCAACCGCCAAGACCAAACTACAATCAAAATCAGAATTATAACCGAAATGTTCCATACAACAACCAACAAGGTCCTAGTAATCAGCAAGTATCTAATAATACTTACAACCAGTAAAGACCTATTTTTCCAATTAAACCACCACAAACCGATGATAAAAAGACAAAATTAGAAGACATGATGTCGAAGCTAGTTGAATCTCAAATGCAGTTTTTCACATCTCAGAAACAAACAAATGAACAAAATGCTCAAGCATTTAGAAATCAACAAGCTTCTATTCAAAATATGGAACAAGAAGTAAGTAACCTAGCAAGGTTGATAGGTGAAAGAAAACCGGGGAGTCTACCTAGTGATACAAATGCTAACCCCCGGAATGAAACAGCTAAAGCCATTACCACAAGAAGTGGTATTACACTTAAACCACCTGAAATACCTGTAATTTCTGATGAAGCCATTCCTACTACACAGGAACCACAATCTGAGCAAGAGATGGAAAAAGAACCGGTAGTTGAAAAGGTTAATGAAGAGAATACAGTTAAGGCAAAACCTTATGTTAAACCATACCAACCACCACTTCCTTACCCAAGTAAAATGAGAAAAGAAAGACTTGAAGCCGATCAATCCAAATTCTTGGATATGTTTAAACAAATAAATGTCAATCTTCCTTTCATTGATGTGATATCAGGAATGCCAAGATATGCTAAATTTCTGAAAGATCTAATCACAAATAGAAAGAAAATGGAAGAACTCTTGGCTGTTATAATGAATGCTAATTGTTCTGCAGTGCTATTGAATAAGCTACCAGAAAAATTATCAGATCCAGGAAGTTTCACAATTCCATGTTTTCTGGGTAGTCTTAGTTCAATAGAAGCATTCGCAGACTTAGGTGCTAGTATAAATTTAATGCCATATTCATTATACGCTAAACTAGACCTTGGAGAATTAAAACCAACACGAATAAGCATACAACTAGCCGACCGATCAGTAAAATATCCTAGAAGGATAATGGAGAACATGCTAGTTAAAGTTGGTACTTTAGTATTTTCAGTAGATTTTGTTATTCTGGAAATGGAAGAAGATTCTCGAGTTCCTCTTATATTAGGAAGACCATTCTTAAACACGGCTAAAGCAATAATAGACGTGTTTGGTAAGAAACTGACCCTAAGTATAGAGGACGAGAGTGTTACCTTTTCTATTGATAGAGCCATGCAACAACCGCAATCTGCAGATGATACATGTTATTATATTCAAACTATAGATTCACATGCAGAATTGTTACAAGAATTTCCAAAATTACAAGGAACAGGAGAATGTTCTTTAGGAGAAGGAACTGAACCAATTGATGAAGCTGAATTGTTAGCTACACTCATGGCTAATGAATACGAACCAACAACAGAAGAACTTCAAATGCTAAAAGAGAAAGACAGATATCGATACAAATCATCGATAGAAGAACCACCGACATTAGAGTTAAAGCCACTTCCAAACCATTTGGAATACGCTTATTTACATGGTAAATCTGAATTACCTGTAATAATATCGTTTTCTCTTACGAAAAATGAAAAATCTCAACTCACTTCTGTGCTAAAAGCTCATAAACCAGCTATTGCATGGAAGATTCATGACATTAAAGGCATAAGTCCTTCATATTGCACACATAAAATCCTTATGGAAGAAGGCTATAAAACCTATGTGCAACGCCAATGAAGACTAAATCCTAATATACAAGATGTTGTTAAGAAAGAAATTATTAAACTGCTAGATGCAGGTTTAATTTATCCAATCTCTGATAGTCCATGGGTAAGCCCAGTTCAATGCGTACCTAAGAAAGGTGGCATGACTGTCATCACAAATGAAAAAAATGAGTTTGTATTGATTATAGAAAATTAAATGACGCCACCAGAAAAGATCACTTTCCCTTACCTTTCATTGATCAAATGTTGGAAAGGTTAGCTGGAAACAGTTACTATTGTTTTCTTGGCGGTTTCTTCGGATATTTTCAAATTCCAATAGCACCCGAGGACCAAGAGAAAACCACATTCCCATGCCCTTATGGTACTTTTGCTTACAAACACATGCCATTTGGACTTTGCAACGCCCCTGCAACCTTTCAAAGGTGCATGATGGCGATTTTTCATGACATGATAGAAGAATGCATGGAAGTTTTCATGGATGACTTTTCAGTCCTCGGTGATACTTTTGAATCAGGTCTAGTTAATCTTGAACGAATGCTTATTAGATGCGAGCAATCAAATCTAGTACTTAATTGGGAGAAATGCCATTTCATGGTTAAAGAAGGCATCGTTCTTGGTCATAAAATTTCAAAGGAAGGAATTGAATTGGATAGAGCTAAAGTAGATGTAATTGCTAAACTTCCACATCCCACCAATGTTAGAGGAGTTAGGAGTTTTCTAGGGCATGCCAGTTTTTACCGACGTTTCATAAAAGATTTTTCTAAAATTGCCACTCCTATGAATAAACTCCTAGAAAAGGATGCTCCATTCATCTTTTCAGATGAATGCATCAAATCTTTTAATATTCTTAACGAAAAACTCACTAATGCGCCGATCATGATAACTCCAAATTGGAATCTACCATTTGAACTTATGTGCGATGCAACCGATTTTGCAATGGGAGCCGTTTTAGGTCAAAGGATTGAAAAATGATTTCAACCTATTTATTACGCTAGTAAGACGTTACAAGGAGCACAAACGAATTACACAACTACTGAAAAAGAACTCCTTGCTATTGTCTTTGCTTTTGACAAATTTCGTTCATATCTCGTTTTAGCTAAAACGGTGGTCTATACCGACCATTCTGCTCTTAGATACCTATTTTCAAAACAAGATGCTAAACCACGATTAATCCGTTGGATCTTACTCTTACAAGAGTTTGATATTGAAATCCGAGACAAAAAGGAGCAGAAAATCTCGCAGCTGATCATCTTTCTCGTCTTGAAAATCTTGAATTAGAAGTTCTAAATGAATCGGCTATACAAGACAACTTTCCTGATGAATATCTTTTGAAGATCGATTATAATGAAATTCAATGGTTTGCAGACTATGCAAACTACTTAGTATGTGGATTCCTTGAAAAAGGGTTGTCGTACCAAAAACGAAAGAAATTCTTTAGTGATATAAAACTCTATTTCTGGGAAGATCCACATTTGTTTAAAAGTTGTCCCGATGGAATAATACGCCGATGTGTATTCGAAGATGAAGCTAGTCAAATCTTAAACCATTGTCACACAGGACCAACAGGAGGGTATTATGGGCCTCAACTTACCGCAAGAAAAGTTTACGACGCTGCATTCTATTGGCCTACAATTTTCAAAGACGCGCACCTTCTTTGTAAATCCTGTGATGCTTGTCAAAGGGCCAGAAAAATAAGTCAACGTGATGAAATGCCACAAAATGTCATTCAAGTATGTGAAGTATTTGACGTTTGGGGTATTGACTTTATGGGTCCATTTCCAAAATCTCATAATAATCTCTACATTCTCGTTGCCATTGATTATGTATCTAAATGGGCGGAAGCACAAGCTCTCCCAACTAACGATGCACGAGTTGTAGTCAACTTCTTAAAACGTGTTTTTGCAAGGTTTGGAACATCGAAAGGTTTAATAAGTGATCAGGGTACTCATTTTTGTAATAATCAACTTGAGAAAGTTCTCAAAAGATATGGAGTAACTCATAAAATCTCAACCGCTTATCATCCACAAATAAGTGGACAAGTTGAAAATACCAACTGAGTATTAAAACGTATTCTAGAGAAAACCGTAGGATCAAATCCGAAGGAATGGTCCATGAAATTGGAGGATGCACTCTAGGCTTTTAGAACAGCCTACAAAACTCCAATTGGCACCACACCATTTAAACTCGTTTACGGAAAAGCATGTCATCTTCCAGTAGAAATTGAGCATAAAGCATTTTAGGCTTTGAAGACATGTAATCTTGATTTGTATGAAGCCGGACGTCTACGGTTAAGTCAATTAAACGAATTAGAAGAGTTAAGACATGAAGCATATGAAAATTCGTTAATCTATAAAGAAAGAACGAAGAAATTGCATGATAAAAGAATCAGAAGTTCAAAAGAATTTAAAGAAGGAGACATAGTTCTTCTTTTCAATTCACGATTCAAGCTATTTCCTGAAAAATTGAAAGCAAGATGGTCTGGACCATTCATAGTCAAAAGAGTTTTCCCATATAGAACAGTAGAAATAAATTCAAATGAGATTGAATTTAAGGTTAATGGTCACAAAGTTAAACATTACATAGATAATCCAATGGAAGTTGAAGATGAAGTTAATCACAATTTCGACACCACAGCTAACTAAATGTGGGAAGATTCGAATCTTTTAAGGATAATATATATTTCTGTTAGAGTTAGATATTCTGTTTTTGTGTAGTTCTAGAAAATGGAATCCGCATGGTCTTTCCCTAGCAGACCCTAAAGAACTAGTCTTCTCCCTCCATTCTGAATTTTTATTTCTTTTAGGTTTGACGAGATGAAGAATTCCTTTGATCTGAACCATGGTCTACTACTACATGCTATAATTACTAAACGTAATAATAACATCTTCCCGAGTGAACTGGTATAATTCATAAGAGGAAAAATGGACGAAGTAAGGAAAGAACTCGGGAAAGATCATCATAAGACACATTTTGGTAAAGGAAAATCAAAATCCGCAACAAAAAGAAGAGCACGACACCTTGAAAGATGTCATAAATGCGGAAAATGGTCACATGAAGGTAAATGTTCAAACAATCAAACATATTCAAATACCGAATTTGTTACTCTATGCAGAGAAGGATCGTTCATATGTTTAGAAGAAAAGTTATTGAAGAATCGAGGTTACGCTTATGTAGCTATGGAAAACCAAATCACACGACTCTCCTATGAGTCAGCTAAAGCAGGTCTCTGAGAATTCTATCTCACAGGTAAGTATGTACATTTTTTATTTTTATTTATTGCTTTTAACCTTTTGATAATAAACGCTGAATCGTTCGCTATAAAGTATTAAATTGATATTCAATAAAATTAGGTATGCGAAACCGAAATTATTGATATCATACAAAAAAATTTATTACATCACTGCGAAATTTACCGTTTATTCTTAAGGTATAAATATCTTTAATCAATCAATCTAAAAATATTTCAGAAATTCGTCAGGAGTAAAACTAGGTAATTTAGCCGAAATTACTTTACCCAAAAGAGGGGTGTATATTTTTGATAATATTTGATTGATTAAAGTGGGATAAAAGACCAAAAAGATTTTTAATTTTATTTTTACCTTGTTTTTAAAAATTAATATTTTCAATATAAGTTTGTAAAATTAATGTATAAAAATATTAATAATATGAATTTTTAATTTTATGCATTTTAAATTTAAGTTTGGTGTGAATTTAAAAACAAAAAGTACTTTATTTCATTAAGTTAAAAATATGATTTCTAAAATTCATCGTAAGTTGAAGACTAGGTCATGGAACCGAAATTGCTTTACCCGAGTGCGGGACGAGAACTTTTATTATCATTATTTTTAATCTTATAGATCTAAAGTATGCCAAAAACATTTAAAAAATCCGAAAATCTTTGCTTTTAAAACAACGCTTTAAAATGACAAATTTTTAAAATTTTGTCGAGGGACGAACTAGGACAACGATCTGAAACGCCCTCATTCTTAAAAGAAACAAAATTTTAAAATTAATTTAATTATTTGTTTTATAAGTTAAAGATTTTTATAAAAAAAAATACCAGACCCCATTCGATCGCATGGGGTTTACACTGTAAAGCCATGCGATCGCATGGTATCAAAAAACTAGACAGAATCAAAAGAGCAGCTCGCTGGTTCTCTGTCTTCATAAACACACACATACACAAACTAAAACACACACAAACACTCTCAAAAATTCGCATTGATCAATCAAAATCCATCAAATTTCTTGCTCTAATCATGCCTATATTCAGATGGGGAGGCAGGAAGGTAAAGATTTCACCCCTAAAACTCTTTAAATTCGAATTTTAGTGTTCTTGAGCTAAATTTTACCTAATTTAATTTTGTTAATTTCTAGTGTAATTAGAGTTAAATTGATAGTATATTATGCATGTATAACCTAGATTGATGCTATTTAACATGATTTGAAGCCTTAAACTTCAAAATTTTTAGAAATCTAGGGTTTGTGTTCTTGAGCAATTTGGGGCTTTTTGATATAAACAGGTTATGGCCGATTTTTGTCATGAATTATTGCTAAATTAAGTAGTGTAACATATTTAGGTAGCTAAATAATCCAAACATTGATCCTAAACATGATTTTTGAGAATTAAAGTGGACTTTTTTAGTCTAAAATTCATGAACTTGATTAATTTGATATAAATGTCATTTGAAACTTGTTTAATTGCTAGTAATGATTATTTTGACATGTTATTTGAGTTGAATGCTTATGAACTTTGTAAACATTTTCATATATGCTTATTTGAAAAAGTGTAGAATTGATAAAAATATGAAAATGAGTATAAGTTTAATATGGATTAAACATGTTATTGTAATTGTTTTAATTTGTTATTTTGCTAACACTAATGCATATTTGGATATACAAATTTTGTATTTAATGTGTTTTACAGAAAAATACCGATACTGATGGTGCATCATCATCATCTAGGCAACCTGCTCCGGAACCACAGCCAGAGATGCAATATCACGAACCGGAACACCAACCTAAACAACAACAACATTATGATCAACACGTACCATACTATGAACCAGACCCACAATTTTTTATTGCCTACGTTGTATTTCCTGTTCACCATATAATAGAACACCCAACAATTCATGAAGAACAGTTGCATCCCAATTTAAGGATTGATAGAAGTTGGAGAGATTACCTGACGTACCAAAGTAACAAATTTAAGCTTTGGACTAAAAATGTAGAAGTTCCAAGGGTAATAGATTGGGAGCCTTTGGAAAGGGTCCACCTAGCTAACCCAGTTAGGCAGCATATAATCCAAAGGTATGGCAGCTCTTCTTTTACTGATTGGGAACGTTTATTTACCACTCGTAGGCCTGTATATAAAGAGTGGTGTGTTGAGCTAATGAGTACTATAGCTTTTAATAAGGATGTAGATAGGTTAGACGATAAGAGTTTTCTTAGATTTTACTTGGTCGTAGGATGTACAGGATGTCCATGCTGGACATGGCCAGGGCTTTACAGATTTACACTCCCGCTGAATTACTATCACCTGATTGTACAAATTTGATTTATCATGGTGAGCGGGTAGATAGAAATATTGACGCTAATGCCATCTGGAGGCGTATGTCAAATTTTAATGTGTTTACGCGGGGAGGAAGACACTCCTATTTAGATATTAATAAAGCCGAGCTTCGTATAATACATAGATTCTTAGCAAATTCGATTACACAAAGAGGTAACAATAAGGAGAAAATGACCTTACACGATTTATTTTACCTTAAGTGCATTCGAAACACTAGAAGCTTTGTTAATATCTCCTACTGTGTTGGTTTTTATCTGTCCAAAATGGTGAAAGGTATACAGGAAGGGGGAATAATAGGAGGAGGTATTTTTGTTAATCTCATTAGAGAGTATTTAGGTGTAGATAGGGATCAAGGGGGTCCGATGTGAAATGTCCCGTTCTTATTGATTAAAAACGTTCCATATTAATTGATTTCGTTGCGAGGTTTTGACCTCTATATGAGACGTTTTTCAAAGACTGCATTCATTTTAAAACAAACCATAACCTTTATTTCATCAATAAAGGTTTAAAAAAGCTTTACGTAGATTATCAAATAATGATAATCTAAAATATCCTGTTTACACACGACCATTACATAATGGTTTACAATACAAATATGTTACAACAAAATATGTTTCTTGAATGCAGTTTTTACACAATATCATACAAGCATGGACTCCAAATCTCGTCCTTATTTAAGTATGCGACAGCGGAAGCTCTTAATAATCACCTGAGAATAAACATGCTTAAAACGTCAACAAAAATGTTGGTGAGTTATAGGTTTAACCTATATATATCAAATCATAATAATAGACCACAAGATTTCATATTTCAATACACATCCCATACATAGAGATAAAAATCATTCATATGGTGAACACCTGGTAACCGACATTAACAAGATGCATATATAAGAATATCCCCATCATTCCGGGACACCCTTCGGATATGATATAAATTTCGAAGTACTAAAGCATCCGGTACTTTGGATGGGGTTTGTTAGGCCCAATAGATCTATCTTTAGGATTCGCGTCAATTAGGGTGTCTGTTCCCTAATTCTTAGATTACCAGACTTAATAAAAAGGGGCATATTCGATTTCGATAATTCAACCATAGAATGTAGTTTCACGTACTTGTGTCAATTTTGTAAATCATTTATAAAACCTGCATGTATTCTCATCCCAAAAATATTAGATTTTAAAAGTGGGACTATAACTCACTTTCACAGATTTTTACTTCGTCGGGAAGTAAGACTTAGCCACTGGTTGATTCACGAACCTATAACAATATATACATATATATCAAAGTATGTTCAAAATATATTTACAACACTTTTAATATATTTTGATGTTTTAAGTTTATTAAGTCAGCTGTCCTCGTTAGTAACCTACAACTAGTTGTCCACAGTTAGATGTACAGAAATAAATCGTTAAATATTATCTTGAATCAATCCACGACCCAATGTATACGTATCTCAGTATTGATCACAACTCAAACTATATATATTTTGGAATCAACCTCAACCCTGTATAGCTAACTCCAACATTCACATATAGAGTGTCTATGGTTGTTCCGAAATATATATAGATGTGTCGACATGATAGGTTGAAACATTGTATACGTGTCTATGGTATCTCAAGATTACATAATATACAATACAAGTTGATTAAGTTATGGTTGGAATAGATTTGTTACTAATTTTCACGTAGCTAAAATGAGAAAAATTATCCAATCTTGTTTTACCCATAACTTCTTCATTTTAAATCCGTTTTGAGTGAATCAAATTGCTATGGTTTCATATTGAACTCTATTTTATGAATCTAAACAGAAAAAGTACAGGTTTATAGTCGGGAAAATAATTTACAAGTCGTTTTTGTAAGGGTAGTCATTTCAGTCGAAAGAACGACGTCTAGATGACCATTTTAGAAAACATACTTCCACTTTGAGTTTAACCATAATTTTTGGATATAGTTTCATGTTCATAATAAAAAATAATTTTCTCAGAATAACAACTTTTAAATCAAAGTTTATCATAGTTTTTAATTAACTAACCCAAAACAGCCCGCGGTGTTACTACGACGGCGTAAATCCGGTTTTACGGTGTTTTTCGTGTTTCCAGGTTTTAAATCATTAAGTTAGCATATCATATAGATATAGAACATGTGTTTAGTTGATTTTAAAAGTCAATTTAGAAGGATTAACTTTTTTTTGTGAACAAGTTTAGAATTAACTAAACTATGTTCTAGTGATTACAAGTTTAAACCTTCAAATAAGATAGCTTTATATATATGAATCGAATGATGTTATGAACATCATTACTACCTTAAGTTCCTTGGATAAACCTACTGGAAAAGAGAAAAATAGATCTAGCTTCAATGGATCCTTGGATGGCTCGAAGTTCTTGAAGCAGAATCATGACACGAAAACAAGTTCAAGTAAGATCATCACTTGAAATAAGATTGTTATAGTTATAGAAATTGAACCAAAGTTTGAATATGATTATTACCTTGTATTAGAATGATAACCTACTGTAAGAAACAAAGATTTCTTGAGGTTGGATGATCACCTTACAAGATTGGAAGTGAGCTAGCAAACTTGAAAGTATTCTTGATTTTATGTAACTAGAACTTGTAGAATATATGAAGAACACTTAGAACTTGAAGATAGAACTTGAGAGAGATCAATTAGATGAAGAAAATTGAAGAATGAAAGTGTTTGTAGGTGTTTTTGGTCGTTGGTGTATGGATTAGATATAAAGGATATGTAATTTTGTTTTCATGTAAATAAGTCATGAATGATTACTCATATTTTTGTAATTTTATGAGATATTTCATGCTAGTTGCCAAATAATGGTTCCCACATGTGTTAGGTGACTCAAATGGGCTGCTAAGAGCTGATCATTGGAGTGTATATACCAATAGTACATACATCTAAAAGCTGTGTATTGTACGAGTACGAATACGGGTGCATATGAGTAGAATTGTTGATGAAACTGAACGAGGATGTAATTGTAAGCATTTTTGTTAAGTAGAAGTATTTTGATGAGTGTATTGAAGTCTTTCAAAAGTGTATAAATACATATTAAAACACTACATGTATATACATTTTAACTGAGTCGTTAAGTCATCGTTAGTCGTTACATGTAAGTGTTGTTTTGAAACCTTTAGGTTAACAATCTTGTTAAATGTTGTTAACCCAATGTTTATAATATCAAATGAGATTTTAAATTATTATATTATCATGATATTATCATGTATGAATATCTCTTAATATGATATATATACATTAAATGTCTTTACAACGATAATCGTTACATATATGTCTCGTTTAAAAATCATTAAGTTAGTAGTCTTGTTTTTACATATGTAGTTCATTGTTAATATACTTAATGATATGTTTACTTATCATAGTATCATGTTAACTATATATATATCCATATATATGTCATCATATAGTTTTTACAAGTTTTAACGTTCGTGAATCACCGGTCAACTTGGGTGGTCAATTGTCTATATGAAACATATTTCAATTAATCAAGTCTTAACAAGTTTGATTGCTTAACATGTTGGAAACATTTAATCATGTAAATATCAACCTCAATTAATATATATAAACATGGAAAAGTTCGGGTCACTACAGTACCTACCCGTTAAATAAATTTCGTCCCGAAATTTTAAGCTGTTGAATGTGTTGACGAATCTTCTAGAAATAGATGCGGGTATTTCTTCTTCATCTGATCTTCACGCTCCCAGGTGAACTCGGGTCCTCTACGAGCATTCCATCGAACCTTAACAATTGGTATCTTGTTTTGCTTAAGTCTTTTAACCTCACGATCCATTATTTCGACGGGTTCTTCGATGAATTGGAGTTTTTCGTTGATTTGGATTTCATCTAACGGAATAGTGAGATCTTCTTTAGCAAAACATTTCTTCAAATTCGAGACGTGGAAAGTGTTATGTACAGCTGTGAGTTGTTGAGGTAACTCAAGTCGGTAAGCTACTGGTCCGACACGATCAATAATCTTGAATGGTCCAATATACCTTGGATTTAATTTCCCTCGTTTACCAAATCGAACAACGCCTTTCCAAGGTGCAACTTTAAGCATGACCATCTCTCCAATTTCAAATTCTATATCTTTTCTTTTAATGTCAGCGTAGCTCTTTTGTCGACTTTGGGCGGTTTTCAACCGTTGTTGAATTTGGATGATCTTCTCGGTAGTTTCTTGTATAATCTCCGGACCTGTAATCTGTCTATCCCCCACTTCACTCCAACAAATCGGAGACCTGCACTTTCTACCATAAAGTGCTTCAAACGGCGCCATCTCAATGCTTGAATGGTAGCTGTTGTTGTAGGAAAATTCTGCTAATGGTAGATGTCGATCCCAACTGTTTCCGAAATCAATAACACATGCTCGTAGCATGTCTTCAAGCGTTTGTATCGTCCTTTCGCTCTGCCCATCAGTTTGTGGATGATAGGCAGTACTCATGTCTAGACGAGTTCCTAATGCTTGCTGTAATGTCTGCCAGAATCTTGAAATAAATCTGCCATCCCTATCAGAGATAATAGAGAATGGTATTCCATGTCTGGAGACGACTTCCTTCAAATACAGTCGTGCTAACTTCTCCATCTTGTCATCTTCTCTTATTGGCAGGAAATGTGCTGATTTGGTGAGACGATCAACTATTACCCAAATAGTATCAAAACCACTTGCAGTCCTTGGCAATTTAGTGATGAAATCCATGGTAATGTTTTCCCATTTCCATTCCGGGATTTCGCGTTGTTGAAGTAGACCTGATGGTTTCTGATGTTCAGCTTTGACCTTAGAACACGTCAAACATTCTCCTACGTATTTAGCAACATCGGCTTTCATACCCGGCCACCAAAAATATTTCCTGAGATCCTTGTACATCTTCCCCGTTCCAGGATGTATTGAGTATCTGGTTTTATGAGCTTCTCTAAGTACCATTTCTCTCATATCTCCAAATTTTGGTACCCAAATCCTTTCAGCTCTATACCGGGTTCTGTCTTCCCGAATATTAAGATGTTTCTCCGATCCTTTGGGTATTTCATCCTTTAAATTTCCCTCTTTTAAAACTCCTTATTGCGCCTCCTTTATTTGAGTAGTAAGGTTATTATGAATCATTATATTCATAGATTTTACTCGAATGGGTTCTCTGTCCTTCCTGCTCAAGGCATCGGCTACCACATTTGCCTTCCCCGGGTGGTAACGAATCTCAAAGTCGTAATCATTCAATAATTCAATCCACCTACGCTGCCTCATATTCAGTTGTTTCTGATTAAATATGTGTTGAAGACTTTTGTGGTCAGTATATATAATACTTTTAACCCCATATAAGTAGTGCCTCCAAGTCTTTAATGCAAAAACAACCGCGCCTAATTCCAAATCATGCGTCGTATAATTTTGTTCGTGAATCTTCAATTGTCTAGACGCATAAGCAATCACCTTCGTTTGTTGCATTAATACACAACCGAGACCTTGCTTTGATGCGTCACAATAAATCACAAAATCATCATTCCCTTCAGGCAATGACAATATAGGTGCCGTAGTTAGCTTTTTCTTCAATAACTGAAACGCTTTCTCTTGTTCATCATTCCATTCAAATTTCTTCCCTTTATGCGTTAATGCAGTCAAGGGTTTTGCTATTCTAGAAAAGTCTTGGATGAACCTTCTGTAGTAACCAGCTAGTCCTAAAAACTGGCGTATGTGTTTCGGAGTTTTCGGGGTTTCCCACTTTTCAACAGTTTCTATCTTTGCCGGATCCACCTTAATACCTTCTTTGTTCACTATGTGACCGAGGAATTGAACTTCTTCCAACCAAAATGCACACTTTGAAAACTTAGCGTACAATTCTTCCTTCCTCAATACTTCTAACACCTTTCTCAAATGTTCACCGTGTTCTTGGTCATTCTTTGAGTAAATAAGTATGTCATCAATGAAAACAATGACAAACTTGTCAAGGTATGGTCCACACACTCAGTTCATAAGGTCCATGAACACAGCTGGTGCATTAGTTAAACCAAACGGCATGAACATAAACTCGTAATGACCATAACGTGTTCTGAAAGCAGTCTTTGGAATATCATCTTCTTTCACCCTCATTTGATGATACCCGGAACGTAAGTCAATCTTTGAATAAACAGACGAGCCTTGTAGTTGATCAAATAAGTCGTCGATTCTCGGTAGTGGGTAGCGGTTCTTGATGGTAAGTGTAGAGACCCGTCCAAATCCATCCGGACAAAGTCCATATCGATTATAAACGATTCACAACAGTTGATTACATCGCGAGGTACTTGACCTCTATATGATACATTTTACAAATATTGCATTCGTTTCTGAAAAGACAATCTTTCTTTACATCGAAAGTTGACAGACATGCATACCATTTCATAATATATCCAACTATAATTGTCTTAATAATAATCTTGATGAACTCGATGACTCAAATGCAACATCTTTTGAAATATGCCATGAATGACTCCAAGTAATATCTATAAAGTGAGCAAATGCACAGCGGAAGATTTCTTTCGTACCTGAGAATAAACATGCTTTAAAGTGTCAACCAAAAGGTTGGTGAGTTCATTAGTTTAACATAAATAATCATTTCATAATTTTAATAGACCACAAGATTTCATATTTCCATTTCTTATAAACATAAGTCCCATGCATAGAGACAAAAATATCATTCATATGAATTGAACACCTGGTAACCGACATTCACAATATGCATATAAGAATATCCCCATCATTCCGGGATCCTCCTTCGAACATGATATAAATTTCGAAGTACTAAAGCATCCGGTACTTTGGATGGGGCTTGTTGGGCCCGATAGATCTATCTTTAGGATTCGTGTCAATTAGGGTGTCTGTTCCCTAATTCTTAGATTACCAGACTAAAAAGGGGCATATTCAGTTTCGATCATTCAACCATAGAACGTAATTTCGATTACTTGTGTCTATTTCGTAAAACAGTTATAAAAGATTTCGCATGTATTCTCAGCCCAAAAATATAAAGGGTAAAAAGGCAAATGAAACTCACCTAATGTATTTTGTAGTAAAAATACATATGACTATACTGAACAATGCAGGGTTGTCCTCGGATTCACGAACCTATATCAAGTATATATATTAACACACATAATCACATAATTCCTCCTACATAATATTTATATGTATTTAGTGTTGTAGTTACATAAATATATATATTTATATTTATATCTTTAGTTATAACTTATTTATAGTTATTTTGTAAAATAATCAATATTCATACGTATAGTTATATTACAATATATATATGTATGTATATATATATATATATATATATATATATATATATATATATATATATATGTGTGTGTGTGTGTGTGTGTGTGTAGTTGGTCTTATATCAAAAATCAGTAATTTGTTATAAAAATGATACTAATAATAATAATAATAATAATAATAATAATAATAATAATAATAATAATAATATCACAAAATTACTACCTCACACAAATTAGGCTTCAAAAAGAATGAAACATCATTGCCAAGACTTGAACCTACAACCTCTCGTAGAGACACCGTTATCCTTAACCACTCCACCCCTTTCAGTTTTCCTTGTATATTATGAAACTTGTACATATTTAACCTAAAAACAACAGCAACAGTTTCCGCCCACTGAAAAAACATTAGCCCAACTACAATTAATCAGCCCGCTGTTTAAATACCTACATGGTCCAAAGTAAACTGATGGCCCAACAATTAATCTGTATCCATTTCCTTTTTTTTTTTAAATCAAACAAGTGTGGTTCGGTTATATACAAAAAAAAAAAAAAAGAAACGAATTAGGATTGAAAGTGGGGCTTGCAGTTTGACCGACAGAAGGAGAAAAAGTAGTTCGATCCTACATCTCCTTCAATTATCATCATCATACTTTCATTATCTTCACTCATCATCATCCGTTTATCATCATTATAATTATCACTATCTTGCAATCGAATCATTACTTATATGGTACACTAATTCGTTTAATAAGGAAATGGAGCCCAAGCAATTATTTTAACAGCTCATAAAAAAAACAAATCCAACTTGCTTCCTAATTGTCGGCTATGCAAATTTTAAACCATCTCATATGCCACCAACTTGACCCCTTTGTGAATTTTTAACTCCCTCGCGGTTTTCATCATTCGAATCACTCATCATCAAATCTACAGCCCATTTTATTATAGAAACAAATTACGTGCCATAAAAGTGTTGGCCCAACCAAGTAACTTTCGATTCCTTGGTTATCATGGTAAGGCGGTTTTAAAAAAAAAAAATACATGTGGTACGTACTAATTCCTTGGATATTCTAATAACTACTCCACTAAACAAACCCATGCCAACTTGTATGACCAAAAAAAATAATGGCACTAGTTTGTGTCTTTATAAAAAAATTCGGTGCATTAGGTAAGTGGGGGATGTCAGCCAACTTGTGTGCATATATCCACTATCCATTACTTTAATCCTATGATTGCTCAAGATTATTACTTTATTGTATCATTTTCAAAACATCACCAATTCCTGACATCCTCATCGTTTTATATTAATAGAATTGAAACGGAAACGGGAAGTGTTAGTAGTGGTGTTTGGTTGAATTTAAGCGAAGAAAAGAATAAAAAAAAATAAAGACCTAGCAGTTTGATAACGGAATCATTGGTGTAAAAAAAATGGGTTTTGTTGGGTGGTTTTAGTTTGGTGATCCGGTTTGAATATAGCACACGAAACTTGTTTGATGGTTAACAGAAAAACGAAGCAACAACTATGATTTGGTGATGTTGGTTTAGCTTGGTGGGTTTCGATGGTGTGGTGTGTTCGAGTATGAAAAGAAAAGGAACGTGTGATTTGGGTCAACTGATCAGTGGTAGTGGGTTTGGTGGTGGAGAAGAAGAAAACAACCGGTGTTGGTGATGATGATTGAAATGTAATGGTTGTGGATATTTGATTGTTGAGGTTATGGGTCCATCCGAGAACAACTAGAGGTATTTGATATTGTTAAATCTAAATAGAAATATAATTATACTACCAGTGATTCTAGCATTAAATGAATTTGAAACTGAAAGAATAGGAACGACTTACAGCAGGGTTGCTCAGTTGGTGTTGTAACAAAAATACGCACACAGTAGTTTCGAACAAGAGTGGTGATCGATGGTTAGCACAAGATAAGCAAGGATGGTTGTTTCAATGATAAGATTCTTAAGGTGGTGATGGCATGTGTTGTTTTATAGTGAAAATAGGATCCATCTTACAAAAAGGAAATAAGATTTGAAAGAGATTGATAACCAATTCATATATCTGTATAAGTCGCACATGAAAAAAAAATATAAAATAAATAAAGTTTGATATGTATAGCTAAATGAACTTGGTTGCTTGTGTTTAGAATTGAGATTCAATCAGAGACATGATTATCAATCAGAAATAGTTAGATTGATACCCTTAACAAACTTGTACGAAATTTCTTGATATATACTTTATATAATTAATATTAATAACTATTAAATATGTAAGTAATAATAATAATAATAATTAAATAGTAATAATAATTACTAATAATATTCATAATGATAATAGATAATAATTATATTAACAAAAACAAATAAGAAAAGAAAAGAAAAAAAATGACAATAGTATTAACCCTAATGCAAATAATAATATTAATTATTTTAATACTAATAATAATATTAATAATAATAATGTAATATATAACAATTATCATAAATGTTTATTTCTTATATTTATATAGTTTCATTTATAGATTTTTAATTAATCATATTAATAATTACAATGATAATAGTACTACTCTTAATATTATAACTAATAGTAAAGTAATACAATATAGTACAATATTTTAATTATACATAAAATCATATATATTTATATATAACGTCATTTTAAATTACACTTAATTATTTTGTATTTTATTTTACATACTTAATTTCAAATGTTTAAATTGTATTTTATAATTTAAATTGACTAAATATACTTACATTTATATATATGTATACATATTTATTTACAAACAATTGTTCGTGAATCGTCGAGAATAATCACAGGTTAAATGAATCCATCTAAACCGTTCAAAACTTTCTGAGACTCAATAGTACGGACTTTGCTTATCGTGTCAGAATCATATAAGATTAAGTTTAAATTTGGTCGAAAATTCCCGGGTCATCACAGTACCTGCCCGTTAAAGAAATTTCGTCCCGAAATTTGAGTGAGGTGGTCATGGCTAACAATAAAAATGTTTTCATGATGAATATGAGTTGATAAATTGAGTTTTATCATCATTGAGTAATATGGATAATAATAATTCGATTATTCGAAGAGTACGAATGAAGCTTTCACCAAAGAGTGAAATAGGAAAGTAAAGGTTCATCTTAATTTTTGACAGAGTCAGAGTTGAATTCAGAAAATAAGATGCATCTTAACTTTTGACGTTGTCTTTGTTGAATTCCAGAATTCAAGGGATATAAAGAAAATCTTCGAAATCTAAAAGATTTGATTCTTCAACGAATAAGGAAATTAAGATCTCTATAATTAAATACAGTAATCTGCCTCGATTACACTGTCTGATATTTTTATTAGAAATTAAACTTTTTCCGTTCCATTATTCTCACCATTCCTATAATTTCTTTCTTAGTTCATTCATCCAAAAGATTGTGAAAATGCTTAATCCCGTTCTAATCCTTGATATTTTCCTAATTATCATTTCTGTCATCCTTCTTTTCAATCTTCCACCAGAAGAATCTGTTTAATTCTACTATTACCTTGAGGTGATACTATTCTTAATTCTACCGTGTCTTTATATTGCTATTCGTATTAATATCCACGGTTTGTAATTTCTGTGTTGTTATTGGGTTTTATATCTTCCCTTATATTTCGGAGTCCCTACTTCCATCTTCTATAATCATTGTCATTCACAATTAATTTTCTCTCTTATTTGCTGCGATTTATACTCCAATTTCTATTTCGAAGCTTTGTCCCTTCGTTTCCTCTTCTTGCGATTGGGCATCTCTTGTAATGGTCCAGAATTCGTAGATATAAGTTTCAGAATGAACATTGTTAATGTCCTAAGGAAGAAACGGTAATAGCACAATTTGACTTGTAAAATTACCAGTATTCAAGGAAAGATAGGACTATCAAGAAAAATATTTTCTTGATATGTTTATAGATTAGACAGAACGTAAGAGTCGTGTAACATGGCATATGATGACATTATGATCTGTGAATCATCACATTCCATTTAGAAACTCAGCATGACTTACTGTAATATAATCACGTTGATCAAGTGTCATTATATTATACTAACTCATGCATCAATTCCCAACACTACTTCAAAAACATTCATAATTTAAACTCAAATTTTAAAGAATTTTAGAAACTAAAGTAGTTTCCTTTATGATGTAATATAGATAGCACGAAGAGATAAATAATTTCGGACGAGAGTATTTATGAAAATATCTTCAGAAATATCGAAGATATTTATGATGATATTTTGGAATTTCTAAGTTCGATGGTTGATGAGGAAGATTTTACGCAAGATTTTAACATGAGGACGGAGCAAGATATCCGTTGAAGGTTTCATCGGATCCAGAATTACCTGAATTCTTTGAATATATGGTATGGTCCTTGTATTTGTCCTTGGTCTCCTTCGTGGTTAGCTCAATCCGTTTTCCAGTTCCAACTTTTCTGAGCTTTTCCAACATACTATTCTTTATCATCAAACTTTCGATGATTAAGGTCGTTTACGGTTGTCTATGGTTTCTGCTGCTTCATTCAGCTTTTTTTTTTTTTTTTAACATTCAGAGTATTGATTTGTGACTGAGTGCTTTTCAGAATTTCAGAATGAGAGATCATAATTCTAAGAGATAAATGTCATACATATAACTTTTGATGTAGATATGTTGTGAGTTTTCAAAGTACTGATTGTTGATTCCCGGTAATTGGTATGACAGTTCTCGTTACAAGATGCGGATGAGTATATGATAGGGTTTCAATGAATAAATATAATGATTTGTCATAGAGATTTAAGTCAAGAAGCAACGAGGTTGCTGGTACGTCTGCTGGTAATATGGTGGAATATAAAAGGTTCCCCGGTAACAATAAAAGAACACGCATATATAACAAGGTTATAATAAGGTTAATCTAAATGAAAAGTCGAAGTTAACTTGTTGGAGCTGTGACAAAATTGGCTAATTTGAAAAGGGATTGCAAAGTTATTTTCGGTAATAACAACACCAGAGGAGCTAGCACAAATACGTGTTAAACGTTTACTCAGGTTCTGAGTATTTTCATATGCATAACTATATGCATAAGTTCTTCCTTTCGTAGATGAAGTGCGGTTGGTTCATCCTCTCAATTGAGGTGTTTTCAAGAGTCATGAAAGGTTTGAACGCAGATTGTAATCATCGAGATACAATGAGGTTTAAGATGAAATCAAGTGGCAAACTTGAAGAATTGTTAAGTTTCATATGTTATAATCAATATTTTAATTCATTTTAATTGTCCAATGTCGGCAGTCCACAGTTGATAGTCCACAGTTGACAGTCCAATATTTCATATATAGCTTAATATATATAATATTCGAATTAATTTATACGTACCGTGACCCTTGTACATGTCTCAGACTCGATCACAACTCAAAGTATATATATTATTTGAGAATCAACCTCAACCCTGTATAGAGAACTCGATCATTACTGCATATAGAGTGTCTATGGTGATTCCAAATAATATATATAGATGCGTCGATATGATATGTCAAAACCTTGTATACGTGTCCCGATATTTAAAGTGCGTAAAATAAATAACAGAAATTAAAAGACGATAAATTAAATGCGTAAAGTAAATAACAGAAATTAAATGACTATAAATAAAATTGCGAGAATGTAAATTGCGATAAATAAAATGTAATCAGTTAGCTAGGAACAATTAGCTAGGAACAGTTAGAGTGGATTCTTAACAAAATTTCTCATAGTTAATTTGTTTGTTTCTAACAAATTTTATTTTGTCAAATGTTTTCTTCATTATGCCACTTGTTGGATTCTGATAAGTCAAAATCCAAATATAAAATTGAATGAAAATGGTTATTCTGAGATGAACGGATACGCATATCTGTGGTTGTAAGTAGGATAGTAAGTGACTGTTGAATCAGATTTGAATGAATGTGCAGTGTAACTTATTAATGTGAAATCTAAATATTCCTCGGGTATTACCTACCCGTTAAAATATTTTCACCATTAACAGTTTGCACAAAAGAATTTTTAGTTACAATCTTTATGAAAACATATATACATATATATTTTCTTCAGATGTAATCATGGATTTAATGAGTTAACATAATATTAAACTCATTTAGTTTTCGGGTGGAGCTAGAATAAATAATCTCTAAAACTTTAGAGATTACATATTCGCCATGTCGAACGAAGATAAATGAGGTAGAACGATACGTGGAATGACAATTATTCTCGAGGTACAGAATGAGATGTTGAGGCGTGTGATGTTGAAACTTGGGTTGTTGGTGGTACTGGTGTTGCTGGTGCTGTTACTGATTGTACTGTTGGTGCCGGTGATGTTGTTGAAGCTGGTAAATTTTGCACCATATTCTCAAAATTGATTACTCGAGCGCGAATCTCATTGACTTTTTCCATTACTCCAGGATGATTGTCGGTCGGAACGAGTGGATAAATAAGGTTTAGAATTTTTGATAGAATATAATCGTGGCGAGATACTCTGGAAATGAGTATGAAATGGTGTTTCGAATGGGTTCGCCGGTAAATGCTTCAGGTTCTTCGCCAAGAGGGGAATGTGGTGGATGGAAAGGATCGCCTTCTTCGCATCTCCATCGGTTAAGTTGTCTACGAACCCATCTCCAATTCATCCAAAATAGATGATGGCTAATTGGTTGATTTATTCTGGTTACACTGCTTTCGGAGCTCGAGTGGAAATCCATATCGGAATAGCTGTCGAAATAACTGTCGGAATAGCTGTCGAAATTTGAGGGACTCGAACTGGTTGAGGGATTCATCTCGTACGATCAGATGGGGTATTTTCGATAAGAAATAGATTATAAGATGTAGATTAGTAACCTGCAATACATAATTTACATATGCATATAATACTAAAATCCCATAAGTTACGGAGGAATTTACGGAAGCTGTCAGGCAAAGGTAACAATAACAGATACGCTAAGATATGAATTTAACTATACACTGTCTATGCAATAAAGGCAGTAAGACGTGTCTTAGACTTTAAGGATGATAAGCAAATAATTTTTCGACACTAAATGATAAGCAAAACTTTTGACATGCAAACACGGTCGAAGTCCAGACTCATTAATGCATTCTAACGACTATCAGTTAGACTCACTAATGCAAGACCTGGTTCGCTAAGACCACCGCTCTGATACCAACTGTAGAGACCCGTCCAAATCCATCCGGACAAAGTCCATATCGATTATAAACGATTCACAACAGTTGATTACATCGCGAGGTACTTGACCTCTATATGATACATTTTACAAATATTGCATTCGTTTCTGAAAAGACAATCTTTCTTTACATCGAAAGTTGACAGACATGCATACCATTTCATAATATATCCAACTATAATTGTCTTAATAATAATCTTGATGAACTCGATGACTCAAATGCAACATCTTTTGAAATATGCCATGAATGACTCCAAGTAATATCTATAAAGTGAGCAAATGCACAGCGGAAGATTTCTTTCGTACCTGAGAATAAACATGCTTTAAAGTGTCAACCAAAAGGTTGGTGAGTTCATTAGTTTAACATAAATAATCATTTCATAATTTTAATAGACCACAAGATTTCATATTTCCATTTCTTATAAACATAAGTCCCATGCATAGAGACAAAAATATCATTCATATGAATTGAACACCTGGTAACCGACATTCACAATATGCATATAAGAATATCCCCATCATTCCGGGATCCTCCTTCGAACATGATATAAATTTCGAAGTACTAAAGCATCCGGTACTTTGGATGGGGCTTGTTGGGCCCGATAGATCTATCTTTAGGATTCGTGTCAATTAGGGTGTCTGTTCCCTAATTCTTAGATTACCAGACTAAAAAGGGGCATATTCAGTTTCGATCATTCAACCATAGAACGTAATTTCGATTACTTGTGTCTATTTCGTAAAACAGTTATAAAAGATTTCGCATGTATTCTCAGCCCAAAAATATAAAGGGTAAAAAGGCAAATGAAACTCACCTAATGTATTTTGTAGTAAAAATACATATGACTATACTGAACAATGCAGGGTTGTCCTCGGATTCACGAACCTATATCAAGTATATATATTAACACACATAATCACATAATTCCTCCTACATAATATTTATATGTATTTAGTGTTGTAGTTACATAAATATATATATTTATATTTATATCTTTAGTTATAACTTATTTATAGTTATTTTGTAAAATAATCAATATTCATACGTATAGTTATATTACAATATATATATGTATGTATATATATATATATATATATATATATATATATATATATATATATATATATATATATATATGTGTGTGTGTGTGTGTGTAGTTGGTCTTATATCAAAAATCAGTAATTTGTTATAAAAATGATACTAATAATAATAATAATAATAATAATAATAATAATAATAATAATAATAATATCACAAAATTACTACCTCACACAAATTAGGCTTCAAAAAGAATGAAACATCATTGCCAAGACTTGAACCTACAACCTCTCGTAGAGACACCGTTATCCTTAACCACTCCACCCCTTTCAGTTTTCCTTGTATATTATGAAACTTGTACATATTTAACCTAAAAACAACAGCAACAGTTTCCGCCCACTGAAAAAACATTAGCCCAACTACAATTAATCAGCCCGCTGTTTAAATACCTACATGGTCCAAAGTAAACTGATGGCCCAACAATTAATCTGTATCCATTTCCTTTTTTTTTTTTAAATCAAACAAGTGTGGTTCGGTTATATACAAAAAAAAAAAAAAAAGAAACGAATTAGGATTGAAAGTGGGGCTTGCAGTTTGACCGACAGAAGGAGAAAAAGTAGTTCGATCCTACATCTCCTTCAATTATCATCATCATACTTTCATTATCTTCACTCATCATCATCCGTTTATCATCATTATAATTATCACTATCTTGCAATCGAATCATTACTTATATGGTACACTAATTCGTTTAATAAGGAAATGGAGCCCAAGCAATTATTTTAACAGCTCATAAAAAAAACAAATCCAACTTGCTTCCTAATTGTCGGCTATGCAAATTTTAAACCATCTCATATGCCACCAACTTGACCCCTTTGTGAATTTTTAACTCCCTCGCGGTTTTCATCATTCGAATCACTCATCATCAAATCTACAGCCCATTTTATTATAGAAACAAATTACGTGCCATAAAAGTGTTGGCCCAACCAAGTAACTTTCGATTCCTTGGTTATCATGGTAAGGCGGTTTTAAAAAAAAAAAATACATGTGGTACGTACTAATTCCTTGGATATTCTAATAACTACTCCACTAAACAAACCCATGCCAACTTGTATGACCAAAAAAAATAATGGCACTAGTTTGTGTCTTTATAAAAAAATTCGGTGCATTAGGTAAGTGGGGGATGTCAGCCAACTTGTGTGCATATATCCACTATCCATTACTTTAATCCTATGATTGCTCAAGATTATTACTTTATTGTATCATTTTCAAAACATCACCAATTCCTGACATCCTCATCGTTTTATATTAATAGAATTGAAACGGAAACGGGAAGTGTTAGTAGTGGTGTTTGGTTGAATTTAAGCGAAGAAAAGAATAAAAAAAAATAAAGACCTAGCAGTTTGATAACGGAATCATTGGTGTAAAAAAAATGGGTTTTGTTGGGTGGTTTTAGTTTGGTGATCCGGTTTGAATATAGCACACGAAACTTGTTTGATGGTTAACAGAAAAACGAAGCAACAACTATGATTTGGTGATGTTGGTTTAGCTTGGTGGGTTTCGATGGTGTGGTGTGTTCGAGTATGAAAAGAAAAGGAACGTGTGATTTGGGTCAACTGATCAGTGGTAGTGGGTTTGGTGGTGGAGAAGAAGAAAACAACCGGTGTTGGTGATGATGATTGAAATGTAATGGTTGTGGATATTTGATTGTTGAGGTTATGGGTCCATCCGAGAACAACTAGAGGTATTTGATATTGTTAAATCTAAATAGAAATATAATTATACTACCAGTGATTCTAGCATTAAATGAATTTGAAACTGAAAGAATAGGAACGACTTACAGCAGGGTTGCTCAGTTGGTGTTGTAACAAAAATACGCACACAGTAGTTTCGAACAAGAGTGGTGATCGATGGTTAGCACAAGATAAGCAAGGATGGTTGTTTCAATGATAAGATTCTTAAGGTGGTGATGGCATGTGTTGTTTTATAGTGAAAATAGGATCCATCTTACAAAAAGGAAATAAGATTTGAAAGAGATTGATAACCAATTCATATATCTGTATAAGTCGCACATGAAAAAAAAATATAAAATAAATAAAGTTTGATATGTATAGCTAAATGAACTTGGTTGCTTGTGTTTAGAATTGAGATTCAATCAGAGACATGATTATCAATCAGAAATAGTTAGATTGATACCCTTAACAAACTTGTACGAAATTTCTTGATATATACTTTATATAATTAATATTAATAACTATTAAATATGTAAGTAATAATAATAATAATAATTAAATAGTAATAATAATTACTAATAATATTCATAATGATAATAGATAATAATTATATTAACAAAAACAAATAAGAAAAGAAAAGAAAAAAAATGACAATAGTATTAACCCTAATGCAAATAATAATATTAATTATTTTAATACTAATAATAATATTAATAATAATAATGTAATATATAACAATTATCATAAATGTTTATTTCTTATATTTATATAGTTTCATTTATAGATTTTTAATTAATCATATTAATAATTACAATGATAATAGTACTACTCTTAATATTATAACTAATAGTAAAGTAATACAATATAGTACAATATTTTAATTATACATAAAATCATATATATTTATATATAACGTCATTTTAAATTACACTTAATTATTTTGTATTTTATTTTACATACTTAATTTCAAATGTTTAAATTGTATTTTATAATTTAAATTGACTAAATATACTTACATTTATATATATGTATACATATTTATTTACAAACAATTGTTCGTGAATCGTCGAGAATAATCACAGGTTAAATGAATCCATCTAAACCGTTCAAAACTTTCTGAGACTCAATAGTACGGACTTTGCTTATCGTGTCAGAATCATATAAGATTAAGTTTAAATTTGGTCGAAAATTCCCGGGTCATCACAGTAAGTTTGTTCAACTCTCGGTAGTCGATACACAACCTGAATGTACCATCTTTCTTCTTGACAAACAAAACAGGAGCTCCCCACGGTGATGTGCTTGGTCGAATGAAACCACGCTCTAAAAGTTTTTGTAATTGGCTTTGCAGTTCTTTCATCTCGCTGGGTGCGAGTCTGTAAGGAGCACGAGCTATTGGTGCAGCTCCTGGTACAAGATCTATTTGAAATTCAACGGATCGATGTGGGGGTAATCCCGGTAATTCTTTCGGAAATACATCGGGAAATTCTTTTGCAATGGGAACATCATTGATGCTCTTTTCTTCAGTTTGTACTTTCTCGACGTGTGCTAGAACAGCATAGCAACCTTTTCTTATTAGTTTTTGTGCCTTCAAATTACTAATAAGATGTAGCTTCGTGTTGCCCTTTTCTCCGTACACCATTAAGGGTTTTCCTTTTTCTCGTATAATGCGAATTGCATTTTTGTAACAAACGATCTCTGCTTTCACTTCTTTCAACCAGTCCATACCGATTATCACATCAAAACTCTCTAACTCTACTGGTATCAAATCAATCTTAAATGTTTCGCTAACCAGTTTAATTTCTCGATTCCGACATATATTATCTGCTGAAATTAATTTACCATTTGCTAATTCGAGTAAAAATTTACTATCCAAAGGCGTCAATGGACAACTTAATTTAGCACAAAAATCTCTACTCATATAGCTTCTATCCCCACCCGAATCAAATAAAACGTAAGCAGATTTATTGTCAATAAGAAACGTACCCGTAACAAGCTCCGGGTCTTCCTGTGCCTCTGCCGCATTAATATTGAAAACTCTTCCGCGACCTTGTCCATTCGTGTTCTCCTGGTTCGGGCAATTTCTAATAATGTGGTCCGGTTTTCCACATTTATAACAAACTACATTGGCATAACTTGCTCCGACACTACTTGCTCCGCCATTACTCGTTCCGACACCATTTGTTCCTTTCGTTCTATTAACCCCTGGTCCGTAGACCTCACACTTCGCCGCGCTATGACCATTTCTTTTACACTTGTTGCAAAATTTGGTGCAGAACCCCGAGTGATACTTTTCACACCTTTGGCATAGCTGCTTCTGATTGTTGTTGTTGTTGCGGTTATTATTGTTGTTGGGATGATTGTTGTAGTTGCTGTTGTTGTTGGGCCGTTTGTTGTAGTTGCGATTGATGTTGCGATTGTTGGGATAATTGTTGCGATTATTGTTGTAATTGCTGTTGTTGTTGTATTGGTGATTCTTATCACCGTTTTCCTCCCACTTTCTTTTGACTTGCTTCACATTGGCCTCTTCAGCAGTCTGTTCTTTAATTCTTTCTTCCATCTGGTTCACTAGTTTGTGAGCCATTCTACATGCCTGTTGTATGGAGGCGGGCTCGTGTGAACTTATATCTTCTTGGATTCTTTCCGGTAATCCTTTCACAAACGCGTCGATCTTCTCTTCCTCATCTTCGAATGCTCCCGGACACAATAGGCACAATTCTGTGAATCGTCTTTCGTACGTGGTAATATCAAATCCTTGGGTTCGTAACCCTCTAAGTTCTGTCTTGAGCTTATTGACCTCGGTTCTGGGACGGTACTTCTCGTTCATCAAGTGCTTGAATGCTGACCACGGTAGTGCGTACGCATCGTCTTGTCCCACTTGCTCTAGATAGGTATTCCACCATGTTAACGCAGAACCTGTGAAGGTATGCGTAGCGTACTTCACTTTGTCCTCTTCAGTACACTTACTTATGGCAAACACCGATTCGACCTTCTCGGTCTACCGTTTCAATCCGATCGGTCCTTCGGTTCCATCAAATTCCAAAGGTTTGCAGGCAGTGAATTCTTTGTAGGTGCATCCTACACGATTTCCTGTACTGCCAGATCCAAGGTTATTGTTGGTATGTAGCGCAGCCTGTACTGCGGCTATGTTTGAAGCTAGAAAAGTACGGAATTCCTCTTCATTCATATTCACGGTGTGTCGAGTAGTCGGTGCCATTTCCTTCAAAATAGTCAAATGGAACAAGTTAATCATACAGAATATTAAGAGTAGTTAATAGTATTTCGTAGCATAATATGAACTCATTTATAAAAGCTTTTTCTTCATATTAGCGTTTTATAAGTTTAAATTCGGGTAGTACCTACCCGTTAAGTTCATACTTAGTAGCTAATATACAATTCAACTACTACAATTCTATATGAAAAACTGATTATAATAATATTTCGCGTTCAAACTTTTATACAATATTTTACAAACTTACAATACCGCTTATTTTACATAAAGCATGAAATATAGCACACAATAACTTTGATACAAGATAGTTGTGAAGATAATTCTAGCTAGTACACAAGTCGTTCAGCAAAGGCAATAAAGACACGTAATTCATACGTCCAGAAACAAGTCATGCATTCTGGTTTTACTTGGAATACTTCCCAACCTTGGTCTTGTGGAACATAACCATTATGGCCGTTGATAAGACAGCGTATTGTAACGTCATCAAAGGGACGAGGGTTACGTAATGTCCAACAGTCCCGTAATAATCTAAAAACCTCATTTCTTACCCCAATTACCGACTTCGTCACTTGTGGGAACGTTTTGTTTAATAGTTGTAGGCCGATGTTCTTGTTCTCACTTTGGTGAGAAGCGAACATTACTAATCCGTAAGCATAACATGCTTCTTTATGTTGCATGTTAGCCGCTTTTTCTAAATCACGAAGTCCAATATTCGGATATATTGAGTCAAAATAATTTCTTAACCCATTGCGTAAAATAGCATTTGGGTTCCCCGCAATATATGCGTCAAAGTAAACACATCGTAACTTATGGATTTCCCAATGTGATATCCCCCATCTTTCGAACGAAAGCCTTTTATAAACCAAGGCATTCTTGGAACGTTCTTCGAATGTCTTACAAACTGATCTCGCCTTAAATAGTTGTGCCGAGGAATTCTGACCGACTCTAGACAAGATTTCATCAATCATGTCTCCGGGTAGGTCTCTTAAAATATTGGGTTGTCTATCCATTTTGTGTTTTTATACTGTAAAATAGACAAGAGTTAGATTCATAAAAAAAATACTTATTAATACAAGCAATTTTTACATATATCATAAAGCATAAGCACACTATATTACATATATTACACCACACAAATACAACTATCTTATTCCGACTCGCTCGTTTCTTCCTGTTCGGTTTTGGTTCGTTTTGCCAAGTTTCTAGGGATATATGATGTTCCCCTAATACGAGCCGTCGTTGTCCACATTGGTTTAGAAAAACCTGGTGGTTTAGAGGTTCTCGGGTCATTGTTACAACTTAAGGACTTCGGGGGTTGACGATACATATAAAGTTCATCGGGGTTGGAATTAGATTTCTCTATTTTTATGCCCTTTCCCTTATTATTTTCTTTTGCCTTTTTAAATTCAGTTGGGGTAATTTCTATAACATCATCGGAATTCTCGTCAGAATCCGATTCATCGGAGAATTGGTAATCCTCCCAATATTTTGATTCCTTGGCGGAAACACCATTGACCATAATTAACCTTGGTCGGTTGGTTGAGGATTCTCTTTTACTTAACCGTTTTATTATTTCCCCCACCGGTTCTATTTCTTCTTCCGGTTCTGATTCTTCTTCCGGTTCCGATTCTTCTTCCGGTTCCGACTCTTCTTCCGGTTCCTCTTCGGGAACTTGTGAATCAGTCCACGAATCATTCCAATTTACATTTGACTCTTCATTATTATTAAGTGAGTCAATGGGACTTGTTCTAGAGGTAGACATCTATCACATAATATCAAACACGTTAAGAGATTAATATATCACATAATATTCATATGTTAAAAATATATAGTTTCCAACAAAAATGTTAAGCAATCATTTTTAAAGAAAACACGGTCGAAGTCCAGACTCACTAATGCATCCTAACAAACTCGATAAGACACACTAATGCAAATTTTCTGGTTCTCTAAGACCAACGCTCGGATACCAACTGAAATGTCCCGTTCTTATTGATTAAAAACGTTCCATATTAATTGATTTCGTTGCGAGGTTTTGACCTCTATATGAGACGTTTTTCAAAGACTGCATTCATTTTAAAACAAACCATAACCTTTATTTCATCAATAAAGGTTTAAAAAAGCTTTACGTAGATTATCAAATAATGATAATCTAAAATATCCTGTTTACACACGACCATTACATAATGGTTTACAATACAAATATGTTACAACAAAATAAGTTTCTTGAATGCAGTTTTTACACAATATCATACAAGCATGGACTCCAAATCTCGTCCTTATTTAAGTATGCGACAGCGGAAGCTCTTAATAATCACCTGAGAATAAACATGCTTAAAACGTCAACAAAAATGTTGGTGAGTTATAGGTTTAACCTATATATATATCAAATCATAATAATAGACCACAAGATTTCATATTTCAATACACATCCCATACATAGAGATAAAAATCATTCATATGGTGAACACCTGGTAACCGACATTAACAAGATGCATATATAAGAATATCCCCATTATTCCGGGACACCCTTCGGATATGATATAAATTTCGAAGTACTAAAGCATCCGGTACTTTGGATGGGGTTTGTTAGGCCCAATAGATCTATCTTTAGGATTCGCGTCAATTAGGGTGTCTGTTCCCTAATTCTTAGATTACCAGACTTAATAAAAAGGGGCATATTCGATTTCGATAATTCAACCATAGAATGTAGTTTCACGTACTTGTGTCTATTTTGTAAATCATTTATAAAACCTGCATGTATTCTCATCCCAAAAATATTAGATTTTAAAAGTGGGACTATAACTCACTTTCACAGATTTTTACTTCGTCGGGAAGTAAGACTTGGCCACTGGTTGATTCACGAACCTATAACAATATATACATATATATCAAAGTATGTTCAAAATATATTTACAACACTTTTAATATATTTTGATGTTTTAAGTTTATTAAGTCAGCTGTCCTCGTTAGTAACCTACAACTAGTTGTCCACAGTTAGATGTATAGAAATAAATCGATAAATATTATCTTGAATCAATCCACGACCCAGTGTATACGTATCTCAGTATTGATCACAACTCAAACTATATATATTTTGGAATCAACCTCAACCCTGTATAGCTAACTCCAATATTCACATATAGAGTGTCTATGGTTGTTCCGAAATATATATAGATGTGTCGACATGATAGGTCGAAACATTTTATACGTGTCTATGGTATCTCAAGATTACATAATATACAATACAAGTTGATTAAGTTATGGTTGGAATAGATTTGTTACCAATTTTCACGTAGCTAAAATGAGAAAAATTATCCAATCTTGTTTTACCCATAACTTCTTCATTTTAAATCAGTTTTGAGTGAATCAAATTGTTATGGTTTCATATTGAACTCTATTTTATGAATCTAAACAGAAAAAGTACAGGTTTATAGTCGGAAAAATAAGTTACAAGTCGTTTTTGTAAGGGTAGTCATTTCAGTCGAAAGAACGACGTCTAGATGACCATTTTAGAAAACATACTTCCACTTTGAGTTTAACCATAATTTTTGGATATAATTTCATGTTCATAATAAAAAATAATTTTCTCAGAATAACAACTTTTAAATCAAAGTTTATCATAGTTTTTAATTAACTAACCCAAAACAGCCCGCGGTGTTACTACGACGGCGTAAATCCGGTTTTACGGTGTTTTTCGTGTTTCCAGGTTTTAAATCATTAAGTTAGCATATCATATAGATATAGAACATGTGTTTAGTTGATTTTAAAAGTCAAGTTAGAAGGATTAACTTTTGTTTGCGAACAAGTTTAGAATTAACTAAACTATGTTCTAGTGATTACAAGTTTAAACCTTCGAATAAGATAGCTTTATATATATGAATCGAATGATGTTATGAACATCATTACTGCCTTAAGTTCCTTGGATAAACCTACTGGAAAAGAGAAAAATGGATCTTGCTTCAATGGATCCTTGGATGGCTCGAAGTTCTTGAAGCAGAATCATGACACGAAAACAAGTTCAAGTAAGATCATCACTTGAAATAAGATTGTTATAGTTATAGAAATTGAACCAAAGTTTGAATATGATTATTAACTTGTATTAGAATGATAACCTACTGTAAGAAACAAAGATTTCTTGAGGTTGGATGATCACCTTACAAGATTGGAAGTGAGCTAGCAAACTTGAAAGTATTCTTGATTTTATGTAACTAGAACTTGTAGAATATATGAAGAATACTTAGAACTTGAAGATAGAACTTGAGAGAGATCAATTAGATGAAGAAAATTGAAGAATGAAAGTGTTTGTAGGTGTTTTTGGTCGTTGGTGCATGGATTAGATATAAAGGATATGTAATTTTGTTTTCATGTAAATAAGTCATGAATGATTACTCATATTTTTGTAATTTTATGAGATATTTCATGCTAGTTACCAAATGATGGTTCCCACATGTGTTAGGTGACTCACATGGGCTGCTAAGAGCTGATCATTGGAGTGTATATACCAATAGTACATACATCTAAAAGCTGTGTATTGTACGAGTACGAATACGGGTGCATACGAGTAGAATTGTTGATGAAACTGAACGAGGATGTAATTGTAAGCATTTTTGTTAAGTAGAAGTATTTTGATGAGTGTATTGAAGTCTTTAAAAAGTGTATAAATACATATTAAAACACTACATGTATATACATTTTAACTGAGTCGTTAAGTCATCGTTAGTCGTTACATGTAAGTGTTGTTTTGAAACCTTTAGGTTAACGATCTTGTTAAATGTTGTTAACCCAATGTTTATAATATCAAATGAGATTTTAAATTATTATATTATCATGATATTATCATGTATGAATATCTCTTAATATGATATATATACATTAAATGTCTTTACAACGATAATCGTTACATATATGTCTCGTTTAAAAATCATTAAGTTAGTAGTCTTGTTTTTACATATGTAGTTCATTGTTAATATACTTAATGATATGTTTACTTATCATAGTATCATGTTAACTATATATATATATATCCATATATATGTCATCATATAGTTTTTACAAGTTTTAACGTTCGTGAATCACCGGTCAACTTGGGTGGTCAATTGTCTATATGAAACATATTTCAATTAATCAAGTCTTAACAAGTTTGATTGCTTAACATGTTGGAAATATTTAATCATGTAAATATCAATCTCAATTAATATATATAAACATGGAAAAGTTCGGGTCACTACACGATGATAGTATGTAGGGAACATGACGAGATTTTAGGTTTGCAAGTCTATCAAGGTGCAAAGGTATTGACTAGGAGACTCAATCAGGCAGTACAATATCAGGGCCGCCATCCACAGGTAGAGAGGGGTTCGGATGAGGAGATGGAGGAAGCAGATGACATTAGGGATGTCATTAGGGATAGTGCTACTGACGTTTTCCAGCGTATAGATGAGGTAGAAATGACTAATGAGGATAGGCATCGTTGGTATGAGCAGTGGCAAGCCGCGAATGAGTATGAGACTTCCAGGTGATGCCAACACGATAGCTGGCAAGTTCATCAGCACCAAATCATGAGCCACCTATCATATCAGGTATCAAATAACTACATCCCGACTCGGCCTGCTTACTATCCACCACACCAGCCCGACATGCGACCACCCTTTGACCTGTATGGCCCCAATCAAGCATATCAGAACACCTATCACCAACCATGGAACCCAAACGATGATATGAACTGGAACCCCTATCCAAATCAATAGTGTTCCATTGGTGATGTCTTCTCTTTTATTATTTTTATCTATTTATGTTAAACATTTAACATTTTGATACTTTAATGTAATGTTTAATATTTTTATTATTTTGTACTAATATTTCATTTTTGTAATTTGAAAGTGGGATATTAAGTCCCATTTCAAATTACCATGCATGTTTATATTTGTATTGTATGTATTTTATCTCATGTACACAACAGGGTAAAACAACGCATTTTCAAAGACTGGCATTAAGTTCAGCAAAAACTATTAATTTTGATGACAAAACGAAAAATAAGTGTGATGTAACAACAGACGGAATGAACAAATGATGTGCACCATTTATCATTCAACACAAACAACAATATGTTTGGAAACTTTGGTAAAATTTAATTATCTTTTTACACTAATCACCTTTAATAATTTAAATTGTTACTGATTTCTTGCAAATGAGGGCACTGCAAGATCTTGTAACGACTCAACCCGTTATTCAACCGAATACACAGCAAAAGATTTTTTTTTTTATAACAGAAGGGTGCGCGGCGCGCACCACTGCCTGTGCGCGGCGCGCACAAGGCCCTGGACAGTTCTGATCAAAATTCCATTTCCACGCGAAAAGATTTCCTGCTTCCCGACACCTTTAGACTAAACACTTTTCACAACATTTTATATTAAGTAAAACTAACACATTTCAATAATAAAACAAGTTTTACGACACCGGGCCCACATCGGCCCGAATTTCACTTTTACTTACAAAATACATGTTCAACCTAATATACATTTAGACGAGTTAGGACTCTATAACCCAACCCGATACCAAGAGCATAATCCCAAGGATCTACCAAACCCCCAATCCGGGTCCACATCTCCAAAAGCTACCCAATCGAGCCCAAGCGCACTTACGCAACTAGTCTAACAACTAGCTAGCTTCATAACACAATACCTGTAAAAAGGTAAACAACGAGAGGGTAAGCTAACGCTTAGTGAATGCAATAATTATACATATACATATATAATATACCTACTTGCAAACACTTACACACATACCGCATACATGCTAGCAACAGAATTAGCTTATCACCTCAAATACAAAGCTATTAACCTCCAATACCACAAGCTAGCACAACAATAGCATATATATATATATATATATATATATATATATATATATAATTCGAACAATATAATATGCTTACGCTATATCACGATAACCATGGTTAACCAATAATACATGGGAATGGTACTTCGAATTTCCCATAGGTGTTCATAACAACCTTTAGTGTACAACGAAATATATCACTAACCCCTAGGCGACACGGACAACGAAATATCCATTCAAAGCAATCATTAGTGTACAACGAAATATATCACTAACTCTTGGGCGATTTGGACAACGAAATATCCATCGTTAGTGTACAACGAAATATATCACTAACTCTTGGTGGTATAGACAACATATACCCGGCCCCTTTCCCACCCTACAAATAGATACATTATATACACACATGTATAATCATTCCACTCACCTCGACATACCGAGCAAGTCATAATGTATAATCATTCCACTCACCATAAGTCATAATGTAAGTCATCTCCAAACGCAACCGAGCAAGCTTTTACCTATAATACGCATATAGATATACACACAATCAACATACATTCTCTACAAGAGAATTCGACGACAAAGCCCTTAACCAAGGGTTTATACCTACCTCCACAATCCGCCCATTTAGACACCTAAAGTGGACTTCACCAATTACCACTATGGGTGGTAATTCTGACCCATTCAACAAGTACAATTTAACCTAAATTATACTTAACGCCATTTAACCCATTTTGACATAAGTCCCAAAAACATCTTTAATCACTAACGGCTAGTGATTAACTTTCTAAAACACCATTTAACACTTGAATCAAACATTTATATACTTGGTTCATCAAATCTTGACCTCATATCTTAGTTTGACACCAAATCAAGGTTAACACCTATTTTAACCAACTAACATGTTCTTATGAACATCTAAATCACCAACACACTTATAATCTAGTGATTTAACACCCAAACCATGACGAATACTTCCAAATTCGTCATCAAACCCTAAACCAACAATAATTGGGTTCACTTACACTAACAATACCCATAACCCCCAAATTTCACAAGAAATGGGGTTTATAACCCTAACTAGCTCAAACCCTAACCCCAAGTCAAAATCAAAGTAATTAAATCGAATCTAGGGTTTACCTCAACTCCAAAACCGAGCTAGTAGCAAGAAACACCAAGGAGAACCAAAACCCGCTTCCAATTTGGGCAAAAATCACCATCTTCATCATCCCTTCAAGCTTCCTCTCTCTAGAACTCACTCTCTCTCTCTCTAAGATGGATGAGAGTCTTTGTGGATGTGAAAGTGATCCAAAAGTGGATCTAAAACTGATAATATGGCCACAGATCCGTCCTCAAGTGAAATGACCAAAATGCCCTTCATTTAGCTCAAAATAGAAAAAGACAGAAAACTGTCCCAGGTGGGGTGCGTGGCGCGCACCCTTGAATGTGCACGGCGCGTACAAGGGTCTAATCAGATTCTGAAGTTCTGGGACTAATTCTGACAAATCCTGATTCTGATGTAAATTATGAAAATGCATAAGTGTTAGGTAGACCTTTTGTGGCGCTTTCTGATGCACACATTTCCTGACACTCTCAGGAACATTTCCTGATGCACAAAATTCAGGGTGTTACAACTCTTCCCCACTTAAATTGGATCACGTCCTCGTGATCCGTACCTACACTAGAAGTTAAGCACTTCTCCCTAAAATATTTCTGCTTCCAACGCGGAGTCATACATGTAGTAATCACACATCCGAAATCTCGCTTCGTACACCAACACATCATAACACAACAACCGTACTTCACACCTCCATTCGACCACAATTTTCACCACTCACTCGGGAGCACACCGTGAAAATTTCATAATATTCTTCCATAAATTCTAAGATCTCACCACACGCTAATAATCACTAGCGTGCACTACCGCAACAAGCGATATCTCTTACACTCAACGTCCAGAATTTCCATTTAGGAAAATACGAAAAACACCACATAGCCCTTCGAGTTCTCGCTACAACTCGCAACAAGCTACATTCATAACTGTATCACCCAACGTAATCTACTAAATCCACTACGTCGTGAACAATGTCTTGCATTAATCCAAATCGAGAAGGATTCATGCTTCCTGAAAACTCCGTGCTCATTCGGTTCATAACCGTACTACTCAACCGATCATTCCTGATTATTCTCTAGACCAATAACCAAACTTCCTCCGGCTCCATAACCTGGTCATCATTCAACGAAAAAATTTTGGTAACCCCAAAATAAACACTTTAGAAGTAACACTTTCCCACCGATCGATCCGCACACGACTATCCGCCACTGGATTAATCCAGGATGACAATAATACATCACGAGTTAGATGAAACACCAACACATCGTCATAGGGTTTCTCCTCTGAACCGTACAATACGGCTTCCTAGTACAAGTAAAGATGCTATTCGTATACTAAAATCCCATCACCGGCGAATCATCATCACAAAATTCCCGCAGTTCGCCACACGACTTACAAAATAGTCACCAAATCCGGGTGAACCTTCCTACCTAGACCGTCTGTTAGGGATGGTCTCGACATTTTAATGCAACCTACGGGTTACATCACTAGGGTACACACTCTCGCAAAAAAAACAACTTCCGTTTGTCTCTACGGGAGACAGTCAGAACCGACACTCTCTGCCTCACAATCGTCTATAAAGTGGAATAATGCACTGACGATTCCCACGACCACGTTTCCCTGATAAAGAAAATACAGTATTCACCACGATATCAAACTCGTACTCCCTCGACAGTACTATCCGAGTTTCACACCAACCCAGATTTACATCACAAAAGCACTTGCAACGAAAGTTTCATTTCCTCACTCCGAGATCTCAAACCTCACATTTGGTCTCACACCGCACAGTGGTACTACACGACCATCTTTCATAAGAAGAATTTCACTTCCTTCGATCCCATCATCACAATCTTCGCGCATAACCTTCCGGAATTGTAACTCCCAACCGTAATGAACGATCTCGAGTCGCCATCAACAACCCGTCGCTCTTCCTAGTTAGGAACTCCGAATGCCTATTAAGGCTTAGCACGGTACACTCCGACATTTCACTCTACATAACACTACCAGAGCTTCCTTGGGCGGCAGTAAAACTCCCCCACTCTGAATTCAGCTCCACATTCTCACCGCTAAGATGATAACATCCCGCGGAAATCACCATTCCACAACACATACGTGATCATTCTCATCACTGATCATAAACACCGAATGACTGCAAATTCACTTTAGGCTCTCAGAGCCTTCGTGCGAAATTGCAAGAGATGTCGTACACGCGACGACTTCGTACCTTCATACCATACATCACAATCGACTGCCTTAATCGTTCGCAAAGCGAACTCCACCAAAGTCCCACATACGTCTCTATGCCTAAGCATACGCCACTCCGATTAATCAGTCGTGCATCTCAGTCGAGATCACCCGACCTTCCACGTAACGAACCTTTATCAACAATTGCTCACTCTCATGGAGAAGAATGACCAATCCGACACAATAATTGCATCGACCGCAATATTAACACTTCATCATAGCTTTCAGCCTAACCGAACATTAAGTCCACCACTGGTTCACCGGTCATCTTGACTCGTCTATCACTTAAGAGCAACAAGATTCGCTCATCGCTCACTTCGCAAGAAGTGTTTACCGCAATGCTCTTAAACTTCGACTCTCACAACCGTCGAATCATTATCACTCGTCGATCACTCTTGTAATCTCCGCCGCTTCCAAGGGCATCACACGGTCACCCTAAGCACAAAGTGATCACACTACTACCGGAGTTGAACATTACACTAGCAGGTATAAAGAGGCACCTGACGCCGTGTCATGCAGACTCCCACCACATTCAACCGAATTTTAGAAACTCGACCTTTAGGTTCCATACACCCGATGTCACCTATCTCTCCATAATAATGACCCGAAGTCATACCTACTCGGCAACCTTACGGTTTATTGTCTTATCAAAAGTTCCAAGTGATCACACGCTACCCGCAATTTCCACAAGGCCAAACGATATAGCCTCACGAACCCTTCGTCTAACACTAAAGAGATGTTTGGAAACACTAAGTCTTACACCCTTCCGAACATTGGCACACCCAAAACATCAAGGGGTATTCCGTTAGGAATGTTACCCTATAATCCACAACACGCTAACACACTACGCAATCACCGTCATACGGGTCCCACTCCTATGAGTTTAAGAACCCGAAGAATCCTCGGTTCACCAATTCCAAGGTGACTCACAACTAGAATTCGGACACGATTCTCTAACCACACACTCTACCGAGTGTAACCCCAAACTACATTCATTAGACTTGTCGCATCCCATTACGGAATTCAAGTCCTCGTGACGCACGCACGCATACATAAGTCGGTCATCCTAGTTACGATGGGTAACTACAACCAATGACGATCTCAAATAATGCACCCACTACGTAGGGTGACTAATTATGCGCCGAACTCGTGAGTTGGCTCACTCACTTAACTAACCAAATCCACCGTAACAATTTCCGACTCGCAACGAACCCGATGTGACTACACGCACATCACTCGAGACAACTATACCCTAGGAACCAATAAAAGATTCCTAATTCGTTCCGTTCTACCCCAACCATGCCACGTTTCCTCCGTTTGGTACTTGTCATGTCATGCTTAGTGTCAAGATACACTTTCAAAATAATGGTGATCGGTCACTATTACAAATGCGTACCTTACCATTTTCACATGGTCACGCAAAGTACTTTACCCGGACTGACGCAACATTCACACAAAATAACACGCGATATTTCCTAGTACCCGAATGACCAAAGTCCTTAACGCGAACTTGATCACTCAAACCGCCAAATATTCGAATCTCTCCAATAGATTCTTCCCTAGGACAAAATAGATACCTGTATATATACCCATATACAATATAAATACTAAATGTACACAAGTACACCATAACAACAAGTCAACCTACAACCTAGGTGACTATCACTAAAATAACGTCCAAGTTCGCCTACTTACATTAGGCACTAGCTATTTAAGGCACTAATTCACACGTGAAGTAAGGCCCCACATAATCATACTTTGGACAATCACTAGTCCTAGTTAGTTACCTACTCTAAGGCACTAACAATTTTTTTATCCGACCCGTATTCCTACAAGTCCCGCAAATAACGCACAACCGTCAATAAGTCTAAGACTAGGCACCTATTTTAAGGTCACCTAATTCCCTTAGACTATGCTCTGATACCACTTGTAACGACTCAACCCGTTATTCAACCGAATACGCAGCAAAAGATTTTTTTTATAACAGAAGGGTACGCGGCGCGTACCACTGCCTGTGCGCGGCGCGCACAAGGCCCTGGACAGTTCTGTTCAAAATTCCATTTCCACGCGAAAAGATTTCCTGCTTCCCGAAACCTTTAGACTAAACACTTTTCACAACATTTTATATTAAGTAAAACTAACACATTTCAATAATAAAACAAGTTTTACGACACCGAGCCCACATCGGCCCGAATTTCACTTTTACTTACAAAATACATGTTCAACCTAATATACATTTAGACGAGTTAGGACTCTATAACCCAACCCGATACCAAGAGCATAATCCCAAGGATCTACCAAACCCCCAATCCGCGTCCACATCTCCAAAAGCTACCCAATCGAGCCCAAGCGCACTTACGCAACTAGTCTAACAACTAGCTAGCTTCATAACACAATACCTGTAAAAAGGTAAATAACGAGAGGGTAAGCTAACGCTTAGTGAATGCAATAATTATACATATACATATATAATATACCTACTTGCAAACACTTACACACATACCGCATACATGCTAGCAACAGAATTAGCTTATCACCTCAAATACAAAGCTATTAACCTCCAATACCACAAGCTAGCACAATAATAGCATATATATATATATATATATATATATATATATATATATATATATATATATATATATATATATATATATATATAATTTGAACAATATAATATGCTTACTGTGACGACCCGGAAATTTCCGACCAAATTTAAACTTAACCTTTATATGTTTCTGACACGATAAGCAGAATTTGTAATGTTGAATCTCAAAAAGTTTGGAACTACATTCATGTAATCAATTACCCTTTGACCGTGTTCGACGATTCATGAACAATTATGTGTATATAGATATGTATATATAATATATAATATTAACTGAAAACATTAACAAAGTATTAGATATATGATACTTTACATAAACATATTTGTTTCGATATATTTATCGACAGAATTAAGAGATAATATCAAATGATTGAATTATCAGATACATTATGATATGATTACGGGCCTATGTTATGAGGTCCACAGTGATTTAAGAAATCTATTTTTTTTTGACAACTCATTACTTAACCAGTATGATAAAGATAACAATATTTATATTTTATTTTATTATATATATATATATATATATATATATATATATATATATATATATATATATATATATATATATATATATATATAACGATTTAAATTAATATTATATATATATTTATACGCGTATTATACGTACATAGTTTTATACTTTTACTATACTTTAACTTTAACTTTACTTTAACTTTAATAATTCATACTTTAATAATTCACTTTAATAATTCATACTTTAATAATTCACTTTAATAATTAATACTTTAATAATTCACTTTAATAATTCATAATTTAATAATTCACTTTAATAATTCAAAAATCTATTATAAATAGAATTCAATAGGTTTCATTATCTCATAGAAACTTGAAAATATATTTCTCTAAACTCTCTCAATCGAATTACATATATATATATATTTACTTAGTATTATTTCAAGATATTATTAGTATACATAAAATACTACGACGGAGTTATATTCAGATGATTTCAAAATAAGTTTTCAAATGGGATAGAGCTAAGGAAATTATGGGTTATAGCTATGAAGGTTATGGGTATTGATGGAGGGTATTGCTCGTGAGGTCAACCTAACGTTTATCATTTTCGTTGCGTCTACATACTTTCCTGCAATATTGAATCACAATATTGATACGTGAGCATTCATATCTTATCTTTTATATATTAATAGTGTATCCCTGACTAGTGCTCGAGTATATATGATTATGCATGTTTGTATGCTTAGTTTCGTCGTTAAATAGTTTATGATAAATCACGAATTTGATACATATGCTACTGAGATAAGTTATATGATATGCATGTCGTTGAAAATCTGAAGAAAAAATTAATAACTTTTCATTTAGAAATCGTGTGGTTTCGATGAATGGATTAAAAGATATGGTCAACTGAATTATCATTAATTTTAATATTATTATTAAAACGATTATTATAACTGTTATCAGTTGATGTTATTACTAAAATTATCTTTATTACTAAAAATTAATATTTTTATTGAAACTATCATTTTATTATTTTTATCATTATTATTATTATCAATATTATTTTATCAAATAAATATGCGTACAAAGATATTTTTACCACACGTAATGTAATTACATTAATAATACATACCACTATATTTTTATGATATTAAGTGAATTTTATAAATTTTATTATTTGAGATATATAAAAGTATATTTTTATCATATATGAATTTTAATATAAATTTTTATTTATTAATAAATGACTTGTATTATTTAGTATAATAAGATCTGATAAATATATTTAAATATATAAAACTACTATATATAAGTTATATAATAAACATGTATAGATTTTGGAAGTCATTTTAGGTCAAGTTGACTTTTGTTGACTTTTGCATGTCAGTCTCGAGCATTAGGATTGTGATACACTACGACTTGACCTAAATTGTTAGACAGATATTGACCAACATATAAATATATATACTTAATATAGGTTCGTGAATCCGAGACAAACACTGCACTTGTTCATTGCCGTCATATACATAATTGCTACAAAATACAGTATTGTGAGTTTCATTTGCTCCCTTTTTATATATATTTTTGGGCTGAGAATAGATGCGCTGATTTATAAATGTTTTACGAAATAGGCACAAGTACTAAAACTAATTCTATGTGGGTTTAAACTAGAAATATACCCTTAGCTTGGTAACATTAAACTACTTGTCTATGTACGGTAGGCGCGAATCCTAAAGATAGATCTATTGGGCCTGACAAACCCCATCCTGACTATGGGATGCTTTAGTACTTCGAGGTTATTTTAAACACACCTGATCTGGTGTACTTCAGAGGGTAAAACATGAACGTTAAAGCTTGTTACCGGGTGCCTACAACTTATAGAATACTTTTATACACTTGCGAGTGTACGGATATTTATAGAAACTGAATTCTTGTGGTCTATTACTATTACGAAAATGATGGATTATGATAAACTAATGAACTCACCAACCTTTTGGTTGACACTTTAAAGCATGTTTATTCTCAGGTATTAAAAAATTCTTCCGCTGTGCATTAGCTCATTTTAAGGATATTACTTGGAGTCATTCAAGACATACTTTGAAAGACGTTGCATTCAAGTCGTTGAGTTCATCAAGATTAATATTAAGTCAATTATAGTTGGATGTAATATGAAATGGTATGCATGCCGTCAATTTTTGATGTAAAGAAAGTTTGTCTTTTAAAAACGAATGCAATGTTTGTAAAACGTATCATATAGAGGTCAAATACCTCGCGATGTAATCAACTATTGTGAATCGTTTATAATGTATATGAACGGGTCCTTTCAGTTGGTATCAGAGCGGTGGTCTTAGTGAACCAGGTCTTGCATTAGTGTGTCTAACTGATAGTTGTTAAGATGCATTAGTGAGTCTGGACTTCGACAGTGTCTGCATGTCAAAAGTTTTGCTTATCATTTTTAGACGGAAATCATCTACTTACCATCCTTAGGAAATTACCTGCTTATCATTCTTAAGTCTAGACGCGTTTTCCTACATTTATTGCATAATAGTGTATAGACGAATTCTTATCTTAGCATATCTGTTACTGTGAACTTTGACTGACATCTTTCAAAGGTTCCTCCGTAATTTATGGGATTTTGGTATTATATATACATATGTAAATTATATATTGAAGAATACCAAATCTAAATTCTACAATCTATTTCATACCAAAAAAATTCTTTCCCTGATCATACAAGATGGATCCCTCAACCAGTTCGAGTTCCTCGAATTCCGACAGCTATGCCGATATGGATTTCCACATGAGCTCCGAAAGCAGCGTGACCGGAATGGATCAACCAATTAGCCATCATCTATTCTGGATGAATTGGGGATGGGTTCGTAATCTACTTAACCATTGGAGACAAGAAGAAGGCGATCCCTTTCATCCACCACATTGCCCTCTTGGCAATGAACCTGAAGCACTTACCGGCGAACCTGTCCGAAACACCATTTTCTCTCTCATTTCCAGAGTATCTCGTTATGATTATATACTACACCAAATTCTAGATCTTATTTATCCGCTCGTCCGAACCGACAATTACCCCGGTGTAATAGAAGAAGTCAACGAGCTTCGCGCTCGGGTAGTGGCTTTGGAGAATATGGTGCAAAGGTTACAAACACCAGCAGTAGCACCAGCAGCATAACCAGTACCACCATCAACAACATCAACAGTACCATTACCACCACCAACAACAACCGCATCGCAAACCTTAACTTCACAATCTGTCCCACGAGCATCGACGTCATACGCCATGTAGATACCAAGGAATACCACAACGATGAAGTATTGATTCATAACTTCATTGGGGAAACATTCTACGGCGATTATGTAATTTCTAAAGTTTAGAAATTATCTATCCTAGCCTTAACCATAAATCAAATGAGTTTAATTTAATATTAACTCATTAAATCAATATTACAACTGAAGAAATATACACATATATATTGCCATAAAGACTGTAATAAAATTCTTTTGTACAAAATATTAATTGTGAATTTTTTTTTAACGGGTAGGTAATACCCGAGAGATATATAAATTCACAATTAATATATTACATTCTTCGAATCTGATTCAGCAAATCATCCATTATACTCCCTACTTTCACAACAATATACATTCTTTTATAGAAATCAAAACAACCATACTCATTCAAAATCTAATTACATATTCTGATTTTGAAATCTCAGAATTCGATTCAAGATATAACCGAAATCATCACTCTTAGATTCCTACATCTTTCAAAACTATACTTTGACTTCAAAACTGTCCTAGAACCTCATTTCTATTCATGGAACTCACAAAAATATTTGTATCATTCAAAATCTTAGAACATCATATGTATATTAACAATTACAATATGTGTTCAAACACTTCGAAATTCCTAAAGACATGCGAGATGATGATCCAACCACATATTACCCACTGTCATGCATCTGAAAAGCTCTCGAAACCAAAGTTATAGTTTAACACGTATCCGTGTCAGATCCTTTGATATTTATTACCAAATATAATTTTTCAATCTCTTCCCAAAATAGACAGTTTTGTCACAGCTCCAGCAAATCACCTTCATTTGTTTATACGAATAAACCTTATTATAACAATTACCCCTTCATCATTGTTACCGGGGAACCTTTCATATCTCGCCACATTAGCAGTAAACTTATCAACAACTTCATTAACCTTCGACTTAAGCCTCTCCGAAAAGACACTATACTTATTCATTAAAACTCCATCATGTACTCACCTACATCCTGTAACAATAATTGTCACACCAACTACTGGGAATTAGCAATCAGTATTTTGAATTTCGCGACAATTTTACGTCAAAAGTTATACATATAACGTCTATCTCCTAGACTTACATACTTCGAATGTGAATTTTCTGAAAAACATCCCAAACTATGAACTAGTTCTCCGAAATTGGAAAAATGCTGATGAAGCAGCAAAAACTGTAAACGACTTTCACAGTCAAAAGTTTGATGATAAAGAATAGTATGGTGGTAAAGCTGAGAAAAAGAGAAGGTTTGAAACTGGAAAACGGATTGAGCAGACCATGAAGGAGGCTGTGGACAAATCACAAAGACTAAACCTGCCTTCAAAGGATCCAAATGATTCAGTGTCTACTGAAATCGTTAGCAAACACCTTACTTCTTATTCTAAACCTTCACAGACAAATCTTCTTCATCATCCATATTATCGTATCTTTTATTATAATATCTTCGATATTCCTGAAGATATTTTCACAACTATTCTTATCCGATATCTTTTATCTCTTCGCAATATATGCGTTACAACATAAAAAGAAACTGTGTTAGTTTCTAAATTTAAAAAAAAAATTTGAATTTAAAATAGGAATGTTTTTGAAGTAGTGTTGGGAACTGAAGCATGAGTTAGTATAATATAATGACACTTGATCAACGTGATTATATTACAGTAAGTCATGCTGAGTTTCTAATGGAACGTGATGATTCACAGAACATACCGTCATCATGTACTGTTTACACGACTCTTACATTCTACCCAATTTTCAAACATATTAAGAACATATCATCTTGATAGCTCTATATTTTCGGATATTCTGGTAATTTGCCAAATCAAGATCGTGCCATTACGATTTTCTTCTTGGAACATTAACTATGTTCATCCAAAAATTCATATCTACGAATTCTGGACTATTATCCACTTGACTTAAGATCGGGAAGAGAAAACGAAAGCATGAAGCTCCGAAATATAATGGAGAATATAAAGCCCGATAACAACCCCGAAATTACAAAACGTGTATATAAATGCGTATAGCAATATAAAGACATGGGAGAATGAAAAACACAATAACCCCAAGGTAATGGTAGAAGAAAATAACTTCCTCCGGTGGTAGATGAAAAAGAAGAATGACAGATATGAAAGTTAAAAGTATATCAAGAATCAATACTGGATGAAGCATATTAACGAATGATTTAAAGTATGAATTGGGGAGAAAGACTAGAAGGTGTGAGCTGTGAAAATAAAGAAACGAAGGGGGTGGAATTATAGTAAAATATCAGACAGAGAAATTGAGACAGATTATCGCATTTAATCAAAGAAGATCCTGATTTTCTTAATCGCCGAAGAACCAAATCTTATTGCAAAGATTTTCTTTAAATCCCATGAATTCCGGAAATCAATCATAACTACGTCATCGGTTAAAACGAATATACGTTTACTCATTCCACTCTCTTGCGATAGCTTCACTTATAATCTTCGCGTAATCAAATTGTTTTATCTATATTACTCAATGATGATAAAACTCTATTTATCAACTCATATTTGTCATGAAAACATTTTTATAGTTAGCCATGACGACCTCGATCAAATTTCAGGACGAAATTTCTTTAACGGGTAGGTACTGTGACGACCCGAAAATTTCCGACCAAATTTAAACTTAACCTTTATATGTTTCTGACACGATAAGCAGAATTTGTAATGTTGAATCTCATAAAGTTTAGAACTACATTCATGTAATCAATTACCCTTTAACCGTGTTCGACGATTCATGAACAATTATGTGTATATAGATATGTATATATAATATATAATATTAACTGAAAACATTAACAAAGTATTAGATATATGATACTTTACATAAAAATATTTGTTTCGATATATTTATCGACAGAATTAAGAGATAATATCAAATGATTGAATTATCAGATACATTATGATATGATTATGGGCATATGTTATGAGGTCCACTGTGATTTAAGAAATCTATTTTTTTTTTGACAACTCATTACTTAACCAGTATGATAAAGATAACGATATTTATATTTTATTTTATTATATATATATATATATATATATATATATATATATATATATATATATATATATATATATATATATATATATATATATATATATATATATATATATATATATATATATATATATATATATATATATATATATATATATATATATATAACGATTTAAATTAATATTATATATATTTTTATATGCGTATTATACGTACATAGTTTTATACTTTTACTATACTTTAACTTTAACTTTACTTTACTTTAACTTTACTTTAACTTTAATAATTCATACTTTAATAATTCACTTTAATAATTCATACTTTAATAATTCACTTTAATAATTCATACTTTAATAATTCACTTTAATAATTCATAATTTAATAATTCACTTTAATAATTCAAAAATCTATTATAAATAGAATTCAATAGGTTTCATTATTTCATAGAAACTTGAAAATATATTTCTCTAAACTCCCTCAATCGAATTACATATATATATATATATATATTTACTTAGTATTATTTCAAGATATTATTAGTATACATAAAATACTACGACAGAGTTATATTTAGACGATTTCAAAATAAGTTTTTAAATGGGATAGAGCTAAGGAAATTATGGGTTATAGCTACGAAGGTTATGGGTATTGATCGAGGGTATTGCTCGTGAGGTCAACCTAACGTTTATCATTTTCGTTGCGTCTACGTACTTTCCTGCAATATTGAATCACAATATTGATACGTGAGCATTCATATCTTATCTTTTATATATTAATAGTGTATCCCTCACTAGTGCTCGAGTATATATGATTATGCATGTTTGTATGCTTAGTTTCGTCATTAAATAGTTTATGATAAATCACGAATTTGATACATATGCTACTGAGATAAGTTATATGATATGCATGTCGTTGAAAATCTGAAGAAAAAATTAATAACTTTTCATTTAGAAATCGTGTGGTTTCGATGAATGGATTAAAAGATATGGTCAACTGAATTATCATTAATTTTAATATTATTATTAAAACGATTATTATAACTGTTATCAGTTGATGTTATTACTAAAATTATCTTTATTACTAAAAATTAATATTTTTATTGAAACTATCATTTTATTATTTTTATCATTATTATTATTATTATCAATATTATTTTATCAAATAAATATGCGTACAAAGATACTTTTACAACACGTAATGTAATTACATTAATAATACATACCACTATATTTTTATGATATTAAGTGAATTTTATAAATTTTATTATTTGAGATATATAAAAGTATATTTTTATCATATATGAATTTTAATATAAATTTTTATTTATTAATAAATGACTTGTATTATTTAGTATAATAAGATCTGATAAATATATTTAAATATATAAAACTACTATATACAAGTTATATAATAAACATGTATAGATTTTGGAAGTCATTTTGGGTCAAGTTGACTTTTGTTGACTTTTGCATGTCGGTCTCGAGCATTAGGATTGTGATACACTACGACTTGACCTAAATTATTAGACAGATATTGACCAACATATAAATATATATACTTAATATAGGTTCGTGAATCCGATACAAACACTGCACTTGTTCAGTGCCGTCATATACATAATTGCTACGAAATACAGTATTGTGAGTTTCATTTGCTCCCTTTTTATATATATTTTTGGGCTGAGAATACATGCGCTGATTTATAAATGTTTTACGAAATAGGCACAAGTACTAAAACTAATTCTATGTGGGTTTAAACCAGAAATATACCCTTAGCTTGGTAACATTAAACTACTTGTCTATGTACGGTAGGCGCAAATCCTAAAGATAGATCTATTGGGACTGACAAACCCCATCCTGACTATGGGATGCTTTAGTACTTCGAGGTTATTTTAAACACACCTGATCTGGTGTACTTCAGAGGGTAAAACATGAACGTTAAAGCTTGTTACCGGGTGCCTACAACTTATAGAATACTTTTATACACTTGCGAGTGTACGGATATTTATAGAAACTGAAATCTTGTGGTCTATTACTATTACGGAAATGATGGATTATGATAAACTAATGAACTCACCAACCTTTTGGTTGACACTTTAAAGCATGTTTATTCTCAGGTATTAAAAAATTCTTCCGCTGTGCATTAGCTCATTTTAAGGATATTACTTGGAGTCATTCAAGACATACTTTGAAAGACATTGCATTCGAGTCGTTGAGTTCATCAAGATTAATATTAAGTCAATTAAAGTTGGATGTAATATGAAATGGTATGCATGCCGTCAATTTTTGATGTAAAGAAAGTTTGTCTTTTAAAAACGAATGCAATGTTTGTAAAACGTATCATATAGAGGTCAAATACCTCGCGATGTAATCAACTATTGTGAATCGTTTATAATGTATATGAACGGGTCCTTTCACTTACGCTATATCACGATAACCATGGTTATCCAATAATACATGGGAATGGTACTTCGAATTTCCCATCGGTGTTCATAACAACCGTTAGTGTACAACGAAATATATCACTAACCCCTAGGCGACACGGACAACGAAATATCCGTTCAAAGCAATCTTTAGTGTACAACAAAATATATCACTAACTCTTGGGCGATTTGGACAACGAAATATCCATCGTTAGTGTACAACGAAATATATCACTAACTCTTGGTGGTATAGACAACATATACCCGGCCCCTTTCCCGCCCTACAAATAGATACATTATATACACACATGTATAATCATTCCACTCACCTCGACATACCCACACAAGTCATAATGTAAGTCGTCTCCAAACGCAACCGAGCAAGCTTTTACCTATAATACGCATATAGATATACACACAATCAACATACATTCTCTACAAGAGAATTCGACGACAAAGCCCTTAACCAAGGGTTTATACCTACCTCCACAATCCGCCCATTTAGACACCTAAAGTGGACTTCACCAATTACCACTATGGGTGGTAATTCCGACCCATTCAACAAGTACAATTTAACCTAAATTATACTTGACGCCATTTAACCCATTTTGACATAAGTCCCAAAAACATCTTTAATCACTAACGGCTAGTGATTAACTTTCTAAAACACCATTTAACACTTGAATCAAACATTTATATACTTGGTTCATCAAATCTTGACCTCATATCTTAGTTTGACACCAAATCAAGGTTAACACCTATTTTAACCAACTAACATGTTCTTATGAACATCTAAATCACCAACACACTTATAATCTAGTGATTTAACACCCAAACCATGACGAATACTTCCAAATTCATCATCAAACCCTAAACCAACAATAATTGGGTTCACTTACACTAACAATACCCATAACCCCCAAATTTCACAAGAAATGGGGTTTATAACCCTAACTAGCTCAAACCCTAACCCCAAGTCAAAATCAAAGTAATTAAATCGAATCTAGGGTTTACCTCAACTCCAAAACCGAGCTAGTAGCAAGAAACACCAAGGAGAACCAAAACCCGCTTCCAATTTGGGCAAAAATCACCATCTTCATCATCCCTTCAAGCTTCCTCTCTCTAGAACTCACTCTCTCTCTAAGATGGATGAGAGTGTTTGTGGATGTGAAAGTGATCCAAAAGTGGATCTAAAACTGATAATATGGCCACAGATCCGTCCTCAAGTGAAATGACCAAAATGCCCTTCATTTAGCTCAAAATAGAAAAAGACAGAAAACTGTCCCAGGTGGGGTGCGCGGCGCGCACCCTTGAATGTGCGCGGCGCGCACAAGGGTCTAATCAGATTCTGAAGTTCTGGGACTGATTCTGACAAATCCTGATTCTGATGTAAATTCTGAAAATGCATAAGTGTTAGGTAGACCTTTTGTGGCGCTTTCTGATGCACACATTTCCTGACACTATCAGGAACATTTCCTGATGCACAAAATTCAGGGTGTTACAGATCTTAAGTGTGGGAAGGGGTTAAATTCTTTCGGATTTTTAAATTTTAATTTAAACACTTGGTTACCATTAAAAATACTAGTAACGTAGTAGTTGTATTAGAATCTAGTGCTCTCTAATAATAAAGAACAGCCCTAGTCTTATATACTGACTACCCAATTCTAGTAAAATTTTTAAATTTTTTTTCAAATAAATGAATTCAAAATCATGTTTATACATATTTATAAATGATAAAACTAGGTGTTAACACCGAAATTATTGTTACCTCGGAAAGGACATAAATTGAGAAACAACCCAAAATGCTAGAATTCATTTAAAATGGAATAGAGGAAAATAAAAAGGCAAAGAAAGGAAAATAAAAGCCAAGTGTGGGAAAAATTTACCAAGTTATTTAGAACATATATAACATATTTTTGTACAAATAATTGAAGATACTTTTGTTTTGGACAATTTTAATCAAGTTTTACCCAGTTTATTGTAATAGAATTTAAAAGGAAGTAAAGTCTTCAAAAAAAAAGAGACGTATTGATTTAGGTCAGGAGGTTGTCGTCCAGACCAGTTGTAGAGTCTACAAAAAACCTTGAAAAGTTTTCTCGAAAATCAGCTGGAAATCCACGGACCTCAGCATCAAACAGGGTCGCCAAGTGGTCAGACTTATCCTAACCATGAGAGGATCTGTCTCGTACAATGGGGGGCACCGTGCAAATTAGCTTATAAGACTAATGAATCAGATCCCCAGAAAGGATAATCTCCTTAAAGATCAAAAATTAGCTTTTAAGACTGATATTACTCAATCTTTGAGATTGACCTTAAAGATTGAGAATTCAAACTCATGGAATTCAATGATATCTAAACTCGAGCTTGAACGAGAAAATATTTTGATCAAATTACAAACCGATTTGTTTTCTGAAAACCTATTTTCAATGCGTTCATTACCATTGAACGTAAAATCCTAAGAATTCACCAGAATTCATTAGGTCACCTGAACCAAATCGGGTGTCAACCGTAAGAACGGTGGTTGCATAGCATGGTCGAAGACAGGACTTTGTGCCAGACCGAAAAAATATAGGGTGATCTTTACTATTGCTCCTACAAAGGATAGTAATTGCATCCGATACGATATAGACCATAATCAAAAATATGTCACAGGACACTGCCATAACAGTTGCTTGTTCAACACTTTCCTTTACAACCGGACGGTAGTTTACCGAAAGGTAATATACGGATCAAGTAAACTGGACGTGTTGCTTTCCTAATACAAGATTAGCTAGTGGGTGACACAAAACTATAAGTTTTAAGCTAAAATTTTAAAATCTAAAACCCACAAAACCTACAAAAACAATTTGCAAACACCGGTGAAGGGTTATTCCGGAAAACTAATCTAGATTAAAAGCTAGATTGAATTTTTAAAAGATCAAATATTTTCATAAGGATCCAATTTCCTAAAGGATCTAAATTTTCATAGTCATGTGGGACTGTAAACTACAAAGTTACTATCATTGTTCATACCGCCATATAGAAATCACTGATGTACAAAGTGTGAAGAATAAATAAGTGATTCAAGTATGTTTTTATTTCAAGTTCTATATTGCTTGAGGACAAGCAACGCTCAAGTGTGGGAATATTTGATAATGCTAAAAACAAACATATATTTCAAAGCATTATCCCTCAAGAAAGACAAGCTTTTAGTTGCAATTGTTCTATTTACAAGTGATATTCGTTTAAATAATAAAAGGTGAAGACAAAAAACAGATTCGACGAATTGAAGACGCAAATGACCAAAAAGCTCAAAAGTACAAAATACAATCCAAGTGGTTCAATTTATTGATGAGAAACGTCTCAAAATTACAAGAGTACGAGCCGCAAAATGCAAAGTACAAGATATTAAATTGTACGAAAGGACATTCGAAAATCCGGAACTGGGACATGAACCAACTATCAATGCGCGACGCAACGGAGCTAAAATGACAAGTCAACTATGCACATGAATATAATATAATATATAAATAATTCTTAAAATTATATATATAAATATTATATTATATATTAAAAACCGTCGGCAAACAAGAAGATAAGTGAATGTGAGCTGTCCCAGGGGGCCATGCGATCGCATGGCCTGGAGGAGTAAAATCCATGCGATCGCATGGCTGAAGATTCCAGGCCAGGTCCTATAAATTGCAAGTTTGGGCGACGAGTAATACACCAATATATCAACTATCTCTCTTACTCTCAAATATATATTTATATTTATATTTTAATTATAATTTTAATTTAAGTTTAATAATAATAAGGTTATGTTAGCGAATGTTGTAAGTTTGTAAGTCGAAATTTTGTCCGTGTAACGCTACGCTATTAATACTCATTGTAAGTTATGTTCAACCTTTTTAAATTAATGTCTCGTAGCTAAATTATTATTATGCTTATTTAAGCCGAAGTAATTGTGATGTTGGGCTAAATATTAAAGACGGGGTAATTGGGCTTTGTACCATAATTGGAGTTTGGACAAAAGACCGACAGTTGTGGAAATTGGACTATGGACTATTAATGGGCTTTATATTTGTTTAATTGAATGATAGTTCGTTAATTTAATATAGAGATTTACAATTTAATGTATCTATAAATAACCATATACACTCGATCGGACATGATGGGCGGGATATTTATAAATACTAATAATCGTTCATTTAACCGGATACGGGAATAGATTAATAGTCAATGGACTCATTAAAACAGGGTTGGATTACATACAAGGACACTTGGTGTAATTGATAATAAAGTATTAAAACCTTGGATTGCACACAGTCGATAACCTGGTGTAATCATAAAAATGTATTAAACCTTATTAGAGTTTAAGTCCCCAATTAGTTGGAATATTTGACTTCGGGTATAAGGATAATTTGACAAGGACACTCGCACTTTATATTTATGACTGATGGACTGTTATGGACAAAAACCAGATGGACATATCGAATAATCCAGGACAAAGGACAATTAACCCATGGTAATACACTAAAATCAACACGTCGAACATCATGATTATGGAAGTTTAAATATGCATAATTCCTTTATTTTATATCTTATCGCACTTTTAATTATCGTACTTTTTAATCATCGCAATTTCAATTATCGTACTTTTAATTATTGTACTTTTATTTACTGTCATTTTATTTATCTCACTTTAAATTATCGCACTTTTATTATCGTTATTTACTTTACGCTTTAAATTAAGTTATTTTTATATTTAATATTTTACATTAGGTTTTAATTGTGACTAAAGTTTTAAAATCGACAAACCGGTCATTAAATGGTAAAACCCCCTTTTTATAATAATAATACTACTATATATATATATATATATATATATATATATATATATATATATATATATATATATATATATATATATATATACACAAAATAGTTTAAAATAAATATAACGTTAAATTTAGTTGTATCCCTGTGGAACGAACCGGACTTACTAAAAACTACACTACTTTATGATTAGGTACACTTCCTATAGTGTTGTAGCAAGGTTTAGGTATATCCATTCTATAAATAAATAAATAACTTGTGTAAAATTGTATCGTATTTAATAGTATTTTATAGTAAAAATATAACTATTTCGTATACACCTCGCATAACATCAGTTTCCGACACCTATTGGGAATGGGCCGACAATGTCGATCCCCCATTTACAGAACGGCCAAGCGGCGTGTATAGGAATCATGTTACGACGAGGGGATCTGTTGACGGGAGCATGTATTTTACATGCCTCATAGTTTACGATCAGATCATATGTGTCCCGGTACATATGTGGCAAAAATAACCCATTCTTTTGATCCTGCTGACTATCGTCAGTAGCTAGAGTGTGTAGAGTAGGCTCCTTTGTGCATTTCTTGTATGATTTCTTTGGCCTGCGCTGGCCCAACACATCTTAAGTAAGGCTCTGTGAATGATTTCCTATACATGATGCCATTTTTAAAGTTATACATTGGTGGCCGCATTCGTATCCTATGGGCTTGTAGTTTGTCTTCTGGGAGGGTACCGTCGGCAAGGTATTTTATGAAAGGTATCATGCAACATTCTTCTTCTGTTTTGATTGTTGCCATGAGGGTGTCCTCTTCAGTTGACTTTCATTCCAGTACTTCAACCATAACCTTTTTGGTGAAGTGGTCTTGGAGCAGAGAGGCAAGCATGCTCAAAGCATCCGCTTTCTTGTTACGGTTACGGGGTATTTGATTTATTTTAAATGCCGCGAAGGTTTTGGTTAGTACTTTCGTAAGCTCTAGGTATTTTTGCATCGATGTATCTCTTGGTTAGAAGCTGCCGTTTAACTGGCTCCAGCTGTGAGTCGACATAAGCTGTGAGTTGTTGTACATCAATACTTTTTGCCAAGCATAATCCGGCTATTAGTGCTTCGTACTCGGCCTCGTTGTTTGAGGCAGCGAACTTCAACCGGATAGCGTAGGCTATTTCTTCTCTGTTTGGGGAAACGATGAGTAGGCCTATGTCGGCCCCCTCCTCACTCGACGCTCCATCCGTATATAGTTCCCAGAATTCGTTCGTTTCCCTTCTTGTGACGGTGGTTTCACCTTGTTTGATCATGTCAGAGGGGTGCTCTACCAGGAAGTCGGCTATGACCTGGCCCTTTACTGAATGTCTTGGGAGGAAGGTGATTTTGTGCTCGCCAAGTTCTATTGCCCACTTCGCCATTCTTCCAGAAATTTCTGGCCTAGTCAGGACGTGTTTGATCGGTTGGTCCGTGAAAACCTGTATCGGATGTGCTTGAAAATATTGCTGTAACCGTCTGGATGTGTGCACTAAGGCGTAAATTAGTTTTTCCATGGCCGGGTAGTTTGCTTCTCCGTTTTGTAATACTTTGCTTACGAAGTATACCGGCATTTGGGTTTTACCTCTGTCAGCAATTAGAACTGAGCTGATTGCCTCAGAGGAGGCGGCAAGGTATCCCGTGAGGGTTTCATCCAGTATTGGTGCCGTTAACGTTGGCAGTTCTTTTAAGAATGCCTTTACATCCTGGAAGGCCTTCTCGGCCTCATCCGTCCAAATGAAATCTTTCTTACTCAGGCAGCCCTTTAATGTTTAGAAAAAGGGAAGTGCTCTGTCGGCGGCCCGTGACAGAAACCTTGTGAGCGCCGCTAGCTTCCCGTTTAAGCTTTGCACGTCTTTTTTACTCCTGGGTAACTGCATGTTTTCGATTGCTTGGATTTTCTTCGGGTTTGCCTTGATTCCTCTCGGAGTTATCGTGAAGCCTAAGAAATGGACTTCTTCCATTCCGAAAGAGCATTTTGACGTATTTAGCTTCATATTGATTTTGCATAGTGAATCGAACGTTTCAATGATGTCTAAAATCATTTGTTCTTCTATTTTGCTTTTGATAACGATGTCGTTTACATATGCTTCAATATTTCGTCCGATTTGGTCCTGGAATGCTTTGTCGATTACTTGTTGGTATGTTGCTCCGGCATTCTTTAACCCAAATGGCATTTTTGTATAACAAAAGATGCCTTTGTTTGTGAAGAATGCAGTATTTTCTTCATCAACCTCTGCCATTGGGATTTATTGGTAACCCCTGTATGCATCTAGGAAGCTCAGAAACTAAAAACCCGAGAGGGACTCGACCTTCCAGTCGATCTCCGGCAGAGGGTAGTTGTCTTTTGGGCATGCTTTGTTGATGTCCTTGTAATCGACACACATGCACCAAGATTCTTCTGCCTTTTTTACCATCACGGGGTTTGCCACCCATGTTTGATATTTTACTTTTTTCATTATACCGGCGTCAACCAGCCATTGTACTTCGTTATCCAGGAATTTGCTTCGTTCTAGAGCCATTGCTCTTTTCTTCTGAACAACCGGTGTGATGTTCGGGTTTACGTTTAGCCGGTGTTAGGCTATTTCTCGTGGGACACCCGTCATGTCGGATGGCTCCCAGGCGAAGACATCAATATTTGCTGCAAAGAGTTTACAAAGTGCGTCCCTCGCGTTGGTGCTCAAGGTAGCGCCGATCTGGATCCGCTGGTCCGGATGCTTGGGATTCGGGGATACGTAACCGTTATCATGGATTATAATATCATTGGTTCCTTTGAATATATGCATACATTTGATTGGTTCCAATTCTTGCGTCCGGATCGTGGCTACTCTGGCTGGAGTTGGGAAATTCAACATGCTGTGTACCGTTGACGTAATTGCGCCAAATTTCTGCATGGCGTTACGTTCAAGGATAACGTTATACCGTGAGTCTATTTTGACTATGGAAAATTTGATGTCTGCAGTACTTTGGAATGGTAATGTTCCTAAAACGACCTTCAGTGTGATGGAACCCACCGGCCAGGTTGCAGCGCTGTTGAATCCTGTTAATGACGAAGTTGCGGCTTTCTTCTGCCGTCTGATGCTTTCTGGTAGCTGTAGAAAACAATGTTTAAACATGACCTCTGCCCCCGCACCGGTGTCGGTGTTTATTTGCCCAATTTGGCAATTAGAGATGTGTGCCTGTATGATAACTGGGTCTAAAGATTGGTTAATATTGAACAATGAGTGGAAGACGATTGGTTTGTGCTTCCATTCATCTAACACCCCTGATTTTTTTCCGTTGTCCCACGACCCATGAGTGAATCATGTGCACATCAGCGTCGTCAGTGCTGTTTGTGCTTGTTTCTTCGTCTTCCAGCTCATTAGGGTGAGTAGTGATTAATTTCGTACCTTTAGATAGCGCCATTTGATCAAACCAAAATCGTCTAGTTAATAGATTTCGGGTTTGAGTGCTTGATTTGGGAAAAAGAGTGGATCGAATGTTTTAACTCCAATAATTGTGCAAACTCTGATTTGAAATCTGGGTTCTAAGGGTGTAAAACAATCGATTAGATTAACCTTATTCAATCAGAATCGAATAAGTTAATATCTAAAAGTGAGGATTAATTTCGATGAAGATAGGAGTATTGATCGGAATTCTGTTAACGACTTGAGAAACGCTATCATAATTAATTTGGGCAGAGTAACATTAATGCATCCAGTGTTGTTGAATAAATGATCTTGTTCATGTATTTATAGATGTTATGAGGGAATGGTGACATGGCACATGTCCCTTTCATGGTTGTAACAAACTTTGTCAATCCCGAGGGGTGACGTGCCACCTTTCCCTTTCATGGGAATAATAGAGCAAATCCTAACAAACTTTCCTAGATTCATGGGGTGACGTGGCGTGCAACTTGCTTTTATGTTTGTTCCGGGATCGAGTACTCGTTCCGGGATGAAGTGTCTATCCCGGGACAGTGCTTGTCCCGGGAAGGTATATTTGTACCGCGTTGGAATATTGGACCGGGAAGTAGTGAAGGTACCGGCAACATGTTGGTCCCGGCTAAGATGTCACGGAGCACTTAGTTCAACCGGGAAGGTTTTACTTTCTATTTACTCCAAGTGTTTCTTCACGGTGCTAGTCACCATGACTGGCTATATGATGCCGGTAACGTGCATGCCATCCGGGCTGGGTTTTTATATGATGCTCCCGACTAGTCGTTCGTCCGGCGTGGTCCCTTTCATGGTATGTTCACAAGTAATCTCCTGATCAAGTTACTGAGATCATGCCGGATGATGTCAGGAAGGAGCCCTTCTTCCTGGATGAACTATGCCAGGTAAGATCCTAGACGGGCGCTACTTGTTAGTGTCATTTTGAGACAGATCATTATGCGTATCATTACTCGCTTTCAAAACTTTTTTACGCTTAGACACAAGTACTCGAAACTGTTTAACTGTGCTGCCATGCTATGTTTCATGCTAAATCTCTACCATGATATCGTTAATTGCTTAGTGAACGCAAACTTAGTTAATGTGAGTAGGCCTCCTGAGAGCGACGTCTCTATCCAGGTGACCGTTGGTCAATGGATACATGTTAATGATTCAACAACACGAACGAACAAAGTGTTAGGGTAACTTATGTTTAGTCTCGATATCATAACTTCAGCACTTACTTTTGAACGAGGTCTGTACATCAGACTTTATAACTAAATCTTGTGGTCTAAAATGATTATAAACCTATGTTGTTCACTCAACCATTTTAGGTTGACTCTTTAAGCATGTTTTGTCTCAGGTGAAGATTGCTAAAAGATTACTTGCTACTTGGACTTCGCTGCTATGGAGTCCGCATTCATTATTTATATTATGCATTAAAACAATTTCATTTACATTTTGGTTTATCAGTTGTAATGACAATATATTTCCGCTTCTTTAAATACATTGGTTTTTAATAAAAACGTCTCATTTAGAGTCGTTCTCGCTTTACACGTGTTATGATATTGAAAAGTCACAAATACCCCTGGCCCTATTTGGGGGTGTGACAACTACCACAGCCTCGGGTCCCAATTTACTCGTTAACCCACGGTTCGCCTTTATTACCCGCGGCGTGGCTTAGGCCGTGGCCTGATGCTGTTTTCAATTTGTTACATAAGTCCCAAATTTACAATCAATAGACACGTGTCAAATTCTGAGCACTTCCCAAAAGCATAGTTAATAAAGTTTACATGTTTTCACCCATGATTCAAGTAATTTAACAACCGGGTCACATTTTCCCTTTACAAAACAAAATATAAGTTTCGACTCGACAAGTTTAAATGCCAAACAAGACCCGAGCATGGAGTTTGGGGTTAAACTACCCAATCCTAGGTCGAACTTCAAAAGCAATCTTCGAGCATAATCAAAAGGGGAAGATCCCTTGTCCACAAGCTTACCCTTGCCCTTATCAACACCGGAACCTAAAAAGAATATACAACGAGAGGGTAAGAAAAACGCTTAGTGAATACAATAATTATACATCTACATATATAATCTACTTACTTGCAAAGACTTACAAAATTACAGCATGCATGCTAGCAATCTAATTAGCATAGCATCGCAAAGTATAAAACTAATAGTCTCCAACACCGCAAGCTAGCATGATCAATAGCATATAACCAATACGATATAACATGCTAAAATAATACAACACATAACCATGGTTAACCAATAGCACAAGGGAATGGTACTCGCGAAAGACCATCAGTGTCACAACATCCATTAGTGTACTTAACGCCGCGTATCACTAACCCCTGAGTGGTATCGTACACGCGAACTTTAAACCCAACCGTTACATGAAACATGGTATCGTACACGTGAACTTTAAACCCACACTTCACGCCCATGCACACACGACGATATGGTATCGAACACGCGAACTTTAACCCACATCGCACCCCACACAAGTAAATACACCATATACATTCACGCATAATTATTTAATTATTCTACTCACCTATTAATCCTAAGAGTGAAGGTAAGAAAAATAAGCTCCTCCACCATCAATGTAATTCACCTATTACATTAACATAAATCAACAACACATCTAACTGGAACTTTCTACCCGCCCAAATAGACACTTAGGGCAAATGGTCACCTTTTGCACTTACAATGCCACCCTTAGGCTTAAACCACCAATAATCACTAAAGCTAGTGACCATGGCCCTAATCCACCCAAATATACCTCATTTAGTCTTTAAGTACATGCTAGTGCAATTTTAGCCCAAAAACCCATTTTGACCTAACAATGGGTCAAACACTAAACTTGTAAGTCTCCTACACCAAATCACTAGTTAATCAAGTTTATTAGTGAACTTAACCAATATTAGTTCCTAATACTAGCAATTTCATCAACCAACCCAAAATCACCATTATTAGATTTCCTACACTTTCAACCAACCCATAAACCCCCAATTTTGAACAATCTAGGGTTTAAACACTTGCAAGTCTCAAATATAAACATTAAACACAATTAATTCACAAAATTCGGGTTAGAGACTTACCACAACACTCAAAGAGATGCTAGGAGGTAGGAACACACAAGATTGAACTCGATCTAGCATTAACCCAATTGAAAAGCTAACTAATCTGCTTTCTCTCTAACTCTCTCTCTCTCTCTCTCTAATTGAAGAGGAAGAAGATAAGGTTGGAGAATGTGGTAAATGAGCCCCATCATCCTTTTTGTGGCAAAAAATTTGTCCATATGTGAAAAGACCATATTACCCCTCGTTACCTTTTAATTTAAAAGAAGAATTAGCTACTCGGCTTAGCCGGGCCACGTCGCTGCTCTTAGCACAAAATGAAACCAGCAGCCTTTAATTAATATATACACTATGTACATTCGAGTTTCGGGTCTTACAACTCTCCCTCACTTGATTCTGCTTGCGACCCCGTGATCCATGCCGCATGACAAGCAGGAAGATACACCAAAACAAACTCTTCGGATTCTCACTAAACTCGGACCCCTTTAATTGTTGCCACTGAACTTTAAAAGTCCTCATTTCTTTGTTATGCAACATTTTGACCTTTTCATCAAGAATGGTCATCGGTTCTTCAACATACTCTAACTTGTTGTTCAAAGAAATCTCATCCAATGGCACCCACGTCGAGTCATCCGCAAGACATTAACGGAGGTGGGAAACAATGAATGTGTTAAGAATCCCCGCAAGCTCTTCGGGTAACTCTACTTTGTAGGTAACATCACCAACACACGTCAAGATTTTGAATGGCCCGATAAATCGAGGAGCTAACTTTCCCCGCTTTCGAAACCGAATAATACCCTTCCACGGAAAAACCTTAAGCATCACCATGTCATCTTCTTGGAACTCAATTGGTCGCCAACGTTTATCGGCATAAGATTTTTGTCTATCTTGCGCCGCCTTAAGTCGAGCCCGAATCATTTCAATTTTACTATTCGTCTCTAAAACCAAGTCGGTACTCCCGACTTCTTTTTTACCCACTTCACTCCAAAAAATCGGAGTTCGGCACCTTCGCCCATAAAGCATCTCATATGGTGGCATCCCAACACTAGCATGATAACTATTGTTGTAAGGGAATTCTACCAAAGGCAAGTGCTCATCCCAACTACCACCAAAATTAATAACACACGCCCGTAACCTATCCTCCAACGTTTGATTCGTACGCTCGGTTTGACCATCCATTTGAGGATGGTATGTTTTGTTCATCTTCATATGCGTCCCCATATCTTCATGAAACTTATTCCAAAATTGAGATGTGAAACGAGTGTCCTGATCCGAAACAATAGATATAGGAACCTCATGTCTCGATATCACCTCCTTGATAAATAACTTTGATAGTGTCTCTGATGATATCGTCTCCCGGATGGGAAGAAACAATGCACTTTTCATCAACCGATCAACTATTACCCAAGTTGTATCAAATTGGGTTATCGCCGTCTTTGGTAACTTTGTAATGAAATCCATGGTAATGTGCTCCCACTTCCACTTCGGGATTTCTAACGGTTGTAACATACCATACGACTTTTGGTGCTTGGCCTTAACTTGCAAACACGTAATGCATTGTTCAACATGCTTAACCACGTCACGCTTCATTCCGGGCCACCAATACTCTTTCTTCAAATCAAGGTACATCTTTGTCGCACCCGGATGAATGGAATACTTTGACTTATATGCTTCATCAAATAGCACTTATCAATAACCACCCATTTTAGACACCCACACTCTACCTTGAAAAGACAACAAACTATGTGGACCTAAAGTAATAGACTTCGTTTTCCCCATAATTCGTTCTTCATGCTTGTTGTTAACAAAAGCTTCAATTTGAATCTCACCAAGCTTTACAAGGAAATCGTTAGTAATTGTCATGCGCAACGATTTCACTCATATTTCCGGATACTGACTCTTTCAACACAATGCATCTGCAATGACATTTGCCTTACCCGGATGGTAAAGTATCTCGCAATCATAATCCTTCAAAAAATCGACCCACCGACGTTGACGGTTGTTCAATTCTCTTTGGTTAAAGAGATGTTTCAAACTCTTATGATACGAATCAATTGTACACTTGACACCATATAAATAGTGGTGCCAAATTTTTAAACCATGAACTACCGCCGCCAATTCAAGATCATGAGTCGGATATCTCTTTTCATGTTCCTTTAACTGTTTAGAGGCATAATTGATGACTTTACCCCGTTACATTTGAACACATTCGAGCCCATTGATTGAAGCATCACAATAAACCGTCATATCTTCAATTCCTTCCGGCAACACCAACACCGGAGCTTGACACAATTTCTCTTTTAACATTTGGAAAGCAATTTCTTGCTCGTTCTCCCAATTGAATCTTACATTCTTCCTCGTCAACTTGGTTAATGGAGAAGCAATTTTAGAAAATTCTTGGATAAACCGACAATAATAACCGACCAATTTGAGAAAACTACGAATTTCCATTGGAGTAGTCGGTTGTTCCCAACCCTTTACCGCCTCTATCTTCTCCGGATCTACTTGAATACCTTCTTCGTTCACAATATGGCCAAGAAATTGCACTTCCCTTAGCCAAAATTCACACTTAGAGAACTTAGCATACAACTTCTCCTTTCACAACGTCATCAACACTTCGTGCAAATGATGTTCATGTTCCTTCATACTCTTAGAATAAATGAGTATGTCGTCAATGAACACAATCACCGACTTATCCAACATAGGTTGGCACACTCAGTTCATAAGGTCCATGAATGCCGCGGGCGCATTCATAAGACCAAAAGGCATTATTAAAAATCCAAAATGCTCGTAACGAGTTCGAAAGGCCGTTTTCTCAATATTTTCTTCACAGACCCGCATTTGGTGATAATCGGACCGTAACTCAAATTTAGAAAAATAAGTCGCGCCTTGGAGTTGGTCAAACAAATTGTCAATCCGAGGTAACGGATAACGATTCTTAATCGTCACTTTGTTCAACTCCCAATAATCAATACACATCCGCATACTACCATCCTTCTTTTTCACGAACAAGACCGGAGCACCCCATGGCGAAGCACTCGGTCAGATAAAACCCTTTTCAAGCAATTCTTGGGTTTGATTCAACAACTCTTGCATTTCCATTGGCGCTAAATGATATTGTGTTTTAGCAATGAGAGTAGCCCCCGGAACCAACTCAATGCGAAATTCAACTTGTCTTTCCGCCGGAACACCCGGTAACTCATCTGGAAAAATGTCTTCGAATTCGTTCACCATCGAAATATCACAAATGGATGGAGGCTCATCACGAGTATTAACTACATGAGCAAGAAAAGCCATACCACCGCCACCAAGGAGCCGACGTGCCCGTGCATAAGTGCATAATGGTACAAGTCTTCTCCGTTTCTCACCATGGATAATTAACTCTCCCCCACTTGGGGTCTTCACACGAATAAACTTCTCATGGCATGAAATATCGTCTCTATAACGATCGAACCAATCCATGCCAAAAACAACATCGAACTCACCCAAAGTCATCGGGATAATATCAATTTTAAAGGTTTCGGCACCAAACACGACATCACAATTTTTACACACATCAACCCCTAGCACCGTCTTACCATCCGCTATTTCGACCTCTACAAGATGACTTAACTTAGCTAGTGGTTTATTAAGCTTAGGCACTAACTTTGGAGACAAAGACGATAAGTTAGCACCGTTATCAAATAGTATCTTTGCCGGATTAGTGTTAACCATGAAAGTACCTGAGACGAATTCGTTGGATTTCTTGGCTTCATCATTAGTCATTAAATAATTTTTCCCCCTAGCCGTACCTGCCGCCTTTTTGAGCTTCTTGACATGATCACCCCACAAATCGGGACATTCCGACCTTCGGTGCCCATCCTTTTGACAATTTAAAACATGTGAGTTTGTTAGAAGATGGGCTCGGGCAATCACGAGATATATGACCCCTTTGCCCACAATTGTAACATGTGACCACATAACCTCCGGGAGCACCTTTCTTCACACTACCGACACTCTCGGTCGCACCCTTACTCTTCTTGTTGGAATGGCTAGTAGCCTCAAGTTTTCTTTTGCTAAAGGTGAAGTCACTCTTTTTCGGAGCAAGTGACTCAAAACCCTTAGCCACATTAAACAACTCATCAAAAGATTTCACCGACTCTCTACTAATCTTCTCTTGAAAGTTTTCATTCAAAGTTCGATAAAAGTCTTCCATCAATATACGATCATTCCCGACATACTCCGGGTAAAATTGGGTCTTTGATAAGAAAGTGGACTTGAGTGTGTTCAGCTCCATTGACCCTTGCCTCAAAGTACGCAACTCATCTCTTAGCCTCGAAAGATCGGCTTGAGTTCGGTACTCTTTAAAGAATTCCGCCTTGAACTCATCCCATGTCAAACTCATACATTGTTCCTCACCAAAAATTCGAATTTTTGAATCCCACCATAACTTTCCATCACCCCTCAGCATGCTACTTCCGTACCTCATCTTCTTATCGAGAAGGCATTCACTAGTGCAGAAAGCCCCCTCCATATCGGAGATCCAACGAGTACCCTTGACCGGGTCTCTTTCACCATCAAAGGTGGGAGGTTGAGAAATCTTAAAGTTTTTGTAGAGGAAGTCCCTCCTTCCAACGTCACCCGAATAAACTTCAACATTCACACCTTGAGGTTTAGGGAACCTCTTATCAAACTCCTCTTGGATGATAGCACCCATTTGCTCCTTTATCATGTCGGTCACTTGCTCATCAACCGATTCTTGAAAGACTTTCTTGACATTCACGAGGAAATACCTTTGCGTGAAGTCACCTTCGACACTTGGACTTCCCTTATCATGACTGTTTCTAGTCTTCATGCTATAAAATGGAATAGGTTAAACAACGAAGCACAAGAAAACAACACACACACCATACCGCCCCATCTCGCTCGATACTCATCGTACATCACTTATTTAACACAATTAGCACCTGTAACAATGGTAGCTAGTCATTGTTACGCGAGCACGTCACATCAACTTGCTAGTACAGCGACTATCTTGCTCGATGATTGAGAACACAATACACTAATAATCATCACATAGTTAGTCCACCTACCCTACGACACTAACCGATCCTGGTCCGACCCGCATCCTACAAGTCTCGCATAAAATGCACACACAATAAATTCTAGGCACTTAACTCAAGTCGCCTAAATCCCTTAGACCATGCTCTGATGCCATTTCTAGCCGTGGCGCAGCTCACAATGGATGCTGAAGGTCAGCAGCTACCACAGCCTCGGGTCTTAATTTACTCATTAACCCACGACGCACCTTTATTACCCGTGACGTGGCTTAGGTCGTGGGCTGATGCTGTTTTCAAATTGTTACATAAGTCCCAAATTTACAATGATTAGACACGTGTCAAATTCCGAGCACTTCCCAAAAGCATAGTTAATAAAGTTTACATGTTTTCACCCATGATTCAAGTAATTTAACAACCGAGCCACATTTTCCATTTACAAAACAAAATATAAGTTTCGACCCGACAAGTTTAAATGCCATACAAGACCCGAGCATGGTGTTTGGGGTTAAATTACCCAATGCTAGGTCGAACTTCAAAAGCAATCTTCTAGCATAATCAAATGGGGAAGATCCCTAGTCCACAAGCTTACCCTTGCCCTTGTCAACACCGGAACCTAAAAAGAATATACAACGAGAGGGTAAGAAAAACGCTTAGTGAATGCAATAATTATACATCTACATATATAATCTACTTACTTGCAAACACTTACACAATTACAGCACACATGCTAGCAATCTAGTTAGCATACCATCACAACGTATAAATCTAATTGTCTCCAACGCCACAAGCTATCATGATCAATAGCATATAATCAATACGATATAACATGCTAAAATAATACAACACATAACCATGGTTAACCAATAGCACAAGGGAATGGTACTCGCGAAAGACCATCGGTGTTCACAACATCCATTAGTGTACTTAATGACGCGTATCACTAAACCCTGAGTGGTATCGTACACGCAAACTTTAAACCCACCCGTTACATGAAACATGGTATCGTACACTCAAAATTTAAACCTACACGTAGTGCAATGTTCACCATTTTCACTTACAACGCCACCCTTAGGCTTAAACCACCAATAATAACTAATGCTAGTGACCATGGCCCTAATCTACCCAAATATACCTCATTTGGTCTTTAAGTACATGCTAGTGCAGTTTTAGCCCAAAAACCCATTTTGACCTAACAATGGGTCAAACACTAAACTTGTAAGTCTCCTACACCAAATCACTAGTTTATAAAGTTTATTAGTGAACTTAACCAATATTAGTTCATAATACTAGCAATTACATCAACCATTCTAAAATCACCATTATTAGATTTCCTACACTTTCAACCAACCCATAAACCCCCAATTTTGCACAATCTAGGGTTTAAACACTTGCAAGTCTTAACTATGAACATTAAACACAATTAATTCACAAAATTCAGGTTAGAGACTTACCACAACACTCAAAGAGATGCTAGGAGGTAGGAACACACAGGATTGAACTCGATCTAGCATTAACCCACTTGAAAAGCTCACAAATCTTCTTTCTCTCTCTAACTCTCTCTCTCTCTCTCTCTCTAATTGAAGAGGAAGAAGATAAGGTTGGTGAATGAGGTAAATGAGCCCTGTAAGTAACTAGAGGGGGGGGGGGTGAATAGTTACTCAGTCGATTTTTAGAAATTTTCTTTGGCGTTTTGTTGAACTTGAACTTGATATAGCGTGATTTAAAATGTTTGTTCTCTAACAATGCTAGCAATACAAATATATGTTAAATTGTAAATAAAAGATAAGGGAAGAGAGAACAAACACAACGATTTATAGTGGTTCGGGAAGATGTTAACTAATCTTCCTTAATCCACTCCTCAATTCTACGAATTGAGATTTTTCTTCACTATGATACTTTAAACTTGGTGGAGTGTCCGGATACAACACTAGTACTTCGATAAGCCGCACCTTGTGAACTCTTACGTCCCTTTGAAGACTTCACAAACACCTATAGCTCTTACCACAAGATCCTAATGAACTTATCCTAGTGAAAACACAACTATCCTCAAGATCCCTTTAAGAAGATAGTTTACAAGTAAACTTACAACTTTAAGCTTACAAGTACTCTTGCTAGAATCACTCTAAAAGATTACAAATTAAGTATAAGAATGATATCAGTAACTATGAGAAAATATGAGTGCAAGAGGCGAGTCTTTAAATGCTTTAAGGCTTGGCTTTTATAGGAAAGAGAAATCTGCCTGAAAGTCATACGGCTCACTGCACGGTCGACCGTGGTTCGACCGTGTACCCCTGACATCTGACTCTTAAGGCCGTTTTTGTCCTTTGAAACCCTTGTTGAATAGCTGCAACTAGTGGCCAATTACTTCTGAAATTATCCTCATTACCCTTTATGTTTTGGACATAAGCTTGGAGGTTGACATGTCCTCTAAAGAAGAAAGTCTTCAATCTTTAACCATTTGTCATTGATTACCAAAAGAGGTAATTGCAGATTTTTGTCTCTTGACAAACCATTAACTTTCAAAATCTTCATCTACCTTTCTTAATCACTTGTCATTTAGCTTATGGGAGTTTCTTGCCCTTTAGAACATTGTTACAACTTAAATGAACTAGTTTGAATCTAGTTTGTATATGATGATTCTTGTTACATCTTGAGCTATTTACATTTTCATACAAATAATGATACATAGAACTAATGGGAGAGCAACTCTTTAGTTGGGACTTTAATGACCATTATTAGTATGTTTAGATGATACTATGTATTGGGGTAAAGAGATATGACACTTGAGTGTTGTAGCCTAAATCAAGCTTATATTAAGATGTCATTAGGTGTGATTAGTGAAAATTAATATCTTTTGGTTCAAAACTCTTTTTAGATCAAAGAGGGCAACTATTATAAGCATGTTAAAAAAGGTTTTGTAAATTATAGATGCCGGGAATTAGTCAAACTTTATTTGGTCAAGAATGGTAACAGAGAAAACTGCGGTCGGGCTGCGGTTATCCGTGAGGTCAGCCGTGGGTTTGCAGTTTGAGAAAAGCTTGAACTCGTTGGTGCAGGACACACACGGTTGATGTCACAGTCGACCATGGTGCAGCCGTGTAGCATTTTTCCCAAGATGATTTCTTAAGTATTGGTCTTTTGCTAGAGATAGTTTAGGCTCATGAACTTATGTCGTCCTACATATGATTTAACTACTTAGTTCTTGTGTGTCATCATCAAAACAAATTGATTAACTTTTGAATATTATGCTTTGAATCTTAATCAACATTCTCCCCCTTTTTGATGATGACAAACATATGAGTAAGTGTTAACTATGTAGGTTGACATAAGTGTTAACATCACTTACCATACACTTTCTTCCCCTTTTGTCGAAGCAAAAAGGTTAGTCCCACTTGGAACTAAGCGCGCCCTAGAGTAATGCTCCCCCTTAAATTGTACACACTTATCAATTATTCTTGTTAATAAAATGGCTCCCCCTCGAACCAATAGTAGACATAAAAAGTAACAAACATGATAAGCATAGCAAGTGCATTACAATAATTAATTCATAACAAGCATTAATCCTAGGAAAAGTGTTGTTTCTACCCGCCCTTATAATTGTTCTTAACCAACATTAAGTTCTTTTAAGGATAAATTCCATTGGTGCTAAACGCATCCGAGATTGTCGAGCTTTCATTGTCGGACGAGAGAATGATCACTTGATAAGCCTCCCAATAAGTAATAGGAATTGTTAACACGGGTTGAGGGACATGAAAAGCGTTGATGGCATTAACGAATCAGAAAAGCCGATTAAGATGATTTGAATACTGAAGTGGACGAGTTCCTAGTTCTCGAAGGTAACCCATTCTTTGAATGCGAAGCCGTGGGTTTTGGAAAGAATATAATCAATTTAGTAAAATTTGAAGTAAGTTTTAGGTGTTTACCTTGAATAGATTTGAAAGAGTATGGACTACTTTTTGAAGAATACTTGAAGGTAGGACAAAAGTAAAACCGGAAATTCAGTGGTTCGGGTTTAAGGAAGAGATGTAGTTGGTGGAAAAGTTGCTTGGATATTAAAGGAGTTGCATAAAAGACAAAAAAATTCTTCAGACATCAGGCGGCTCTCATCACGGTCAACCGTGGTTCGACCGTGCATGATCAGGATCAAATTTTACGGAGTATGTTCCATTCCTCACCCATTCCTAAGCAAGTTAAAGGTTTCCTTTTTAAGGGGCTTAGTGAATATGTCAGCTATGTTTTCAGCAGATTCTACCTTATCCATCACAATATTACCGTTTTGGACGTGGTCACGAAGGAAATGGTGCCTAATGTCTATGTGTTTAGTCATAGAGTGTAATATTTGATTTTTCGATAGGTCTATAGCACTTTTATTATCACAACATATGGGTATTTCAGATGAAATGATACCGTAATCGAGGAAGGTTTGCTTCATCCATAGCACTTGTGCGCACGCTCTTCCCATTGCTACATATTCGTCTTCGGTGGTAGACAATGCGACGGATGTTTGCTTCTTTGAGAACCATGACGTTAAGCAAAGTCCCACGAACGCGCATACTCCACTTGTGCTTTTTCTATCAATCATTGATCCACCATGATCGGAATCCGCAAAGCACATAATATCAATCCCGGTAAACTTTGGATACCATAACCGAAGATGCATTGTTCCTTTTAAGTATCTAAAGATCCTTTTAACGGCCTCTACATGCGATGTCTTTGGATTCTCTTGAAATCTTGCACATAAGCACACGCTAAACATGATGTCGGGCCGACTTGCCGTTAAATAAAGAAGGGATCCAATCATTCCCCTATATTTAGTACTATCAAATGGTTCTCCTTCTCCTTCTAAAGTAAGTTTCACATTTGTTGCCATCGGAGTCGCCATTGGTTTCGAGTTCTCCATTCTGAATTTCTTGAGCATTTCATGAACGTATTTTTGTTGATTGATGAATGTTCCGTCTTCTAGTTGCTTGATTTGTAGTCCAAGAAAGAACTTGAGTTCACCCATCATGCTCATTTCAAACTCATCATGCATTAACTTAGAAAACTCATTGCTAAGAGACTCGTTAGTAGATCCAAATACAATATCATCAACATATATTTGAATTATGACTAAATCCTTTTCATGCCTTTTGATAAAGAGTGTATTATCAATTTTTCCCATTTCAAACCCATTATTTATTAAGAATGTTCTAAGTCTTTCATACCATGCTCTAGGGGCTTGTTTAAGTCCATAGAGAGCCTTTTTAAGTTTATAAACATGATAAGGTTTTTTGAAATCTTTAAACCCCGGAGGTTGTGATACATAAACTTCTTCATTTATTATACCATTTAAAAAGGCACTTTTGACATCCATTTGATAGAGTTTGAAATTATGAGCACATGCATATGCAAGAAGTATTCTTATTGACTCTAGCCTAGCGACGGGAGCAAATGTTTCATCGTAATCATCTCCCTCTTGTTGGCTATATCCTTGTGCAACTAGTCTAGCTTTGTTTCTAACTACTTTGCCATCCTCACCTAGTTTACTTCTATAGACCCATTTTATACCTATGTTGTTGCTTTCACTCGGTAAAGGAATCAAATCCCATACATCACTTCTTTGGAGTTGATTTAATTCCTCTTACATAACTTCTATCCAACTTTCATCTAATAGGGCTTCCTTAATATTTTTGGGTTCTATTTGTGAAATAAAAGCATAGTTGGCAATTAGGTTAAATACTTGTGACCTAGTGGTTCTAGTGTTGATGTATCCTATGACTTGGTGTATACGATGATCTTTTATATGTTTAATATCTATTGAGGACGCTAAGTTATCCTTACTTGGTTTCAAATGAGATCTGTCCTCATTTGTGTCATTGAACTCGACTTGAGTTGGTATCATTTTTATAGCATCTTGTTCGATCACCTCATCATCCTCTAAAGGTTTAGACTTAGGTGGATGAGGAGTTTCATCAAAGGTGACATCTAGGGATTCTTCTATGACATTTGTATATTTATTTAGAACCCTATATGCCTTACTTTCTAACGAATATCCTAAGAATACTCCTTCGTAAGCTTTAGGCTCAAACTTTGTAAGATATTCCTTTTTGTTTAGGATAGAGCATCTGCACTCGAATACTCTAAGATGACTTACGGTTGGTTTTCTACCATTTAAAATTTCATAAGGTGTTTTATGCATTGATGGCCTAATTAAGACTCTATTTTGAATGTAAGTGGAGGTGGCAACGGCTTCACTCCAAAACTTTTGAGGTATTGATTGTTCATTTAACAAAGTTCGACTCATTTCTTGAAGAGTTCGGTTTTTCCTTTCAACAACCCCATTGGATTATAAGCCTTGAGATCGTTTCCGACCGCTTTTAAAGTTCTTAGCTCTTGTTCGAGCTTTCGGGTTTCTTCACGAGGGAAATATTCGATGATCATCTTTTCCCTTAAATTGGCCCAAGAGAGGGCGTGGGCTTCATCGGTACCCACCGATTGTACATAGGTGTTCCACCAAGTGAGAGCGACACTGGCGAAAGTGTGAGTGGAGTACTTGACCTTGTCTTGGTCCCGACAATCGCTTATGCTAAAGATGACTTCCGTTTGCTCAAACAATCGGGTGATCACAACCGGTCCCACGGTTTCATCAAAAGTGTGAGGTTTGCACCCCATGAAAGCTTTATAGGAACATCCCTCGTTTGAATTTCCGGCTCCATTGTTGTTGTTATTGTGGTTGTTATTGTTATTGTTATTGTTGTTGGATGAGTGACCGGCCATGGCCGCATCCACGGCGGTGGCTATCATTCGTTGTAGAGCTTGTTCGGGTGTTTCATGGTGTGGTACACGGCGAGGAGGCATTGTTCCTTCAAAACACAAGAATATCGTTGATTAGTATTCTTAATAATACTAACCGTGACATGGAATAAGGATAGAGAGAAAATTTTCCTTGATTCGCCTTAAATTTTTTATGCCATAATGTCAGAACGTTCATATGAGTCACCGTAATATAATCCCGGCAATTATATTACCCTAATTCATATGTGCATTCGACATGATTTCATAAAGTCAAGGTGGCGTGTCAATTGTCTACATGAAACTCATTTCAAATAATCAAGTCTTAACAAGTTTGATTGCTTAACATGTTGGAAACATTTAATCATGCAAAAATAGTTTTCATTTAATATATAATCATGGAATAATCATGGAATAATCATGGAAAAGTTCGGGTCACTACACCCGAAATTTAAGTAGGCGTAGTAGTCGTTGTTTCTCCCTCGAGATCTTGCGTTTCCGAAACCACGAATAAATGAGGGTATTTCCTTTGCATTTGATCTTGCCTTTCCCAAGCAAACTCGGGTCCCCTCTTGGTATTCCAACGAACCTTAACGATCGGGATTCTACTTTATTTTAACGTCTTGAAGGAGGTGTCCACAATTTCAACCGGTTCCTCCACAAAATGAAGTTTGTCATCAATAGTAAGCTCTTCGAGAGGGATGACGACATCGGGTTCGGCAAGGCACTTTTTCAAGTTGGATACATGGAAAGTAGGATGAATGGAGCTCAATTGAGGTGGAAGATCTAAACGGTAAGCAACGGTTCCAACACGCTCCAAGATTTTGAAAGGACCAATATACCGCGGATTTAACTTACCACGTTTCCCGAAACGGATTACACCTTTCCAAGGTGCGACTTTTAACATTACGTGATCACCGACTTGAAATTCAAGGTTGTTGCGTCTTTTGTCGCTAAAGCTCTTTTGACGACTACGGGTCGTCAGAAGCCTATCTCGGATTTGAACGATCTTCTCGGTTGTTTCATGAATGAGTTCGGGTCCGGTGATTTGTGTGTCGCCTACTTCGGCCCAACAAAGAGGAGAACGACATTTTCGGCCATATAACGCTTCGAATGGTGCGGCGTTAATATTCACGTGATAACTATTGTTGTAAGAGAACTCGGCTAGTGGCAAATGCTTTTCCCAAGCCTTTCCGAAATCAACAATGCAAGCTCGTAACATATATTCCAATGTTTGGATTGTGCGTTTGCTTTGTCCGTCGGTTTGTGGATGATATGCGGTGCTCATGTCTAAACGCGTTCCCAACGCTTCTTGTAAAGTACGCCAAAATCTAGAAACAAAACGGCCATTTCGGTCTGAAATAATCGATAAAGGCACACCGTGACGGGCAACGATCTCTTTAACGTAAAGTTGTGTAAGTTTTTCCATGTTGTCGGTTTCCTTCATGGCGATAAAATGTGCGGATTTGATAAGACGGTCAACAATAACCCAAATAGTATCATAACCGCCCACCGTCTTTGGTAGTTTGGTGATAAAATCCATCGTTATCCTTTCCCACTTCTATTGCGGGATTTCGGGTTGTTGAAGTAGTCCAGACGGTCTTTGATGTTCGGCTTTAACTTTGGAGCAAGTTAGGCACCTTCCAACATAAGTAGCAACGTCCCTTTTAATGTTCGGCCACCAATATTGTTCTTTGAGGTTGTGGTACATCTTATTGGCACCGGGGTAAATCGAATATCTTGACTTATGGGCTTCGTCTAGAATAAGGGTTCGCAAGTCCCCATAACTAGGCACCCAAATTCTTCCGGCGAAATATCGGAGTTCGGTTTCCTTAACTTCAAATCGAGAGGTGAGGACGTTCAAGTGTTCGAGAGAGATGTTTTCATCCTTGAGAGCCTCATCTTGGGCTACACGAATTTGACTATTAAGATTGGTGTGGATGGTGATGTTTAAAGCTCGGACACGAAGAGGCACCGCTTTTTCTTTTCGACTTAAGGCATCGGCTACTACATTTGCCTTCCCGGGATGGTAACGAAGCTCGCAATTGTAGTCGTTTAAGGTTTCAATCCACCGTCGTTGTCTCATGTTTAGTTGCTTTTGATCGAAGATGTGTTGGAGGCTTTTGTGATCGGTGAAGATAGTACTCTTGGTTCCATAAAGATAGTGTCTCCACATTTTAAGTGCATAGACAACGGCTCTGAGTTCGAGATCATGTGTTGTATAGTTCCGTTCATGAATTTTTAGTTGTCAAGAGGCATAAGCAGTGACTTTCTTTCGTTGCATCAATACACACCCAAACCCATGTTTTGAGGCATCGCAATATACAACAAAATCATCATTGCCTTCGAGAAGTGACAAAATAGGAGCGGTGGTTAGCTTTGTCTTTAAGATTTGAAACGCGGATTCTTGCTCGGTCGCCCAAATGAATTTCTTTCCCTTGTGAGTTAACACGGTTAGAGGACGTGCAACCAAAGAGAAGTTTTCGATGAATCTACGATAGTACCCGGCGAGACCTAAAAATTGACGAATGTGAGTAGGAGTAGTAGGAGTCTCCCATTTGCTAATGGCTTTGATTTTTGCGGGATCGACTTTAATACCTTGATCACTTACAACATGAAATGTCCCGTTCTTATTGATTAAAAACGTTCCATATTAATTGATTTCATTGCGAGGTTTTGACCTCTATATGAGACATTTTTCAAAGAATGCATTCATTTTTAAAACAAACCATAACCTTTATTTCACAAATAAAGGTTTAAAAAGCTTTACGTAGATTATCAAATAATGATAATCTAAAATATCCTGTTTACACATGACCATTACATAATGGTTTACAATACAAATATGTTACATCGAAATCAGTTTCTTAAATGCAGTTTTTACACAATATCATACAAACATGGACTCCAAATCTTGTCCTTATTTTAGTATGCAACAGCAGAAGCTCTTAGTATTCACCTGAGAATAAACATGCTTTAAACGTCAACAAAAATGTTGGTGAGTTATAGGTTTAACCTATATATATCAAATCGTAACAATAGACCACAAGATTTCATATTTCAATACACATCCCATACATAGAGATAAAAATCATTCATATGGTGAACACCTGGTAACCGACATTAACAAGATGCATATATAAGAATATCCCCATCATTCCGGGACACCCTTCGGATATGATATAAATTTCGAAGTACTAAAGCATCCGGTACTTTGGATGGGGTTTGTTAGGCCCAATAGATCTATCTTTAGGATTCGCGTCAATTAGGGTGTCTGTTCCCTAATTCTTAGATTACCAGACTTAATAAAAAGGGGCATATTCGATTTCGATAATTCAACCATAGAATGTAATTTCACGTACTTGTGTCTATTTTGTAAATCATTTATAAAACCTGCATGTATTCTCATCCCAAAAATATTAGATTTTAAAAGTGGGACTATAACTCACTTTCACGGATTTTTACTTCGTCGGGAAGTAAGACTTGGCCACTGGTTGATTCACGAACCTATAACAATATATACATATATATCAAAGTATGTTCAAAATATATTTACAACACTTTTAATATATTTTGATGTTTTAAGTTTATTAAGTCAGCTGTCCTCGTTAGTAACCTACAACTAGTTGTCCACAGTTAGATGTATAGAAATAAATCGATAAATATTATCTTGAATCAATCCACGACCCAGTGTATACGTATCTCAGTATTGATCACAACTCAAACTATATATATTTTGGAATCAACCTCAACCCTGTATAGCTAACTCCAACATTCACATATAGAGTGTCTATGGTTGTTCCGAAATATATATAGATGTGTCGACATGATAGGTCGAAACATTGTATACGTGTCTATGGTATCTTAAGATTACATAATATACAATACAAGTTGATTAAGTTATGGTTGGAATAGATTTGTTACCAATTTTCACGTAGCTAAAATGAGAAAAATTATCCAATCTTGTTTTACCCATAACTTCTTCATTTTAAATCCGTTTTGAGTGAATCAAATTGCTATGGTTTCATATTAAACTCTATTTTATGAATCTAAACAGAAAAATTATAGGTTTATAGTCAGAAAAATAAGTTACAAGTCATTTTTGTAAAGGTAGTCATTTCAGTCGAAAGAACGACGTCTAGATGACCATTTTAGAAAACATACTTCCACTTTGAGTTTAACCATAATTTTTGGATATAGTTTCATGTTCATAATAAAAATCATTTTTCCAGAATAAAAACTTTTAAATCAAAGTTTATCATAGTTTTTAATTAACTAACCCAAAACAGCCCGCGGTGTTACTACGACGGCGTAAATCCGGTTTTACGGTGTTTTTCGTGTTTCCAGGTTTTAAATCATTAAGTTAGCATATCATATAGATATAGAACATGTGTTTAGTTGATTTTAAAAGTCAATTTAGAAGTATTAACTTTTATTTGCGAACAAGTTTAGAATTAACTAAACTATGTTCTAGTGATTACAAGTTTAAACCTTCGAATAAGATAGCTTTATATGTATGAATTGAATGATGTTATGAACATCATTACTACCTCAAGTTCCTTGGATAAACCTACTGGAAATAAGAAAAATGGATCTAGCTTCAAAGGATCCTTGGATGGCTTGAAAGTTCTTGAAGCAGAATCATGACACGAAAACAATTTCAAGTAAGATTTCCACTCGAAATAAGATTGTTATAGTTATAGAAATTGAATTAAAGTTTGAATATGATTATTACCTTGTATTAGAAAGATAACCTACTGTAAGTAACAAAGGTTTCTTGATCTTGGATGATTACTTGGAATGGATTTAGAAAACTTGGAAGTAAACTTGCAATCTTGGAAGTATTCTTGATTTTATGAAACTAGAACTTTTGGAATTTATGAAGAACACTTAGAACTTGAAGATAGAACTTGAGAGAGATCAATTAGATGAAGAAAATTGAAGAATGAAAGTGTTTGTAGGTGTTTTTGGTCGTTGGTGTATGGATTAGATATAAAGGATATGTAATTTTGTTTTCATGTAAATAAGTCATGAATGATTACTCATATTTTGTAATTTTATGAGATATTTCATGCTAGTTACCAAATGATGGTTCCCACATGTGTTAGGTGACTCACATGGGCTGCTAAGAGCTAATCATTGGAGTGTATATACCAATAGTACATACATCTAAAAGCTGTATATTGTACGAGTATGAATACGGGTGCATACTAGTAGAATTGTTGATGAAACTGAATGAGGATGTAATTGTAAGCATTTTTGTTAAGTAGAAGTATTTTGATAAGTGTCTTGAAGTCTTTCAAAAAGTTTATGAATACATATTAAAACACTACATGTATATACATTTTAACTGAGTCGTTAAGTCATCGTTAGTCATTACATGTAAATGTTGTTTTGAAACCTTTAGGTTAACGATCTTGTTGAATGTTGTTAACCCATTATTTATTATAACAAATGAGATGTTAAATTGTTATATTATCATGATATTATGATATATAATATATCTTAGTATGATATATATACAGTTAAATGTCGTTACAACGATAATCGTTACATATATGTCTCGTTTCGAAATCATTAAGTTAGTAGTCTTATTTTTACATATGTATTTCATGGTTAATACACTTAATAATATATTTACTTATCATTTAACATAATTAACCAAGTGTATCAATATCTTAATATGATTCATATGTACCTAGTAAGACGTTGTTATAACTATAATCGTTATATATATCGTTTTCGAGTTTCTTAAATTAATAGTCTCATTTTTATGTATATAATGTAGTGACCCGAACTTTTCCATGTTTATATATATTAATTGAGATTGATATTTACATGATTAAATGTTTCCAACATGTTAAGCAATCAAACTTGTTAAGACTTGATTAATTGAAATAGGTTTCATATAGACAATTGACCACCCAAGTTGACCGGTGATTCACGAACGTTAAAACTTGTGCAAACTATACGATGACATATATATGGTTATATATATAGTTAACATGATTTTATTATAAGTATGTATCTCATTAGGTATTTTAACAATGAGTTATATACATAAAAATGAGACTATTAATTTAAGAAACTCAAAAACGATATATATAACGATTATCATTATAACAACGTCTTACTAGGTACATATGAATCATATTAAGATATTGATACACTTGGTTAATTATGTTAAATGATAAGTAAATATATTATTAAGTGTATTAACAACGAAATACATATGTAAAAATAAGACTACTAACTTAATGATTTCGAAACGAGACATATATGTAACGATTATCGTTGTAACGACATTTAACTGTATATATATCATACTAAGATATATTATATATCATAATATCATGATAATATAACAATTTAACATATCATTTGTTATAATAAACAATGGGTTAACAACATTTAACAAGATCGTTAACCTAAAGGTTTCAAAACAACATTTACATGTAACAACTAACGATGACTTAACGACTCAGTTAAAATGTATATACATGTAGTGTTTTAATATGTATTCATACACTTTTGAAAGACTTCAAGACACTTATCAAAATACTTCTACTTAACAAAAATGCTTACAATTACATCCTCGTTCAGTTTCATCAACAATTCTACTCGTATGCACCCGTATTCGTACTCGTACAATACACAGCTTTTAGATGTATGTACTATTGTTATATACACTCCAATGATCAGCTCTTAGCAACCCATGTGAGTCACCTAACACATGTGGGAACCATCATTTGGCAACTAGCATGAAATATCACATAAAATTACAAAAATATGAGTAATCATTCATGACTTATTTACATGAAAACAAAATTACATATCCTTTATATCTAATCCATACACCAACGACCAAAAACACCTACAAACACTTTCATTCTTCAATTTTCTTCATCTAATTGATCTCTCTCAAGTTCTATCTTCAAGTTCTAAGTGTTCTTCATAAATTCTACAAGTTCTAGTTACATAAAATCAAGAATACTTTCAAGTTTGCTAGCTCACTTTCAATCTTGTAAGGTGATCATCCAACCTCAAGAAATCTTTGTTTCTTACAGTAGGTTATCATTCTAATACAAGGTAATAATCATATTCAAACTTTGGTTCAATTTCTATAACTATAACAATCTTATTTCAAGTGATGATCTTACTTGAACTTGTTTTCGTGTCATGATTCTGCTTCAAGAACTTCGAGCCATCCAAGGATCCGTTGAAGCTAGATCCATTTTTCTCTTTTCCAGTATGTTTATCCAAGGAACTTAAGGTAGTAATGATGTTCATAACATCATTCGATTCATACATATAAAGCTATCTTATTCGAAGGTTTAAACTTGTAATCACTAGAACATAGTTTAGTTAATTCTAAACTTGTTCGCAAACAAAACTTAATCCTTCTAACTTGACTTTTAAAATCAACTTAACATATGTTCTATATCTATATGATATGCTAACTTAATTATTTAAAACCTGGAAACACGATAAACACCATAAAACTGGATATACGCCGTCGTAGTAACACCGCGGGCTGTTTTGGGTTAGTTAATTAAAAACTATGATAAACTTTGATTTAAAAGTTGTTATTCTGGGAAAATGATTTTTATTATGAACATGAAACTATATCCAAAAATTATGGTTAAACTCAAAGTGGAAGTATGTTTTCTAAAATGGTCATCTAGACGTCGTTATTTCGACTAAAATGAATACCTTTACAAAAATGACTTGTAACTTATTTTTCCAACTATAAACCTATACTTTTTTCTGTTTATATTCATAAAATAGAGTTCAATATGAAACCATAGCAATTTGATTCATTCAAAACGGATTTAAAATGAAGAAGTTATGGGTAAAACAAGATTGGATAATTTTTCTCATTTTAGCTACGTGAAAATTGGTAACAAATCTATTTCAACCATAACTTAATCAACTTGTATTGTATATTATGTAATCTTGAGATACCATAGACACGTATACAATATTTTGACCTATCATGTCGACACATCTATATATATTTCGGAACAACCATAAACACTCTATATGTGAATGTTGGAGTTAGCTATACAGGGTTGAGGTTGATTCCAAAATATATATAGGTTGAGTTGTGATCAATACTGAGATACGTATACACTGGGTCGTGGATTGATTCAAGATAATATTTATCGATTTATTTCTGTACATCTAACTGTGGACAACTAGTTGTAGGTTACTAACGAGGACAGCTGACATAATAAACTTAAAACATCAAAATGTATTAAAAGTATTGTAAATATATTTTGAACATACTTTGATATATATGTATATATTGTTATAGGTTCGTGAATCAACCAGTGGCCAAGTCTTACTTCCCGACGAAGTAAAAATCTGTGAAAGTGAGTTATAGTCCCACTTTTAAAATCTAATATTTTTGGGATGAGAATACATGCAGGTTTTATAAATGATTTACAAAATAGACACAAGTACGTGAAACTACATTCTATGGTTGAATTATCGAAATCGAATATGCCCCTTTTTATTAAGTCTGGTAATCTAAGAATTAGGGAACAGACATCCTAATTGACGCGAATCCTAAAGATAGATCTATTGGGCCTAACAAACCCCATCCAAAGTACCGGATGCTTTAGTACTTCGAAATTTATATCATATCCGAAGGGTGTCCCGGAATGATGGGGATATTCTTATATATGCATCTTGTTAATGTCGGTTACCAGGTGTTCACCATATGAATGATTTTTATCTCTATGTATGGGATGTGTATTGAAATATGAAATCTTATGGTCTATTGTTACGATTTGATATATATAGGTTAAACCTATAACTCACCAACATTTTTGTTGACGTTTAAAGCATGTTTATTCTCAGGTGAATACTAAGAGCTTCCGCTATTGCATACTAAAATAAGGACAAGATTTGGAGTCCATGTTTGTATGATATTGTGTAAAAACTGCATTCAAGAAACTGATTTCGATGTAACATATTTGTATTGTAAACCATTAGGTAATGGTCGTGTGTAAACAGGATATTTTAGATTATCATTATTTGATAATCTACGTAAAGCTTTTTAAACCTTTATTTATGAAATAAAGGTTATGGTTTGTTTTAAAAATGAATGCAGTCTTTGAAAAACATCTCATATAGAGGTCAAAACCTCGCAACGAAATCAATTAATATGGAACGTTTTTAATCAATAAAAACGGGACATTTCAGTTGGTATCAGAGCGTTGGTCATAGAGAACCAGAAAAATTTGCATTAGTGTGTCTTATCGAGTTTGTTAGGATGCATTAGTGAGTCTGGACTTCGACCGTGTTTTCTTTAAAAATGATTGCTTAACATTTTTGTTGGAAACCATATATTATTAACATGTATATATTATGTGATATATTAATCTCTTAACATGTTTGATATTGTGTGATAGATGTCTACCTCTAGAACAAGTCCCATTGACTCACCTAATAATAATGAAGAGTCAAATGTAAATTGGAATGATTCGTGGACTGATTCACAAGTTCCCGAAGAGGAACCGGAAGAAGAGTCGGAACCGGAAGAAGAACCGGAAGAAGAATCGGAACCGGATGAAGAAATAAAACCGGTGGGGGAAATAATAAAACGGTTAAGTAAAAGAAAATCCTCAACCAACCGACCAAGGTTAATTATGGTCAATGGTGTTTCCGCCAAGGAAGCAAAATATTGGGAGGATTACCAATTCTCCGATGAATCGGATTCCGACGAGAATTCCGATGATGTTATAGAAATTACCCCAACTGAATTTAAAAAGGCAAAAGAAAATAATAAGGGAAAGGGCATAAAAATAGAGAAATCTAAATCCAACCCCAATGAACTTTATATGTATCGTCAACCCCCGAAGTCCTTAAGTTGTAACAATGACCCGGGAACCTCTAAACCACCAGGTTTTTCTAAACCGTTATGGAAAATGACAGCTAGTATTAGGGGAACATCATATATCCCTAGAAACTTGGCAAAACGAACCAAAACCAAAGAAGAAGAAACGAGCGAGTCGGAATAAGATAGTTGTATTCGTGTGGTGTAATATATGTAATATAGTGTGCTTATGCTTTATGATATATGTAAAAATTGCTTGTATTAATAAGTATTTTTTTATGAATCTAACTCTTGTCTATTTTACAGTATAAAAACACAAAATGGATAGACAACCCAATATTTTAAGAGACCTACCCGGAGACATGATTGATGAAATCTTGTCTAGAGTCGGTCAGAATTCTTCGGCACAACTATTTAAGGCGAGATCAGTTTGTAAGAAATTCGAAGAACGTTCCAAGAATGCCTTGGTTTATAAAAGGCTTTCGTTCGAAAGATGGGGGATATCACATTGGGAAATCCATAAGTTACGATGTGTTTACTTTGACGCATATATTGCGGGAAACCCAAATGCTATTTTATGCAATGGGTTAAGAAATTATTTTGACTCAATATATCCGAATATTGGACTTCGTGATTTAGAAAAAGCGGCTAACATGCAACATAAAGAAGCATGTTATGCTTACGGATTAGTAATGTTCAATTCTCACCAAAGTGAGAACAAGAACATCGGGCTACAACTATTAAACAAAACATTCCCACAAGTGACGGAGTCGGTAATTGGGGTAAGAAATGAGGTTTTTAGATTGTTACGGGACTGTTGGACATTACGTAACCCTCATCCCTTTGACGACGTTACAACACGCTGTCTTATCAATGGCCATAACGGTTATGTTCCACAAGACCAAGGATGGGAAGTAATCCTAGTAAAACCAGAATGCATGACTTGTTTCTGGACGTATGAATTACGTGTCTTTATTGCCTTTGCTGAACGACTTGTGTACTAGCTAGAATTATCTTCACAACTATCTTGTATCAAAGTTATTGTGTGCTATATTTCATGCTTTATGTAAAATAAGCGGTATTGTAAGTTTGTAAAATATTGTATAAAAGTTTGAACGCGAAATATTATTATAATCAGTTTTTCATATAGAATTGTAGTAGTTGAATTGTATATTAGCTACTAAGTATGAACTTAACGGGTAGGTACTACCCGAATTTAAACTTATAAAACGCTAATATGAAGAAAAAGCTTTTATAAATGAGTTCATATTATGCTACGAAATACTATTAACTACTCTTAATATTCTGTATGATTAACTTGTTCATTTGACTATTTTGAAGGAAATGGCACCGACTACTCGACACACCGTGAATATGAATGAAGAGGAATTCCGTACTTTTCTAGCTTCAAACATAGCCGCAGTACAGGCTGCGCTACATACCAACAATAACCTTGGATCTAGCAGTACAGGAAATCGTGTAGGATGCACCTACAAAGAATTCACTGCCTGCAAACCTTTGTAATTTGATGGAACCGAAGGACCGATCGGATTGAAACGGTGGACCGAGAAGGTCGAATCGGTATTTGCCATAAGTAAGTGTACTGAAGAGGACAAAGTGAAGTACGCTACACATACCTTCACAGGTTCTGCGTTAACATGGTGGAATACCGATCTAGAGCAAGTGGGACAAGACGATGCGTACGCACTACCGTGGTCAGCAGTCAAGCACTTGATGAACGAGAAGTACCGTCCCAGAACCGAGGTCAATAAGCTCAAGACAGAACTTAGAGGGTTACGAACCCAAGGATTTGATATTACCACGTACGAAAGACGATTCACAGAATTATGCCTATTGTGTCCGGGAGCGTTCGAAGATGAGGAAGAGAAGATCGACGCGTTTGTGAAAGGATTACCGGAAAGAATCCAAGAAGATATAAGTTCACACGAGCCCGCCTCCATACAACAGGCATGTAGAATGGCTCACAAACTAGTGAACCAGATTGAAGAAAGAATTAAAGAACAGACTGCTGAAGAGGCCAATGTGAAGCAAGTCAAAAGAAAGTGGGAGGAAAACGGTGATAAGAATCACCAATACAACAACAACAGCAATTACAACAATAATCGCAACAATTATCCCAACAATCGCAACTACAACAAATGGCCCAACAACAACAACAACAATAACAACAACAACAGCAACTACAACAATCATCCCAACAACAATAATAACCGCAACAACAACAACAATCAGAAGCAACTATGCCAAAGGTGTGAAAAGCATCACTCGGGGTTCTGTACCAAATTTTGCAACAAGTGTAAAAGAAATGGTCATAGCACGGCGAAGTGTGAGGTCTACGGACCAGGGGTTAACAGAACGAAAGGAACAAATGGTGTCGGAACGAGTAATGGCGGAGCAAGTAGTGTCGGAGCAAGTTATGCCAATGTAGTTTGTTATAAATGTGGAAAACCGGGCCACATTATTAGAAATTGCCCGAACCAGGAGAACACGAATGGACAAGGCCGCGGAAGAGTTTTCAATATTAATGCGGCAGAGGCACATGAAGACCCAGAGCTTGTTACGGGAACGTTTCTTATTGACAATAAATCTGCTTACGTTTTATTTGATTCGGGTGCGAATAGAAGCTATATGAGTAGAGATTTTTGTGCTAAATTAAGTTGTCCATTGACGCCGTTGGATAGTAAATTTTTACTCGAATTAGCAAATGGTAAATTAATTTCAGCAGATAATATATGTCGGAATCGAGAAATTAAACTGGTTAGCGAAACATTTAAGATTAACTTGATACCAGTAGAGTTAGGGAGTTTTGATGTGATAATCGGTATGGACTGGTTGAAAGAAGTGAAAGCAGAGATCGTTTGTTACAAAAATGCAATTCGCATTATACGAGAAAAAGGAAAACCCTTAATGGTGTACGGAGAAAAGGGCAACACGAAGCTACATCTTATTAGTAATTTGAAGGCACAAAAACTAATAAGAAAAGGTTGCTATGCTGTTCTAACACTCGTCTAGAAAGTACAAACGGAAGAAAAGAGCATCAATGATGTTCCCGTCGCAAAAGAATTTCCCGATGTATTTCCGAAAGAATTACCGGGATTACTCCCACATCGATCCATTGAATTTCAAATAGATCTTGTACCAGGAGCTGCACCAATAGCTCGTGCTCCTTACAGACTCGCACCCAGCCAGATGAAAGAACTACAAAGCCAATTACAAGAACTTTTAGAGCGTGGATTCATTCGACCAAGCACATCACCGTGGGGAGCTCCTGTTTTGTTTGTCAAGAAGAAAGATGGTACATTCAGGTTGTGTATCGACTACCGAGAGTTGAACAAACTTACCATCAAGAACCGCTACCCACTACCGAGAATCGACGACTTATTTGATCAACTACGAGGCTCGTCTGTTTATTCAAAGATTGAATTACGTTCCGGGTATCATCAAATGCGGGTGAAAGAAGATGATATTCCAAAGACTGCTTTCAGAACACGTTACGGTCATTACGAGTTTATGGTCATGCCGTTTGGTTTAACTAATGCACCAGCTGTAGTGACCCGAACTTTTCCATGTTCATATATATTAATTGAGATTGATATTTACATGATTAAATGTTTCCAACATGTTAAACAATCAAACTTGTTAAGACTTGATTAATTGAAATATGTTTCATATAGACAATTGACCACCCAAGTTGACCGGTGATTCACGAACGTTAAAACTTGTAAAAACTATATGATGACATATATATGGATATATATATAGTTAACATGATACTATGATAAGTAAATATATCATTAAGTACATTAACAATGAACTACATATGTAAAAACAAGACTACTAACTTAATGATTTTTAAACGAGACATATATGTAACGATTATCGTTGTAAAGACATTTAATGTATATATATCATATTAAGAGATATTCATACATGATAATATCATGATAATATAATAATTTAAAATCTCATTTGATATTATAAACATTGGGTTAACAACATTTAACAAGATCGTTAACCTAAAGGTTTCAAAACAACACTTACATGTAACGACTAACGATGACTTAACGACTCAGTTAAAATGTATATACATGTAGTGTTTTAATATGTATTTATACACTTTTGAAAGACTTCAATACACTTATCAAAATACTTCTACTTAACAAAAATGCTTACAATTACATCCTCGTTCAGTTTCATCAACAATTCTACTCGTATGCACCCGTATTCGTACTCGTACAATACACAGCTTTTAGATGTATGTACTATTGGTATATACACTCCAATGATCAGCTCTTAGCAGCCCATGTGAGTCACCTAACACATGTGGGAACCATCATTTGGCAACTAGCATGAAATATCTCATAAAATTACAAAAATATGAGTAATCATTCATGACTTATTTACATGAAAACAAAATTACATATCCTTTATATCTAATCCATACACCAACGACCAAAAACACCTACAAACACTTTCATTCTTCAATTTTCTTCATCTAATTGATCTCTCTCAAGTTCTATCTTCAAGTTCTAAGTGTTCTTCATATATTTTTCATGTTCTAGTTACATAAAATCAAGAATACTTTCAAGTTTGCTAGCTCACTTCCAATCTTGTAAGGTAATCATCCAACCTCAAGAAATCTTTGTTTCTTACAGTAGGTTATCATTCTAATACAAGGTAATAATCATATTCAAACTTTGGTTCAATTTCTATAACTATAACAATCTTATTTCAAGTGATGATCTTACTTGAACTTGTTTTCGTGTCATGATTCTGCTTCAAGAACTTCGAGCCATCCAAGGATCCATTGAAGCTAGATCCATTTTTCTCTTTTCCAGTAGGTTTTTCCAAGGAACTTAAGGTAGTAATGATGTTCATAACATCATTCGATTCATACATATAAAGCTATCTTATTCGAAGGTTTAAACTTGTAATCACTAGAACATAGTTTAGTTAATTCTAAACTTGTTCGCAAACAAAAGTTAATCCTTCTAACTTGACTTTTAAAATAAACTAAACACATGTTCTATATCTATATGATATGCTAACTTAATGATTTAAAACCTGGAAACACGAAAAACACCGTAAAACCGGATTTACGCCGTCGTAGTAACACCGCGGGCTGTTTTGGGTTAGTTAATTAAAAACTATGATAAACTTTGATTTAAAAGTTATTATTCTGAGAAAATGATTTTTATTATGAACATGAAACTATATCCAAAAATTATGGTTAAACTCAAAGTGGAAGTATGTTTTCTAAAATGGTCATCTAGACGTCGTTCTTTCGACTGAAATGACTACCTTTACAAAAACGACTTGTAACTTATTTTTCTGACTATAAACCTATACTTTTTCTGTTTAGATTCATAAAATAGAGTTCAATATGAAACCATAGCAATTTGATTCACTCAAAACGGATTTAAAATGAAGAAGTTATGGGTAAAACAAGATTGGATAATTTTTCTCATTTTAGCTACGTGAAAATTGGTAACAAATCTATTCCAACCATAACTTAATCAACTTGTATTGTATATTATGTAATCTTGAGATACCATAGACACGTATACAATGTTTCGACCTATCATGTCGACACATCTATATATATTTCGGAACAACCATAGACACTCTATATGTGAATGTTGGAGTTAGCTATACAGGGTTGAGGTTGATTCCAAAATATATATAGTTTGAGTTGTGATCAATACTGAGATACGTATACACTGGGTCGTGGATTGATTCAAGATAATATTTATCGATTTATTTCTGTACATCTAACTGTGGACAACTAGTTGTAGGTTACTAACGAGGACAGCTGACTTAATAAACTTAAAACATCAAAATATATTAAAAGTGTTGTAAATATATGTTGAACATACTTTGATATATATGTATATATTGTTATAGGTTCGTGAATCAACCAGTGGCCAAGTCTTACTTCCCGACGAAGTAAAATCTGTGAAAGTGAGTTATAGTCCTGTAGCGACCCCGACAAATCGTCAAGTGACGGCGTCGACTACGTGGGTCCCATTACCTGGTCATAAGTCTTTATGACAATGTTTGACCAAAATATGTCGCCCTCATATTCAAATAAAGATTGTTTTCAAAGTTTACAAGGATTGTTCAACCAAAAGTTAAGTTACAAGGTTATAAGTACATTTGAAATCTAGGCGACACGGTTTAAAGTAAAGTCAAAAGACGCTCCAAGTAATGCATGTATACTCGACATCCAATGCAAGTATCAAATGGTGAGCGGAAGCATGTATCACATATCGTGCAAGACCTGAGAAAAACATAGAGAAATCTGTCAACGAAAACGTTGGTGAAATCATAGGTTTAGTAAGTATTAAACGTTGTTTTTGAACCACAAGATTTTGTATTTCCATAACGTAGATTATCCAAATCATTTGCATTCCAAAAGTGTTGTTATACGCGAGCACTCAATTATCAAAACTTAACCAACGTTACCCCATCACACAGTGCTAGAACCCGCACTAAAACACAAAAATATATTTCATCCGCATAACGGTAGCGAACCGTCCGAATGAGGGTTTGTTAAACCCGTATGGCCACACAATATAAGTTCTCGCTTACACCCTGCAAGTGTAACTAATGATAATCGAATTGAGGCATTTTTGTTCTAACTCGCACGTGGAATGTTTGTTTTCACACTTGTGTTCAAAACATAAAAGTAAGTAGTACGAGATGTAACAAAGTATATGTTTTCTCAGCCCACGATTTAAAAGTATAAAAGTTGTTGAAAAGGTGGGACTATGATCTCACCTCGAGTGCACGAGTATAAAGGTACTTCAACAAGTAAACGTGTGCATGAAAGTTGCTTAGCCTTGACCTAAACAAGTAAGTTATATCAATTAACCGGTTACGACACAAGGTCGGGTGAAATGTGTTCAATTAGTCCTATGGCTCAATACGACTCGATTAAATATAGCATGTGAATCACGTTGTCAAGTTTCATACAAGAAACAAGTATAAAAGCATGTTGGAATGATTGTATAAAAGTTTGGTTAAGTTTGACTAAAAGTCAAACTTGGTCAAAGTCAACGAAAAAGTCAACGCGTTCGGGTCGGGTCCCGAACTATTTTTCTATGCTAAATATTCATATACAAGTATATTAGAACAAGTTTCATGTGAATCGGAGGTCCGTAGGTCATCAAACATTTCACGTGAAATGGGACGAGGAGGTCAGAATCTGACCAGGCACATCTGCGCGCCGCGCGGGGATGCGGCGCGCCGCGCCACCATCTGTGCAGGTCTGTTTCTGTTTTTCACAAGTATGCACGAGCTAAAAACCAAATAACCACATTTTATGATCCGTAAACAATTAGAACATGTATCTTATATCATCGGAAAGGTAATTTGACGAGGAAAACACCTAGACACATTTCATCAAGCAATTCAACACTTACAACAACCCAAAACCGCATTAAACGTTCATAATCAAAGTTTCAAGTTCTAAAAACGCATTTCATGATTCGGGCAACCAATTTACATGTATGATATGCCGTTTCGAAGGTAATCAAACACACATTGCAACTAAACACTTATCAACAACAATTCATAGCATTTGATGCACCAAAATTTCATATAAAGCTTATCAACCCTAATCCAAAATCACCAAAATCACTAATCAAGTTTATGAAGTTTTATAAATCAACCTACGCATCAAAACGAAGCTAGTGATACTAGTAACACAATTAAAACATGAACTTTAACAATCAAACAACATTTAATCTTCCAAAATGCAAGATTAAGCAAACCCATTTCAAATGTTCAAACTAGTTACTCAAAACAACAAATCGAGCAAGTAAATCATATATTCATGCTAGACACGAGCCATAGACACTAACTAACACCATTTCAAATCAAAAACACGAATTTAGAGAAATCTAGAGTTTTAGAAATGTTACCCAAAATCGATGAAGTTAGTATCAAATCGTAGAGAATGAAGAGAGGATCACGAAAATGTAATTTGTTTTGTTGTAAGCCTCCTAGATCGAATTTAGATGATGATTTTATGAAGTTGGGGTTTGTGTGTGTGTTCTTGCTAGAGAGAAAGAGAGAGAGAGGGAGATGGTTGAATGGTGGTGATTGGGGTGGACTAGTTGACCTAGTCAACTAGTTTGCCCCGTGTCAATTTTAGTCCCTCGAGTTTAGAAGCGGGTGCGGGATTTAACCGATCGAATATTTTTAAAACGCAAGTTAACGAGAGATGTTATAATTAAATAACGAGAATATTATGAACGTTCGTCAACGGAGTCGACGAATTTAAATACGAAAGATATTATTTAAAAAAAAAAGACGGTGTTAAAATAAATTTAACGGAAAAACGCGGGATGTTACATTATCCACACCTCAAAAGAAATTTCGTCCCGAAATTTAGTTGGAAGTAGTAGTCGATATCTCTTACTCGAGACTTTACGTTGTTCATAATATGAATAAGTGTAGGTACGTCCTTGAGTGTTCTCATGAATTTGGATAGTCAGGGTTTTACGTTGTATTAAAGTTTGGTTTTACGATCCCCGGTTTCAACTGGTTTTCCTATGAAGAGAAGTTTGTCATCGATAGTTGATGTACCTAGCAGGATTGCACGTTCCTGTTCCACAGGACACGTTTCTAAGTTTGTTACACGAAATGTAGGGTAAACGGAAACTTAATTGAGTCTGAAGTTCCAAACGATAGGAAGCGGTTCCAATACGCCCCAAGGTTTCAAAAGGTTCGATATTGCGGATATAGCCTTTCTCGATTTCCCAAATTGGATTACACCTTTCCAAGGTGCGGTTTCTCAATATTACGCGGTTACACACTGGGATTTGTGAGGTTTTCATCTAAGTTTGGTATGACTCTTTTGGGCGACTACGGGTCGTCTCGAGCCCTTCTCGGACTTGGATTATCTCAATTGTTGTTTCTTGGATGAGTTAAGATTCGGTGTTTTGTTTGCCACATGCTTTGGTCCAACGAATAGGGGTATGACATTAGCGGTCATATAGGGTTTCGGAAAGTGCGTGTGAACACACGAGTGGTAACTACTGTTGTAAGAGGGATCTACTAAAAGCGACCATGCAAGTTTGAAACATGTCTTTTGAAGACGTAAATCGTTCGTTTGTTCGGTTCGTCTGTTTGTGGGTGGTACGCGGTACTCATGTCTAAGCGGGTCTTCAAGGTTTCTTGTAAAACTAGAGGCGAAACGAGTAATTCGATACGGGATATTTGACAAAGATACTCCGTGTTGGAATAGAATCTCTTAAGATATGTTTGAACAAGTCAGTTAGGGTTCGAGAAATGTTCGTTAGGACTATTCACCCTCGTGGCGAATACTAATATAATATGAGGAATTTCTCTATCCATGGAGAAATGTCACAAGGAGTTTCCTTAAACGGAAATGCGAGCGATAAAGATAGGAGTGAAATGAGGACTGAGAATAGGATGAGCTTACATCTCGAGGTTGCCATAACGCGCCTCTAGTTGTCGAAAATTGAAGTCTAGAAGAGAAACAAGATAGTACACGTAGTTGTATAGTTCGGGGTTGAATAATAGTTGGCCGATTATCAGAAACACAAGGACGTTAAGTCAAAGAAGAGTGAAGTATCGTTGGATTGTGTGTTATCTTAAATTCCAGTAATATCAGACAGTAACGGTGAAATAACAGAGGTATGTGTGTGGTACGTGATGATGAGAAAGTTGATCGGATCTACAGTTTAATATTCGAATTCTTCGTGCAAAATAACGAATTTTAGTTACGTTAATTTTGAGTCGAGAGAGTATGCCTTTCGGCGTTCGTGTAGAAATATTTCCATGTTTGAGTTCCATCTGTTGTTATACGATTTTAACTAGAAATGTTGGTGTGAAGAATCACGCTCAAGGTTCGAACACGGAGAGGTTTAAAGTTTTCCCTTAGTGAGTTAACGAGTGTAAAAGTCGGGTAACACGAGAAAAGTCAGAAATGAATCTTCGGTGATAACAGGCGAGATCTAAGATTTTACGAATACAAGTCTGAGTTGGGAGAGTTTCCTGATTACATGTGGCTTGATTTCGAGATTGATTGTAATGCCTTGACCATTAACATCATGGTCTAGAAAATTGGACTTCGTTCAACAGAAATTCTCACTCGGAGAATTTGGTATAAAGTTGCTCTTTTCTCAAAAGTTCGAGCGTAAGATGGTGATGTTGTTCGTTTTCCTTCTTTACTTAAATAAGTTAAGATGTCATCTATAAATACGATAACAGATTAGTCTATATGAATTTGCATACGCGGTTCAAGAGGTTTATGGATACGGGCGAGCCCTAAATAAATCAAACGGTACTAAGAGAGTTTTACAACTAACGTTGCGAGTTCGGAAAGTGGCTTAGGAGACATCGTCTCACTTAACCCCCAATTGATGATAACCGGAACGGAGGTCGATTTGGAACATACAGGATTCGTGCAAATAATCATGAGGTCATGGATGCGAGGGAGAGGGTATCGGTTTCCAACCGAAAATTACTCAGTTCACAATAATCTATACAAGATGATGGGGAAACACTTTTTTTTTTTTTTTTTTTTTTTTTTTTTTTTACGAATAGGTTCCGAGCTCCCTAGTTCTATAGGTGTCAAGTCAAAAGTCTTAACGTATATCATCCAATAAAATTTATAGGCACAATATTTTCCGTCGGTCACTTAAATCGTCTAAGTAGTATCTGGGGGAAAGAGGTGGAATATAAAGAGCACGAGTCAAATCCTTGGTTATAAAACGTCTAACGGTACTCGAATCGAATAAGTATGAAATATACGGTTTGTTGTGAGGAAACATACCCGTGACTAGTCCATCATCGTCTCGGGCATCCTAGGTGTCGATGTCGTAAGTTCAACGGCGCGCGTTGGTTTTTGCTTTATTCTTTGGGCATTCATTCCTAAAATGACCCGATTGGCCGCATTTGTAGCAAATACTCGGCTTTGGTGCGTCGGGCCCCTTTTGAGTGACGGGGGCGGTACTTCCACAATACTTGGCAATATGACCACTACCTTGACACCGATGGCAAATTAGCTTGCCACATTCACCAAAATGATGCTTGTGGCATTTGTTGCAAAAAGGTCGTGTCCCGGCATAACTTTTCTTGCCGACGGGGGTGAGAGGTTCCTTGGAAAGGTTGTTGTTGTAGTTACTCGATTGGGGGGCTTCCCATTTTCTTTTGTTGTCACCCGACTCATCCTCGGCTTTAGGTGCCGGCACTTCAATCTCGTCTACCGTTTCGATCAATTGACGGGCCATATTCAGGGCCTCTTGGTGATTACTGGGTTTGGATGACATTACTCCTTGTTTGATGCTCTTGGGAAGACCATCCATGTAAAGTTCAACCCTTAGAGGTTCGGGGGTCACGAGGTTTGGGCACATCAAGGATAGCTCCGAAAATCGTTGATTATATGCCTTTAGGTCATTCCCGACCGCTTTTAAAGTTCTTAGTTCGTGTTCGAGCTTACGGGTCTCTTCGCGCGGGAAGTATTCGGTGATCATCTTTTTCTTTAAGTCGGCCCATGAGAGTGTGTGGGCTTCATCGATACCCACCGACAGCACATACGTATTCCACCATGTGAGGGCGATACCGGCAAAAGTGTGGGTGGAATATTTGACTTTGTCTTGGTCCCGACAACCGCTTATGCTAAAAACGGCTTCTATTTGCTCAAACCATCGGGTGAGCACAACCGGTCCTCCGGTCCCATCGAAGGTGTGAGGTTTGCACCCCATGAAAGTTTTGTAGGAGCAACCCTCGTTTGAATTAGCGGCTCCATGGTTGTTGTGGTTGTGGTTGTTATTGATGTCGGAGGAGATACTAGCCATAGCCGCACCTATGGCGGCGGCTATCATGCGTTGAAAAGCTTGTTCGGAAGTTTCATTACGTGGCCCGCGACGGGGAGGCATTGTTCCTTCAAGACACAAGAATATCATTGATTAGTATTCTCAATAATACTAATCATGATATGGAATGATGATGTAGAGAAAATTTTCCTTGACTCGCCTTAAATTCTTTATGTCATAATGTCGGAATGTCCATATGAATCACCGTAATATAATCCCGGAAATTATATTACCCTGATTCTCATGTGCATTTAACATTACTTCATAAGGTCAAGGTGGCGCGTCAACAAAATTTATCAATGTAAGATCAAGATCGAATACGAGTTAGATATGATAGAAGAGTTCGAGTATAAATGCACGAATAGTCAAGTAATTCCTACTTCAGTCTATATGCCGGTTGTAGTCTAGATTCACCTATGTACCCTATGACTCGGGGTGGACACAAATGAACTCTAAATCCCTATAACCAAGGCTCTGATACCACTTGTAGCGACCCCGACAAATCGTCAAGTGACGGCGTCGACTACGTGGGTCCCATTACCTGGTCATAAGTCTTTATGACAATGTTTGACCAAAATATGTCGCCCTCATATTCAAATAAAGATTGTTTTCAAAGTTTACAAGGATTGTTCAACCAAAAGTTAAGTTACAAGGTTATAAGTACATTTGAAATCTAGGCGACACGGTTTAAAGTAAAGTCAAAAGACGCTCCAAGTAATGCATGTATACTCGACATCCAATGCAAGTATCAAATGGTGAGCGGAAGCATGTATCACATATCGTGCAAGACCTGAGAAAAACATAGAGAAATCTGTCAACGAAAACGTTGGTGAAATCATAGGTTTAGTAAGTATTAAACGTTGTTTTTGAACCACAAGATTTTGTATTTCCATAACGTAGATTATCCAAATCATTTGCATTCCAAAAGTGTTGTTATACGCGAGCACTCAATTATCAAAACTTAACCAACGTTACCCCATCACACAGTGCTAGAACCCGCACTAAAACACAAAAATATATTTCATCCGCATAACGGTAGCGAACCGTCCGAATGAGGGTTTGTTAAACCCGTATGGCCACACAATATAAGTTCTCGCTTACACCCTGCAAGTGTAACTAATGATAATCGAATTGAGGCATTTTTGTTCTAACTCGCACGTGGAATGTTTGTTTTCACACTTGTGTTCAAAACATAAAAGTAAGTAGTACGAGATGTAACAAAGTATATGTTTTCTCAGCCCACGATTTAAAAGTATAAAAGTTGTTGAAAAGGTGGGACTATGATCTCACCTCGAGTGCACGAGTATAAAGGTACTTCAACAAGTAAACGTGTGCATGAAAGTTGCTTAGCCTTGACCTAAACAAGTAAGTTATATCAATTAACCGGTTACGACACAAGGTCGGGTGAAATGTGTTCAATTAGTCCTATGGCTCAATACGACTCGATTAAATATAGCATGTGAATCACGTTGTCAAGTTTCATACAAGAAACAAGTATAAAAGCATGTTGGAATGATTGTATAAAAGTTTGGTTAAGTTTGACTAAAAGTCATACTTGGTCAAAGTCAACGAAAAAGTCAACGCGTTTGGGTCGGGTCCCGAACTATTTTTCTATGCTAAATATTCATATACAAGTATATTAGAACAAGTTTCATGTGAATCGGAGGTCCGTAGGTCATCAAACATTTCACGTGAAATGGGACGAGGAGGTCAGAATCTGACCAGGCACATCTGCGCGCCGCGCGGGGATGGGGCGCGCCGCGCCACCATCTGTGCAGGTCTGTTTCTGTTTTTCACAAGTATGCACGAGCTAAAAACCAAATAACCACATTTTATGATCCGTAAACAATTAGAACATGTATCTTATATCATCGGAAAGGTAATTTGACGAGGAAAACACCTAGACACATTTCATCAAGCAATTCAACACTTACAACAACCCAAAACCGCATTAAACGTTCATAATCAAAGTTTCAAGTTCTAAAAACGCATTTCATGATTCGGGCAACCAATTTACATGTATGATATGCCGTTTCGAAGGTAATCAAACACACATTGCAACTAAACACTTATCAACAACAATTCATAGCATTTGATGCACCAAAAGTTCATATAAAGCTTATCAACCCTAATCCAAAATCACCAAAATCACTAATCAAGTTTATGAAGTTTTACAAATCAACCTACGCATCAAAACGAAGCTAGTGATACTAGTAACACAATTAAAACATGAACTTTAACAATCAAACAACATTTAATCTTCCAAAATGCAAGATTAAGCAAACCCATTTCAAATGTTCAAACTAGTTACTCAAAACAACAAATCGAGCAAGTAAATCATATATTCATGCTAGACACGAGCCATAGACACTAACTAACACCATTTCAAATCAAAAACACGAATTTAGAGAAATCTAGAGTTTTAGAAATGTTACCCAAAATCGATGAAGTTAGTATCAAATCGTAGAGAATGAAGAGAGGATCACGAAAATGTAATTTGTTTTGTTGTAAGCCTCCTAGATCGAATTTAGATGATGATTTTATGAAGTTGGGGTTTGTGTGTGTGTTCTTGCTAGAGAGAAAGAGAGAGAGAGGGAGATGGTTGAATGGTGGTGATTGGGGTGGACTAGTTGACCTAGTCAACTAGTTTGCCCCGTGTCAATTTTAGTCCCTCGAGTTTAGAAGCGGGTGCGGGATTTAACCGATCGAATATTTTTAAAACGCAAGTTAACGAGAGATGTTATAATTAAATAACGAGAATATTATGAACGTTCGTCAACGGAGTCGACGAATTTAAATACGAAAGATATTATTTAAAAAAAAAAGACGGTGTTAAAATAAATTTAACGGAAAAACGCGGGATGTTACAAGTCCCACTTTTAAAATCTAATATTTTTGGGATGAGAATACATGCAGGTTTTATAAATGATTTACAAAATAGACACAAGTACGTGAAACTACATTCTATGGTTGAATTATCGAAATCGAATATGCCCCTTTTTATTAAGTCTGGTAATCTAAGAATTAGGGAACAGACACCCTAATTGACGCGAATCCTAAAGATAGATCTATTGGGCCTAACAAACCCCATCCAAAGTACCGGATGCTTTAGTACTTCGAAATTATATCATATCCGAAGGGTGTCCCGGAATGATGGGGATATTCTTATATATGCATCTTGTTATTGTCGGTTATCAGGTGTTCACCATATGAATGATTTTTATCTCTATGTATGGGATGTGTATTGAAATATGAAATCTTGTGGTCTATTGTTACGATTTGATATATATAGGTTAAACCTATAACTCACTAACATTTTTGTTGACGTTTAAAGCATGTTTATTCTCAGGTGAATATTAAGAGCTTCCGCTGTTGCATACTAAAATAAGGACAAGATTTGGAGTCCATGTTTGTATGATATTGTGTAAAAAACTGCATTCAAGAAACTGATTTCGATGTAACATATTTGTATTGTAAACCATTATGTAATGGTCGTGTGTAAACAGGATATTTTAGATTATCATTATTTGATAATCTACGTAAAGCTTTTTAAACCTTTATTTATGAAATAAAGGTTATGGTTTGTTTTAAAAATGAATGCAGTCTTTGAAAAACGTCTCATATAGAGGTCAAAACCTCGCAACGAAATCAATTAATATGGAACGTTTTTAATCAATAAGAACGGGACATTTCAGTTGGTATCAGAGCGTTGGTCTTAGAGAACCAGAAAATTTGCATTAGTGTGTCTTATCGAGTTTGTTAGGATGCATTAGTGAGTCTGGACTTCGACCGTGTTTTCTTTAAAAATGATTGCTTAACATTTTTGTTGGAAACTATATATTTTTAACATATGAATATTATGTGATATATTAATCTCTTAACGTGTTTGATATTATGTGATAGATGTCTACCTCTAGAACAAGTCCCATTGACTCACCTAATAATAATGAAGAGTCAAATGTAAATTGGAATGATTTGTGGACTGATTCACAAGTTCCCGAAGAGGAACCGGAAGAAGAGTCGGAACCGGAAGAAGAATCGGAACCGGAAGAAGAATCGGAACCGGATGAAGAAATAGAACCGGTGGGGGAAATAATAAAACGGTTAAGTAAAAGAAAATCCTCAACCAACCGACCAAAGTTAATTATGGTCAATGGTGTTTCCGCCAAGGAAGCAAAATATTGGGAGGATTACCAATTCTCCGATGAATCGGATTCCGACGAGAATTCCGATGATGTTATAGAAATTACCCCAACTGAATTTAAAAAGGCAAAAGAAAATAATAAGGGAAAGGGCATAAAAATAGAGAAATCTAATTCCAACCCCGATGAACTTTATATGTATCGTCAACCCCCGAAGTCCTTAAGTTGTAACAATGACCCGGGAACCTCTAAACCACCAGGTTTTTCTAAACCAATGTGGACAACGACGGCTCGTATTAGGGGAACATCATATATCCCTAGAAACTTGGCAAAACGAACCAAAACCGAAGAAGAAGAAACGAGCGAGTCGGAATAAGATAGTTGTATTCGTGTGGTGTAATATATGTAATATAGTGTTCTTATGCTTTATGATATATGTAAAAATTGCTTGTATTAATAAGTATTTTTTTATGAATCTAACTCTTGTCTATTTTACAGTTTAAAAACACAAAATGTATAGACAACCCAATATTTTAAGAGACCTACCCGGAGACATGATTGATGAAATCTTGTCTAGAGTCGGCCAGAATTCTTCGGCACAACTATTTAAGGCGAGATCAGTTTGTAAGACATTCGAAGAACGTTCCAAGAATGTCTTGGTTTATAAGAGACTTTCGTTTGAAAGATGGGGGATATCACATTGGGAAACCCATAAGTTACGATGTGTTTACTTTGACGCATATATTGCGGGGAACCCAAATGCTATTTTACGCAACGGGTTAAGAAATTATTTTGACTCAATATATCCGAATATTGGACTTCGTGATTTAGAAAAAGCGGCTAACATGCAACATAAAGAAGCATGTTATGCTTACGGATTAGTAATGTTCGCTTCTCACCAAAGTGAGAACAAGAACATCGGGCTACAACTATTAAACAAAACGTTTCCACAAGTGACGGAGTCGGTAATTGGGGTAAGAAATGAGGTTTTTAGATTATTACGGGACTGTTGGACATTACGTAACCCTCGTCCCTTTGATGACGTTACAACACGCTGTCTTATCAACGGCCATAACGGTTATGTTGCATAAGACCAAGGATGGGAAGTAGTCCTAGTAAAACCAGAATGCATGACTTGTTTCTGGACGTATGAATTACGTGTCTTTATTGCATTTGCTGAACGACTTGTGTACTAGCTAGAATTGTCTTCACAACTATCTTGTATCAAAGTTATTGTGTGCCATATTTCATGCTTTATGTAAAATAAGCGGTATTGTAAGTTTGTAAGATATTGTATAAAAGTTTGAACGCGAAATATTATTATAATCAGTTTTTCATATAGAATTGTAGTAGTTGAATTGTATATTAGCTACTAAGTATGAACTTAACGGGTAGGTACTACCCGAATTTAAACTTATAAAACGCTAATATGAAGAAAAAGCTTTTATAAATGAGTTCATATTATGCTACGAAATACTATTAACTACTCTTAATATTCTGTATGATTAACTTGTTCCATTTAACTATTTTGAAGGAAATGGCACCGACTACTCGACACACCGTGAATATGAATGAAGAGGAATTCCGTACTTTTCTAGCTTCAAACATAGCCGCAGTACAGGCTGCGCTACATACCAACAATAACCTTGGATCTAGCAGTACAGGAAATCGTGTAGGATGCACCTACAAAGAATTCACTGCCTGCAAACCTTTGGAATTTGATGGAACCGAAGGACCGATCAGATTGAAACGGTGGACCGAGAAGGTTGAATCGGTGTTTGCCATAAGTAAGTGTACTGAAGAGGACAAAGTGAAGTACGCTACGCATACCTTCACAGGTTCTGCGTTAACATGGTGGAATACCTATCTAGAGCAAGTGGGACAAGATGATGCGTACGCACTACCGTGGTCAGCATTCAAGCACTTGATGAACGAGAAGTACCGTCCCAGAACCGAGGTCAATAAGCTCAAGACAGAACTTAGAGGGTTACGAACCCAAGGATTTGATATTACCACGTACGAAAGACGATTCACAGAATTGTGCCTATTGTGTCCGGGAGCATTCGAAGATGAGGAAGAGAAGATCGACGCGTTTGTGAAAGGATTACCGGAAAGAATCCAAGAAGATATAAGTTCACATGAGCCCGCCTCCATACAACAGGCATGTAGAATGGCTCACAAACTAGTGAACCAGATTGAAGAAAGAATTAAAGAACAGACTGCTGAAGAGGCCAATGTGAAGCAAGTCAAAAGAAAGTGGGAGGAAAACGGTGATAAGAATCACCAATACAACAACAACAGCAATTACAACAATAATCGCAACAATTATCCCAACAATCGCAACATCAATCGCAACTACAACAAACGGCCCAACAACAACAACAACAACAACAACAACAACAACTACAACAATCATCCCAACAACAAAAATAACCGCAACAACAACAACAATCTGAAGCAGCTATGCCAAAGGTGTGAAAAGTATCACTCGGGGTTCTGCACCAAATTTTGCAACAAGTGTAAAAGAAATGGTCATAGCGCGGCAAAGTGTGAGGTCTATGGACCAGGGGTTAATAGAACGAAAGGAACAAATGGTGTCGGAACGAGTAATGGTGGAGCAAGTAGTGTCGGAGCAAGTTATGCCAATGTAGTTTGTTATAAATGTGGAAAACCAGGCCACATTATTAGAAATTGCCTGAACCAGGAGAACACAAATGGACAAGGCCGTGGAAGAGTTTTCAATATTAATGCGGTAGAGGCACAGGAAGACCCGGAGCTTGTTACGGGTACGTTTCTTATTGATAATAAATCTGCTTACGTTTTATTTGATTCGGGTGCGGATAGAAGCTATATGAGTAGAGATTTTTGTGCTAAATTAAGTTGTCCATTGACGCCTTTGGATAGTAAACTTTTACTCGAATTAGCAAATGGTAAATTAATTTCAGCAGATAATATATGTCGGAATCGAGAAATTAAACTGGTTAGCGAAACATTTAAGATTGATTTGATACCAGTAGAGTTAGGGAGTTTTGATGTGATAATCGGTATGGACTGGTTGAAAGAAGTGAAAGCGGAGATCGTTTGTTACAAAAATGCAATTCGCATTATACGAGAAAAAGGAAAACCCTTAATGGTGTACGGAGAAAAGGGCAACACGAAGCTACATCTTATTAGTAATTTGAAGGCACAAAAACTAATAAGAAAAGGTTGCTATGCTGTTCTAGCACACGTCGAGAAAGTACAAACTGAAGAAAAGAGCATCAATGATGTTCCCATTGCAAAAGAATTTCCCGATGTATTTCCGAAGGAATTACCGGGATTACCCCCACATCGATCCGTTGAATTTCAAATAGATCTTGTACCAGGAGCTGCTCCAATAGCTCGTGCTCCTTACAGACTCGCACCCAGCGAGATGAAAGAACTGCAAAGCCAATTACAAGAACTTTTAGAGCGTGGTTTCATTCGACCAAGCACATCACCGTGGGGAGCTCCTGTTTTGTTTGTCAAGAAGAAAGATGGTACATTCAGGTTGTGTATCGACTACCGAGAGTTGAACAAACTTACCATCAAGAACCGCTACCCACTACCGAGAATCGACGACTTATTTGATCAACTACAAGGCTCGTCTGTTTATTCAAAGATTGACTTACGTTCCGGGTATCATCAAATGCGGGTGAAAGAAGATGATATTCCAAAGACTGCTTTCAGAACACGTTACGGTCATTACGAGTTTATGGTCATGCCGTTTGGTTTAACTAATGCACCAGCTGTGTTCATGGACCTTATGAACCGAGTGTGTGGACCATACCTTGACAAGTTTGTCATTGTTTTCATTGATGACATACTTATTTACTCAACGAATGACCAAGAACACGGTGAACATTTGAGAAAGGTGTTAGAAGTATTGAGGAAGGAAGAATTGTACGCTAAGTTTTCAAAGTTTGCATTTTGGCTGGAAGAAGTTCAATTCCTCGGTCACATAGTGAACAAAGAAGGTATTAAGGTGGATCTGGCAAAGATAGAAACTGTTGAAAAGTGGGAAACCCCGAAAACTCCGAAACACATACGCCAGTTTTTAGGACTAGCTGGTTACTACAGAAGGTTCATCCAAGACTTTTCCAGAATAGCAAAACCCTTGAGTGCATTAACGCATAAAGGGAAGAAATTTTAATGGAATGATGAACAAGAGAAAGCGTTTCAGTTATTGAAGAAAAAGCTAACTACGACACCTATATTGTCATTGCCTGAAGGGAATGATGATTTTGTGATTTATTGTGATGCATCAAAGCAAGGTCTCGGTTGTGTATTAATGCAACGAACGAAGGTGATTGCTTATGCGTCTAGACAATTGAAGATTCACGAACAAAATTATACGACGCATGATTTGGAATTAGGCGCGGTTGTTTTTGCATTAAAGACTTGGAGGCACTACTTATATGGGGTCAAAAGTATTATATATACCGACCACAAAAGTCTTCAACACATATTTAATCAGAAACAACTGAATATGAGGCAGCGTAGGTGGATTGAATTATTGAATGATTACGACTTTGAGATTCGTTACCACCCGGGGAAGGCAAATGTGGTAGCCGATGCCTTGAGCAGGAAGGACAGAGAACCCATTCGAGTAAAATCTATGAATATAATGATTCATAATAACCTTACTACTCAAATAAAGGAGGCGCAACAAGGAGTTTTAAAAGAGGGAAATTTAAAGGATGAAATACCCAAAGGATCGGAGAAGCATCTTAATATTCGGGAAGACGGAACCCGGTATAGGGCTGAAAGGATTTGGGTACCAAAATTTGGAGATATGAGAGAAATGGTACTTAGAGAAGCTCATAAAACCAGATACTCAATACATCCTGGAACGGGGAAGATGTATAAGGATCTCAAGAAACATTTTTGGTGGCCGGGTATGAAAACCGATGTTGCTAAATACGTAGGAGAATGTTTGACGTGTTCTAAGGTCAAAGCTGAGCATCAGAAACCATCAGGTCTACTTCAACAACCCGAAATCCCGGAATGGAAATGGGAAAACATTACCATGGATTTCATCACTAAATTGCCAAGGACTGCAAGTGGTTTTGATACTATTTGGGTAATAGTTGATCGTCTCACCAAATCAGCACACTTCCTGCCAATAAGAGAAGATGACAAGATGGAGAAGTTAGCACGACTGTATTTGAAGGAAGTCATCTCCAGACATGGAATACCAATCTCTATTATCTCTGATAGGGATGGCAGATTTATTTCAAGATTCTGGCAGACATTACAGCAAGCATTAGGAACTCGTCTAGACATGAGTACTGCCTATCATCCACAAACTGATGGACAGAGCGAAAGGACGATACAAACGCTTGAAGACATGCTACGAGCATGAGTTATTGATTTCGGAAACAGTTGGGATCGACATCTACCGTTAGCAGAATTTTCCTACAACAACAGCTACCATTCAAGCATTGAGATGGCGCCGTTTGAAGCACTTTATGGTAGAAAGTGCAGGTCTCCGATTTGTTGGAGTGAAGTGGGGGATAGACAGATTACGGGTCCGGAGATTATACAAGAAACTACCGAGAAGATCATCCAAATTCAACAACGGTTGAGAACCGCCCAAAGTCGACAAAAGAGCTACGCTGACATTAAAAGAAAAGATATAGAATTTGAAATTGGAGAGATGGTCATGCTTAAAGTTGCACCTTGGAAAGGCGTTGTTCGATTTGGTAAACGAGGGAAATTAAATCCAAGGTATATTGGACCATTCAAGATTATTGATCGTGTCGGACCAGTAGCTTACCGACTTGAGTTACCTCAACAACTCGCGGCTGTACATAACACTTTCCACGTCTCGAATTTGAAGAAATTTTTTGCTAAATAAGATCTCACTATTCCGTTAGATGAAATCCAAATCAACGAAAAACTTCAATTCATCGAAGAACCCGTCGAAAAAATGGATCGTGAGGTTAAAAGACTTAAGCAAAACAAGATACCAATTGTTAAGGTTCGATGGAATGCTCGTAGAGGACCCGAGTTCACCTGGGAGCGTGAAGATCAGATGAAGAAGAAATACCCGCATCTATTTCCAGAAGATTCGTCAACACCTTCAACAGCTTAAAATTTCGGGACGAAATTTATTTAACGGGTAGGTACTGTAGTGACCCGAACTTTTCCATGTTTATATATATTAATTGAGATTGATATTTACATGATTAAATGTTTCCAACATGTTAAACAATTAAACTTGTTAAGACTTGATTAATTGAAATAGGTTTCATATAGACAATTGACCACCCAAGTTGACCGGTGATTCACGAACGTTAAAACTTGTAAAAACTATATGATGACATATATATGGATATATATATAGTTAACATGATACTATGATAAGTAAATATATCATTAAGTACATTAACAATGAACTACATATGTAAAAACAAGACTACTAACTTAATGATTTTTAAACGAGACATATATGTAACGATTATCGTTGTAAAGACATTTAATGTATATATATCATATTAAGAGATATTCATACATGATAATATCATGATAATATAATAATTTAAAATCTCATTTGATATTATAAACATTGGGTTAACAACATTTAACAAGATCGTTAACCTAAAGGTTTCAAAACAACACTTACATGTAACGACTAACGATGACTTAACGACTCAGTTAAAATGTATATACATGTAGTGTTTTAATATGTATTTATACACTTTTGAAAGACTTCAATACACTTATCAAAATACTTCTACTTAACAAAAATGCTTACAATTACATCCTCGTTCAGTTTCATCAACAATTCTACTCGTATGCACCCGTATTCGTACTCGTACAATACACAGCTTTTAGATGTATGTACTATTGGTATATACACTCCAATGATCAGCTCTTAGCAGCCCATGTGAGTCACCTAACACATGTGGGAACCATCATTTGGCAACTAGCATGAAATATCTCATAAAATTACAAAAATATGAGTAATCATTCATGACTTATTTACATGAAAACAAAATTACATATCCTTTATATCTAATCCATACACCAACGACCAAAAACACCTACAAACACTTTCATTCTTCAATTTTCTTCATCTAATTGATCTCTCTCAAGTTCTATCTTCAAGTTCTAAGTGTTCTTCATATATTTTTCATGTTCTAGTTACATAAAATCAAGAATACTTTCAAGTTTGCTAGCTCACTTCCAATCTTGTAAGGTGATCATCCAACCTCAAGAAATCTTTGTTTCTTACAGTAGGTTATCATTCTAATACAAGGTAATAATCATATTCAAACTTTGGTTCAATTTCTATAACTATAACAATCTTATTTCAAGTGATGATCTTACTTGAACTTGTTTTCGTGTCATGATTCTGCTTCAAGAACTTCGAGCCATCCAAGGATCCATTGAAGCTAGATCCATTTTTCTCTTTTCCAGTAGGTTTATCCAAGGAACTTAAGGTAGTAATGATGTTCATAACATCATTCGATTCATACATATAAAGCTATCTTATTCGAAGGTTTAAACTTGTAATCACTAGAACATAGTTTAGTTAATTCTAAACTTGTTCGCAAACAAAAGTTAATCCTTCTAACTTGACTTTTAAAATAAACTAAACACATGTTCTATATCTATATGATATGCTAACTTAATGATTTAAAACCTGGAAACACGAAAAACACCGTAAAACCGGATTTACGCCGTCGTAGTAACACCGCGGGCTGTTTTGGGTTAGTTAATTAAAAACTATGATAAACTTTGATTTAAAAGTTATTATTCTGAGAAAATGATTTTTATTATGAACATGAAACTATATCCAAAAATTATGGTTAAACTCAAAGTGGAAGTATGTTTTCTAAAATGGTCATCTAGACGTCGTTCTTTCGACTGAAATGACTACCTTTACAAAAACGACTTGTAACTTATTTTTCTGACTATAAACCTATACTTTTTCTATTTAGATTCATAAAATAGAGTTCAATATGAAACCATAGTAATTTGATTCACTCAAAACGGATTTAAAATGAAGAAGTTATGGGCAAAACAAGATTGGATAATTTTTCTCATTTTAGCTACGTGAAAATTGGTAACAAATCTATTCCAACCATAACTTAATCAACTTGTATTGTATATTATGTAATCTTTAGATACCATAGACACGTATACAATGTTTCGACCTATCATGTCGACACATCTATATATATTTCGGAACAACCATAGACACTCTATATGTGAATGTTGGAGTTAGCTATACAGGGTTGAGGTTGATTCCAAAATATATATAGTTTGAGTTGTGATCAATACTGAGATACGTATACACTGGGTCGTGGATTGATTCAAGATAATATTTATCGATTTATTTCTGTACATCTAACTGTGGACAACTAGTTGTAGGTTACTAACGAGGACAGCTGACTTAATAAACTTAAAACATCAAAATATATTAAAAGTGTTGTAAATATATTTTGAACATACTTTGATATATATGTATATATTGTTATAGGTTCGTGAATCAACCAGTAGCCAAGTCTTACTTCCCGACGAAGTAAAATCTGTGAAAGTGAGTTATAGTCCCACTTTTAAAATCTAATATTTTTGGGATGAGAATACATGCAGGTTTTATAAATGATTTACAAAATAGACACAAGTACGTGAAACTACATTCTATGGTTGAATTATCGAAATCGAATATGCCCCTTTTTATTAAGTCTGGTAATCTAAGAATTAGGGAACAGACACCCTAATTGACGCGAATCCTAAAGATAGATCTATTGGGCCTAACAAACCCCATCCAAAGTACCGGATGCTTTAGTACTTCGAAATTATATCATATCCGAAGGGTGTCCCGGAATGATGGGGATATTCTTATATATGCATCTTGTTATTGTCGGTTATCAGGTGTTCACCATATGAATGATTTTTATCTCTATGTATGGGATGTGTATTGAAATATGAAATCTTGTGGTCTATTGTTACGATTTGATATATATAGGTTAAACCTATAACTCACCAACATTTTTGTTGACGTTTAAAGCATGTTTATTCTCAGGTGAATATTAAGAGCTTCCGCTGTTGCATACTAAAATAAGGACAAGATTTGGAGTCCATGTTTGTATGATATTGTGTAAAAAACTGCATTCAAGAAACTGATTTCGATGTAACATATTTGTATTGTAAACCATTATGTAATGGTCGTGTGTAAACAGGATATTTTAGATTATCATTATTTGATAATCTACGTAAAGCTTTTTAAACCTTTATTTATGAAATAAAGGTTATGGTTTGTTTTAAAAATGAATGCAGTCTTTGAAAAACGTCTCATATAGAGGTCAAAACCTCGCAACGAAATCAATTAATATGGAACGTTTTTAATCAATAAGAACGGGACATTTCACCAGCTGTGTTCATGGACCTTATGAACCGAGTGTGTGGACCATACCTTGACAAGTTTGTCATTGTTTTCATTGATGACATACTTATTTACTTAAAGAATGACCAAGAACACGGTGAACATTTGAGAAAAGTGCTAGAAGTATTGAGGAAAGAAAAACTGTACGCTAAGTTTTCAAAGTGTGCATTTTGGTTGGAAGAAGTTCAATTCCTCGGTCACATAGTGAACAAAGAAGGTATCCAGGTGGACCCGGCAAAGATCGAAACCGTTGAAAAGTGGGAAACCCCAAAAACTCTGAAGCATATACGTCAATTTTTAGGATTGGCTGGTTACTACAGAAGATTCATCCAAGATTTCTCCAAAATAGCAAAACCCTTGACTGCATTAACGCATAAAGGGAAGAAATTTGAATGGAATGATGAACAAGAGAAAGCGTTTCAGTTATTGAAGAAAAAGCTAACTACGGCACCTATATTGTCATTGCCTGAAGGGAATGATGATTTTGTGATTTATTGTGACGCATCAAAGCAAGGTCTCGATTGTGTATTAATGCAACGAATGAAGGTGATTGCTTATGCGTCTAGACAATTGAAGATTCACGAACAAAATTATACGACGCATGATTTAGAATTAGGCGAGGTTGTTTTTGCATTAAAGATTTGGAGGCACTACTTATATGGGGTCAAAAGTATTATATATACCGACCACAAAAGTCTTCAACACATATTTAATAGAAACAACTGAATATGAGGCAGCGTAGGTGGATTGAATTATTGAATGATTACGACTTTAAGATTCGTTACCACCCGGGGAAGGCAAATGTGGTAGCCGATGCCTTGAGCAGGAAGGACAGAGAACCCATTCGAGTAAAATCTATGAATATAATGATTCATAATAACCTTACTACTCAAATAAAGGAGGCGTAACAAGGAGTTTTAAAAGAGGGAAATTTAAAGGATGAAATACCCAAAGGATCGGAGAAGCATCTTAATATTCGGGAAGACGGAACCCGGTATAGGGCTGAAAGGATTTGGGTACCAAAATTTAGAGATATGAGAGAAATGGTACTTAGAGAAGCTCATAAAACTAGATACTCAATACATCCTGGAACGGGGAAGATGTATAAGGATCTCAAGAAACATTTTTGGTGGCCGGGTATGAAAGACGATGTTGCTAAATACGTAGGAGAATGTTTGACGTGTTCTAAGGTCAAAGCTGAGCATCAGAAACCATCAGGTCTACTTCAACAACCTGAAATCCCGGAATAGAAATGGGAAAACATTACCATGGATTTCATCACTAAATTGCCAAGGACTGCAAGTGGTTTTGATACTATTTGGGTAATAGTTGATCGTCTCACCAAATCAGCACACTTCCTGCCAATAAGAGAAGATGACAAGATGGAGAAGTTATCACGACTGAATTTAAAGGAAGTCATCTCCAGACATGGAATACCAATCTCTATTATCTCTGATAGGGATGGCAGATTTATTTCAAGATTCTGGCAGACATTACAGCAAGCATTAGGAACTCGTCTAGACATGAGTACTGCCTATCATCCACAAACTGATGGGCAGAGCGAAAGGATGATACAAACGCTTGAAGACATGCTACGAGCTTGTGTTATTGATTTCGGAAACAGTTGGGATCGACATCTACCGTTACCAGAATTTTCCTACAACAACAGCTACCATTCAAGCATTGAGATGGCGCCGTTTGAAGCACTTTATGGTAGAAAGTGCAGGTCTCCGATTTGTTGGAGTGAAGTGGGGGATAGACAGATTACGGGTCCGGAGATTATACAAGAAACTACCGAGAAGATCATCCAAATTCAACAACAGTTGAAAACCGCCCAAAGTCGACAAAAGAGCTACGCTGACATTAAAAGAAAAGATATAGAATTTGAAATTGGAGAGATGGTCATGCTTAAAGTTGCACCTTGGAAAGGCGTTGTTCGATTTGGTAAACGAGGGAAATTAAATCCAAGGTATATTGGACCATTCAAGATTATTGATCGTGTCGGACCAGTAGCTTACCGACTTGAGTTACCTCAACAACTCGCGGCTGTACATAACACTTTCCACGTCTCGAATTTGAAGAAATGTTTTGCTAAAGAAGATCTCACTATTCCGTTAGATGAAATCCAAATCAACGAAAAACTTCAATTCATCGAAGAACCCGTCGAAATAATGGATCGTGAGGTTAAAAGACTTAAGCAAAACAAGATACCAATTGTTAAGGTTAGATGGAATGCTCGTAGAGGACCCGAGTTCACTGGGAGCGTGAAGATTAGATGAAGAAGAAATACCCGCATCTATTTCCAGAAGATTCGTCAACACCTTCAACAGCTTAAAATTTCGGGACGAAATTTATTTAACGGGTAGGTACTGTAGTGACCCGAACTTTTCCATGTTTATATATATTAATTGAGATTGATATTTACATGATTAAATGTTTCCAACATGTTAAGCAATCAAACTTGTTAAGACTTGATTAATTGAAATAGGTTTCATATAGACAATTGACCACCCAAGTTGACCGGTGATTCACGAACGTTAAAACTTGTACAAACTATACGATGACATATATATGGTTATATATATAGTTAACATGATTTTATTATAAGTATGTATCTCATTAGGTATTTTAACAATGAGTTATATACATAAAAATGAGACTATTAATTTAAGAAACTCGAAAAAGATATATATAACGATTATCGTTATAACAACGTCTTACTAGGTACATATGAATCATATTAAGATATTGATACACTTGGTTAATTATTTTAAATGATAAGTAAATATATTATTAAGTGTATTAACAATGAAATACATATGTAAAAATAAGACTACTAACTTAATGATTTCGAAACGAGACATATATGTAACGATTATGGTTGTAACGACATTTAACTGTATATATATCATACTAAGATATATTATATATCATAATATCATGATAATATAACAATTTAACATCTCATTTGTTATAATAAACAATGGGTTAACAACATTCAACAAGATCGTTAACCTAAAGGTTTCAAAACAACATTTACATGTAACGACTAACGATGACTTAACGACTCAGTTAAAATGTATATACATGTAGTGTTTTAATATGTATTCATACACTTTTGAAAGACTTCAAGACACTTATCAAAATACTTCTACTTAACAAAAATGCTTACATTTACATCCTCGTTCAGTTTCATCAACAATTCTACTCGTATGCACCCGTATTCGTACTCGTACAATACACAGCTTTTAGATGTATGTACTATTGGTATATACACTCCAATGATTAGCTCTTAGCAGCCCATGTGAGTCACCTAACACATGTGGGAACCATCATTTGGCAACTAGCATGAAATATCTCATAAAATTACAAAAATATGAGTAATCATTCATGACTTATTTACATGAAAACAAAATTACATATCCTTTATATCTAATCCATACACCAACGACCAAAAATACCTACAAACACTTTCATTCTTCAATTTTCTTCATCTAATTGATCTCTCTCAAGTTCTATCTTCAAGTTCTAAGTGTTCTTCATAAATTCTACAAGTTCTAGTTACATAAAATCAAGAATACTTTCAAGTTTGCTAGCTCACTTTCAATCTTGTAAGGTGATCATCCAACCTCAAGAAATCTTTGTTTCTTACAGTAGGTTATCATTCTAATACAAGGTAATAATCATATTCAAACTTTGGTTCAATTTCTATAACTATAACAATCTTATTTCAAGTGATGATCTTACTTGAACTTGTTTTCGTGTCATGATTCTGCTTCAAGAACTTCGAGCCATCCAAGGATCCGTTGAAGCTAGATCCATTTTTCTATTTTCCAGTAGGTTTATCCAAGGAACTTAAGGCAGTAATGATGTCCATAACATCATTCGATTCATACATATAAAGCTATCTTATTCGAAGGTTTAAACTTGTAATCACTAGAACATAGTTTAGTTAATTCTAAACTTGTTCACAAACAAAAGTTAATCCTTCTAACTTGACTTTTAAAATAAACTAAACACATGTTCTATATCTATATGATATACTAACTTAATGATTTAAAACCTGGAAACACGATAAACACCATAAAACTGGATATACGCCGTCGTAGTAACACCGCGGGCTGTTTTGGGTTAGTTAATTAAAAACTATGATAAACTTTGATTTAAAAGTTGTTATTCTGGGAAAATGATTTTTATTATGAACATGAAACTATATCTAAAAATTATGGTTAAACTCAAAGTGGAAGTATGTTTTCTAAAATGGTCATCTAGACGTCGTTCTTTCGACTAAAATGACTACCTTTACAAAAATGACTTGTAACTTATTTTTACGACTATAAACCTATACTTTTTTCTGTTTATATTCATAAAATAGAGTTCAATATGAAACCATAGCAATTTGATTCATTCAAAACAGATTTAAAATGAAGAAGTTATGGGTAAAACAAGATTGGATAATTTTTCTCATTTTAGCTACGTGAAAATTGGTAACAAATCTATTCCAACCATAACTTAATCAACTTGTATTGTATATTATGTAATCTTGAGATACCATAGACACGTATACAATATTTCAACCTATCATGTCGACACATCTATATATATTTCGGAACAACCATAGACACTCTATATGTGAATGTTGGAGTTAGTTATACAGGGTTGCGGTTGATTCCAAAATATATATAGTTTGAGTTGTGATCAATACTGAGATACGTATACACTGGGTCGTGGATTGATTCAAGATAATATTTATCGATTTATTTCTGTACATCTAACTGTGGACAACTAGTTGTAGGTTACTAACGAGGATAGCTGACTTAATAAACTTAAAACATCAAAATGTATTAAAAGTATTGTAAATATATTTTGAACATACTTTGATATATATGTATATATGGTTATAGGTTCGTGAATCAACCATTGGCCAAGTATTACTTCCCAACGAAGTAAAAATCTGTGAAAGTGAGTTATAATCCCACTTTTAAAATCTAATATTTTTGGGATGAGAATACATGCAGGTTTTATAAATGATTTACAAAATAGACACAAGTACGTGAAACTACATTCTATGGTTGAATTATCAAAATCGAATATGCCCCTTTTTATTAAGTCTGGTAATCTAAGAATTAGGGAACAGACACCCTAATTGACGCGAATCCTAAAGATAGATCTATTGGGCCTAACAAACCCCATCCAAAGTACCGGATGCTTTAGTACTTCGAAATTTATATCATATCCGAAGGGTGTCCCGGAATGATGGGGATATTCTTATATATGCATCTTGTTAATGTCGGTTACCAGGTGTTCACCATATGAATGATTTTTATCTCTATGTATGGGATGTGTATTGAAATATGAAATCTTGTGGTCTATTATTATGATTTGATATATATAGGTTAAACCTATAACTCACCAACATTTTTGTTGACGTTTTAAGCATGTTTATTCTCAGGTGATTATTAAGAGCTTCCGCTGTCGCATACTTAAATAAGGACGAGATTTGGAGTCCATGCTTGTATGATATTGTGTAAAAACTGCATTCAAGAAACTTATTTTGTTGTAACATATTTGTATTGTAAACCATTATGTAATGGTCGTGTGTAAACAGGATATTTTAGATTATCATTATTTGATAATCTACGTAAAGCTTTTTAAACCTTTATTGATGAAATAAAGGTTATGGTTTGTTTTAAAATGAATGCAGTCTTTGAAAAACGTCTCATATAGAGGTCAAAACCTCGCAACGAAATCAATTAATATGGAACGTTTTTAATCAATAAGAACGGGACATTTCATATAACTCATTGTTAAAATACCTAGTGAGATACATACTTATAATAAAATCATGTTAACTATATATATAACCATATATATGTCATCGTATAGTTTTTACAAGTTTTAACGTTCGTGAATCACCGGTCAACTTGGGTGGTCAATTGTTTATATGAAACCTATTTCAATTAATCAAGTCTTAACAAGTTTGATTGCTTAATATGTTGGAAACACTTAATCATGTAAATAACAATTTCATTTAATATATATATATAAACATGGAAAAGTTCGGGTCACTACAGTACCTACCCGTTAAATAAATTTCGTCCCGAAATTTTAAGCAGTTGGAGGTGTTGACGTATCTTCTCGAAATAAATGCGGGTATTTCTTCTTCATCTGATCTTCACGCTCCCAGGTGAACTCGGGTCCTCTACGAGCATTCCATCGAACCTTAACAATCGGTATCTTGTTTTGTTTAAGTCTCTTAACCTCACGATCCATTATTTCGACGCGTTCTTCAATGAATTGAAGTTTTTCATTGATTTGGATTTCGTCCAACGGAATAGTGAGATCTTCTTTAGCAAAATATTTCTTCAAATTTGAGACGTGGAAAGTGTTATGTACAGCCGCGAGTTGTTGAGGTAGCTCCAGTTGGTAAGCTACTGGTCCGACACGATCTATAATCTTGAATGGTCCAATGTACCTTGGATTTAGTTTCCCCCATTTACCAAATCGAACAACGCCTTTCCAAGGTGAAACCTTAAGCATTACCATTTCTCCAATTTCAAAATCTATATCTTTTCTTTTACTTTCCGCGTAGCTCTTTTGTCGACTCTAGGCGGTTTTCAATCTTTGTTGAATTTGGATGATTTTCTCGGTAGTTTCTTGTATTATCTCTGGACCCGTAATCTGTCTATCCCCCACTTCACTCCAACAAATCGGAGACCTGCACTTTCTACCATAAAGTGCTTCAAACGGCGCCATCTCAATGCTTGAATGGTAGCTGTTGTTGTAGGAAAATTCTGCTAACGGTAGATGTCGATCCCAACTGTTTCTGAAATCAATAACACAAGCTCGTAGCATGTCTTCAAGCGTTTGTATTGTCCATTCACTCTGCCCATCAGTTTGTGGATGATAGGCAGTACTCATGTCTAGACGAGTTCCCAATGCTTGCTGTAATGTCTGCCAGAATCTTGAAATAAATCTGCCATCCCTATCAGAGATAATAGAGATTGGTATTCCATGTCTGGAGACGACTTCCTTCAAATACAGTCGTGCTAACTTCTCCATCTTGTCATCTTCTCTTATTGGCAGGAAGTGTGCTGACTTGGTGAGACGATCAACTATTACCCAAATAGTATCATAACCACTTGCAGTCCTTGGCAATTTAGTAATGAAATCCATGGTAATGTTTTCCCATTTCCATTCCGGGATTTCAGGTTGTTGTAGTAGACCTGATGGTTTCTGATGTTCAGCTTTGACCTTAGAACACGTCAAACATTCTCCTACGTATTTAGCAACATCGGCTTTCATACCCGGCCACCAAAAATGTTTCTTGAGATCCTTGTACATCTTCCCCGTTCCAGGATGTTTTGAGTATCTGGTTTTATGAGCTTCTTAAGTACCATTTCTCTCATATCTCCAAATTTTGGTACCCAAATTCTTTCAGCCCTATACCGGGTTCCGTCTTCCCGAATATTAAGATGCTTCTCCGATCCTTTGGGTATTTCATCCTTTAAATTTCCCTCTTTTAAAACTCCTTGTTGCGCCTCCTTTATTTGAGTAGTAAGGTTAGTGTGAATCATTATATTCATAGATTTTACTCGAATGGGTTCTCTGTCCTTTCTTCTCAAGGCGTCGGCTACCACATTTGCCTTCCCCGGGTGGTAACGAATCTCAAAGTCATAATCATTCAACAATTCAATCCACCTACGCTGCCTCATATTCAGTTGTTTCTGATTAAATATGTGTTGAAGACTTTTGTGGTCGGTATATATAATACTTTTGACCCCATATAAGTAGTGCCTCCAAGTCTTTAATGCAAAAACAACCGCGCCTAATTCCAAATCATGCGTCGTATAATTTTGCCCGTGAATCTTCAATTGTCTAGACGCATAAGCAATCACCTTCGTCCATTGCATTAATACACAACCGAGACCTTGCTTTGATGCGTCACAATAAATCACAAAATCATCATTCCCTTCAGGCAATGACAATATAGGTGCCGTAGTTAGCTTTTTCTTCAATAATTGAAACGCCTTCTCTTGTTCATCCTTCCATTCAAATTTCTTCCCTTTATGCGTTAATGTAGTCAAGGGTTTTGCTATTTTGGAGAAATCTTGGATGAATCTTCTGTAGTAACCAGCCAATCCTAAAAATTGACGTATATGCTTCGGAGTTTTTGGGGTTTCCCACTTTTCAACGGTTTCGATCTTTGCCGGGTCCACCTGGATATCTTCTTTGTTCACTATGTGACCGAGGAATTGAACTTCTTCCAACCAAAATGCACACTTTGAAAACTTAGCGTACAGTTTTTCTTTCCTCAATACTTCTAGCACTTTTCTCAAATGTTCTTCGTGTTCTTGATCATTCTTTGAGTAAATAAGTATGTCATCGATGAAAACAATGACAAACTTGTCAAGATATGGCCCACACACTCAGTTCATAAGGTCTATGAACACTGCTGGTGCGTTAGTCAATCCAAACGGCATAACCATAAACTCGTAATGACCATAACGCGTCCTAAAAGCAGTTTTTGGAATATCATCCTCCTTTACTCGCATTTGATGATATCCAGAACGTAAATCGATCTTCGAATAAACCGACGAGCCTTGTAGTTGATCAAATAAGTCGTCAATTCTCGGCAGTGGATAACGGTTTTTGATGGTAAGTTTGTTCAACTCTCTGTAGTCAATACACAACCTAAATGTACCATCCTTCTTCTTGACAAACAAAACAGGAGCTCCCCATGGTGATGTGCTTGGTCGAATGAAACCACGTTCTAATAGTTCTTGCAGTTGGCTTTGCAGTTCTTTCATCTCGCTGGGTGCGAGTCTATAAGGAGCACGAACTATTGGTGCAGCTCCTGGTACAAGATCTATTTGAAATTCAACAGATCGATGTGGAGGTAGTCCCGGTAATTCTTTCGGAAATACATCGGGAAATTCTTTTGCGACGGGAACATCATTGATGCTCTTTTCTTCAGTTTGTACTTTCTCGACGTGTGCTAGAACAGCATAGCAACCTTTTCTTATTAGTTTTTGTGCCTTCAAATTACTAATAAGATGTAGCTTCATGTTGCCCTTTTCTCCGTACACCATTAAGGGTTCTCCTTCTTCTCGTACAATGCGAATTGCATTTTTATAACATACGATCTCTGCTTTCACCTTCTTCAGCCAGTCCATGCCAACTATTACATCAAAACTCCCTAACTCTACTGGTATCAAATCAATCTTAAATATTTTGCTACCCAGTTTAATTTCTCGATTCCGGCATATATTATCTGCTGAAATTAATTTACCGTTTGCTAATTCGAGTAAAAATTTACTATCCAACGGCATCAATGGACAACTTAATTTAGCACAAAAATCTCTACTCATATAGCTTCTATCCGCACCCGAATTAAATAAAACGTAAGCAGATTTATTGTCAATAAGAAACGTACCCGTAACAAGCTCCGGGTCTTCCTGTGCCTCTGCCACATTAATATTGAAAACTCTTCCGCGGCCTTGTCCATTCGTGTTCTCCTGGTTCGGGCAATTTCTAATAATGTGGCCCGGTTTTCCACATTTATAAAAAACTACATTGGCATAACTTGCTCCGACACTACTTGCTCCACCATTACTCGTTCCGACACCATTTGTTCCTTTCGTTCTGTTAACCCCTGGTCCGTAGACCTCACACTTCGCCGCGCTATTACCATTTCTTTTACACTTGTTGCAAAATTTGGTGCAGAGCCCCGAGTGATACTTTTCACACCTTTGGCATAGCTGCTTCTGATTGTTGTTGTTGTTGCGGTTGTTATTGTTGTTGGGATGATTGTTGTAGTTGCTGTTGTTGTTGTTGTTGTTGTTGTTGTTGTTGTTGTTGTTGTTGTTGTTGTTGTTGGGCCGTTTGTTGTAGTTGCGATTGATGTTGCGATTGTTGGGATAATTGTTGCGATTATTATTGTAATTGATGTTGTTGTTGTATTGGTGATTCTTATCACCGTTTTCCTCCCACTTTCTTTTGACTTGCTTCACATTGGCCTCTTCAGCCGTCTGTTCTTTAATTCTTTCCTCAATCTGGTTCACTAGTTTGTGAGCCATTCTACATGCCTGTTGTATGGAGGCGGGCTCGTGTGAATTTATATCTTCTTGGATTCTTTCCGGTAATCCTTTCACAAACGCGTCGATCTTCTCTTCCTCATCTTCGAACGCTCCCGGACACAATAGGCACAATTCTGTGAATCGTCTTTCGTACGTGGTAATATCAAATCCTTGGGTTCGTAACCCTCTAAGTTCTGTCTTGAGCTTATTAACCTCGGTTCTGGGACGGTACTTCTCGTTCATCAAGTGCTTGAATGCTGACCACGGTAGTGCGTACGCATCATCTTGTCCTACTTGCTCTAGATAGGTATTCCACCATGTTAACGCAGAACCTGTGAAGGTATGCGTAGCGTACTTCACTTTGTCCTCTTCAGTACACTTACTTATGGCAAACACCGATTCGACCTTCTCGGTCCACCGTTTCAATCCGATCGGTCCTTCGGTTCCATCAAATTCCAAAGGTTTGCAGGCAGTAAATTCTTTGTAGGTGCATCCTACACGATTTCCTGTACTGCTAGATCCAAGCTTATTGTTGGTATGTAGGGCAGCCTGTACTGCAGCTATGTTTGAAGCTAGAAAAGTACGGAATTCCTCTTCATTCATATTCAAGGTGTATCGAGTAGTTGGTGCCATTTCCTTCAAAATAGTCAAATGGAACAAGTTAATCATACAGAATATTAAGAGTAGTTAATAGTATTTCGTAGCATAATATGAACTCATTTATAAAAGCTTTTTCTTCATATTAGCGTTTTATAAGTTTAAATTCGGGTAGTACCTACCCGTTAAGTTCATACTTAGTAGCTAATATACAATTCAACTACTACAATTCTATATGAAAAACCGATTATAATAATATTTCGCGTTCAAACTTTTATGCAATATTTTATAAACTTACAATACCGCTTATTTTACATAAAGCATGAAATATAGCACACAATAACTTTGATACAAGATAGTTGTGAAGATAATTCTAGCTAGTACACAAGTCGTTCAGCAAAGGCAATAAAGACACGTAATTTATACGTCCAGAAACAAGTCATGCATTCTGGTTTTACTAGGACTACTTCCCATCCTTGGTCTTGTGGAACATAACCGTTATGGCCGTTGATAAGACAACGTGTTGTAACGTCGTCAAAGGGACGAGGGTTACGTAATGACCAACAGTCTCGTAATAACCTAAAAACCTCATTTCTTACCCCAATTACCGACTCCATCACTTGTGGGAACGTTTTGTTTAATAGTTGTAGCCCGATGTTCTTTTTCTCACTTTGGTGAGAAGCGAACATTACTAACCCCTAAGCATAGCATGCTTCTTTATGTTGCATGTTAGCCGCTTTTTATAAATCATGAAGTCCTATATTCGGATACATTGAGTCAAAATAATTTCTTAACCCGTTGCGTAAAATAGCATTTGGGTTCTCCGCAATATATGCGTCAAAGTAAACACATCGTAACTTATGGGTTTCCTAATGTGATATCCCCCATCTTTCAAACGAAAGTCTCTTATAAACCAAGACATTCTTGGAATGTTCTTCGAATGTCTTACAAACTGATTTTGCTGTAAATAGTTGTGCCGAAGAATTCTGACCGACTCTAGACAAGATTTCATCAATCATGTCTCTGGGTAGGTCTCTTAAAATATTGGGTTGTCTATCCATTTTGTGTTTTTATACTGTAAAATAGACAAGAGTTAGATTCATAAAAAAAATACTTATTAATACAAGCAATTTTTACATATATCATAAAGCATAAGCACACTATATTACATATATTACACCACACGAATACAACTATCTTATTCTGACTCGCTCGTTTCTTCTTCTTCGGTTTTGGTTCGTTTTGCCAAGTTTCTAGGGATATATGATGTTCCCCTAATACGAGCTGTCGTTTTCCACAACAGTTTAGAAAAACCTGGTGGTTTAGAGGTTCCCGGGTCATTGTTACAACTTAAGGGCTTCGGGGGTTGACGATACATATAAAGTTCATCGGGGTTGGAATTAGATTTCTCTATTTTTATGCCCTTTCCCTTATTATTTTCTTTTGCCTTTTTAAATTCAGTTGGAGTAATTTCTATAACATCATCGGAATTCTCGTCGGAATCCGATTCATCGGAGAATTGGTAATCCTCCCAATATTTTGCTTCCTTAGCGGAAACACCATTGACCATAATTAACCTTGGTCGGTTGGTTGAGGATTTTCTTTTACTTAACCGTTTTATTATTTCCCCCACCGGTTCTATTTCCTCCTCCGGTTCCTCCTCTTCCGGTTCTGATTCTTCTTCCGGTTCTGATTCTTCTTCCGGTTCTTCTTCGGGAACTTGTGAATCAGTCCAATATATATTCGACTCTTCGTTATTATTAGGTGAGTCAATGGGATTTGTGCTAGAGGTAGACATCTATCACACAATATCAAACATGTTAAGAGATTAATATATCACATAATATATACATGTTAATAATATATAGTTTCCAACAAAAATGTTAAGCAATCATTTTTCAAGTAAACACGGTCGAAGTCCAGACTCACTAATGCATCCTAACAAACTCGATAAGATACACTAATGCAAAATTCTGGTTCTCTAAGACCAACGCTCGGATACCAACTGAAATGTCCCGTTCTTATTGATTAAAAACGTTCCATATTAATTGATTTCGTTGCGAGGTTTTGACCTCTATATGAGACGTTTTTCAAAGACTGCATTCATTTTTAAAACAAACCATAACCTTTATTTCATAAATAAAGGTTTAAAAAGCTTTACGTAGATTATCAAATAATGATAATCTAAAATATCCTGTTTACACACGACCATTACATAATGGTTTACAATACAAATATGTTACATCGAAATCAGTTTCTTGAATGCAGTTTTTACACAATATCATACAAACATGGACTCCAAATCTTGTCCTTATTTTAGTATGCAATAGCGGAAGCTCTTAGTATTCACCTGAGAATAAACATGCTTTAAACGTCAACAAAAATGTTGGTGAGTTATAGGTTTAACCTATATATATCAAATCGTAACAATAGACCACAAGATTTCATATTTCAATACACATCCCATACATAGAGATAAAAATCATTCATATGGTGAACACCTGGTAACCGACATTAACAAGATGCATATATAAGAATATCCCCATCATTCCGGGACACCCTTCGGATATGATATAAATTTCGAAGTACTAAAGCATCTGGTACTTTGGATGGGGTTTGTTAGGCCCAATAGATCTATCTTTAGGATTCGCGTCAATTAGGGTGTCTGTTCCCTAATTCTTAGATTACCAAACTTAATAAAAAGGGGCATATTCGATTTCGATAATTCAACCATAGAATGTAGTTTCACGTACTTGTGTCTATTTTGTAAATCATTTATAAAACCTGCATGTATTCTCATCTCAAAAATATTAGATTTTAAAAGTGGGACTATAACTCACCTTCACAGATTTTTACTTCGTCGGGAAGTAAGACTTGGCCACTGGTTGATTCACGAACCTGTAACAATATATACATATATATATCAAAGTATGTTCAAAATATATTTACAACACTTTTAATATATTTTGATGTTTTAAGTTTATTAAGTCAGCTGTCCTCGTTAGTAACCTACAACTAGTTGTCCACAGTTAGATGTATAGAAATAAATCGATAAATATTATCTTGAATCAATCCACGACCCAGTGTATACGTATCTCAGTATTGATCACAACTCAAACTATATATATATTTTGGAATCAACCTCAACCCTGTATTGCTAACTCCAACATTCACATATAGAGTGTCTATGGTTGTTCCGAAATATATATAGATGTGTCGACATGATAGGTCGAAACATTGTATACGTGTCTATGGTATCTCAAGATTACATAATATACAATACAAGTTGATTAAGTTATGGTTGGAATAGATTTGTTACCAATTTTCACGTAGCTAAAATGAGAAAAATTATCCAATCTTGTTTTACCCATAACTTCTTCATTTTAAATCCGTTTTGAGTGAATCAAATTGCTATGGTTTCATATTGAACTCTATTTTATGAATCTAAACAAAAAAAGTATAGTTTTATAGTCAGAAAAATAAGTTACAAGTCATTTTTGTAAAGGTAGTCATTTCAGTCGAAAGAACGACGTCTAGATGACCATTTTAGAAAACATACTTCCACTTTGAGTTTAACCATAATTTTTGGATATAGTTTCATGTTCATAATAAAAATAATTTTCCCAGAATAAAAACTTTTAAATCAAAGTTTATCATAGTTTTTTATTAACTAACCCAAAACAGCCCGCGGTGTTACTACGACGGCGTAAATCCGGTTTTACGGTGTTTTTCGTGTTTCTAGGTTTTAAATCATTAAGTTAGCATATCATATAGATATAGAACATGTGTTTAGTTGATTTTAAAAGTCAAGTTAGAAGGATTAACTTTTATTTGCGAACAAGTTTAGAATTAACTAAACTATGTTCTAGTGATTACAAGTTTAAACCTTCGAATAAGATAGCTTTATATGTATGAATCGAATGATGTTATGAACATCATTACTACCTCAAGTTCCTTGGATAAACCTACTGGAAATAAGAAAAATGGATCTAGCTTCAAAGGATCCTTGGATGGCTTGAAAGTTCTTGAAGCAGAATCATGACACGAAAACAATTTCAAGTAAGATTTCCACTCGAAATAAGATTGTTATAGTTATAGAAATTGAATTAAAGTTTGAATATGATTATTACCTTGTATTAGAAAGATAACCTACTATAAGTAACAAAGGTTTCTTGATCTTGGATGATTACTTGGAATGGATTTAGAAAACTTGGAAGTAAACTTGCAATCTTGGAAGTATTCTTGATTTTATGAAACTAGAACTTTTGGAATTTATGAAGAACACTTAGAACTTGAAGATAGAACTTGAGAGAGATCAATTAGATGAAAAAAATTGAAGAATGAAAGTGTTTGTAGGTGTTTTTGGTCGTTGGTGTATGGATTGAATATAAAGGATATGTAATTTTGTTTTCATGTAAATAAGTCATGAATGATTACTCATATTTTTGTAATTTTATGAGATATTTCATGCTAGTTTACAAATGATGGTTCCCACATGTGTTAGGTGACTCACATGGGCTGCTAAGAGCTGATCATTGGAGTGTATATACCAATAGTACATACATCTAAAAGCTGTGTATTGTACGAGTACGAATACGGGTGCATACTAGTAGAATTGTTGATGAAACTGAACGAGCATGTAATTGTAAGCATTTTTGTTAAGTAGAAGTATTTTGATAAGTGTCTTGAAGTCTTTCAAAAGTGTATGAATACTTATTAAAACACTACATGTATATACATTTTAACTGAGTCGTTAAGTCATCGTTAGTCGTTACATGTAAATGTTGTTTTGAAACCTTTAGGTTAACGATCTTGTTGAATGTTGTTAACCCATTATTTATTATAACAAATGAGATGTTAAATTGTTATATTATCATGATATTATGATATATAATATATCTTAGTATGATATATATACAGTTAAATGTCGTTACAACGATAATCGTTACATATATGTCTCGTTTCGAAATCATTAAGTTAGTAGTCTTATTTTTACATATGTATTTCATGGTTAATACACTTAATAATATATTTACTTATCATTTAACATAATTAACCAAGTGTATCAATATCTTAATATGATTCATATGTACCTAGTAAGACGTTGTTATAACGATAATCGTTATATATATCGTTTTCGAGTTTCTTAAATTAATAGCCTCATTTTTATGTATATAACTCATTTTTAAAATACCTAATAAGATACATACTTATAATAAAATCATGTTAACTATATATATAACCATATATATGTCATCGTATAGTTTTTACAAGTTTTAACGTTCGTGAATCACCGGTCAACTTGGGTGGTCAATTGTCTATATGAAACCTATTTCAATTAATCAAGTCTTAACAAGTTTGATTGCTTAACATGTTGGAAACACTTAATCATGTAAATAACAATTTCATAAAATATATATATAAACATGGAAAAGTTCGGGTCACTACACAACATGACCAAGAAATTGAACTTCCTTCAACCAAAATTCGCACTTGGAGAATTTGGCATAGAGTCGTTCTTGTCTCAAGAGTTCGAGCACGAGTCGAAGGTGTTGTTCGTGTTCTTCTTCACTTTTAGAATAGACCAAGATGTCATCGATGAACACAATAATGAATTTATTGAGATACGGTTTGCACACGCAGTTCATAAGGTCCATGAACACCGTCGGTACATTAATGAGACCAAATGGCATTACAAGAAATTCATAACTACCATAAAGAGTCCGGAAAACGGTTTTGGAGACATCCTCCCCCTTAACCCTTAATTGATGATAACCCGAGCGAAGATCGATTTTTGAATATACACGAGATCCTTGTAATTGATCAAAGTGGTCATCGATGCGTGTAAGAAGATATCGGTTCTTAACCGTCAATTTGTTTAGTTCACGATAGTCGATACACATTCGTAGGGATCCATCTTTCTTCTTAACGAATAAAATCGGAGCGCCTCATGGTGAATGGCTAGGTTGGATAAAACCACGGTCAAGCAGTTCTTGGATTTAACTTTTCAATTCTTGCATTTCAGATGGATCAAGTCTATACGGTGCACGTGCTACAGGTGCGGCTCCCGGAATAAGATCGATTTGAAATTCAACCTGTCGATGAGGTGGAAGACCTGTCAATTCGTCGGGAAATACATTGGAAAAGTCACTAACAATTGGCACATCATCGATATGCTTCTCATCGGACTCGACTTTCTTAACGTGGGAAAGGATCGCAAAACAACACTTACGGAGTAGTTTTCTAACTTTAAGGCACGAGACGAGGTTGAGTCCGGTGCAACTCTTATCGCCATAGACAATCAAGGGTTCACCGTTCTCGATAGGAATCCGGATTGCATTAAGATCACAAAGAATGTGAGATTTCATTTTGACTAACCAATTCATACCGATTATTACATCGAAGCTCCCTAGTTCCATGGGTATCAAGTCAATTTCAAACTCATTTCCTAAAATGTTTAACGTACACCCCCGGTAATATGTGTCGGCACTCAATAGGTTCCCGTTGGCCACCTCAATGGCATAAGTAGTATCTAGGGGGAGTGATGGAGTGCTAAGAGTATGAACTAAAGTCTTGGATATAATACATTTATCGGCACCCGAATCGAATAAGCAAGAAACATAAGATTTGTTGAGAAGAAATGTACCCATGACTAGTTCATTGTCATCTCGGGCCTCTTGGGCGTTAATGTTAAAAGCACCCGGTTTTGGTGCATTGGGCCCCTTTTGAGTGACGGGGGCGGCACTTCTACAATCATTGGCCACATGGCCACTCCTTTGACACCAGTGGCAAAATGATTTGTCATATTCACCATAGTGATGTTTGTGGCATTTGTTGCAAAAAGGTTTATTTCCGCCATAACTTTTCTTGGCGTCGGAGGTGAAAGGATTTTTGGTGAAGTTGTTGTTGTAGTTGCTTGATGGAGTGGCTTCCCATTTTCTTTTGTTGCTACCCGACTTATCCTCGGCTTTAGGTGCCGGTACTACTATCTCGTCCACCGTTTCTATCAATTTGCGGGCCTTATTCAAAGCTTCTTGATGATTAGTGGGTTTGGATGACATTACCCCATGTTTGATGCTCTTTGGAAGACCATCCATGTAAAGTTCAACCCTTGAAGACTAGGGGTTCACAAGGTTTGGGCACATCAAGGCTAATTCAGAAAATCGTTGATTATTAGCCTTGAGATCGTTTCCGACCGCTTTTAAAGTTCTTAGCTCTTGTTCGAGCTTTCGGGTTTCTTCACGAGGGAAATATTCGATGATCATCTTTTCTCTTAAATCGGCCCAAGAGAGGGTGTGGGCTTCATCGGTACCCACCGATTGTACATAGGTGTTCCACCAAGTGAGAGCGACATCGGCGAAAGTGTGAGTGGAGTACTTGACCTTGTCTTGGTCCTGACAACTGCTTATGCTAAAGATGACTTCCGTTTGCTCAAACCATTGAGTGATCACAACCGGTCCCCCGGTTCCATCAAAAGTGTGAGGTTTGTACCCCATGAAAGCTTTATAGGAGCATCCCTCATTTGAATTTCTGGCTCCATTATTGTTGTTATTGTGGTTGTTGTTATTGTTATTGTTGTTGGATGAGTGACCGGCCATGGCCGCATCCACGGCGGTGGCTATCATTCGTTGTAGAGCTTGTTCGGGTGTTTCATGGTGTGGTACACGGCAAGGAGGCATTGTTCCTTCAAAACACAAGAATATCGTTGATTAGTATTCTTAATAATACTAACCGTGACATGGAATAAGGATAGAGAGAAAATTTTCCTTGACTCGCCTTAAATTCTTTATGCCATAATGTCGGAACGTTCATATGAGTCACCGTAATATAATCCCTGCAATTATATTACCCTAATTCATATGTGCATTTGACATGATTTCATAAAGTCAAGGTGGCGTGTTAATTAAATTAAGCAACGTGAGATTAAGATTGAATAAGAGTTAGATATGATAGAAGAGTTCGAGTATAATGCACAAGTAGTCAAACAATTCCTACTTCAAGTCTATATGCCGGTTGTAGTCTAGACTCACTAATGTACCCTATGACTCGGGGTTGACACCAATGAACTCTAAATCCCTACAACCAACGCTCTGATACCATCTGTAGTGACCCGACAAAATCGTCATTGACGGCGCCGTCTACTTAGGTCCCGTTACGTGGTCATAAGTCTTTAAAATGACGTTTGACCAAAATATGTCGCATTCATTTCAAATGTAAAAGTGTTCCAAGTTTACAAAGGTAGTTCCACGACTAGTTACATTACAATGTTTAATGAACAAATGAAACCTATGTGACACAATTTTGAAAAAATAAGCCAAAAGATGCTCCATGTATGCATATATATACTCGACATCCAAGAAAGTATCAAAAAGAGGGCGGAAGCATGTATCACATAACGTTCAAGGACCTGAGAAAACATATAGAAAACTGTCAATGAAAACATTGGTGAAATTATAGGTGTATTAGTAAACTTTGTATTTGAACCACAAGATTTAATATAGTTGATTATCCAAATCGTTTGCATTCCAAAGTTATTGTTTATATCGAGAGCACCCAATTATCAAGACTTAACTGTTTTGTACCCTGTTACGTAGTGTTAGAACATACACTATTCTCGAAAATATATTTCATCCGCTAACGGTAGCGAACCGTCCGAATGAGGCTGTCAAGCCCATGTGATCACATAATATAAGTTCTCGTTTACACCCAGCAAGTGTAACTAATGATAATTGAATTGAGGCTTTTTGTTCAAACTCGCACGTGGAATGTTTGTTTTCGTACTTGTGTTCAAAGTATTAAAAGTATGATACGTATGTTTCTCATCCCATAGTTTAAAGCATAAAAGTTGTTGAAAAGGTGGGACTATGATCTCACCTTGAGTGCACGAGTAAAATAAGGTACTTCGCAAAGTAACGTGTGCAAGAACGAATGCTAGTCTTGACCTAAACAAGTAGGTTGTATCAATAACGGTAAATACGGTTGGTCAAAGATGTTCAATTAGTCCTATGGCTCGTTACGACTCGATTAATGTAGCATGTGAATCAAATTGTCAAGTTTCAAGTAAGATTCAAGTATAAAAGTATGTTAGAAACGATCGCATAAGTATTCGGTTAAATTTAATTAAAAGTCAAACTTGGTCAAAGTCAAAGTCAACGGGGTCGGATCGGGTATCCGACAATTTTTCTATGAAAGATAAGCATATATAAGTATGTTGGCCAAGTTTCATGTTAATCGGACATGTATAGCATAGCGGGAATTAAACGAAAATAAAAATAAAAATTTCGGACAGCAGCCATCAGAAGCGCCGCATCTGGATGTGATATGCCGCATCTGCAGCAGATGCGCTGCATCCAAGGCAGATGCACCGCATCTGTATCTGTTTCATTGAAACTGCCTTAAAACATAACAAGTCTCGAACCAAACTTCAATTTAACGCAATTTATGATCCGTAAACATCTAAAATATGTATCTTATATCATTGGAAATGTATTTTGATAAGGAACACAACTAACCACATTCCATCAACCAAAATCATTACTTACAATAATCAAAATCAAATTGAAAGCACATTAAATGCTCACCATAAATGTTTTCAAGTTCATAAATACACTTAGATGATTCGGGAATTTAATGCACACATATGATACGCCATTTTGTAGGTAATCAAGTATACAATCCGACTAAACACTTACTAACAATAATTCATGGTATTCAATGCATCAAATGTTCACATTTAGGTCTATCAAACCCTAACCAATATCACCAAAATCAATAATTAAGTTTATGAAGTTTTCTAAAGCAACCTACACATCAAATTGAAGCTAGTGATACTAGTAACACAATTAAAACATGAACTTAAACATTGAATCAACATTTAATCATACAAAATTCAAGATTAAGCACACCCATTTTTCATATTCAAGCTAGTTACTCAAAATAACAAATCGAGCAAACCAAACACATATTCATGTTAGACTTGAGTCATAGACACTAATTAACACTTTTATAAGTCAAAATTAGCAAGAACACAAAATCTAGTGATTTTAGAAAGTTACCCAAACTTGATGAAATCGGTATGGAATCGAAGAGGGAGATGCAAGGATTCCAAATATATAATTTGTTTTGATGTTTGATTGCTAACTTGAAAATGGATGATGAATCTTTGTTTGAAGGTTGAGAGAAAAGTTGAAGTAGTAAAAGAGAGAAAGAGGAGAATGAATGGAGGAGAAGGCTTGGTTGACTAGTTGACCTAGTCAAGTCTTTTGCCTCATGGCAAGTTTAGTCCCTCAAATTTGAATCGGGTACGTGAATTACCTAAACGAGATATTTTAAAACGCGTTTTAACGGGAGATGTTATAATTATATAACGGACTATAAAATTGTTAAACGGAAAAAGGCGGGATGTTACAGCGAGGAGCCGAGAAGTTATGAGTAATACCATTTAAATCACAAAAGACTCCAAATTGAGCATTATTATCTAATTTTCTACCATGATCCGTTCTTATTGTTACTATAGTACAACCAAGCAAGTTTTGTATCTTAGTAGCAAAAATTATAAATCTTTTGCATGCTTCATTTTTATGTTTTAGAAATAGTATCCATGTATATCTTGAAAAATCATCTACTATTACTAAAGTATAAAAATTTCCTCCATAACTTTGAACGGCCGATGGCCCAAATAAGTCCATGTGCAAAAGTTCTAAACATCTTTTAGTAGAAATGAAATTCTTAGGTTTATGACTTGTATGAACTTGTTTTCCTACTTTACATGCATCACAAAAATGGCTTTCATATTTTAATTTAGGCAAGTCTCTAACTATGTCTTTTGAGGATATGTTATGAATTAGTTTCATGTTAGCATGCCCTAATCTCCTATCCCACAATGTAGTAGTATCATGTATAGATGTGAGATAAATATCTACATGCTTAAAGTCGTCAAATTTGAATGTATAAAGACCTTTCTTCCTAATTCCATTTATGACACTTTTACCATCTTTTATTATGTGTGATGAATTTTTATTAAATGTCATGTTATATCCTTTGTCACATATTCTTCCTACACTTAGCAAGTTAAAACTTAAGTTTTTAATGTGCAACACATTATCAAGTGTAATCTTTTGATTAGTAATGTTACCTTTACCGACGATTTTACCTTTCACATCACCACCAAAGATTACATCACCTCCATTATGCTCCGAATACTTTGTGAAGAATTCTTTGTTACCCGTCATGTGTGTTGTACATCCGCTATCAATTATCCATTCCTCATTTTGTACAACACCATTGAGACAAACCTATATTTGATTAATCAATAACTTTGGTACCCAATGTTTGTTGGGTCCGGGATGATTAGCATTAAAGATTCCTACTCTAACCCATTTCTTAATAATTTTAATTTTGTTTTTCCTTTTAGTTTTGACTTTATTCTTAGAGTTTTGATTAATTATTTTTCTTGAAGAACTTTTTGCAAATGATTTGATTTCTCTTTCTCTTGTCTTAACTTGATTGGTTGTGAAGGCCTTTGGTTTTGGTGTTTCTACTAGTTGAGGTCTAACAAACACTATGGGCTTATGTTTAGATGACTTTGTTTCCTAGCCCTTGTTTGTCATTTGTTGATTTTTGAACACTTAAGATGTTTTCTAACACTTTACTACTTCCGTCATATTTTGAAAACTTAATTTTATTTTCAAGTAGTTTGTTAGTTTTGTTTAAGGCATAGTTTTCATGTTTTAAGTCATTACATGTAAGACATTCTTGTGAGTTAGATATTCTTTCTTTAAGTTATAATATTTCTAACCTTTTCATGTTAGATATTTTTTTCCTTTAGACTTGTGTTTTTGTCACTTACTTTACTACTCAAGGTACACAATTTAGCAAAGTTGTCAATACTAAACTCAAAGGAATTTCGAAGTACCTCATTGTCGGTTTGTCCGACTTGTGATCCTTTGTTGTCATCACTTGGTGTGTCAATGGCCATGAGACATGTTTCCTTTCCTTCTTCTTGAGTGTCATTTTCTTCATCATCCCACGCACCTCCAAGAAAAGCCTTTTCATTCTTTCTTTTTGGACATTCACTTATTAAGTGATTTGGATCACCACACCCAAAACATTTTCGTACAAACTTTTTTCTTGGGATCGAATGGCGACTTTCTTTGTTCCATCGGAGGGCGAACTTGGTTTCTCTATCTTTGATAGAATTTCTTGAATGAGCGAACAATAAATACGATTTGCTCATCATCATTGAGAATATCATCATCGTCATCATCATTGTCATATTCATCATGAATCTTAGCCTTTAGAGCGATTGACTTGTTCTTTTCTCTCTTGGCCTTTTCTAACTCATCATCTTTATCTAGGATGACCTCATGTACTTTGAAATTTCCAATGAGTTCATCTAGAGTTAGCTTTTCCATATTCTTTGATTCGTCAATTGCCGTCACCTTTAGTCTCCATCTTGATGGTAGAGCCCTTAAGAACTTACGAACATATTGCTTATCCGTGTAAGTTGTACCTAGAGCTTTCAAACTTGAACAAATATTGTTAAATCTAGTGTAGGCACTATCTATTTTTTCATAATCTTCAATATCAAATTGTTCATATTTAGTTATAAGCAATTCTACTTTATTTTCTATGACTTGTGGGTTTCCAAGATGAGTAACCATGATACTATCCCAAATTTCCTTAGCACTACCCATCATAAACACCCTCTCATATTATTTCCTAGGCAATGCATTAAAAATGGTCATTTTAGCCTCATAGTTTTTTTCTACTTCTATTTTATGTTCCTTGGTCCATTCTTCTTCGGGTATATATATTTTAGTTTTCTTATCATCACTAAGCTTAAATGGAGCATGATCACCTTTAGTAATAATGTTCCAATAGTCTATATCTGTAATGACCCGGAATTTTCCGACCAAATTATACTTATGAGATTAATATTTACATAAATTAAACCATAACAACATGATAAGCAATCCAAATTGTTGAGACTTGTGTTTTTGAAAAGAGTTTTACACAACGTTTGACCGTCCAATATGACCGATGATATCACGAACTATATAACATACGATAATTATACGTTTGTGTATATATATGTATTTATATATATTTAACATGATCTAAGGATGGTTTAACATCTCATTGTGTACTAATGACAATGAGTTATAAGTATATTTTGAAACTACTAACTTAAGTTTTCAAAACGATAACTATACGTAACATTCTTTGATATATATACTTATAATCTATAATGCTTATACATGTATCGTATATATAATGTATTTAATCACTTTTTAAGGACTTAAATACATAAAACAATATAAGTATATTCACAAAAGATAGCTATATTTGAATTCTCGTTCCGTTTCCTCAAGATTTCTATACGTATATCCAGGGTATATGTACCCGTATTATACCCAGCTTCTATATGTATTTACTATTGGTATATACACATCAAATCAACATCCTAATCAACATTATTACTGCCCTAGATATGAGGTAACTAGGATTTGTCAAGTAGTATGAATTATTAGTAAGAAAACAAAATTAGGAATCCTTTTCTTTCTTTATAAACTAAAAACGTTTTTATAAATGAACACCATTTCTTCACTCCATTTTCTCATACCTACACCCTCATTTCTATCTCAAAATACTCCTAACTTCATACTTGATCATCTCCAAGCATTTTTCCCATCATTTAGCTTCAATTACAAGCCTTAAACACCATAAGAAAACTCTTTCAAGAACATATCAAAATAACCACCCATTTGAAGAAGTTTACTTCCAACCTTTTGATCTAACTCCACCACTCTTTGATTCCAAGATTATTTCTTATCTTTTGCAGTAACTTTGTCCAAGTAACTTGAGGTAGTAACCTTGTTCATAATCTTATTCAATTCATATTCATATAGCTATCTTATTTTGTGGTATAAAATTTTAACAACAAGAACATAGTTTGAATGATTTCAAACTTGTTTGCAAACTAAATAGATCCTTATAACTTGACTTTTAAAATACTTCAAGACCTGTAATATATCATAATGATATGCTAACCTAACAAGATATAACTTGGTTTTACAAAGAACATCTTAAAAACTGAATCTACGTCGTCGGAGTGCAACCGGGGGCTGTTTTGGGTTGGATAATTAAAAACCATCTTGAACTTTGAATTGGAAGTTCATGTTCTGAAAAAATGATATTTCTTATGAATATGTTAACACATAAAAATTTCATGGTTTAACTCAAAGTGTAAGTATTTTTAGAAAAATGATCATTAAATGTTGTTTTTATGATGGAAAATTATCACTTTCATAAGTTTCACCAAAGTTTGACCTATAACCTATGATTTCGAATACAAACTAAGGTATTTTCAGTTCATATTCTTAAAATTTGACTCGATCCAAGGAAGTGGCAAGTTGAACCAACAAAAACGGAGTTGTAATGAAGAAACTACGACTAAAACAAGATTGGGTATCCGAAGCTAGTTTAGCTACGAAAATATTTGGAGAAAAAGTAAATTAATCATATCTTTTCTAATTAATATGATATTTTATATATAATTACTTATGATTTGATTTTATATATTTCAGGACCACCCGTAAACAACACGAGAAGATTAATCATAAGACCTCATGATTGTACGCAACACGTCATTTGACAACACGGTACTTTATGTACGCAACACGTCATTTGACAACATGGTACCATGGGTCGAGATTAATTCTGATCAATATGAATACGATGGGGCCTTTATTTATTTTATTTAAGCAACTAATTGTGGACCACTAACATCGGACTGTTAACTACGGACTAAGAAAATATTAAAAGTATTAAAAGTATATATATATATATATATATATATATATATATATATATATATAACGATTACTTAAAAAGAAAATATGTTGATATATTATATATATGGTTAGGTTCGTGATATCTATCGGAGACCAAGTCGAATTAAATACCTTCAAGGCAAAAGTGAGTTTCATTTGCTCCCATTTTAATTGCTTTTGCAATATATATTTTTGGGCTGAGAATACATGCGCTGCTTTTATAAATGTTTACAAAATAGACACAAGTACTTAAAAATATATTCTACGTTGAGTTGTACCACTGACATATTTCCCTGTAGCTTGGTAACTACTATTTACATGGGTATTGTAAACGCGAATCCTGTTGATAGATCTATCGGGCCTGACAACCCCAACCGGACTGGACGACCAGTATTCAACGGTTGCACAGTACTTCGTTTTGGTGACTACACTTGGTACGGTGTAGTGAGATTTCATAATAAAGGGAATATGCGACGTTGATTAAATGTTAAGTATGGTTACCAAGTGCTCAACCACTTAGAATGCTTTACATACACTTGCGAGTGTATTATGTTTATGATTATGAAATCTTGTGGTCTATTAACATATTGAAATGATTGTTATGATAAACCTATGAACTCACCAACCTTTTGGTTGACACTTTAAAGCATGTTTATTCTCATGTACGAATTAAGTCTTCCGCTGTGCATTTGCTCAATATAAGGACATTACTTGGAGCCGATCATCTCAATGGGACCAAATGTTGATGACTTCGTCCAGGTGGATTAGGACGGGTCCTTTCAGTTGGTATCAGAGCGGTGGTCGTAGCGAACCAGGTCTTGCATTAGTGTGTCTAACTAGTAGTTGTTAGGATGCATTAATGAGTCTGGACTTCGACCATGTCTACATGTCAAAAGTTTTGCTTATCATTTCTAGTCGGAAATCATCTGCTTATCATCCTTAGGAAATTACCTGCTTATCACTCATAAGTCTAGACACGTTTTACTGCATTTACTGCATTGATAGTGTATAGACGAATTCTTATCTTAGCATATCTGTTATTGCGAACTTTGACTGATATCTTTTCAAAGATTCTTCGTAATTTACGGGATTTTGGTATTATATATACATATGTAAATTATGTATTGAAGAGTACCAAATCTAACTCCTATAATCTATTCCATGCCAAAAATACATTTTCCCCATTATACAAGATGGATTCCGCATCTAGTTCGAATTCTTCAGATTCCGACAGTTATGCCGATATGGATTTTCATTCGGGCTCCGAAAGCAGCGTCACCGGAATGGATCAACCAATTTCCCATCATCTATTCTGGATGAATTGGGGATGGGTTCGTAATATACTAAATCACTGGAGACAAGAAGAAGGTGATCCATTCCATCCACCAAATTGCCCTCTTGGCGATGAACCTGAAGCACTTACCGGCGAACCTATTCGAAACACCATTTTCTCTCTCATTTCTAGAGTATCTCGTCACGATTATATACTATCCCATATTACAAATCTTGTTCATTCGCTCGCTCCAACCGCCAATCATCCCGGTGTACTAGCAGAAGTTAACGAACTTCGCGCTCGCATGACGGCTTTGGAGAACATGGTGCGAAGGTTGCAAACACCAGCAGCAGCACCAGCAGCATAATCAGCACCACCATCAATAACATCAAAAATACCATCATCACCACTAACAAACAACATCCGCATCACACGTCTCGACATCATAATCTGTCCCACAAACATCAACATCATACGCACCATAGATACCAAGGAGTACCAACAATAATGAACGATGAAGTATTGATCCATAACTTCATTGATACTCTGCGAAGAATATGTGGTTTCAAAAAGTTTTAGAGATTTCTTATTCTAGCTCAAACCGAAAAGCAAATGAGATTAAAATCATATTAACTCATTAAATTCATGATTTCATCTGAAGAAAATATATATGTATATATGTTTCATAAAGATTGTAATTAAAAGTTCTTTTGTACAAAATATTAATGGTGAAATTTTTTTTTTAACGGGTAGGTAATACCCGAGGAATAATTAGATTTCATCTTAATAAGTTACATTGTACATTCGTCGAAGCTGATTCAACAGTCATTTACTATCCTACTTACAACCACCGATATACGTATCCGTTCACCGCAGAATAACCATTTTCATTCAATTTCATATTTGGATTTTGACTTCCCAGAATCCAACAAGTGGCATATGAAGAAAACATATGACAAAATAAAATCTGTTAGAAACAAACAAATTAACTATGAAAAATTTTGTTAAGAATCCCCGCTAACTGTTCCAGCTAACTGTTCCTAGCTAACTGATTACATTTTATTTATCGCAGTTTATTTATCGCAATTTAATTATCGCACTTTTATTTATCGTCATTTAATTACTGTAATTATTTTACGCACTTTAAATATCGGGACACGTATACAGTGTTTTTACATATCATATCGATGCATCTATATATATTATTTGGAATCACCATAGACACTCTATATGCAGTAATGATCGAGTTCTCTATACAGGGTTGAGGTTAATTCTACAATAATATATATAGTTTGAGTTGTGATCGAGTCTGAGACGTATACGGGTCACGACACGTATTAATTAATTCGTATATTATATATTAAACTATATATGAATTATTGGACTGTTACTGTGGACTATCGACTGTGGACTAATGACATTGGACAATTAAAATGAATTAAAATATTGATTATAACATATGAAACTAAACATTTCTTCAAGATTGCCACTTGATTTCATCTTAAACCTCATTGTATCTCGACGATTACAATCAGCGTTCAAATCTATCATGATTCTTAAAAACACCTCAATCGAGAGGATAAACCAACCGCACTTCATCTACGGAAGAAAAGATTGATGCATATAGTTATGCACCTGAAAAACCCTCGAAAACTGAGTAAACGTTTGACACGTATCTGTTCTAGTTCCTTTGACATTGTTATTACCGAAGATCGTTTTGCAATCCCTTTCCTAAGTAGCTAATTTTGTCACAGCTCCAGCAAGTCAACTCCGACTTTTCATCCGAAACAACTTTATTATAACCACGATATATATGCGTACTCTTTATTGTTACTGGAGAACCTTTTATATTCCACAATATTACCATCAGCTATTAATCATTCTAAAAACACAATTCTCCTGAAACTACCTCGGTTTGATAACTGATGACCCAGATCAGTTAACTTTGAAAATGCTGACGAAGCAGCATGTTGTAGATGATCTTAATGGCAATAAGTTTGATGATAAAGAAAGGAGTGTTAGGAACGCTCGATAGAAAATTTAGTACCGAAAAGCGGATTATGCGAAACTATGAAGAAAGCCATGGACAAATCACAAAGAATAAGTTTGCCTTCAAAGAATCCAAATGATTCTGTGCCTGCTGAAATCGTTAGCAAACATCTTATTTCTCATTCTAAACCTTCACAGATAAATCTTCTTCATCATCCATTGATATTAGAAATTCTAAGGTATTCTCGTATGTTCTATTATAAATATCCTCCATATTTCTGGCGATATTTTCACAACTATTCTTATCTGAGGTCATTTATCTCTCCGTAATATCTGCAACATAAAAGAAACTGTGTTAGTTTCTAAATTCTGAAACCTTCAAGTTTAAAATATGAATGTTTTGAAGTAGTGTTGGGAACTGAAGCATGGATTAGTATAATATAATGACACTTGATCAACGTCATTATATTACAGTAAGTCATGATGAGTTTCTAATGAAGCATGATGATTCACAGTACCGTCATCATGTGCCATTTACACGACTCTTACATTCTATCTAATCTCTAAACATATCAAGAGAATATTTTTCTGGATGACTCGGTCTTCTCCAGGGTATTCTGGTAATTTAACAAATCAAAATCGTTCTATTACCATTTTCTTCTTAGAACATTAGCTATGTTCATTCTGAATTTCATATCTACGAATTCCGGACCATTACTCGCTTGACTCGAAGTCGGGAAGAGAAAACGAAAGCATGAAGCTCCGAAAAATAATGAAGAATATAAACTCCGATAATAACCCCGAAATTACAAACCGTGTATATCGATACAGATAGCAATATAGAGACACGGGAGAATTAGAAACACTTTAAACACAAGAGTATAGTAGAAGTAAATAGATTCTTCTGGTGGTAGATGAAAAAGAAGAATGATAGATATAAAAGTTAGGAGTATATCAAGAATCAGGACTGGATGGAGCATATTGATGAATGCTTTAAAGTAAGAATCAAGGGAGAAAGAATAGAAGGTGTGAGTCGTGGAAAATAAGGAAACGAAGGGGTGAATTTATAGTGAAATATCCGACAGAGCAATCGAAACAGATTATTGCATATAATCAAAGAAGATCTTGATTTCCTTAATCACCAAAGAACCAAATCTTATTACATAAGATTCTCTTTAAATCACTTAAATCCCGAAAATCAATCATAACTACGTCATCGGTTAAGACGAATATATTTTACTCATCTCACTATTTTACGATAGTCTCATTTATATTCTTCGCATAATTGAATCGTTTTATCTACATTACTCAATGATGATAAAACTCCATTATCACCTTATATTTGTCATGAAAACCTTCTTATTGTTATCCATAACAACCTCTATCAAATTTCGGGGACGAAATTTCTTTAACGGGTAGGTACTGTAATGACCCGGAATTTTCCGACCAAATTATACTTATGAGATTAATATTTACATAAATTAAACCATAACAACATGATAAGCAATCCAAATTGTTGAGACTTGTGTTTTTGAAAAGAGTTTTACACAACGTTTGACCGTCCAATATGACCGATGATATCACGAACTATATAACATACGATAATTATATGTTTGTGTATATATATGTATTTATATATATTTAACATGATCTAAGGATGGTTTAACATCTCATTGTGTACTAATGACAATGAGTTATAAGTATATTTTGAAACTACTAACTTAAGTTTTCAAAACGATAACTATACGTAACATTCTTTGATATATATACTTATAATCTATAATGCTTATACATGTATCGTATATATAATGTATTTAATCACTTTTTAAGGACTTAAATACATAAAACAATATAAGTATATTCACAAAAGATAGCTATATTTGAATTCTCATTCCGTTTCCTCAAGATTTCTATACGTATATCCAGGGTATATGTACCCGTATTATACCCAGCTTCTATATGTATTTACTATTGGTATATACACATCAAATCAACATCCTAATCAACATTATTACTGCCCTAGATATGAGGTAACTAGGATTTGTCAAGTAGTATGAATTATTAGTAAGAAAACAAAATTAGGAATCCTTTTCTTTCTTTATAAACTAATTACGTTTTTATAAATGAACATCATTTCTTCACTCCATTTTCTCATACCTACACCCTCATTTCTATCTCAAAATACTCCTAACTTCATACTTGATCATCTCCAAGCATTTTTCCCATCATTTAGCTTCAATTACAAGCCTTAAACACCATAAGAAAACTCTTTCAAGAACATATCAAAATAACCACCCATTTGAAGAAGTTTACTTCCAACCTTTTGATCTAACTCCACCACTCTTTGATTCCAAGATTATTTCTTATCTTTTGCAGTAACTTTGTCCAAGTAACTTGAGGTAGTAACCTTGTTCATAATCTTATTCAATTCATATTCATATAGCTATCTTATTTTGTGGTATAAAATTTTAACAACAAGAACATAGTTTGAATGATTTCAAACTTGTTTGCAAACTAAATAGATCCTTATAACTTGACTTTTAAAATACTTCAAGACCTGTAATATATCATAATGATATGCTAACCTAACAAGATATAACTTGGTTTTACAAAGAACATCTTAAAAACTGAATCTACGTCGTCGGAGTGCAACCGGGGGCTGTTTTGGGTTGGATAATTAAAAACCATCTTGAACTTTGAATTGGAAGTTCATGTTCTGAAAAAAATGATATTTCTTATGAATATGTTAACACATAAAAATTTCATGGTTTAACTCAAAGTGTAAGTATTTTTAGAAAAATGATCATTAAATGTTGTTTTTATGATGGAAAATGATCACTTTCATAAGTTTCACCAAAGTTTGACCTATAACCTATGATTTCGAATACAAACTAAGGTATTTTCAGTTCATATTCTTAAAATTTGACTCGATCCAAGGAAGTGGCAAGTTGAACCAACAAAAACGGAGTTGTAATGAAGAAACTACGACTAAAACAAGATTGGGTATCCGAAGCTAGTTTAGCTACGAAAATATTTGGAGAAAAAGTAAATTAATCATATCTTTTCTAATTAATATGATATTTTATATATAATTACTTATGATTTGATTTTATATATTTCAGGACCACCCGTAAACAACACGAGAAGATTAATCATAAGACCTCATGATTGTACGCAACACGTCATTTGACAACACGGTACTTTATGTACGCAACACGTCATTTGACAACATGGTACCATGGGTCGAGATTAATTCTGATCAATATGAATACGATGGGGTCTTTATTTATTTTATTTAAGCAACTAATTGTGGACCACTAACATCGGACTGTTAACTACGGACTAAGAAAATATTAAAAGTATATATATATATATATATATATATATATATATATATATATATATATATATATATATATATATATATATATATAACGATTACTTAAAAAGAAAATATGTTGATATATTATATATATATGGTTAGGTTCGTGATATCTATCGGAGACCAAGTCGAATTAAATACCTTCAAGGCAAAAGTGAGTTTCATTTGCTCCCATTTTAATTGCTTTTGCAATATATATTTTTGGGCTGAGAATACATGCGCTGCTTTTATAAATGTTTACAAAATAGACACAAGTACTTAAAAATATATTCTACGTTGAGTTGTACCACTGACATATTTCCCTGTAGCTTGGTAACTACTATTTACATGGGTATTGTAAACGCGAATCCTGTTGATAGATCTATCGGGCCTGACAACCCCGACTGGACTGGACGACCAGTATTCAACGGTTGCACAGTACTTCGTTTTGGTGACTACACTTGGTACGGTGTAGTGAGATTTCATAATAAAGGGAATATGCGACGTTGATTAAATGTTAAGTATGGTTACCAAGTGCTCAACCACTTAGAATGCTTTACATACACTTGCGAGTGTATTATGTTTATGATTATGAAATCTTGTGGTCTATTAACATATTGAAATAATTGTTATGATAAACCTATGAACTCACCAACCTTTTGGTTGACACTTTAAAGCATGTTTATTCTCATGTACGAATTAAGTCTTCCGCTGTGCATTTGCTCAATATAAGGACATTACTTGGAGCCGATCATCGCAATAGGACCAAATGTTGATGACTTCGTCCAGGTGAATTAGGACGGGTCCTTTCAATATCTTTGGAACGGACATACGTTTCAAATCGATGCTTCCAATAGCAAAATCCTTCACTATCAAGAAGTGGAGGTCTTTGCATGGAACATCCTTCACTATAGTTCAAGTTCTCAAATTTTTGTTCCATGATCTTAAACTCTAAGATTTGCAAAAATTAGTTATAATTTCGAATTAGTAATTTTTGACAAAACATTTAGAGAAACTGCTCTGATACCAATTGTAAGTAACTAGAGGGGGGATGAATAGTTACTTAGTCGATTTTTAAAAATTTTCTTTGGCGTTTTGTTGAACTTGAACTTGATATAGTATGATTTGAAATGTTTGTTCTCTAACAATGCTAGCAATACAAATATATGTTAAATTGAAAATAAAAGATAAGGGAAGAGAGAACAAACACAACAATTTATAGTGGTTCGGGAATATGTTAACTAATCTTCCTTAATCCACTCCTCAATTCTATGAATTGGGGATTTTCTTCACTATGATACTCCAAACTCGGTGGAGTGTCCGGATACAACACTAGTACTTCGATAAGCCGCACCTTGTGAACTCTTACGTCCCTTTGAAGACTTCACAAACACCTATAGCTCTTACCACAAGATCCTAATGAACCTTTCCTAGTGAAAAAACAACTATCCGCTCGATCCCTTTAAGAAGATAGTTTACAAGTAAACTTACAACTTTAAGCTTAAAAGTACTCTTGCTAGAATCACTCTAAAAGATTACAAATTAAGTATAAGAATGATATCAGTAAGTATGAGAAAATATGAGTGCAAGAGGTGAGTCTTCAAATGCTTCAAGGCTTGTCTTTTATAGGAAAGAGAAATCTGCCTGGAAGTCATACGACTCACTGCACGGTCGACCGTGGTTCGACCGTGTACCCCTGACATCTGATTCTTAAGGCCATTTTTGTCCTTTAAAACCCTTGTTGAATAGCTACAACTAGTGGCCAATTACTTCTGAAATTATCCTCATTACCCTTTATGTTTTGGACATAAGCTTGGAGGTTGACATGTCCTCTAAAGAAGAAAGTCTTCAATCTTTTGACCATTTGTCATTGATTACCAAAAGAGGTATTTGCAGATTTTTGTCTCTTGACAAACCATTAACTTCCAAAATCTTCATCTACCTTTCTTAATCACTTGTCATTTAGCTTATGGGAGTTTCTTGCCCTTTAGAACATTGTTACAACTTAAATGAACTAGTTTGAATCTATTTTGTATATGATGATTCTTGTTACATCTTGAGCTAATTACATTTTCATACAAATAATGATACATAGAACTAATGGGAGAGCAACTCTTTAGTTGGGACTTTAATGACCATTATTAGTATGTTTAGATGATACTGTGTATTGGGGTAAAGAGATATGACACTTAAGTGTTTTAGTCTAAATCAAGCTTGAAGTGTCATTAAGATGTCATTAGGTGTGATTAGTGAAAATTAACATCTTTTGGTTCAAAACTCTTTTTAAATCAAAGAGAGCAACTATTATAAGCATGTTAAAAAAGGTTTTGTAAACTACAGATGCCGGAAATTAGTCAAACTTTATTTGGTCAAGATTGGTAATAGAGAAAACTGCGGTCGGGCCGCGGTCGTCCGTGAGGTCAGCCGTGGGTTTGCAGTTTTAGAAAAGCTTGAACTCGTTGGTGCAGGACACACACGGTTGATGTCACGGTCGACCGTGGTGCAGCCGTGTAGCATTTTTTCCAAGATGATTTCTTAAGTATTGGTCTTTTGCTAGAGATATTTTAGGCTCATGAACTCATGTCGTCCTACATATGATTTAACTACTTAGTTCTTGTGTGTCATCATCAAAACAAAGTGATTAACTTTTGAATATTATGCTTTGAATCTTAACCAACATTCTCCCCCTTTTTGATGATGACAAACATATGAGTAAGTGTTAACTATGTAGGTCGACATAAGTGTTTACATCACTTACCATACACTTTCTCCCCCTTTTGTCGAAGCAAAAAGGTTAGTGTGACGACCCGGAAAATTTCGACTAATTTTAAACCAAACTCTCGATACGATATTATATTTTTGACACGATAAGCAAAGTCTGTTAGGTTGAGTCTCAAAAATTTGAACTGCTTCATATATTCAATTCACCTTCGACCATTCCCGAGGATTCACGAACATTTATTTGTAAATAGAAATGTATATATTTAAATATATATATTAAATGATAACTTGTAATATTAAAAAATTTAGTTATTTGAATTAATAAAGTAATATAAGATATAAGATATTATTATTAAAATAAATCTATATATATATATATATAAATAAAGTATATTAAATTTATATTTTGTGATTTTGAATCTATTTAGTAAACGACAGTAAAACTCAAATGTCATTTGATCGATATTAAGCAAGTTAAATACGAACTTATGATAATATAAAAATTAACTATGATCCCTTAATAGATTATGTAAATTTTAGATTGAATAAAAATATTTCTTTTTCTTTTCTTTCTTATCTTGAGAATTATTACTCCGTGCACTTTACTTGGAATTGAGTGCTAATAATAAGTCAACTTTTTAAGACTGGTTTTACACATTTAATGACCAAAATATTTATATATATAAAAAGTTAGGATTTTTATATATACTTTTACATGTCATTGTTTAGCAACGAATCACGAAATAATTATCCGTGTATAAGTGTTGGCACAAATATCCGGTAAAATGACTAGCATCTTTCTTTTCACACTTTTCTTTCTACTCATTGATTTCTTATATTATTATTAAGTGTCGGCAAACATAATATTCACATGTAAATAAAACACTATAAGTGGCAGCTGTGATTTTCTTTAATTTCTTGTCATATATGCAAGTAGGAATTATTTTATATGTATCAATGTTTTTCTTTTGACAAACACAACTCATATAATTAAACTCTTACTGTTTTTGAATGGTTTAAATATCTTGACTAGTTTATATAATATGCATGTATCCATATCATACACATTAAGTGATTTCCATTTTCGTTTTATGTTTTATGCACACTATGCCATCATCTATCACCCTCAAACATCTAAACCTATTACTACTTCTACTCCTTGTTCCTTTGAGAAACCACAACCACGACCATCAATGATCACAACTCCCTAGTACCACCATCGAATCACATCCCAAGTACCAACCAAACCCACCAATCACTGCTGCCATCGATCAATATATCATCACCATAATCAAACTTTACAGCTGTAACCTATGATCAATATTACTGTACGCTGCTACTCGAAATTGTTCCTGGTTCAATTCAACAACACAACCAACACTTTCATCACCACTACCACCATACAGTAACCTTGAACCACCATTTTTCTGTTTCCATCAACCACAAGAAACACCCACTTACTCGACTCTTTAGTTCTATTTTTGTTTCGACAACTAAACCAATCATCGCCGTTACCAGGAACCTACTACTACTACTGCCTCGCTAATTCTGTTTCGAATTCAAACCGTCACCATGTTTCTATTTCTCATCTTCGATCACTCTAAGCCACCCAACCACCGCAAGATCACCACATGCCACCACCATTGTTTCTATTCGTTTATAACTAGAACCCACTTCATATCACTCCCAAACATGCACGCTACTCACTTCTGTTTTATGTTTTCGCGATGAACTATCAAAGAACCACACCACCTTTCTCTTATCTTCTTCTATCTCTCTCTCTTGAAAACAAACCAACATACCCATTTGTTACAACAATCTGCTATATATTTTTTTTGTTCGTTCCTGTACAACACTAAAGAAGATGATGATTTGTTAAATGATTATGATGATGAGCGATGATTATGATTTAAGAAGATGATGCATAACTGATCAACACCCACCTCAAACCCATCAACAAACACCAACGAACTCCATAATACCTGCAACCGATTTCTGTTAAAGCGAGCTAACACCACCCTTCTATTAATCATCATGATATGCTTCAATATTTATAACACCGTTCATTATTATATACAATAATAAAATGATTGAAAGTGTTACGATTATTGGAGGAGACATATTGGAGACACATTCATTAGATTCTAAATCCCACTTTCAAAAAGTTCTTCAAAATAAATTAAATAACCGCATGGATTGTTGCTGTCACTATCTCGCTATTCTATTACCTTTTACAATCGATAATGTAACGTTAAGTGAATGCTTCGATGTAATCTCTGTCTTCCGTTCAAATTCCTTTTCCCTAAGTCCGAAACCCCACCACCTACATGTCTTTTTCTTTCTTTCTATTCGGTTCAGTCCACCAGCCGATAATTTTGTTTTGTTGATATTTTATGGGTTGTTTTTCCTTATGTTGGGCTTGTGTGTTTAAATGGGGAGGGCTAAATGAGTTGGGCTTTCGAAGTGGGCTGATGGTTAACTGATTCTCCTTCCTCCCTGCTCGAGTTAAAGGCTGATATAGCGGCTATCTTTGAATCAATAAGATACAGCGTATGATAAATGGTTGATGACATCGAAGATGAACATGATGATAATAGATTATGATTTTGTTATGATGGTGGTACGATGATGAATAAGTCGATTATGATAGAAAAGAGGCTATGATATGATAATAATAGCGATTATGATAATAACGATCATGATGTTTAAATGATGATGTTATTGCTAAATTGTTAATGAACCGAATAATTATGATTATGATCATGTGACGATGATAGTTAAATACCCTAGCCAATTGATATTTAGAAGTAGAAGAAGAAGAGGGAATAGGATACAGCAAATTTTGGTTTAAGTAAAACTGGTTCTGATTATAATCAGAAAAGTAATGAACAGAGGAGTGGTTAAGGAGTTTGGGTTTGAACGAGAGGTCATGGGTTCGAGCCCGGTTTGGGACAATTCTTTTTAGAGGAGCTTTTTAAGGGTATACTCTTTTATTCTTATTTCTATTATTAGTAGTAGTATTATTATTATTATTATTATTATTATTATTATTATTATTATTATTATTATTATTATTATTATTATTATTATTATCATATTATTATTATTATTATTATTATTATTATTATTATTATTATTATTATTATTTTTAGTATTAATATCATTATTATTATTATTATTTATAGTATTATTATAATTATTATTAATATTATTATTATTATTATTATTATTATTATTATTATTATTATTATTATTATTATTATTATTATTATTATTATTGATCTATGTATTAACATATAACATTTTTTTATTAGTATTATCATTATTATTAGCATTATAAGTACTTTCATTTTTAATAATATTATTATCTCTAACATTATTATTAAGATTATCATTGGGATTAGTATTATTATTATTATCAATGTTATTATTATTATTATTATCATTATTATTATTACTATCATTTATATCATCATCAGTATTATTACAGATAATATTTTTTTTTTGTATATAAAGATACAATACAATAATATTAATACTACACCTCACTATATTTTATTAGTAAAAAGATATTAATTAAGCTATATATATATGTATATATATATATATATATATATATATATATATATATATATACATATACTTTAATATAAATTTTTATTATTAATGATAAATGTTAGTATATATAAAACATATAACTCTAATATATTAAATCTACCTAAATAACATATAATATAACAAGTATAGTATTAATAACAATATATAATCTTATTTCGATTACCATTATATGTGTTAATATATATATATATATATATATATATATATATATATATATATATATATATATATATATATATATATATACTTGATATAGGTTCGCGAATCCGAGGCCAACCCTGTACTTGTTCAGTGTCGTCGTATGCATATTTTTACTACAAAATATCGTATTGTGAGTTTCATTTGCTCCCTTTTTAAATGCTTTTGCAATATATATTTTTGAGACTGAGAATACGTGCGCTGCTTTTATAAATGTTTTACGAAATAGACACAAGTAATCAAAAACTACATTATATGGTTGGATTATTAAACCGAATATCGCCCCTTCAAGTCTGGTAACCTAAGAATTAGGGAAATGGCCCCTAATTGACGCGAATCCTAAAGGTAGATCTATCGGGCCCAACGAGCGCCATCCAGGGTATGGATGCTTTAGTACTTCGAGGTATTATTTAGTATATTACCTGCGCGCTGTATACTGGGGGATATTCAATATGCATCTTGTTAAGGTCGGTTACCAGGTGTTCAATCCATATGAATGATTTTTATCTCTATGCAGTTTGCGAAATGCCTGATACGAGATGTGTATTTATGAGAAATGAAAATCTTGTGGTCTATTAAAATGATGAAAATGAATGTTTATGATAAACTAATGAACTCACTAACCTTTTGGTTGACACTTTAAAGCATGTTTATTCTCAGGTATGAAAGAAATCTTCCGCTGTGCATTTGCTCATTTTAGAGATATTACTTGGAGTCATTCATGACATATTTCAAAAGACGTTGCATTCGAGTCATTGAGTTCACCAAGATTATTATTAAGTCAATTATAGTTGGATATATATTGAAATGGTATGCATGCCGTCAACTTTCTAGCTTTCAATGTAAAGAAAGTTTGTCTTTTAAAAACGAATGCAATGTTTGTAAAATGTATCATATAGAGGTCAAGTACCTCGTGATGTAATCAACTATTGTGAATCGTTTATAATGTATATGAACGGGTCATTTCAGTTGGTATCAGAGTGGTGGTCTTAGCGAACCAGGTCTTGCATTAGTGTGTCTAACTGATAGTTGTTTAAATGCATTAGTGGGTCTGGACTTCGACCGTGTCTTCATGTCAAAAGTTTTGCTTATCATTTCGTGTCAAAAATCATCTATTTATCATCCTTAGGAAATTACCTGCTTATCATTTCTAGTCTAGACACATCTTACTGCATTGATTGCATGAATAGTTGATATTATGCGAGGTGTATATAAAATAGCTTTTAAATTTTAGCAGGAAATACTATTAAATACGATACAATTTTATACAAGATATTTATTTATTTATAGAATGGATATACTTAAACCTTGCTACAACACTTATAGGCAGTGTACCTAATCGTACAGTAGTGTAGTTTTTAGTAAGTCCGGTTCGTTCCACAGGGAATCTTTTTTCACAAAGCTTAACGCTATATTAGTTTAAATTTACAAAAATACAAATATATATATATAAATAATATTATTATTATAAAGGGGGGTTTTTACCGTTTAATGACCGGTTTGTCGATTTTAAAACTTTAGTCGCAGTTAAAACCAAATGTAAAATAATAAATAAATACAAGACTTAATTTAAAGCGTAAAGTAAATAACGATAATGAAATTGCGAATAATAAAAGTGCGATAAAATAAACTTGCGATAATTAAAAAGTTCGATAATTAAAAGTGCAATTAAATATAATAACAATAAATAAAAGTGCTTTAATTAGAAGTGCAATTAAATATAAAATAAAGGAAATTAAATATGAAATAAAAGAATTATGCTTATTTAAACTTCCTTAATCATGATGTTTGACGTGTTGATTTTAGTTTTATGCCCATGGGTTAATTGTCCTTTGTCCTGGATTATTTAATATGTCCATACGGATTTTGTCCATAATAGTCCATCAGTCATAAATATAAAGAGCGAAAGCCTTCGTCAAATTATTCTTATTCCCGAAGTCTAATATTCCAACTAATTGGGGATTCGAATTGTAACAAGGTTTTAATACTTTGTTTAATGAATACATCAGGTTATCGACTGCGTGTAAACCAAGGTTTTACTACTTTGTTAACAATTACACCAATTACCCTTGAATGTAATTCACCCCTGTTTCAACAAGTCTATTAACTATTAATCCAGTTCCGTATCCGGTAAAATGAATAATTATTGGTATTTATAGATATCCCGCCCACCGTACCCAGTTAAGCGTATGTGGTTATATATAAATACGTCGAATTATAAGTTTGTATATTAAATTAACAAGGTATTGTTTAGTTAATATAAAACCCATTAATAGCCCATAGTTTAATTTCCATAAGTGTCGTTCTTTTATCCAAACCCCAATTATGGTACAAAGCCCAATTACCCAATTTTAGTAATTAGCCCAACATCATGATTACTTCGGTATTAAATAAGCATAATAATAACTTAGCAACGAGACATTAAATTAAAAAGGTTGAACATAACTTACAATGATTAAAAATAGCGTAGCGTTACACGGACAGAATTTTGACTTACACCCTTACAACATTCGCTAACATACCCTTATTATTAGGATTAAAATTAAAATTAAAATTAAAATATAAATTATAAATATAAATATTAAGTATATAGATAGAGAGATTGATGGATATTGGATGAAAAATTGATCAGAATTCGTTGGGCTTTATAGGGAGTTTCAGTTTTTGGGGCTCCGCGACTCGCGGCCCATTCCTTCTTCAAACTCCGCGAGTCGCGGAGTTTGTAATTACAGCTCACTCCATTTTGGCTCTTTGTTTACCGACGGTTTATTATATAAATATAATATATATATAATTTATATAATTAATTATATATTATATTATATTTATATACATACTTAACTTGTAATTTTTAGTCCGTTGCGTCGAGCGTTGAGAGTTGACTCTGGTCCCGGTTCCGGATTTTCGAACGTCCTTGCGTACAATTTAATATCTTGTACTTTGCGTTTTGAATCTTGTACTCTTGTAATTTCGAGACGTTTCTTATCAATAATTGGAACCTCTTTGATTGTTTTTTGTACTTTTGAGCTTTTTGGTCGTTTGCATCTTCAATTCGTCGAATCTGTCTTTTGTCTTCACTTTTTATTATTTAAACGAATATCACTTGTAAATAGAACAATTGCAACTAAAAGCTTGTCTTTCTTGAGGAATAATGCTATGAAATATATGTTCGTTTTTAGCATTATCAAATATTCCCACACTTGAGCGTTGCTTGTCCTCAAGCAATATCGTCTTGAAATACTAGAATCACTTCTTTATTCTTCACACTTTGTACATCAGTGATTTCTATACGGCGGTATAAACAATGGTAGTAACGATATGGTTTACAGTCCCACATGACTATAAAAATTTAGATCCATTAAGGAAATTAGATCTTTATGAAAACATTTGATCTTTTGAAAATTAAATCTAGTTTTTACCCTAGATAAGTTTTCCGGAATAACCCTTCACCGGTGTTTGCAAAATATTTTTGTGGGTTTGGTGGGTTTCAGATTTGAAAATTTTAGCTCAAAACTTATGGTTTTGTGTCACCCACTTGCTAACCTTGTATTTGGAAAGCAACACGTCCAGTTTACTTGTCCCGTATATTACCTTTCAGTAAACTACCGTCCGGTTGTAAAGGAAAGCGTTGAACAAGCAACTGTGAAGGCAATGTCCCCTGACATGCTTTTAATTATGGTCTATAACGTGTCAGACGCAATTACTATCCTTGGTAGGAGCAATAGTAAAGCTCACCCTTATAATTTGTAGGTTTGGCACAAGGTCCTGTCTTTGACCACTATGCAACCACCGTTCTTACGGTTGACACCCAATTTGGTTCAGGTGACCTAATGAATTCCAGGTGAATTCCTAGGATTTTACGTTCAATGGTAATGAACGCATTGAAAATGGGTTTTTAGAAAACAAATCGGTTTGTAATTTTGATCAAAATATTTTTTCGTTCAGGCTCGAGTTTAGATATCATTGAATTCCATGAGTTTGTAATTCTCAATATTTAAGGTCAATCTTAAGGATTGAGTAATATCAGGCGTAAAAGCTAATTTTTGATCTTTTAAGGAGATTATCCTTTCTGGGGATCTGATTCATTAGTCTTATCCAGCTAATTTGCATGGTGCCCCCCCATTGTACGAGATAAATCCTTCTCATGGTTAGGATAAATCTGACCACTTGGCGACCATGTTTAATGCTGAGGTCCGTGAATTTCCTGCTGATTTTAGTGATGACTTTTCTAGGTTTTTCGTCAACCTACAGTTGGTCTGGACGACAACTTCCTGACCTAAATCAAGAAGCGCGTTTCTTTTTTGGAAGACTTTACTTCCTTTTAATGATGGAATTGATTCATCGTGTAGATCCATATCTTCTTTTCTTTCATCGGGTAAAAGAGTTTAGTTTAGTCCAAAGCAAAAGTATTTTCAGTTATTTGTACAAAAATATGTGACATATGTTTTTAATAACTTGGAGAATTTTCCCACACTTGGCTTTTATTTTCCTTTTTATTGTCCTCTATTCCATTTTAAATGAATTTTAACATTTTGGTTTGTTTATCAATTTATGTCCTTTCCGAGGTAACAATAATTTCGGTGTTAAAACCTAGTTTTATCATTCATAAATATGTATAAACATGATTTTGAGTTCATTTAATTAAAAATTTTGAAAAATTTTACTAGAATTGGGTAGTCAGTATATAAGACTAGGGCTGTTCTTTATTATCAGAGAGCACTAGATTCTAATACAACTACTACTTTACTAGTATTTCTAATGGTAACCAAGTGTATAAAGTAAAAATTTTAAAATCCGAAAGAATTTAACCCCTTCCCACACTTAAGATCTTGCAATGCCCTCATTTGCAAGAAATCAGTAACAATTTAAATTATTGAGGGTGATTTGTGTGAAAATGATTAAATTTTACCAAAGTTTCCAAACATATTTGTGTTTGTTTGCTGAATGATAAATGGTGCACATCATTTGTTCATTCCGTCTTGTTGTTATTTCACATATATTTTGCATCTTGTCGTCAAAATTAGTTGCTTTTGCTGAACTTAATGCCAGTCTTTGAAAATGCGTTGTTTTACCCTGTTGTGTACATAAGATAAACTGCATACATATATACATAGTTTTGAAGTTTGGTATATTACCCCACATTCAAAAATTATTAAAATCTAAGAATAAAAGTTAGAAAATTATAAAAACTATTACAATATTAAATAAGTATTAAACGTATCAACATTACAAATTACAAAATAAATAAAACTAAGTAGACTAGGGATGATACTGATACCAGTAGGGGTTCCATGCATAACCATAGGTGCTATAAAATGCTTCGGCTGGGTTATACGTAGGATACGGTGGTTGAATCTCTATAGACCAGGGAGGGAATATGGGCGATGGAGTAGGAATATAGTTTCTACCTATATGTTGGCAATAAGCTATGATTTGGTTTTGATGAACTTGCCAATCTTCAAATGCTCTATGTCTAGCATTTTCGTACTCCTGTGAAGCTATAAACCTTTGCATTTCTTGCATTTCATTTCCCCCTCCTACATTGTGATGACCCAGAAATTTCGACTAAATTTAAACTTAATCTTTGTATGATTAACATTTCCGACACGATAAGCAAAGTCTGTAAAACTGAATCTCAAAATTTTTGAATTACTTTTATATATTTAAATACCCTTCGGTTGTTTTCGACGATTCGCGAACAATTATATGTAAATAGATACATATATACTATAACATGAAAAGGTAACAATGTATTAATTGTTTGATACCGTACATTAAACTTATTGGTTTAAATATTTATTCGAATGTATATGATAAGTTGAAATATTTATTATTAAAATTTATTTATAAATAACTTCCAATGTGTATTTAAAAACTGATTTATGTATATTAAAAAGATATATACATATATATAATAAACGATAGTAACATTCGTTTATTGATTCAATTGATATTTAGTTAAGTTAACTAAAGCGTTTAAGATGAACCAGTTAAACACTAATTTGTTACAGTGTTTTCAAATTGCCACATTACTCAAAATGCTACAGTGTTTTCGGAAATCACTATTTGCTACAGTGAAATTGACTTTGCTACAGTGAATTGCTACAGTAAAATTTGACTTTGCTACAGTAACTTTGCTACAGTAAAACACTATTATAAAAATGTGTTTTAACAAATAGCGAGACGATGATTTATAGAAGTAAATGACCAAAACACTCGAAAGTTTAAGATACACTTTGAGTGATATAATTAAGGGATAATTTAAGGCTATATTTTGACAAAGGTACGTGTCACGAAATGTAAAATGCAAGTTTTCTAAGCGTACGAAAATGCGTTCGAGAAACCGGAACCGGGACATAAGTCGAGTGATGACGTACGACTTATCGGAACAAAAATTACAAGTCTACTATGCACAAGAATAAAATATAATATATAAATAATTATATTAATTATTTATATATTTATATTTATTTTATATTATGTCGACAAGCTAGGAGCCAAAACAATGTGAGCTGTCCCTGGTCCTCATGCGAGTCGCATGGCCAGAAGGCCATTTCCATGCGAGTCGCATGACTCCAGATTTCAGGCCAAGTGCTATAAATTCTCGAGTTTTGGCCAGATAAATCACACACACATAAATATTATTTTTACTCCGTATTTATTTATTTTATTATTATTATTATTATTATTATTATTAATAATAATAAGATTATTATTAATCTTATTATTTTTATTATTAGTGTTATTATTTTTGCGATACAAAAATAATAATGTACATAAAATATTACGACGGAGTGCTGTCCAAGTAATTTTCAAAATGAGTTTTCGAGCAAGCTAGAGCTAAGGAAATTATGGGTTATTGTCAAGGAGGTTATGGGTAATGTTCGGGGGTATTTTTTTTCTGAATCAAACCTCGTGTTTATCATCTCCGATGCGTCTACGTGCTTTCCTGCAATATTGTATATCAATATTAAACAGTGAGTTCATTTGATTCCCTTTTACTCTTTATATTTTTGGGACTGAGAATACATGCGCTATTTTTACAACTGCTTTATTAAATGCTTTTGAAATATATTTTTAACTGCGAATACATGCAAATGCTTTATTAACCGATATACAATATTTATATGCGTGAGTTTCATAAGATCCCTTTTACTCTCTACATTTTTGGGCTGAGAATACATGCAAATGCTTTATTAACCGATATACAATATTTATATGCGTGAGTTTCATTGATCCCTTTTTAATTGCTTTTGCAATATATTTTTGGGCTGAGAATACATGCACTTTATTTTAAACGCAATGGATACAAGTACATACTAAATTCTACACTGAGTTTGAACCGAAAATCCCTTAACTTTGGTAACTAGTAACTGCCAGTTATAAGAACTGGTGGGCGCGAGTAGTAGTATATGGATCCATAGGGCTTGACATCCCCGTTCGAGCTAGAGCGCTAGCCTTTTAACGGACGTATGCTATTTGAGAAGCGTACACGTTGGTTTGCGTGTATTATTAAGATGATTATACAGAGGGTACAAATTATATAAACGTTAAAGTTTAGTTACCAGGGTGCTCAATTTTGTAGAACCGATTGATAAACGTTTCGGATGAAACAACTGAAATCTTGTGGTCCACATTTTATTTAAAACATAATGATAAACATTTTGAATGAAACAACTGAACTTTTGTAATCCACATTGATATACGGATTATGTGTAATATTAAAACTATGAACTCACCAACCTTTGTGTTGACACTTGAAGCATGTTTATTCTCAGGTTTCTAGAAGTCTTCCGCTGTTTGCTCATACGTGATACAAGTTATGTGCTTGGAGTCATACATGCTATATACAAGAAACTTGCATTCACCAAACCATTACCATGTATCTTATTTTGACTGTATTGTCAACAGATGTATTATTGTAAACCATTTAAATGGTGATTGTCTATACGTAGGAATCATCAGATGTAAAAAAACCTGGAATTTATATATTCATTTATGAAATACCTTTTCAAACGAATGCAATGTTACAAAACGTATCACATAGAGGTCAAATACCTCGCAATGAAATCAATGAATGACGTGTTCGTCCATATGGATTTGGAGCGATCGTCACATACATTACCTTGCTGTTGGTTTCTCTTAACCTGTGGATGTCTACCATGGTATTGTACTGCGGCGTTATTTCGCCTCTTCAAAACTTTCGCACCATGATATACATTTAAACCTATTGTATCGCGGGGTTCTGGTTCTTCGACTAATAATCCCCCCCGACTTATATCCACACCGAGATATTCAGCAATCAAAGTAATAAATATACCACCTGCTATTATGCTATGCGGTCTCATCCCCCTAACCATAGCTGATAAATAATAACCCACACAATAAGGTATACTTACAGCGCTTTGTGGGTCTCAAATACACATATGGTAAAACAAATCCTGTTCATTTACCTTTTCCTTGTTCTTACCTCTTTGTGTAATCGAATTAGCTAAAAACCTTTGAATTACTCTTAATTCAGCTCTATCTATATCCAAATAAGAGTAATTTCCCCCTTTGAATCGGTGATGGCTTGTCATTTGACTCCATACACCATGTGTATCAAAATTTTCATCTATCTTTCTACCATTTAGTATCAACCCTCTACAATCGGCAGATGCTAACTCCTCAGGCGTATATATACGTAAAGCCTGAGCCATGTCTAGTAAAGACATGTGGCGCATCGAACCTCCTAACAAAAATCTAATAAAAGATTGATCGGTTAAACTAGCTACCCGATCATTTAATTCTATACTACACAACAATTCTTCACACCATACTTTATATACAGGTCTACGCATGGTGAATAAACGTACCCAGTCGTTAAAAGTAGAATTACCATACCTCTGTGCAAGTAATTCCCTAATTGACCCAGCCAATTCTACAGCTTCAAATGGTCCCCATTCTATGACCCTAGGTACCTCAACAACTTTAGAATGAAGAGTATGCAAACCCCTTTGGTATTTTGGATAATCTATCCAAAGTCTGTCAAATCTCAGGTTCGGGTGCAAATCTTCCAAGTGCATATCAGAAAATGTCATGACTGGATGAGGTATATCTTGTTTGTAGTAGTTATCCACCTCCTGTTGTTCCGCATTCTCAGCAGGAGCATTGCGAGCTTGGGATGAAGATTCACCCCTTTCAGTCTGCAAAACACATCAAACACAATTTTTGTGCATCCAAATATGCATTAGTGTCAGCAAAATCATCAATCAAAATAATTACAATGACATGATCAATTTATATCAAACTTAAGCTCATTTTCATATTTTCATCAAATCTACACTTTTTCAAATAAGCATATACGAAAATGTTCGCCAAATTCATAAGCATTCAACTCAAATAACATGTCAAAATAATCATTACTAGCAATTAAACAAGTTTCAAATGGCATTCTCTCTCAAAAATCAAGTTCATGAATTTTTGACTTGAAAAAGTCCACTTTAATTCTCAAAATCATGTTTAGGCTCAAAGTTTGGATCATTTAACTACCTAAACATGTTACACTACTTAATTTAGCAACAATTCATGACAAAAATCGGCCATAACCTGTTTATATCAAAAAGCCCCAAATTGCTCAAGAACACAAACTCTAGATTACTCAAAATTTGAAGTATAAGGCTTCTAATCATGTTAAATAGCATCAATCTAGGTTATACAAGCATAATACATAAACAATTTAAGCATAATTACACTAAAAAGCATCAAAATCAAATTGGGAAAAAAATTGCTCAAGAACACTAATTTTCGGATTAAATGGTGTTTAGGTGTAGAAATTTACCATTTTTCTTGAGTAATTCCTTGATAGCATCCTTCTTAACATGATTTTAGTAAAAGATTTGATGATTAACGGTTAAAAATTGTGAATTTGGGGGTGTTTTTTCGGGTTTTTGCGGGTTTTATCGCAGTGTTTTCGTGGGTGTGGGTTGTGGACTGATCAGTTCTCCCCCTTTTATTTTTTTCGGTATTTTTGGAACTCCGCGAGTCGCGGTGTTTTTCCCTTTCAAACTCCGCGGGTCGCGGAGTTTGTATTTTTTTTTTTTTACACAAACCTTAACTTGTAAAACAAATATAAAATAAATTTAAAATTTTGTTTTCCTTTGTTTTAGGACGAGGTCGTTTCGGATCGATGTCCTAGTCCGTCCTTCGACAAAATTTTAAAATTTGTCTTTTTCAAGCGATTGTTTTAAAAGCTTAGATTTTTTTTTTTTAGTTTTTTAATGTTTTTGGCATACTTTAATTCAATAAGATTAAAAATAATGATAATAAAAGTTCTCGTCCCTCCCTCGGGTAAAGCAATTTCGGTTCAACGACCTAGTCTTCAACTTACGACGAATTTTAAAAATCATATTTTTAACTTAATGAGATAAAGTAAATTTTTGTTTTTAAATTCACACAACTTAAATATAAAATTCAAAATTAATATTAAAAATTCACACCAAACTTAAAATTTGAAATGCATAAAATTAAAAATTCATATTTTAAAAATTAAAAATTCACACCAAACTTAATTTAAAAATTCATATTATAAATTCACACCAAACTTATATTAATTTTTCAAATATTTACAATTTTAAATATATTGATTTTACAAAGTTTACAATATTAATTTAAGATTTATATATTAATTTTAAAAACATGGTAAAAATAAAATTAAAAATCTTTTTGGCTTTTTATCCCACTTTAATCAATCAAATATTATCAAAAATATGCGCCCCTCTTTTCGGTAAAGTAATTTCAGTTCCATGACCTAATTTAACTCATGACGAATTTTTGAAATATTTTGGGTTGATTGATTAAAGATATTTATACCTTAAGAATAAACGTTAAATTTCGCAGTGATGTAATAAATTTTTGAATGATATCAATAATTTCGGTCGCCAAACCTAATTTTATTCAATACCAATTTAATACTTTATAGCGAACAAATTAGCGTTTATTATCAAAAGGTTAAAAATAAAAATAAAAAAATAAAAACTGTACAAACATACCTGTGAAATAGATTTCTTAGTTATATGATCTATCCCATTCATAAGATAGTTGGTTTTCCATGGCTACATAGGCGTAACCTCGAGCATTCAGTGTTTTTTCTTCTAAACATATGAACGGTCCGTCTCTGCATAAAGTAACAAATTCGGTGTTTGAATAGGTTTGATTATTTGAACATTTACCTCCATGTGACCATTTTCCGCATTTGTGACATCTTTCTAGGTGACGTGCTCTTCTTTTCGCTGCGGATTTTGATTTTCCTTTACCAAATTGTAACTTATTATCTTCGCATCTGGATTCTTTTCTAACTCCGTCCAATCTTTCTCTGATTACTGATACTATTTCACTCGGAAGTGTGTCATTATTACGTTTAGTGATCAAAGCGTGTAGCATTAGACCATGGTTTAGTTCACAGGCAGTCTTCATTTCCTAAAAAATAAAAATTCAGAATGGGGGGAGAAGACTAGTTCTTTAGGGTCTGCTAGGGAAAGACCGTTCGGGTTCCATTTTCGAGAACTACACGAAAACAGACAATCTAACTCTAACAGAAATACATAAACCCCCTATACTTATTTAGCTGTGGTATCGAAATTGTGATTAACTTCATTGTTTTTCTTCCATCGGACCATGTATGTAATGTTTAACTCTGTGACCATTAACTTTAAATTCAATCCCATTTGAATTTATTAATTCTATCGTTCCGTATCGGAAAACTCTTTTGACTATGAATGGTCCAGACCATCTTGATTTCAATTTTCCAGGAAATAGCTTGAATCGTGAATTGAAAAGAAGAACTCTGTCTCCTTCTTTAAATTCTTTTGAACTTCTGATTCTTTTATCATGCCATTTCTTCGTTCTTTCTTTATAGATTAACGAATTTTCGTATGCTTCATGTCTTAATTCTTCTAATTCGTTTAGTTTACTTAATCGTAGACGTCCAGCTTCATGTAAATCAAGATTACATGTCTTCAAAGCCCAAAATGCTCTGTGTTCAATTTCTACTGGAAGATGACATGCTTTTCCATAAACAAGTCTAAAAGGTGTGGTTCCAATTGGAGTTTTGTAGGCTGTTCTAAAAGCCCAGAGTGCATCCTCCAATTTAATGGACCATTCCTTCGAATTTGATCCTACGGTTTTCTCTAGAATACGTTTTAAAGCTCGGTTGGTATTTTCAACTTGTCCACTTGTTTGTGGATGATATGCGGTGGAGATTTTATGAGTTACTCCATATCTTTTAAGAACTTTCTCAAGTTGATTATTACAAAAATGAGTACCCCGATCACTTATTAAAGCTTTCGGTGTTCCAAACCTTGCAAAAAGACGTTTTAAAAAGTTGACTACAACTCGTGCATCGTTAGTTGGGAGAGCTTGTGCTTCCGCCCATTTAGATACATAATCAATGGCTACGAGTATATATAGATTATTATGAGATTTTAGAAATGGACCCATAAAGTCAATACCCCAAATGTCAAATACTTCACATACTTGGATGACATTTTGTGGCATTTCATCACGTTGACTTATTTTTCTGGCCCTTTGACAAGCATCACAGGATTTGCAAAGAAGGTGTGTGTCTTTGTAAATTGTAGGCCAATAGAATCCAGCATCATAAACTTTTCTTGCTGTTAGTTGAGGCCCATAATGCCCTCCTGTTGGTCCTGTGTGACAATGGTTTAAAATTTTACTAGCTTCATCTCCAATTAAACATCGGCGTATTATTCCATCGGGACAACTTTTAAATAGATGTGGATCTTCCCAAAAATAGTGTTTTATATCACTGAAGAATTTCTTTCGTTTTTGGTACGATAATCCTTTTTCAAGGAATCCACAAACTAAGTAGTTTGCATAGTCTGCAAACCATGGAATTTCTTTATAATCTATCTTCAATAGATATTCATCAGGAAAGTTGTCTTGTATGGCCGATTCATTTAGAACTTCTAATTCGGGATTTTCAAGACGAGAAAGATGATCAGCGGCGAGATTTTCTGCTCCTCTTTTATCTCGGATTTCAATATCAAACTCTTGTAAGAGTAAGATCCAACGGATTAATCTTGGTTTAGCATCTTGTTTTGAAAATAGGTATCTAAGAGCAGAATGGTCGGTATAGACCACCGTTTTTGCTAGAACGAGATATGATCGAAATTTGTCAAAAGCAAAGACAATAGCAAGGAGTTCTTTTTCAGTAGTTGTATAGTTCGTTTGTGCTCCTTGTAATGTCTTACTAGCATAATATATAGGTTGAAATCGTTTTTCAATCCTTTGTCCTAAAACGGCTCCCATTGCAAAATCACTTGCATCGCACATTAGTTCAAATGGTAGATTCCAATTTGGTGTTATCATAATCGGCGCATTAGTGAGTTTCTCTTTAAGAATATTAAAAGATTTGATACACTCATCTGAAAAGATGAATGGAGCATCCTTTTCTAGGAGTTTATTCATAGGAGTGGCAATTTTAGAAAAATCTTTTATGAAACGTCGGTAAAAACCGGCATGCCCTAGAAAACTCCTACCTCCTCTAACATTGGTGGGATGTGGAAGTTTAGCAATTACATCTACTTTAGCTCTATCCACTTCAATTCCTTCTTTTGAAATTTTATGTCCAAGAACGATGCCCTCTTTAACCATGAAATGGCATTTCTCCCAATTAAGTACTAGATTTGATTGTTCGCATCTAATAAGAATTCGTTCAAGATTAGCTAGACATGTTTCAAATGTATCACCGAAGACTGAAAAGTCATCCATGAAAACTTCCATGCATTCTTCTATCATGTCATGAAAAATCGCCATCATACACCTTTGAAAGGTTGCAGGGGCGTTGCAAAGTCCAAATGGCATGCGTTTGTAAGCAAAAGTACCATAAGGGCACGTGAATGTGGTTTTCTCTTGGTCCTCGAGTGCTATTGGAATTTGAAAATATCCAGAAAATCCATCTAGAAAACAATAGTAACTATTTCCGGCTAATCTTTCCAACATTTGATCAATGAAAGGTAAGGGAAAGTGATCTTTTCTGGTGGCGTCATTTAATTTTCTATAATCAATACACACACGCCATCCTGTTACAGTCATAGTAGGAATAAACTCATTTTTCTCATTTGTAATGACAGTCATGCCACCCTTCTTAGGCACGCATTGAACTGGGCTTACCCATGGACTATCAGAAATTGGATAAATTAGACCTGCGTCTAGCAGTTTAATAATTTCTTTTTTAACTACATCTTGCATATTAGGATTTAGTCTTCGTTGGCGTTGCACATACGTTTTATGACCTTCTTCCATAAGGATTTTATGTGTGCAATACGAAAGACTTATTCCTTTAATATCATGAATCTTCCATGCAATGGCTGGTTTATGAGCTTTCAACACAGAAATGAGTTGTGATTTCTCATTTTCAGTAAGAGAAGACGATATTATTACAGGTAATTCAGATTCACCATGTATTTAAGCGTATTCCAAATGGTTAGGAAGTGGCTTTAACTCTAATTTCGGCGGTTCTTCTATCGATGATTTATATCGATATCTGTCTTCTTCTTTTAGCATTTGAATTTCTTCTGTTGTTGGTTCATATCCATTAGCTATAAGTGTAGCTAACATTTCAGCTTCATCAATTTGTTCTGTTCCTTCTCCTAAAGAACATTCTCCTGTTCCTTGTAATTCTGGAAATTCTTCTAATAATTCTGCATGTGCATCTATAGTTTGAATATAATAACATGTATCATCTGCAGATTGTGGTTGTTGCATTGCTCTATCAACTGAAAAGGTAACACTCTCATCCTCTATACTTAGGGTCAATTTCTTACCGAACACGTCTATCATTGCTTTAGCCGTGTTTAAGAATGGTCTTCCTAATATGAGAGGAACTTGAGAATCTTCTTCCATGTCCAGAACAACAAAATCTACTGGAAATACTAAAGTACCAACTTTAACTAGCATGTTCTCCATTATCCCTCTAGGATATTTTATTGATCTATCGGCTAGTTGTATGCTTATTCTGGTTGGTTTCAATTCTCCAAGGTCTAGTTTAGCGTATAGTGAATATGGCATTAGATTTATACTAGCACCTAAGTCTGCCAATGCTTCTATTGAACTAAGACTACCCAGAAAACATGGAATTGTGAAACTTCCTGGATCAGATAGTTTTTCTGGTATCTTATTCAACAGCACTGCTGAACAATTAGCATTCATGGTAACAGCCGAGAGTTCTTCCATTTTATTTCTATTTGAGATTAGATCTTTCAAGAATTTAGCATATCTAGGCATTCCTGAAATCACATCAATGAAAGGAAGATTTACATTTATCTGTTTAAACATATCCAAGAATTTGGATTGCTCGGCTTCAAGTTTCTCTTTCTTCATTTTACTCGGGTAAGGAAGTGGTGGTTGGTATGGTTTAACATAAGGTTTAGCCTTAACTGTGTTATCTTCATTAACCTTTTCAACTACCGGTTCTTTTTCCTTATCTTGATTAGGTTGTGGTTCTTGTGGAGTAGGAATAGCTTCATCAGAAGTTACAGGTATTTCAGGTGGTTTAAGTGTTGTACCACTTCTTGTGGTAATGGCTTTAGCTGTTTCATTCCGGGGGTTAGCATTTGTATCACTAGGTAGACTTCCCGGTTTTCTTTCACCTATTAACCTTGCTAGGTTACTTACTTCTTGTTCCAGATTTTGAATAGAAGCTTGTTGATTTCTAAATGCTTGAGCATTTTGTTCATTAGTTTGTTTCTGAGATGTGAAAAACTGCGTTTGAGTTTCAACTAGCTTCGTCATCATATCTTCTAAATTCGGCTTTTTATCATGTTTGTTGTGGTGGTTTGTTTTGAAAATTAGGTCTTTACTGATTGTAATTATTATTGGATACTTGTTGATTGCTAGGACCTTGTTGGTTGTTGTATGGAATATTTCTGTTATAGTTCTGGTTTTGATTGTAAATAGGTCTTGGCGGTTGATAATTATTCTGATAATTATTTCCAGGCCTTTGGTTTATGTATGAAATGTTCTCTCTTTGTTCCATTGTTAGTTCAATACTGAGACAATCTTTTGTCAAATGTGGTCTTCCACACTACTCACAACTAATTCGTATTGAGTGAATATCTTTAGTCATCTTTTCCATTCGTCTCTCAACAGCATCTATCTTTGCGGAAATGGAATCTAAGTCATGGCTAGAATCGGCTCTAGCTGCTTTAGATGATCTAACGATATCTTTTTCTTGGTGCCACTCATGTGAGTGGGAAGCAGTGTTATCAATAATTTTGTAAGCATCAGTTTCGGTTTTCTTCATAATAGAACCACCAGCTGCTATATCTATGTCTTTCCTTGTAGTGATGTCGCATCCTTGGTAGAATATTTGTACTATTTGACAGGTGTCTAAACCATGTTGCGGACATCCTCTTAATAACTTTCCAAATCTTGTCCACGCCTCATATAGAGTTTCATTTGGCTTCTGTGTAAACGTAACAATTTCTGCTTGAAGTCTTACGGCTTTAGATGCCGGAAAGAATTGTTTAAGAAATTTTTCAACTAAAACATCCCATGTATCAATCGCTCCTTCAGGTAACGATTCCAACCAATCTTTGGCTTCTCCCTTTAAAGTCCAGGGAAATAACATGAGATATATCTGTTCATCCTCCACTTTTCGGATTTTAAATAGTGTGCAGATCCTATTAAAGGTACGAAGATGTTCATTTGGATCTTCCTTCGGCGCACCACTAAATTGGCATTGATTAGTCACCATGTGTAGAATTTGTCCTTTGATTTCATAATCTGGCGCATTAATGTCTGGATGAGTAATTGCGTGACCTTGGCCAGTGCGTTTAGCTCTCATTCGGTCTTCCATACTTAAAGGTTCCAGATTCTCCATAATTGAATTTGTTGAATCGGAATCACTAGAGGATTCTGATTTAATGGTTCGTTCCTCAACAATCTCTGTTTGAATGATTGGTGGTTCCGGAGGAAAATTTAATGGTTCAGGATCTACGAATCATCCCTGAATATTCTCCGGATTCTCAATTGTGAGGTCAGGTTCAAAAAATGGATTATCGGAAATTTGAACTGGAGTACTTGGTCGACTGGATGACGATTCTAAAGAAAAATCAACGGCGGTAATATTTGCTAAATGTCTTGATCTAGTTACAGGTGGTGAATGTACAAAAGGTGGTGAACGTCTTGCTCTGTGCATTCACTGAATATCCTATTAGTTTTTTAAAAAGGAAAGAAAAATTATATAAGTTATCCAATTAATAGACTTTTCTGATTTTGCCCACGTTTCGAATAGCCAAAAGATGCAGCAGAGGGGCAGGATTCGTTTGGTCTCAATATAATTGAGGACTGTTTGGCTCCAATAACCCGGTCCACGTACAAATCCAACTATTACTACGAACCAGAAAATTTTGATGTCTATCAATTTAACCATTTAAAATAAATTTTCGTAATTTTAAGAAATTTAGATAAGAAGTAGAATAAAAATCTATGTCCTAAAAACTAGAATAGCGAGAAATAAGAAAGAAAAAGAGCGCGTCAAAAAAGATCGAAAAAGAGAAGGGGTGAAAAATAAAAGGCGTCGAAAAATAAGAAAAAGAAAAAAAAATGACTTAAAAAACTTAAAAACACTCGACTAACCTAACCTTATTACCACAACTAACTTAAAATTATAATCGCAAATTGAGATTATTAATTGGAATGATAATTGATACATAGGTAAAAGTCGTCTAAAAATATTAAAGCTTACAGGAAAAACTAAATCCCAAATGGCAATAACTTAAAAAGAAACTAAAACTTAAAAAGGCGTCGCAAAATTCTAAAGTACCTAAATCTTAGTCTAAAGAAAAAGCACTTAAGAGATTTTACGGCAAAGCCTAAAAATCTAGAAGTAAAAATAACTATAGCAAAAACTAAGTTTAAAACTAAATACTAGCGAAGAATACAAATATTACGCTAAAACAATTAAAAAGGGACAAAATATAAAAATATACTAAAAGTTGTAAAAAGTACAATTTTTATAAAAATATTATTTTTATATTATTTATTTTATAAAACTATTAATTTTAAATATAATAAAACAAATTAAAATTTAAAATACAATTTAATTTAAAAACTTAAACTAATTATAATAATAATTAAGTAATTAGGGTTTATTAATAATAATAATAATAAAATCCGTAATTAATGCGAAATTAGGGTTCTGTCAGGTGTGTCAGGGAGGCTCCGCGTGTCGCGGTATTCGAGGCTGCAAACTCCGCGAGTTGCGGGGTTCCAATTTTCAACTCAGGTACAGTTTAAAATTCGACGCGTTTTTTTTTCTGTTTTATATTTTCTGTTTAAATCAAAATATTTATATAATAAAAACTTATATTTAAAAACTAAAATAAAAATAGAACTACTTTATAATTTTAAAAATATCTTAAAAATAGATTTATATATATTTTAAATTTTTTTTTTCGGTTTTTTTTTTATGTTCTAAATAAACACAAAATATTTAAATAAAACTTATATTTTTATAAAATAAAAGTAAAGAAACTTTATAAAACTTAAATATTTAACAAACTCTTAAAAATATTTATATTTTTGTTTTATTTTTATATTTTCGAATAATTAAAAACTTATTTTTTACAAAAATGTATTTTTATAAAAGTAAACTAAAAATAAAAATCTTTTTTTTTATATTAGCGTTGCGCTTCCGGCTTTTAAGCGAGTCCCCGGCAGCGGCGCCAAAAATACTTGATATTATGCGAGGTGTATATAAAATAGCTTTTAAATTTTAGCAGGAAATACTATTAAATACGATACAATTTTATACAAGATATTTATTTATTTATAGAATGGATATACTTAAACCTTGCTACAACACTTATAGGCAGTGTACCTAATCGTACAGTAGTGTAGTTTTTAGTAAGTCCGGTTTGTTCCACAGAGAATCTTTTTCACAAAGCTTAACGCTATATTAGTTTAAATTTACAAAAATACAAATATATATATAAATAATATTATTATTATAAAGGGGGTTTTTACCGTTTAATGACCGGTTTGTCGATTTTAAAACTTTAGTCGCAGTTAAAACCAAATGTAAAATAATAAATAAATACAAGACTTAATTTAAAGCGTAAAGTAAATAACGATAATGAAATTGCGAATAATAAAAGTGCGATAAAATAAACTTGCGATAATTAAAAAGTTTGATAATTAAAAGTGCAATTAAATATAATAACAATAAATAAAAGTGCTATAATTAGAAGTGCAATTAAATATAAAATAAAGGAAATTAAATATGAAATAAAAGAATTATGCTTATTTAAACTTCCGTAATCATGATGTTTGACGTGTTGATTTTAGTTTTATGCCCATGGGTTAATTGTCCTTTGTCCTGGATTATTTAATATGTCCATACGGATTTTGTCCATAATAGTCCATCAGTCATAAATATAAAGAGCGAAAGCCTTCGTCGAATTATTCTTATTCCCGAAGTCAAATATTCCAACTAATTGGGGATTCGAATTGTAACAAGGTTTTAATACTTTGTTTAATGAATACACCAGGTTATCGACTGCGTGTAAACCAAGGTTTTACTACTTTGTTAACAATTACACCAATTACCCTTGAATGTAATTCACCCCTGTTTCAACAAGTCTATTAACTATTAATCCAGTTCCGTATCCGGTAAAATGAATAATTATTGGTATTTATAGATATCCCGCCCACCGTACCCAGTTAAGCGTATGTGGTTATATATAAATACGTCGAATTATAAGTTTGTATATTAAATTAACAAGGTATTGTTTAGTTAATATAAAACCCATTAATAGCCCATAGTCTAATTTCCATAAGTGTCGTTCTTTTATCCAAACCCCAATTATGGTACAAAGCCCAATTACCCAATTTTAGTAATTAGCCCAACATCATGATTACTTCGGTATTAAATAAGCATAATAATAACTTAGCTACGAGACATTAAATTAAAAAGGTTGAACATAACTTACAATGATTAAAAATAGCGTAGCGTTACACGGACAGAATTTCGACTTACACCCTTACAACATTCGCTAACATACCCTTATTATTAGTATTAAAATTAAAATTAAAATATAAATTATAAATATAAATATTACGTATATAGATAGAGAGATTGATGGATATTGGATGAAAAATTGATCAGAATTCGTTGGGCTTTATAAGGAGTTTCAGTTTTTGGGGCTCCGCGACTCGCGGCCCATTCCTTCTTCAAACTCCGCGAGTCGCGGAGTTTGTAATTACAGCTCACTCCATTTTGGCTCTTTGTTTACCGACGGTTTATTATATAAATATAATATATATATATAATTTATATAATTAATTATATATTATATTATATTTATATGCATAGTTAACTTGTAATTTTTAGTCCGTTGCATCGAGCGTTGAGAGTTGACCCTGGTCCCGGTTCCGGATTTTCGAACGTCCTTGCGTATAATTTAATATCTTGTACTTTGCGTTTTGAATCTTGTACTCTTGTAATTTCGAGACGTTTCTTATCAATAATTGGAACCTCTTTGATTGTCTTTTGTACTTTTGAGCTTTTTGGTCGTTTGCGTCTTTAATTCGTCGAATCTGTCTTTTGTCTTCACCTTTTATTATTTAAACGAATATCACTTGTAAATAGAACAATTGCAACTAAAAGCTTGTCTTTCTTGAGGAATAATGCTATGAAATATATATTCGTTTTTAGCATTATCAATAGTGTATAGACAAAATTTATATCTTAGCGTATCTGTTATTGTAGATATTGTCTGACATATGCCGTAAATTCCTCCGTAATCTACGAAATCTTTTGTTCTATATATATAGATATTCTATGTAATTAGAATACCATCCGATAGCCGGAAATCATTTCATATCGAAAAATCCTTTATTCAATCGTACGAAATGGAATTCGCCACTAGTTCAAGTCCCTCGAATTCCGATATGGAGTTTCACTCGAGCTCCGAAAGCAGTGTGACCGGAATGGATCAACCAATCAATCATCCCCAATTCATTTGATGGGTTCGTAGTCGACTTAACTAATGGATAAGGTGATCCTTTTCACCAACCAAATTCACCTCTTGGCGAATAATCTGAAACACTTACCGACGAACCAATCCAAAACACCATTTTCACACTCATTTCTCGAGTATCTCGTCATGATTATATACTATCTCAAATTCTAAATCTCATTCATCCACTCGTTCCGACCGTCAATCATCCAGGAATAATGGAAGAAGTCAACGAGCTTCGCACTCGAGTAATCAATTTGGAAAACGTGGTGCAAAACCTACCAGCTTCAGCAACAGCACCGACAACACCAGTACCACCAACAACAACATCCGCAGCACAAGCCTCAACACTACACGCCTCACACTCACAGTCTGTACCTCCAGCATAATCATCATACTACATGATGTCCTACATCGATTATCTTCATTCTACATGAAGTTCTACATGACGTTCTACATCATTTATCTTCGTTCGACATGGCGATTATGTAATCTCTAATATTTTAGAGATTATATACTCTTGTTTTAACGGTAAATCAAATGAGATTAATATTATATTAACTCATTAAACCCATGATTACATCTGAAGAAAATATATATGTATATATATTTTCATAAAGATTGTAATAAAAAGTTCTTTTGTATAAACTGTTAATGGTGAAAATATTTTAACCGGTAAGTAATACCCGAGGAATATTTAAATTTCACATTAATAAGTTATACTGTACATTTTTCGAATCTGATTCAACAGTCAATTACTATCCTACATACATCCACAGATATACGTATTCGTTCACCGCGGAATAACCATTTTCATTCAACTTCATATTTGGATTTTGACCTATCAGAATCCAACAAGTGGCATAATGAAGAAAACATTGGACAAGATAAAATTTGTTAGAAACAAACAAATTAAAAAAAAATTGTTAAGTATCCACGCTAACAGTTCCTAGCTAACTGTTCCTAGCTAACTGATTACATTTTATTTATCGCAATTTTATTGTCATTTAATTTCTGTTATTTATTTACGCACTTTAAATGTCGGGACATGTATACAAGGTTTTGACATATCATATCGACGCATCTATATATATTATTTGGAATCACCATAGACACTCTATATACTGTAATGCTAGAGTTCGCTATACAGGGTTGAGGTTGATTCTCAAATAATATATATACTTTGAGTTGTGCTCGAGTCTGAGACATGTACACGGGTCACGATACGTATTAATTAATTCGAATATTATATATTAAACTATATATGAATTGTTGAACTACTAATTGTGGACTATTAACTGTAGACTACCAACATTGGACAATTAAAATGAATTAAAATATTGATTATAACATATGAAACTAAACAATTCTTCAGGTTTGCCATTTGATTTCATCCTAAACCTCATTTGTATCTTGACGATTCCAAACTGCGTTCAAACCTTTCACGATTCTTGAAAACACCTCAATCGAGATGATGATCCAACCACATGTTATCCACAGTCATGTACCTGGGAGAACTTCCGGAACCCAGGTAGAAGTTTAACACGTATCTGTGATATCTCCTTTGGCATTGTTATTACCGAAAATAACATTGCAATTCTTTTTCAAAGTAGCAAATTTTGTCACAGCTCCAGCAAGTTAACTTCGACTTGTCGTTCGAAACAACCTTATTATAACCTTGAAATATATGCGTGCTCTTTCATTGTCACCAGAGCACCTTTTATATTCCACCATATTACCATCAGCGTTTAATCATCTAAAAACATATTTCTCTTGAAACCACCTCGGATTTATAACCGGTGATTCAAATATGATAGCATTAAATGGAGAGGAAACAGCAAAATCGTAGATGGTCTAAACGGTCAAAAGTTTGATAATAAAGAATGAAATGTTGGGAACGTTCGATAGAAAATTTGGTACTGAAAAATAGATTGAGCTAACCATGAAGGAGACCAAGGAAAAATACAAGGACCAAACCCTATATTCAACGAATCCAGGTAATTCTGGATCCAATGAAATCTTTAGAGAATATCTTGCTCCGAAGTCATGTTAAAATCTTGCGAAAAATTTTTCTTCATCAACCTTGTAACTTAGAAATTCTAAAATATCATCATAAATATCTTCGATATTTCTGAGGATATTTTCATAAATATTCTTGTCCGAAATTATCTACCTCTTCGTGTTTTCTGTATTCCATTATGTTGGAAACTTCTGTAAAATCTAAGTATAAATTATGAATGAATTGTGGAGAAGTGTTGGGAATTGAAGCATGGGTTAGTATAATATAATGACGCCCGGCCAATGTGATTATATTACAGTAAGTCATGCTGAGTTTCTAATGGAACGTGATAAAGGATCACAGATCATACCTTTATCATGAACCATGTTACATGACTCTTTCATTCTACTTAACCTCTGAACATATCAAGAAAATATATTCTTGATAGTTCCATCCTCAGGGATTCTGGTAATTTGAAAAATCAAATCGTGCTAATACATTCGATCTTTGATTTCGTAATCTGGCGCATTAATGTCTGGTTAAGCAATGGCGTGACCTTGGCCTGTGCGTGTGGCTCTCATTCAATCTTCCATACTTAGAGGTTCCTGATTTTCCATGATTGAATTTGTTGAATCTGAATCACTAGAGGATTCTGATTTAATAGTTTCTTCCTTGACAATCTCTGGTTGAATGATTGGTGGTTCAGGAGGAATGATTAGAGGTTCAGGATCTCTGAATTGTCCTTGAATATCCTCCGGGTGCTCAATGATTACTTCTGGTTCAAAAGTCGGGTTTTCGGAAAGTTGAATCGGCGAGGACGCACGATTATATGATGATCTTAACGAAAAGTTTAACTTATTGGGATTAGCTAGACTCCTAGATCGTGTTACGGGTGGTGAACGTAATGGTGATTGTTTCAATTTGTACATTCATTACCTATACGTACTAAGAATTGACTATAACTTATAAAAATTACTAATTTATTAATTAAAAATTCTATTTAAACTAAAAATGTTAACTAAAAAAAAATTTGTAATATTTATTATTTAAACTAATTTTATATTTTAATACTATTTATCCTAAATATATCTAATTAATTAAAATTAACTAAAAACCTAACTTAATAAATAAATAATTAACTATTTATCCTAATCAATTATTATTATGTATTATTAAACTAATTAAATGATTAACAAAAATCAAGGGAATTGTGGGCCCGTTATTTAATCAAGGGAATGGTGGGGAGACTTTTTGCCTCTTGTTCAAAGCTGTAAAGTGACAACCCCAATAATTCGAGTGCATGAGCAACAATTTTTTTTTTTTTTTTTAAACTTGTGTGCTTTATGTCTTAAAATTATCTAACTACTATACTAGAGGTGTGTGAAACCGAGTGCATGTTCAACCATTTTTTTTTAACCGTGACACCAAATTCAAAATATTCTAAAACTCGATTTCAATCCATAAAAATTCGTTTTTTTTTATTTAATTTTTTTTTTACCCGTGAGCAAAAGCAATTTTCAAATAATGCAAACTAGTTAACTACACCACTATCTTTCAGATTTTTTACGGTTACTAATTAACTACACCACTATCTAATAAAAAAAAAATTGAAATACTCGAACATGGGAATATGAATTGTAAGCATGGGAATATAATAATTAATTACACCACTATCCACTAGAGTATTATCGTCTCTCATGAGTGTGGGGAGGGACACAAGAAGTCAAACACAAAAACCAAAGATTCTTGGTCTCAAATTTCAATTAACTAAATAAAATTAATATATATATATATATATATATATATATATATATATATATATATATATATATTCGTATTTTTTTTTTAGAAAGGCAGTAGACTTTTTATTATTATTATTAAAAACTCAACAAAGATACATGTTCTTTTTTTTTACATCGCAACACAGATTACTCGATCTAGCTATTACTAAATGTGTTAAGGTGACAAGATGTACTATGTGAAGGCACAAAAAGTGTCCCCGGCAGCGGCGCCAAAAACTTGATGTGTTTTATGGGGTGTACGAAACAGTTATCAGTTTTATACTATTTACTACATGAAATCACCTAAATTAAACTAAAACACAATAGGCAAGTATACCTATTGTATAGTAATATAGCTAAGGTAAAGTCCGGGAGGTCGATCCGTGGACACTTTTATCAGGTGTTTTTACTAGGTCTAACTAGGTAAATTAAGTAAATTAGGCTAGATTTAGTAATATATATAATTAATAGTAATTTTCGGGGGATTTACCGTTTAATGACCGGTTTGTCTTTTTGGCTTTTCTTTTTAATTCAAACAACAATATAGTAAATTTAAACTAGAATAAAGCAATAAAGTAAATAAAAATTACTGCGGTAAAAATAAAGTACTTTAACTAAACGAGATGAAAATACAATAAAAAGAGTATTATGCTTATTTAACTTCCGTAGTTACGATGTTTGACTTTTACTTTTTACTTTTTACCCTGGGTAATTTTCCTTGCACCCGTAGAATATTTAATATGTCCACCTGAAGTTGTCCAGTGCAGTCCTATAATTACAAGCATCAAATGCGAGTATCCTCGTCATTCTATCTTGTAACCACAGTTAAATATTCTAACTAATTACTATTTAGATGGTTTGACGCGATTATCACGTATATCAATAATTACACCAGTTGTCACTGAATGTAACTCACCTTAATTTTAACTAGTCTTTTAACCATTAATCCATTCACGTGTCCGTTTCAATGAATAATTTACCATATATGTGAATAACCCATCTTCCGTGTCCGGTCAATGATAATGCTAAAAACGAACATATATTTCATAGCATTATCCCTCAAGAAAGACAAGCTTTTAGTTGCAATTGTTCTATTTACAAGTGATATTCGGTTAAATAATAAAAGGTGAAGACAAAAGATAGATTCGACGAATTGAAGACGCAAACGACCAAAAAGCTCAAAAGTACAAAATACAATCAAAGAGGTTCCAATTATTGATAAGAAACGTCTCAAAATTACAAGAGTACAAGATTCAAAATGCAAAGTACAAGATATTAAATTGTACGCAAGGACGTTCGAAAATCCGGAACTAGGACTAGAGTCAACTCTCAACGCTCGACGCAACGGACTAAAAATTACAAGTCAACTATGCACATAAATATAATATAATATTTAAATAATTCTTATAATTATTTATATATTATATAATATATTATAAACCGTCGGCAAGCTAGGAGCCAAGGCTGTGTGAGCTGTAAAAACAAACTCCGCGACTTGCGGAGTTTGAAGGCCAAAAACCCCGCGACTCGTGGAGCCCCAAAAACTGAAACTGCCTATAAAAGCCAGCGAATTCTGAACGTTTTTAAGATCCATAAAATCAATCTCTCTCTATATATGTATATGTAAATATTTATATTTATATTTTAATTTTAATTTTAATTTTAAATCCTAATAATAAGGGTATGTTAGCGAATGTTGTAAGGGTGTAAGTCGAAATTCTGTCCGTGTAACGCTACGCTATTTTTAATCATTGTAAGTTATGTTTATATTATTTTCATTAATGTCTCGTAGCTAAGTTATTATTATGCTTATTTAATACCGAAGTAATCACGATGTTGGGCTAAAAAATATTAAAATTGGGTAATTGGGCTTTGTACCATAATTGGGGTTTGGATAAAAGAACGACACTTGTGGAAATTAGACTATGGGCTATTAATGGGTTTTATATTAACTAAACAATACCTTGTTAATTTAATATACAAACTTATAATTTGACGTATTTATATATAACCACATACGTTTGACTGGGTACGGTGGGCGAGATATCTATAAATACCAATAATTATTCATTTTACCGGACACGGAACTGGATTAATAGTTAATAGACTTGTTGAAATATGGGTGAATTACATTCAAGGGTAATTGGTGTAATTGTTAACAAAGTAGTAAAATCTTGGTTTACACGCAGTCGATAACCTGGTGTATTCATTAAACAAAGTATTAAAACCTTGTTACAATTCGAATCCCCAATTAGTTGGAATATTTGACTTCGGGAATAAGAATAATTTGACGAAGGCTTTCGCTCTTTATATTTATGACTGATGGACTATTATGGACAAATCCGTATGGACATATTAAATAATTCAGGACAAAGAACAATTAACCCATGAGAATAAACTAAAATCAACACGTCAAACATCATGATTACGGAAGTTTAAATAAGCATAATTCTTTTATTTCATATTTAATTTCCTTTATTTTATATTTAATTGCACTTCCAATTATCGCACTTTTATTTATTGTTATTGTATTTAATTGCACTTTTAATTATCATACTTTTTAATTATCGTAATTTTATTTTATCGCACTTTTATTTATCGCAATTTCATTATCGTTATTTATCTTACGCTTTAAATTAAGTTATATTTATTTTTAATATTTTACATTAGGTTTTAACTGCGACTAAAGTTTTAAAAATTGACAAACCGGTCATTAAACGGTAAAAACCCCCTTTAAAATAATAATATTACTTATATATATATTTGTATTTTTATAAATTAAACTAATATAGCGTTAAGCTTTGTTTAAAAGATTCCCTGTGGAACAAACCGGACTTACTAAAAACTACACTACTGTACGATTAGGTACACTGCCTATAAGTGTTGTAGCAAGGTTTAAGTATATCCATTCTATAAATAAATAAATATCTTGTGTAAAATTGTATCGTATTTAATAGTATTTTCTTATAAAATTTAATAGTATTTTATACCCCTTAGCTTTAAATATCAAGTATTTTTGGCGCCGCTGCCGGGGATCAATCTAGCTTAAAAGCTGGAAGCGCAACGCTAATATAAAAAAAAGATTTTTATTTTTAAGTTTACTTTTATAAAAAAATACGCTTTTGTAAAAATACGTTTTAAATATTCGAAAACATAAAAAGAAAACAAAAATATAAATATTTTTAAGAGTTTGTTAAATATTTAAGTTTTATAAAGTTTCTTTATTTTTATTTTATAAAAATATAAGTCTTATTTAAATATTTTTTTTATTTAAAACATAAAAAAACCGAACGAAAAAAAAATATATATATATATAAATTTTTTTTTAGATTTCTATTTATAAAATTATAAAGTATTTCTATTTTTATTTTAGTTTTTAAAACATAAGTTTTTATTTAATTTATATAAATATTTTATTTAATTATTAAAACAGAATATTAAAAATAGAAAAATAAAAAAAAATAAAAAAAACAACTGAAACTGTCAAACAAAACCAGCCTGTCATCCGAAATTTTAAACCCCGCGACTCGCGGAGTTTGTTGCCTGGTGTACCGCAACTCGGGGAGCCGTCTGACACGGGCCACACAGAAACCCTAACTGCATTAATTACGGAGTTTTTATTATTATTATTAATTAATTAGTATTTAGGGTTAATTAATTTATTATTTAATTTAAGTTTCAATTAATTTGTTATTTTTTTGTTTAATTAGTTTAATTAGTTTAATTAATTTACAAAATTAATAGTTTTATAAAATACATAATATAAAAATAATATTTTTATAAAAATTGTACTTTTTACAACTTTTAGTATATTTTTATATTTTGTCCCTTTTTATTCGTTTTTAGAGTAATTTTTGTATTTTTCGTTCGTATTTAGTTTTTAAGATATAGTTTTTGCCATAGTTATTTTTACTTCTAGATTTTTAGGCTTTGCCGTAAAATCCCTTAAGTGCTTATTCCTTAGACTAAGATCTAGGTGCTTTAGAATTTTGCGACGCCTTTTTAAGTTTTAGTACCTTTTTAAGTTATTGCCATTTGGGATATAGTTTTACTTGTAAGCTTTAATATTTTTAGACGCAACTTTTAATTTTTAGTTTTTAGTTCCTTTTTAAGTTTCAACGCGCTACTTTCTTATTTTTATTTTTCGACGCCTTTTACCTATGTATCAATTATCACTCCAATTAGTAATCTCAATTTGCAATTTTAATTTTAAGTTAGTGATAGTAATAAGGTTGGGTTAGTCGAGTGTTTTAAAAGTTTTATAGTCATTATCTCTTTTTCTTTCTTATTTTTTTTTTCGACGCCTTTTATTTTTCAACCCTTTTCTTTTTTGACCTTTTTCGACGCGCTCTTTTTTTTCTTTCTTATTTCTCGCAATTCTAGTTTTAGGACATAGATTTTTATTCTACTTCTTATCTAAATTTCTTTAAATTACGAAAATTTATTTTAAGTGGTTAAATTGATAGACATCAAAATTTTCTGGTTCGTAGTAATGGTTGGATTTGTACGTGGACCGGGTTATTGGAGCCAAACAGTACTCAATTATATTGAGACCAAACGAATCCTGCCCCTCTGCTGCATCTTTTGGCTATTCGAAACGTGGGCAAAATCAGAAAAGTCTATTAATTGGATAACTTATATAATTTTTCTTTCCTTTTAAAAACTAATAGGATATTCAGTGAATGCACCGAGCAAGACATTCACCACCTTTTGTACGTTCACCACCTGTAACTCGATCAAGACATCTAGCAAATATTGTCGCCGTTGATTTTTCTTTAGAATCATCATCCAGTCGACCAAGTACTCCAATTCAAATTTTCGATAATCCATTTTTTGAACCCGACCTCACAATTGAGAATCCGGAGAATATTCAGGGACGATTCATAGATCCTAAACCATTAATTTTTCCTCCGGAACCACCAATCATTCAAATAGAGATTGTTGAGGAATGAACCATTAAATCAGAATCCTCTAGTGATTCAGATTCAAACAATTCAATCATGGAGAATCTGGAACCTTTAAGTATGGAAGACCGAATGAGAGCTAAACACACTGGCCAAGGTCACGCAATTACTCATCCAGACATTAATGCGCCAGATTATGAAATCAAAGGACAAATTCTACACATGGTGACTAATCAATGCCAATTTAGTGGCGCGCCGAAAGAAGATCCAAATGAACATCTTCGTACCTTTAATAGGATCTGCACACTATTTAAAACCCGAGAAGTTGAAGATGAACAGATATATCTCATGTTATTTTCCTGGACTTTAAAGGGAGAAGCCAAAGATTGGTTGGAATCGTTACCTGAAGGGGCGATTGATACATGGGACGTTTTAGTTGAAAATTTTCTTAAACAATTCTTTCCGGCATCTAAAGCCGTAAGACTTCAAGGAGAAATTGTTACGTTCACACAGAAACCAAATGAAACTCTATATGAGGCATGGACCAGATTTGGAAAGTTATTGAGAGGATGTCCGCAACATGGTTTAGACACCTATCAAATAGTATAAATATTCTACCAAGGATGCGATATCACTACAAGAAAAGACATCGATATAGCAGCTGGTGGTTCTATTATGAAGAAAACAGAAACTGATGCTTACAAAATTATTGATAACACTGCTTCCCACTCACATGAGTGGCACCAGGAAAAAGATATCGTTAGATCATCTAAAGCAGCTAGAGCCGATTCTAGCCATGACTTAGATTCCATTTCAGCAAAGATAGATGATGTCGAGAGACGAATGGAAAAGATGACTAAGGATATTCACTCAATACGAATTAGTTGTGAGCAGTGTGGAGGACCACATTTGACAAAAGATTGTCTCAGTATTGAGCTAACAATGGAACAAAGAGAGAATATTTCATACATAAACCAAAGGCCTGGAAATAATTATCAGAATAATTATCAACCGCCAAGACCAATTTACAATCAAAACCAGAATTATAACCGAAATGTTCCATACAACAACCAACAAGGTCCTAGCAATCAACAAGTATCCAACAATACTTACAACCAGCAAAGACCTAATTTTCAAAACAAACCACAAACCGATGATAAAAAGCCAAATTTAGAAGATATGATGACGAAGCTAGTTGAAACTCAAATGCAGTTTTTCACATCTCAAAAACAAACCAATGAACAAAATGCTCAAGCATTTAGAAATCAACAAGCTTCTATTCAAAACTTGGAACAAGAAGTAAGTAACCTAGCAAGGTTAATAGGTGAAAGAAAACCGGGAAGTTTACCTAGTGATACAAATGCAAACCCCCGGAATGAAACAGCTAAAGCCATTACCACAAGAAGTGGTACAACACTTAAACCACCTAAAATACCTGAAATTTCTGATGAAGCTATTCCTACTCCACAAGAACCACAACCTGAACAAGATAAGGAAAAAGAACCGGTAGTTGAAAAGGTTAATGAAGATAACACAGTTAAGACTAAACCTTATGTTAAACCATGCCAACCACCACTTCCTGGATATGTTTAAACAGATAAATGTAAATCTTCCTTTCATTGATGTGATTTCAGGAATGCCTAGATATGCTAAATTTCTGAAAGATCTAATCTCGAATAGAAAAAAAATGGAAGAACTCTCGGCTGTTACTATAAATGCTAATTGTTCAGCAGTGCTGTTGAATAAGATACCAGAAAAATTATCTGATCCAGGAAATTTCACAATTCCATGTTTTCTGGGTAGTCTTAGTTCAATAGAAGCATTGGCAGACTTAGGTGCTAGTATAAATTTAATGCCGTATTCACTATACACTAAACTAGACCTTGGAGAATTGAAACCAACAAGAATAAGTATACAACTAGCCGATAGATCAATAAAATATCCTAGAGGGATAATGGAGAACATGCTAGTTAAAGTTGGTACTTTAGTATTTCCAGTAGATTTTGTTGTTCTGGACATGGAAGAAGATTCTCAAGTTCCTCTCATATTAGGAAGACCATTCTTAAACACGGCTAAAGCAATGATAGACGTGTTCGGTAAGAAACTGACCCTAAGTATAGAGGACGAGAGTGTTACCTTTTTCAGTTGATAGAGCAATGCAACAACCGCAATCTGCAGATGATACATGTTATTATATTCAAACTATAGATTCACATGCAGAATTATTAGAAGAATTTCCAGAATTACAAGAAACAGGAGAATGTTCTTTAGGAGAAGGAACTGAACCAATTGATGAAGCTGAAATGTTAGCTACACTTATAGCTAATGGATATGAACCAATAACAGAAGAAATTCAAATGCTAAAAGAAGAAGACAGATATCGATATAAATCATCGATAGAAGAACCTCCGACATTAGAGTTAAAGCCACTTCCAAACTATTTGGAATACGCTTATTTACATGGTGAATCTGAATTACCTGTAATAATATCGTCTTCTCTTACTGAAAATGAAAAATCACAACTCATTTCTGTGTTGAAAGCTCATAAACCAGGCATTGCATGGAAAATTCATGATATTAAAGGAATAAGTCCTTCGTATTGCACACATAAAATCCTTATGGAAGAAGGTCATAAAACGTATGTGCAACGCCAACGAAGACTAAATCCGAATATGCAAGATGTAGTTAAAAAAGAAATTATTAAACTGCTAGATGCAGGTTTAATTTATCCAATTTTTGATAGTCCATGGGTAAGCCCAGTTCAATGCGTGCCTAAGAAGGGTGACATGACTGTCATTACAAATGAGAAAAATGAGCTTATTCCTACTAGGACTATAACAGGATGGCGTGTATGTATTGATTATAGAAAATTAAATGACGCCACCAGAAAAGATCACTTTCCCTTACCTTTCATTGATCAAATGTTGGAAAGATTAGCCGGAAATAGTTACTATTGTTTTCTTGATGGATTTTGCGGATATTTTAAAATTCCAATAGCACCTGCAACCTTTCAAAGGTGTATGATGGAGACATTGCAAACGCATGCCAGTTGGACTTTGCAACGCCCCTGCAACCTTTCAAAGGTGTATGATGGCGATTTTTCATGACATGATAGAAGAATGCATGGAAGTTTTCATGGATGACTTTTCAGTCTTCGGTGATACATTTGAATCATGTCTAGTTAATCTAGAACAAATGCTTATTAGATGCGAACAATCAAATCTAGTTCTTAATTGGGAGAAATACCATTTCATGGTTAAAGAAGGCATCGTTCTTGGACATAAAATTTCAAAGGAAGGAATTGAAGTGGATAGAGCTAAAGTAGATGTAATTGCTAAACTTCCACATCCCACCAATGTTTGAGGAGTTAGGAGTTTTCTAGGGCATGGCGGTTTTTACCGACGTTTCATAAAAGATTTTTCTAAAATTGTCACTCCTATGAATAAACTCCTAGAAAAGGATGCTCCATTCGTCTTTTCAGATGAATGTATCAAATCTTTTAATATTCTTAAAGAGAAACTCACTAATGCGCCGATCATGATAACACCAAATTGGAATCTATCGTTTGAACTTATATGCGATGCAAGTGATTTTTGCAATGGGAGCCGTTTTAGGACAAAGGATTGAAAAAAGATTTCAACCTATATATTATGCTAGTAAGACGTTACAAGGAGCACAAACAAATTATACAACTACTGAAAAAGAACTCCTTGCTATTGTCTTTGCTTTTGACAAATTTCGTTCATATCTCGTTCTAGCAAAAACGGTGGTCCATACCGACCATTCTGCTCTTAGATACTTATTTTCGAAACAAGATGCTAAACCAAGATTAATCCGTTGGATCTTACTCTTACAAGAGTTTGATATTGAAATCTGAGATAAAAGAGGAGCAGAAAATCTCGCCGATGATCATCTTTCTCGTCTTGAAAATCCCGAATTAGAAGTTCTAAAGGAATCGGCCATACAAGACAACTTTCCTGATGAATATCTATTGAAGATAGATTATAATGAAATACCATGGTTTGCAAACTATGTAAACTACTTAGTATGTGGATTCCTTGAAAAAGGATTATCGTACCAAAAACGAAAGAAATTCTTCAGTGATATAAAACACTATTTCTGGGAAGATCCACATTTGTTTAAAAGTTGTCCCGATGGAATAATACGCCGATGTGTATTCGGAGATGAAGCTAGTAAAATCTTAAACCATTGTCACACAGGACCAACAGGAGGGCATTATGGGCCTCAACTAACAGCAAGAAAAGTTTAAGATGCTGGATTCTATTGGCCTACAATTTACAAAGACGCACACCTTCTTTGCAAATCCTGTGATGCTTGTCAAAGGGCCGGAAATATAAGTCAACGTGATGAAATGCCACAAAATGTCATTCAAGTATGTGAAGTATTTGACATTTGGGGTATTGACTTTATGGGTCCATTTCCGAAATCTCATAATAATCTCTACATTCTCGTAGCCATTGATTATGTATCTAAATGGGCGGAAGCACAAGCTCTCCCAACTAACGATGCACGAGTTGTAGTCAACTTTTTAAAACGTCTTTTTGCAAGGTTTGGAACACCGAAAGCTTTAATAAGTGATCGGGGAACTCATTTTTGTAATAATCAACTTGAGAAAGTTCTTAAAAGATATGGAGTAACTCATAAAATCTCCACCGCATATCATCCACAAACAAGTGGACAAGTTGAAAATACCAACTGATAGTGCTATAAATGAACATATATTTAGTATCAATATCCTTCCGATATGACAAGTTTTCAGTTGCAATTGTTCCATTTTCAAGTAATATTCGTTTATATTAAATAAGTGCGAAGACAAAAGGCGAAAACGACGAATTGAAGACGGAAAGGTCCAAAATGCTCAAATGTACAAGATACAATTAAAAAGGTTCAATTTATTGATGAAGAACGTCTAAAAATGACAAGAGTACAAGTTGCGGAACGCAAAGTACACGATATTAAATTGTACGAAAAGACGATCGAAAATCCGGAACCGGGACCTGAGCCAAGAAGAAACGCCCGACGCAATGGACCAAAAATTACGAGTCTGCTATGCACAAGAATATAATATAATATATAAATAATTATATTAATTATTTATATTTTATATTTATAATTATATTATATTATGTCGGCAAGTAAAATGCCAAAACTTGAGCTGGAAAACAAGCCCATGCAAGTTGCATGGCAAATACACTAAACCTCATGCAACTTGCATGGGGATCAAAAATCCAAAAAGTTCTATAAAAGGCAGTTTTCTGGCCGAATTGTTTGACCACACCAACACACCCATAACATAAGAATAATAATACTCCGTATAATATAAATATATATATATATATATAGTATAGATTAGTGTTATATTAGATTAGTTTGGGTTATGTAAAAGTTATTTTTACGGGTTTTAAAGTCGGAGCTCTGTCCGTGTAACACTACGCGATAAATAATCAATGTAAGCTATGTTCTCCTTTTTAAATTAATGTCTCGTACTTAAGTTATTATTATGCTTATTTAAGACGAAGTAATCATGATGTTGGGCTAAAAATATTAAAATTGGGTAATTGGGCTTTGTATCATAATTGGGGTTTGGACAAAAGAACGACACTTGTGGAAATTATACTATGAGCTATTAATGGGCTTTATATTTGTTTAACTAAATGATAGTTTGTTAATGTTAATATAAAGATTTACAATTGGGCGTCCCTATAAATTACCATATACACTCGATCGGACACGATGGGCGGGGTATTTATATGTACGAATAATCGTTCATTTAACCGGACACGGGAATGGATTAATAGCCACTAGAATAATTAAAACAGGGGTGAAATTACATTCAAGGGTAATTGGTGTAATTGTTAACAAAGTAGTAAAACCTTGGTTTACACGCAGTCGATAACCTGGTGTATTCATTAAACAAAGTATTAAAACCTTGTTACAATTCGAATCCCCAATTAGTTGGAATATTTAACTTCGGGTATAATAATAATTTGACGAGGGCACTCGCATTTTATATTTATGACTGATGGACTGTTATGGACAAAAACCAGACGGACATATTAAATAATCCAGGACAAAGGACAATTAACCCATGGGAATAAAACTAAAATCAACACGTCAAACATCATGATTACGGAAGTTTAAATAAGCATAATTCTTTTATTGTATTTCTCATCGTATCTTTATTTACTGTCATTTTATTACTCGCAATTTTATTTACTGTCATTTTATTTATTGTCATTATTTTACGCACTTTAATTATCGTCATTTATCTTTGCGCTTAAAATATAGAATCGACAAACCGGTCATTAAACGGTAAAACCCCCCTTTTATAATAATATTACTACTTATATAATTATATATATTTTGTATAAATATAGTTATTAAAAATATAGTAAGTATCACCAGCTCCCTGTGGAACGAACCGGACTTACTAAAAACTACACTACTCTACGATTAGGTACACTGCCTATAGTGTTGTAGCAAGGTTTAGGTATATCCCATCCGTAAATTAATAAAACTTGTGTCATATTTTGTAGTATTTCCTAGTAAAAATAATACTATTTCGTACCCTCACGCTACATCATCAAGTTTTTGGCGCCGCTGCCGGGGACTCGGCGAAACACTATATTTTTAATTTATATTTGAAAAAAAAAAAAAAAAAAATTTCTGTAAAAAAAAAAAAAAAAAAAAAATTCTGTAAAAAAAAAAAAACGTAAAAAAAAAAAAAAAAATTCTGTAAAAAAAAAAAACGTTTTTTTTAAGAAAAAAAAAATTCGTTTTTTTTAAAAAAAAAAAAAAAAAAAAAAAAAAAATTTAAAAAATTATTTATTTTTAAGATTTTGTCTATAAAAAAATTATTTTAAGTTTTATTACCTTTAGTTTTTTTTAGACTATAGTCGCAACTTTTAGTATTAAGTTTATTTTTGCCGTAGTTATTTTTATTTTTAGATTTTTAGGCTTTGCCGTAAAATCCCTTAAGTGCTTATTCCTTAGACTAAGTATTAGGTGCTTTAGAATTTTGCGACGCCATTTTTCGTGCTATTTTCTTATTTTTATTTTTCGACGCCTATTTTTCTACCTTTTTATTTTTTCGACACTTTTCGACGCGCAATCTATTTCTTTCTTATTTCTCGACGCTTTAGTTTTCTAGGACTAAGAAATTTTCTCTACTTCTTATCTAATTCTCAAACGGAAAGAAAAATTATTTAAGTGGTTAAATTAATGGACGTTGACATTTTTCTGGTTCGTAGTAATAGTTGGATTTGTTAGTGGCTACTTGTGGGCTTCCGATTTAAAGGGTCCTGGCTACCTGCTGCATCTTTTGGCTATTCGAAACGTGGGCAAAAATCAGAAAAGTCTATTAATTGGACAACTTAGATAAGTTTTTCTATTTTTTTATAACTAATAGGATAATTCGTGAATGCACCACATTGTAGCTAAAATTTGGCCATCGCAATAAAATGGAAAATTTTGAAAACAAGGCCTTGGAAACTCTTTTTGAACTCCAAAATCAATTAAATCAATACTCTCAACCGAGTGTTGATGACAATTCGGTCAGTCAATCTTGGATCGCGAACGACGAAACAATAACTGGTTGTGAAATCTGTGGAGATTATCACTCAACATGGGAATGTTACTATTACGTTCCTACTGAAAATTACGCACCCACAGAACTTGAATGGAACGATTATGAAGAACACAATTCTAATTGGGATTATTCCCAAGAATATATCCAAACTCAACAACCAGAAGACGAGGAAAATTACGTGTCCGAAAATTCTTTAGACAATATGAAAATCAAACTCGAAGAACTTGATGCTCAAAAGGAACAAATGAGAGAGTTTGTAAACCGGCAAGCTGAAACTCTATCAGATTACACACCTGTTGATCTGAGGAGTCGTGTGCAAGAAAATCTCAAATCATAGAATTTTGATGAATTCGAGAGCTCCGAAATCACCAACTATCCCGATGATACTTTTTATTCAGTCTTACCAAATTCACAACATATCGACACATTAGCCTCTACATACGAAATAATCAATCCATCAATGGAGGATGAAGAAGAAGAAAGGGTGACAAATTGGTACTCTTGGGAAAACGATAACGTTGAAAATTTTACCCCCGAGGCCAAACCGAACTTTACCATCCCACAACTTTCCAACCCAATATTCTCAATAGACGAGTCATCTACTGAAGATGAACTACGAGCTGTAATAGATAATGACACCTCGGATTTCACCCAATTGGGTAATAGAGGTGAAAACTTTAATCCCGAGAATAAACGGAAGGACACTTTTGGAATTGACCACCCTATAGATATAAGTATGTCGGTGTATATCGATCCATTTGACCAAGAACCAGAAAAGAGACATATCCATTTACTAAAAGCTACACTTAAAAAAGAATTAAGTAGTGACGATCGGGTGAGTCTAAACTTTAAACCCATTGATATATTATACACCACCCGAGATGCAAATAACTGGCTCACTATTTTAATTCGTGGAACTTATTCCACCGATTTCACATGTCGTCAGCTAAGTGTGGGGAAGTCTAACCCCACTTAACGTTAAATTAGGGGTTCGGGTTAGTGCATAACTCGTTAATAAACATGCATAATAAATTAGGGTAAAAGATGCATTTTCAAAGATTAGCAAACAGTTCAGAAAAGCAACCATTTTTGAAGAAAAACATGTGTGATAATACAAGAAGGAATGAACGATGAGGCGCGCCATCTATCATTCGACGAGCTTTGTAAGTACAAACTAGGTATTCTTAATCACTTTTCTACACTAATCACCCTCATGAATTTATAATTAGAGTCTGATTTCATGCAAATGAGGGCATTGCATGATCTTAAGTGTGGGGAAGGGTTATAAATTCTCTCGGATTTTACACTTGGTTTATTTGCCAAATTTTGTGAAAATTTGAAAAATTTTCAACTAAATGAAGTCAAAATCATGTTTATACATATTTATGAACGATGAAATTTAGGTGTTAATACCGAAATTATCGTTACCTCTAAAAGGACATAAATTGAGAAACAACCTAAAACGCTTGAATTCATTTAAAATGGAATAAAGGAGAATAAAAAGGCAAAGAAAGAAACTAAGTGTGGGGAGAATGTACCAAGTTATTCAATTAAAAACTATCTATCACATTTTTGTATAAGAATTATTGCAGGTACTTTTGCTTTGGACGATACTAATCAGTTTTACCCGATTTACTGTAAGAAAGATGGATCTACACGATGAATCAATTCCATCATTAAAAGGAAGTAAAGTCTTCCGAAAAAGACACGCGCTTCTTGATTTAGGTCAAGAAGTTGTCGTCCAGACCAGCTGTAGGTTGACGAAAAATCTAGAAAAGTCATCTCTAAAATCAGCTGGAAATCCACGGACCTCAGCATCAAACAGGGTCGCCAAGTGGTCAGATTTATCCTAACCATGAGAAGGATTTATCTCGTACAATGGGGGGCACCGTGCAAATTAGCTTGATAAGACTAATGAATCAGATCCCCAGAAAGGATAATCTCCTTAAAGATTAAAAATCAGCTTTTAAGACTGATATTACTCAATCCTTGAGATTGACCTTAAAGATTGAGAATTCAAACTCATGGAATTCAATGATATCTAAACTCGAGCTTGAACGAGAAAATATTTTGATCAAAATTATAAACCGATTTGTTTTCTGAAAAACCCATTTTCAATGCGTTCATTACCATTGAACGTAAAATCCTAGGAATTCACCTGGAATTCATTAGGTCACCTGAACCAAATCGGGTGTCAACCGTAAGAACGGTGGTTGCATAGCATGGTCAGAGACAGGACCTTGTGCCAGACCGAAAAATCATAGGATGATCTTTACTATTGCTCCTACCAAGGATAGTTCTAGCATCCGACACGTTTTTAGACCATGAACAAATGCATGTCATTAGACATTGCCTTAACAGTTTCTTGTTCATCGCTTTCCTTTACAACCGGACGGTAGTTTACCGAAAGGTAATATACGGAACAAGTAAACTGGATGTGTGCTTTTCGATACCAGGATAGCAGTGGATTACACGAACCTAAAAGTTTTAAGCCAAAATATTGATCCACAAATATATTTTGCAACACCAAAGAATGGATTAAATCAGAAAACTTGTCTAGGATAAAATCTAGCTTGAATTTTCAATAGATCAAATGTTTTCATAAAGATCCAATTTCCTTAAGGATCTACATTTTTATAGTCATGTGGGACTGTAAACCGCCTTTCAAATGTGCACTTTGCTTTAGAAACCGAAAGTAAATCGGCTATTTGATTGCAAGTGTCGTTGACCTAAACCCGAGGCAACTGTGGATGACACACCCACCTTTAACCATGGTTCTATCGTTACTATCATTGTTTATACCGCCATATCAAAATCACTGATGTATAAAATGTGAATAATAAAGAAGTGATTCGTATGTTTTTATTTCAAGACTGTATTGCTTGAGGACAAGCAACGTTCAAGTGTGGGGATATTTGATAGTGCTATAAATGAACATATATTTAGTATCAATATCCTTCCGATATGACAAGTTTTCAGTTGCAATTGTTCCATTTTCAAGTAATATTCGTTTATATTAAATAAGTGCGAAGACAAAAGGCGAAAACGACGAATTGAAGACGGAAAGGTCCAAAATGCTCAAATGTACAAGATACAATTAAAAAGGTTCAATTTATTGATGAAGAACGTCTAAAAATGACAAGAGTACAAGTTGCGGAACGCAAAGTACACGATATTAAATTGTACGAAAAGACGATCGAAAATCCGGAACCGGGACCTGAGCCAAGAAGAAACGCCCGACGCAATGGACCAAAAATTACGAGTCTGCTATGCACAAGAATATAATATAATATATAAATAATTATATTAATTATTTATATTTTATATTTATAATTATATTATATTATGTCGGCAAGTAAAATGCCAAAACTTGAGCTGGAAAACAAGCCCATGCAAGTTGCATGGCAAATACACTAAACCTCATGCAACTTGCATGGGGATCAAAAATCCAAAAAGTTCTATAAAAGGCAGTTTTCTGGCCGAATTGTTTGACCACACCAACACACCCATAACATAAGAATAATAATACTCCGTATAATATAAATATATATATATATATATATATATATAGTATAGATTAGTGTTATATTAGATTAGTTTGGGTTATGTAAAAGTTATTTTTACGGGTTTTAAAGTCGGAGCTCTGTCCGTGTAACACTACGCGATAAATAATCAATGTAAGCTATGTTCTCCTTTTTAAATTAATGTCTCGTACTTAAGTTATTATTATGCTTATTTAAGACGAAGTAATCATGATGTTGGGCTAAAAATATTAAAATTGGGTAATTGGGCTTTGTATCATAATTGGGGTTTGGACAAAAGAACGACACTTGTGGAAATTATACTATGAGCTATTAATGGGCTTTATATTTGTTTAACTAAATGATAGTTTGTTAATGTTAATATAAAGATTTACAATTGGGCGTCCCTATAAATTACCATATACACTCGATCGGACACGATGGGCGGGGTATTTATATGTACGAATAATCGTTCATTTAACCGGACACGGGAATGGATTAATAGCCACTAGAATAATTAAAACAGGGGTGAAATTACATTCAAGGGTAATTGGTGTAATTGTTAACAAAGTAGTAAAACCTTGGTTTACACGCAGTCGATAACCTGGTGTATTCATTAAACAAAGTATTAAAACCTTGTTACAATTCGAATCCCCAATTAGTTGGAATATTTAACTTCGGGTATAATAATAATTTGACGAGGGCACTCGCATTTTATATTTATGACTGATGGACTGTTATGGACAAAAACCAGACGGACATATTAAATAATCCAGGACAAAGGACAATTAACCCATGGGAATAAAACTAAAATCAACACGTCAAACATCATGATTACGGAAGTTTAAATAAGCATAATTCTTTTATTGTATTTCTCATCGTATCTTTATTTACTGTCATTTTATTACTCGCAATTTTATTTACTGTCATTTTATTTATTGTCATTATTTTACGCACTTTAATTATCGTCATTTATCTTTGCGCTTAAAATATAGAATCGACAAACCGGTCATTAAACGGTAAAACCCCCCTTTTATAATAATATTACTACTTATATAATTATATATATTTTGTATAAATATAGTTATTAAAAATATAGTAAGTATCACCAGCTCCCTGTGGAACGAACCGGACTTACTAAAAACTACACTACTCTACGATTAGGTACACTGCCTATAGTGTTGTAGCAAGGTTTAGGTATATCCCATCCGTAAATTAATAAAACTTATGTCATATTTTGTAGTATTTCCTAGTAAAAATAATACTATTTCGTACCCTCACGCTACATCATCACCAACCGAGCTTTAAAACGTACTCTAGAGAAAACCGTAGGATCAAATCCGAAGGAATGGTCCATTAAATTGGAGGATGCACTCTGGGCTTTTAGAACAGCTTACAAAACTCCAATTGGAACCACACCTTTTAGACTCGTTTATAGAAAAGCATGTCATCTTCCAGTAAAAATTGAACACAAATCATTCTGGGCTTTGAAGACATGTAATCTTGATTTACATGAAGCTGGACTTCTACGGTTAAGTCAATTAAACGAATTAGAAGAATTAAGACATGAAGCATACGAAAATTCGTTAATCTATAAAGAAAGAACAAAGAAATGACATGATAAAAGAATCAGAAGTTCAAAAGAATTTAAAGAAGGAGACAGAGTTCTTCTTTTCAATTCACGATTCAAGCTATTTCCTGGAAAATTGAAATCAAGATGGTCTGGACCATTCATAGTCAAAAGAGTTTTTCCATACGGAACGATAGAATTAATAAATTCAAATGAGATTGAATTTAAGGTTAATGGTCACAGAGTTAAACATTACATACATGGTCTGATGGAAGTTGACAACGAAGTTAATCACAATTTCGATACCACAGCTAACTAAGTGTGGGGAGAATCAAGTCTTTAAAGGATAATATGTATTTCTGTTAGAGTTAGATTTTCTGTTTTCGTGTAGTTCTCGAAAATAGAACCCGAATGGTCTTTCCCTAGCAGACCCTAAAGAACTAGTCTTCTCCCCCCATTCTGAATTTTTATTTTTTTTAGGTTTTTACAAAATGAAGACTTCCTGTGAACTGAACCATAGTCTAATGCTACACGCTTTGATCACTAAACGTAATAATGACACACTTCCGAGTGAAATAGTATCATTAATCAGAGGTAAATTGGACGGAGTAAGAAAAGAATCCAGATGCGAAGATAATAAGTTACAATTTGGTAAAGGAAAATCAAAATCCGCAGCGAAAAGAAGAGCACGACACCTTGAAAAATGTCACAAATGCGGAAATGGTCACACGAAGGTAAATGTTCAAATAATCAAACCTATTCAAACACCGAATTTGTTACTTTATACAGAGATGGACCGTTCATATGTTTAGAAGAAAAAACGTTAAATGCTCGAGGTTACGCCTATGTAGCCATGAAAAATCAATTAGTCCGACTATCTTATGAGTGGGCTAGAGCATATCACTAAGAAATCTATTTCACAGGTAAGTTTGTACAGTTTTTATTTTTATTTTATTTTTATTTTTAACCTTTTGATAATAAACGCTAATTTGTTCGCTAAAAAGTATTAAATTGGTATTCAATAAAATTAGGTCTTGCGACCGAAATTATTGATATCATTCAAAAATTTATTACATCACTGCGAAATTTAACGTTTATTCTTAAGATATAAATATCTTTAATCAATCAACCCAAAATATTTCAAAAATTCGTCATGAGTTAAATTAGGTCATGGAACCGAAATTACTTTACCGAAAAGAGGGGCGTATGTTTTTGATAATATTTGATTGATTAAAGTGGGATAAAAGACTAAAAAGATTTTTAATTTTATTTTTACCATATTTTTAAAATTAATATTAAATAAATATTGTAAACTTTTTAAAATCAATATATTTAAAATTGTAAATATTTAGAAAATTAATATATTTAATATAAGTTTGTATGTATAAAAACAAAAATATAATATAAGTTTGGTGTGAATTTTTAATTTTTAAAATATGAATTTTTAATTTTATGCATTTTAAATTTAAGTTTGGTGTGAATTTAAAAACAAAAATTTACTTTATTTCGCTAAGTTAAAAATATGATTTTTAAAATTCGTCGTGCGTTGAAGACTAGGTCGTTGAACCGAAATTGCTTTACCCGAGGGAGGGACGAGAACTTTTATTTATCATTATTTTTAATCTTATTGAATTAAAGTATGCCAAAAACATTAAAAAAAAAAACCCAAAAATCTTAGCTTTTAAAACAATCGCTACAAAAAGACAAATTTTAAAATTTTGTCGAGGGACGGACTAGGACATCAATCCGAAACGACCTCGTCCTAAATAACAAGGGAAACAAAATTTTAAAATTAATTACTTAATTGTTTTATAAGTTAAAGATTGTTAAAAAAAAATGGCCGCGACCCGCGGAGTTTGAAAGAGTTAAGTACCGCAAGTCGCGGAGGACCAAAATTACAGAAAAAAAAATAAAAAGGGACGAACAGATCAGTCCCTCACACACAACCCATTTTTCTGCGAAAAATACCGAAAAAACACTCTCAAAATCGAATTTTTTCACCAAAAATTATCACATTTTTTACTAAAATCATGTTGAGAAGGATGCTAATTACTCAAGGAAAACGGTAAATTTCTACACCTAAACACCATTTAATCCGAAAATTTAGTGTTCTTGAGCAATTTTATACCCAATTCGATTTTGATGCTTTTTAGTGTAATTATACTTAAATTGTTTATGTATTATACTTGTATAACCTAGATTGATGCTATTTAACATGATTAGAAGCCTTAAACTTCAAAATTTTGAGTAATCTAGGGTTTGTGTTCTTGAGCAATTTGGGGCTTTTTGATATAAACAGGTTATGGCCGATTTTTATCATGAATTATTGCTAAATTAAGTAGTGTAACATGTTTAGGTAGTTAAATGATCCAAACTTTGAGCCTAAACATGATTTTTGAGAATTAAAGTGGACTTTTTCAAGTTTAAAATTCATGAACTTGATTTTTGAGAGATAATGCCATTTGAAACTTGTTTAATTGCTAATAATGATTATTTTGACATGTTATTTGAGTTGAATGCTTATGAACTTGGCGAACATTTTCGTATATTCTTATTTGAAAAAGTGTAGATTTGATAAAAATATGAAAATGAGCATAAGTTTGATATAAATTGAACATGTCATTGTAATTATTTTGATTGATGATTTTGCTGACACTAATGCATATTTGGATGCACAAAAATTGTGTTTAATGTGTTTTGCAGACTGAAAGGGGTGAATCTTCATCCCAAGCTCGCATTGCTCCTCCTGAGAATGTGGAACAACAGGATGTTGATAACTATTACAAACAAGATATACCTCATCCAGTTATGACATTTTCAGATATGCACGTGGAAAACTTGCACCCGAACTTGAGATTAGACAGACGATGGATAGATTATCCAAAATACCAAAAGGGCTTGCACACTCTTCATTCTAAAGCTGTTGAAGTACCCAGGGTAATAGAATGGGAACCATTAGAAGCTGTAGAATTGGCTGAGCCAATTAGAGAATTACTTACACAGAGGTATGGTAATTCTACTTTTAACGATTGGGTACGATTATTCAACATGCGTAGACCTGTATATAAAGTATGGTGTAAAGAATTATTGTGTAGTATAGAAATAAATGATCGGATAGCTAGTTTAACCGATCGAACTTTTATTAGATTTTTGTTAGGAGGTTCGATGCGCCACAAGTCTCTACTAGACATGGCTCAGGCCTTACGTATATATACGCCTGAGGAGCTAGCATCTGCCGATTGTCGAGGGTTGATATTGAATGGTAGGAAGATTGATGAAAATTTTGATACGCATGGTGTATGGAGTCAAATGACTAGCCATCACCGATTTAAAGGGGGAAATTACTCTTATTTGGATATAGATAGAGCTGAGTTAAGAGTAATTCATAGGTTTCTAGCAAACTCAATTACACAGCTAGGTAAAAATAAGGAAAAGGTAAATGAACAGGATTTGTTTTACCACATGTGTATTCGAGACCCACGTGTGGGTTATTATTTATCAGCTATGGTTAGGGGGATGAGACCGCACAGTATAATAGGAGGTGGTATATTTATTACATTAATTGCTGAGTATCTCAATGTGGATATAAGTCGGGGGGATTATTAATCGAAGAACCAGAACCCCACGATACAATTGGTTTAAATGTATATCATGGTGCTAAGGTTTTGAAGAGGCGAAATAATGCCGCAGTAAGATATAATGGAAGACATCCACAGGTTGAGAGAAATCAACAGCCAGGTAATGTGTGAGGGGGAAATGAAATGACAGAAATGCAAAGGTTTATAGCTTCACAAGAGTATGAAAATGCTAGACATCGAGCATTTGAAGATTGGCAAGTTCATCAAAACCAAATCATAGCTCATTGCCAACATATAGGTAGAAACTATATTCCTACTCCAACGCCCGTATTTCCTCCCTGGTCTATAGAGATGGAACCACCGTATCCTACTTATAACCCAGCTGAAGCATTTTATAACACATACGGTTATGCATGGAACCCCTACTGGTATCAGTAACAACCCTAGTTTATTTAGTTTTATTTATTTTATTTTTGTAATGTTACTACATTTAGAACTTATGTTGATATTGTAATAGTTTTTATAATTTTCTAACTTTTATTATTAGATTTTAATAATTTTTGAATGTGGGGTAATATACCAAACTTTAAAAATATGTATATATGTTTGCAGTTTATCTTATGTACACAACAGGGTAAAACAACGCATTTTCAAAGACTGACATTAAGTTCAGCAAAAGCAACTAATTTTGACGACAAGATGCAAAATATATGTGAAATAACGACAAGACGGAATGAACAAATGATGTGCACCATTTATCATTCAACACAAACAACAATATGTTTGGAAACTTTGGTAAAATTTAATCATTTTTATACGCTAATCACCCTCAATAACTTAAATTGTTACTGATTTCTCACAAATGAAGGCATTGCAAGATCTTAAGTGTGGGAAGGGGTTAAATTCTTTCGGATTTTTAAAATTTTTATCTTAAACACTTGGTTACCATTAAAAATACTAGTAAAGCAGTAGTTGTATTAGAATCTAGTGCTCTCTGATAATAAAGAACATCCCTAGTCTTATATACTGACTACCCACTTCTAGTAAAAATTTTCAAAATTTTCAACTAAATGAATTCAAAATCATGTTTATACATATTTATGAACGATAAAACTAAGTGTTAACACCGAAATTGTCGTTACCTCGAAAAGGACATAAATTGAGAAACAACCCAAAATGTTAGAATTCATTTAAAATGGAATAGAGGAGAACAAAAAGGAAAAATAAAAGCCAAGTGTGGGAAATTTTTACCAAGTTATTCAAAACATATATCACATATTTTTGTACAAATAATTGAAAATACTTTTGTTTTGGACGATAATTAACTGTTTTACCCAATGAAAGAAAAGAAGAGATGGATCTACACGATGAATCAATTCCATCATTTAAAGGAAGTAAAGTCTTTCGAAAAAGAAACGCGCTTCTTGATTTAGGTCATGAAGTTGTCGTCCAGACCAGCTGTAGGTTAACGAAAAATCTAGAAAAGTCATCACTAAAATCAGCAGGAAATCCACGGACCTCAGCATCAAACAGGGTCGCCAAGTGGTCAGACTTATCCTAACCATGAGAGGATCTGTCTTGTAAAATGGGGAGGGCACCGTGCAAATTAGCTTGATAAGACTAATGAATCAGATCCCCAGAAAGGATAATCTCCTTAAAGATCAAAAATCAGCTTTTAAGACTGATATTACTCAATCCTAGAGATTGACCTTAAAGATTGAGAATTACAAACTCATGGAATTCAATGATATCTAAACTCGAGCTTGAACGAGAAAATATTTTGATCAAAATTACAAATCGATTTGTTTTCTAAAAACCCGTTTTCAATGCGTTCATTACCTTTGAACGTAAAATCCTAGGAATTCAACTGGAATTCATTAGGTCACCTGAACCAAATCGGGTGTCAATCGTAAGAACGGTGGTTGCATAACATGGTCAAAGACAGGACCTTGTACCAGACCGAAAAATTATAAGGGTGAGCTTTACTATTGCTCCTACAAAGGATAGTAATTGCGTCCGACACGTTATAGACCATAATTAAAAGCATGTCAGGGGACATTGCCTTAACAATTGCTTGTTCAACTCTTTCCTTTACAACTGGACGGTAGTTTATCAAAAGGTAATATACGGAGCAAGTATACTGGACGTGTTGCTTTCCTAATACAAGGTTAGCAAGTGGGTGACACAAAACCACAAGTTTTGAGCTAAAATTTTCAAATCTGAAACCCACCAAACCCACAAAAAGAATTTGCAAACACCGGTAAAAGGTTATTCCGGAAAACTTATCTAGGGTAAAAACTAGATTTAATTTTCAAAAGATCAAATGTTTTCATAAAGATCCAATTTCCTTAATGGATCTAAATTTTTATAGTCATGTGGGACTGTAAACCATATCGTTACTACCATTGTTTATACCGCCATAAAGAAATCACTGATGTATAAAGTGTGAAGAATAAAGAAGTGATTCTAGTATTTCAAGACTATATTGCTTGAGGACAAGCAACGCTCAAGTGTGGGAATATTTGATAATGCTAAAAACGAACATATATTTCATAGCATTATCCCTCAAGAAAGACAAGCTTTTAGTTGCAATTGTTCTATTTACAAGTGATATTCGTTTAAATAATAAAAGGTGAAGACAAAAGATAGATTCGACGAATTGAAGACGCAAACGACCAAAAAGCTCAAAAGTACAAAATACAATCAAAGAGGTTCCAATTATTGATAAGAAACGTCTCAAAATTACAAGAGTACAAGATTCAAAACGCAAAGTACAAGATATTAAATTGTACGCAAGGACGTTCGAAAATTCGGAACCGGGACTAGAGTCAACTCTCAACGCTCGACGCAACGGACTAAAAATTACAAGTCAACTATGCACATAAATATAATATAATATTTAAATAATTCTTATAATTATTTATATATTATATAATATATTATAAACCGTCGGCAAGCTAGGAGCCAAGGCTGTGTGAGCTGTAAAAACAAACTCCGCGACTTGCGGAGTTTAAAGGCCAAAAACCCCGCGACTCGCGGAGCCCCAAAAACTGAAACTGCCTATAAAAGCCAGCGAATTCTGAACGTTTTTAAGATCCATAAAATCAATCTCTCTATATATGTATACGTAAATATTTATATTTATATTTTAATTTTAATTTTAATTTTAATTTTAAATCCTAATAATAAGGGTATGTTAGCGAATGTTGTAAGGGTGTAAGTCGAAATTCTGTCCGTGTAATGCTACGCTATTTTTAATCATTGTAAGTTATGCTTATATTATTTTCATTAATGTCTCGTAGCTAAGTTATTATTATGCTTATTTAATACCGAAGTAATCATGATGTTGGGCTAAAAAATATTAAAATTGGGTAATTGGGCTTTGTACCATAATTGGGGTTTGAATAAAAGAACGACACTTGTGGAAATTAGACTATGGGCTATTAATGGGTTTTATATTAACTAAACAATACCTTGTTAATTTAATATACAAACTTATAATTTGACGTATTTATATATAACCACATACGCTTGACTGGGTACGGTGGGCGGGATATCTATAAATACCAATAATTATTCATTTTACCGGACACGGAACTGGATTAATAGTTAATAGACTTGTTGAAACAGGGGTGAATTACATTCAAGGGTAATTGGTGTAATTGTTAACAAAGTAGTAAAACCTTGGTTTACACGCAGTCGATAACCTGGTGTATTCATTAAACAAAGTACTAAAACCTTGTTACAATTCGAATCCCCAATTAGTTGGAATATTTGACTTCGGGAATAAGAATAATTTGACGAAGGCTTTCGCTCTTTATATATATAACTGATGGACTATTATGGACAAATCCGTATGGACATATTAAATAATCCAGGACAAAGAACAATTAACCCATGGGAATAAACTAAAATCAACACGTCAAACATCATGATTACGGAAGTTTAAATAAGCATAATTCTTTTATTTCATATTTAATTTCCTTTATTTTATATTTAATTGCACTTCTAATTATCGCACTTTTATTTATTGTTATTGTATTTAATTTCACTTTTAATTATCGTACTTTTTAATTATCGTAATTTTATTTTATCGCACTTTTATTTATCGCAATTTCATTATCATTATTTATCTTACGCTTTAAATTAAGTTATATTTATTTTTAATATTTTACATTAGGTTTTAACTGCGACTAAAGTTTTAAAAATCGATAAACCGGTCATTAAACGGTAAAAACCCCCTTTAAAATAATAATATTACTTATATATATATTTGTATTTTTATAAATTAAACTAATATAGCGTTAAGCTTTGTTTAAAAGATTTCCTGTGGAACGAACCGGACTTACTAAAAACTACACTACTGTACGATTAGGTACACTGCCTATAAGTGTTGTAGCAAGGTTTAAGTATATCCATTCTATAAATAAATAAATATCTTGTGTAAAATTGTATCGTATTTAATAGTATTTTCTTATAAAATTTAATAGTATTTTATACCCCTTATCTTTAAACATCGGTCAACGTATGTGGTTATTTATGCATATAGTAAATTATAAGTAGTGGTAATTTAACAAGTGGTCACTTAATTATTTTACCATACCCATTAATAGTTAAAACCCCAATCTCCCTTAAGGTCGTTCTTTATCTAAATATTAATCGTTGTACAATTTAAATCAACCCATTTTCTATTTTTAGTCAAACATAATAACTACCTGGGTTAAATAAGCATAATAACAAATTAGCTACTAAACATGGTAGAAAAATAATTAACACTTACAGAAAAGTTCTTAGCTTCCATTAATTCGATGCGGTAGAAACTTGATAGAAAATCACCCGTGCGATAATCTTTTTACAATACCCAAACTACTAATTTACTACAAGTGAAATAGAAATTTAAAATGAAAATAGAAGTACTCCGTAACTTGACTACTTCTGAGCTCTCTCTGTACCTCTTCTCTTCCAACTTCTAGCATAGATATATGTCCGTATGCACTCAAGATCATGACCAAACATTTTCCATCAATTAAATTCTTTTGTGTTTTTAATTCATCAAAGTTGCCGCCAACATAGTGATTGGTTTCTTTATTATTATTATATTTATAGTATTTTTTATAGTGTAGATAAAGCAGCATCCCCTTAATAGATTTTAGCATTGTTTATGTCATGTGCGCTGTGAGATAATACTCCATATTGCATTAACCACCTAATTTCCTCAAATCCTGCCACCTTTTCTTTTCTTTTGAATTTTTAAAACATAAAAGTGGCACTTCATCCAACAAGTACCAGCATGATTATAATTGTTTAATTCTTGTGCAGTTCATGTCACAGTCAACTGGTCTAGCTCGATTTTAGGTACCTCTTCATTTATGCATTAAGAACTTGTACCTTTTGAAGTACAACTTGTACATTGAGCTTTTTTGACTGTTTCCTTCATTAATCTTCATTTTCGCACTCCGTCTTCACTTTTATTTATTTGTACAATTACAATGGAAATATAATACAATTACATATGAAAACCTATTATTTAGAGGAGATATTGTGACTAAATATATGTTCATTTTGAGCAATATCAAACTCCCCACACTTTGAACATTGCTTGTCCTCAAGCAATACAGAACTAAAAATACTCTGTAATAATAGGAAATCACACTTCACACGATTTATTCTTTTATTTTTCACTCTATTTCACACTATATACAATGATGATGATTTCATTTTCGCGTTACGATACAAATTCCGTCAATTCAATTCATAACAATGAGCAAGTTCCAAGTTAATGAAACTTAAGGGTCGTAGTTAAAGTCTTACGTAACTTAGAAAAATTTGGATCTTTAGGGAAATAGGAACCTGATGAAAACGTTTTGTATTTTGAAAATGCATGCTAGCTTTTACACTAGACACGTTTTCCAGATTAACCCATCACCAGTGTAAGTTTTCATAAACATTTTTGTGGGTTGTGGGTTTCGTATTTTCTTTTAATTTTAAGCTAAAACTTTTGGTTTTGTGTACCCACTTGCTATCCCTGTATTTGGAAAGCACACATCCAGTTTACTTGTTCCGTATATTACTTTACGGCAAACTACCTTCCAGTTGTAAGGGAGAACGATGAACAAGAAACTATTAAGGCGATGTCTTTTAAGACATTGCATAAAATCATGGTCAATATCGTGTCGGATGCAATTACTATCCTTGGTAGGAGAAATAGTAAAGATCACCCTAGAAGTTTTCGGTCTGGCACAAGGTCATGTCTCTGACCATGCTATGCAACCACCGTTCGTACGGTTGACACCCGATTTGGTTCAGGTGACCTAGTGAATTTCGGTAAATTCCTAGGATTTTACGTTCAACAGTAATGAACGTACTGAAAATAAGTTCTTTGAAAACAAATCGATTTTATATTTTTCAAAACATTTTCTCGATCAAGTTCGAGTATAGATATCATCGAATTCCATGAGTTTGTAATTCTCAATCTTTAAGGTCAATCTCAAGGATTGAGTAATATCAGGCTTAAATGCTGATTTTTAATCTTTAAGGAGATTATCCTTTCTTGGGATCTGGTTCATCAGTCTTATCCAGCTTATTTGCAAGGCGTCCTCCCATTTTACGAGACAGATCCTCTCATGGATAGGATAAGTCTGACCACTTGGCAACCCTGTTTGATGCTGAGGTCCGTGGATTTCCAGCTGATTTTCGAGAAAACTTTACAAGGTTTTTCGTAGACTCTACAGCCGGTCTGGACGACAACTTCTTGACCTAAATCAAGAAGCGCGTTTCTTTTTTGAAAGACTTTACTTCCTCTAAGGATGGAATTGATTCATCCTGAAGACCTCGTGTATTAAAAGATTAATGTTTTTCTTAAGGAAGATAAGATTTTATGAACACATTTTGATCTTTTAAAAAACATTTTGTACGAATGGTCAGTTACGTGCAACACTATGCCTTATAGTGTAGATCGCCCTTTTAGTTCTCCAATTGGCCTGTGTCTCGGTTTCAATCACTGTTCTTTATGGATTACAACAAAAGTACCTGCAAAACTTCGCACAAACATGTGATATGCAGTTTTAAACAAATAGATTGGTTAATCTCCCCACACTTGGCTTTTTCTTTGCCTTTTTATTCTCCTCTATTCTATTAAATAAATTCAACATTTGTGTTGTTTCTCAATTTATGTCCATTTTAAGTGACGATAGTTTCAGTAAATTTTACTTAATTTTACCGTTCATAAATATATATAAACATGATTTGAATTTATTTAGCTATAAATTTTTAAATTTTTCACAAAATTTAAAGAATAAGCCAAGTGTATAAACTGAGAGAATTATAACCCCTCCTCATACTTGAGATCATGCAATGCCCTCATTTGCAATAAAATCAGACAAAAATTAGAATTCACGAGGAGAGAAAGGGTGTTAAAACCTCTCAGAGCTAGAAAGCCCTAACTTGCGCTGTTTGGAGTTGAATTGTTCTTTATTACCAATATCTTCTCTTGTTCACATGTTTTGTCAAAAATTAGTTACTTTTGCTGAACTTACTGTCAGTCTATGAATATGCCTTGTTTTACCTATTTTCACAAAACAAACAAACATGCACACAAAGACACACATTTTTTTATTATTATTTTTATTATTTTTATTTTATTATTTTACAATACTTAAAATTAATAACTTGCAATAATAATAAAATTTACGCCCCGTCCTTGGGTAGGGTAATTTCGGTTTTATCACCTATTCTTACCCGCGACAAATTGTTATACTTATTAATTCAAGTCGATACATAGAAAATAAAATCACACAAAAGAATTAAATTTATTTTTGGTATACTTAAAATTAATAAGGATAAAATAACGATAACAAAATTCTCGCCCCACCCTTGGGTAAAGTAATTTTAGTGTAAACACTTAATCTTAACTCGCGACCAATTTATAGCAATCGCCATTTTAAAGTTATTAATAAAAAGTAAATTTTTATCCCACTTAAGTCAAATTATCTTTAATAATAATAACAAAATTTTCCGTTCTAGCGTGATTTCAGCAGGAACTTAATTTCACTCATGAATATTTTGAAATTGTTATATTAAGTATTTGACTTAAGATATTTATATCTTCTCAATAAACGATATTCCCTAATTCAAAATTTAAACTTTTGTTTGATAACAGTAATTTCAGTTTTAGGTACCTAATTTTACCGATTACCAATTTAAACACTTAAATTAGAAGATTTATCGCTTGAAAGCCGAAGATTAAATGCATTTAAACAAACAAACAAACTTAAATTACAAGTACATTTGTCTTTTCAAACAGACATACTTGTTTATCACACAATAGCATACTAAAAGAAATCACACATCAAACTTGCACACTCGCACACTTGTGAGAATTTTAGAATCTCACAGAGTTATCATCTTGAAAACGACCTGAGCGAATTGCTTCAAAAGCGAGTCGACCAAGTTGATTTTCCATAGCTTCATATGTGTACCCTCTCGGGTTTAGTAATTTTTCTTGAAAACACTTGACTGGCCCTTCTCGACATAAAGTTACAAACTCGTAATTAGAATGCGTTTGATTCTTCGGGCATTCTCCTTCGTGGGACCACTTTCCGCACTTGTAACATTTCTCAAGTTGTTTTGCCCTTCATTTTGCAGCAGATTTAGATGTACCTTGTGCGAAATTAACTTTGTTATGTTCTGCCTTTTTCTCTTTTCTAATAGCAGTCATTTTCTCCCTGATCTCCAACACCATATCAATTGGTAAGGTGTAGATCAGTGCGTATATGAGAAGAGAATGGTTTTGATCGACCGAAGTGCGCGACTTATGCATCTGAAAACAAATAGAAACAAAAATAAAACACACAAAAGAAAAGTAAAAATTTAGAATGAGGGGAGAAGACTAGTTCTTTAGGGTCTGCTAGGAAAAGACCAATCGGATTCCATTCTTGAAAAACTACACAAGAATAGAATTTCAAACACGAGATCTTTCTCTTTCTGGGAACATTCGACTCTCCCCACACTTAGTTAGCTGTGGTGTCGAACTTATGATTAAGATCATTATCAATCTCTCGTGGTCCATCAAAATAGTGTTTCAGCCTGTGTCCATTTACTTTGAATGGTTTATCATTTGAGTCTACTAATTCGACCGTTCCATAAGGTAAAACTCTTGTAAATATGAACGATCCTGACCATCTAGATTTTAACTTTTCAGGAAATAGTTTAAATCTAGAATTGAATAGAAGGACACGGTCTCCTTCATGAAACAATTTTTTGTTTAAACGTTTATCGTGCCATTTCTTTGTTTTTTCTTTGTAGATGAGTGAGTTTTCATATGCATCATGCCTTAACTCATCTAATTCGTTCAGCTGGTTTAAACGTAATCGTCCTGCTTCATGCAAATCAAGATTGCATGTCTTAAGAGCCCAAAATGCTTTATGCTCAATCTCAACCGGGAGATGACATGCTTTTCTGTAAACGAGTCAAAAAGGTGTGGTTCCAATTGGAATTTTATAGGCCGTTCAAAAGGCCCAAAGAGCATCCTCCAATTTCATGGACCACTCCTTTGGATTTGCACCTACAGTTTTCTCCAGAATACGTTTTAATGCTCGGTTAGTGTTTTCAACTTGTGCACTTGTTTGTGGATGATAAGCTGTCGATATCTTATGAGTTACCCCATATCTTTTAAGAACTTTCTCAAGTTGAACGTTGCAAAAATGTGTACCCCGATCACTTATCAAAGCTTTCGGTGTTCCGAACCGTGCAAAAAGATGTTTCAAAAAGTTGACTACAACTCGTGCATCATTTGTTAGGAGAGCTTGCGCTTCCGCCCATTTAGACACATAATCAATAGCAATGAGTATTTAGAGATTATTATGAGATTTTGGAAAAGGGCCCATTGAGTCAATGCCCCAAATATCGAAAACTTCACAAACTTGAATGGCATTTTGTGGCATATCATCACGTTGACTTATTTTTCCGGCCCTTTGACATACATCACAAGATTTACAAAGAAGATGGACATCCTTGAAAATAGAAGACCAATAGAATCCAGCCTCGTAGACCTTTCTTCCCGAGAGTTGAGGTCCGTAATGCCCTCCTGTAGGCCTTGTGTGACAATGGAGTAAGATTTGTCTAGCTTCATTCCCGAATACACATCGGCGGATTATTCCATCGGGACAACTTTTAAACAAATGTGGATCTTCCCAAAAATAGTGTTTTATATCACTAAAGAATTTCTTTCGCTTTTGGTACGACATACACTTTTCAAGATATCCACATGCCAAATAGTTTGCGATTGGTGCGAACCATGGTGGTTCTTCAATCTCAATCTTCATGAGATGTTCATCAGGAAAGTTATCCTGTATCGCGGATTCATCGAGAGTATCTAGCTCAGGGTTCTCAAGGCATGAAAGATGATCGGCGGCAAGATTTTCTGCTCCATTTTTATCTCGGATTTCGATGTCAAACTCTTGCAGGAGCAAGATCCAACGAATTAGGCATGGTTTAGCATCTTGTTTTGAAAACAAGTACTTAAGAGCAGAATGATCGGTATAGACAACCGTTTTTGCTAGAACAAGATATGGTCGGAATTTATCAAAAGCAAAGACTATAGCAAGGAGTTCCTTTTCAGTGGTTGTGTAGTTCGTTTGTCCTTTTCAGTGGTTGTGTAGTTCGTTTGTGCTCCTTGTAAAGTCTTACTAGCATAGTAAATGGGTTTAAATCGTTTTTCTATCCTTTGACCTAAAACGGCTCCTATTGCAAAATCACTTGCATCACACATGAGCTCAAATGGAAGGGCCCAGTTTGGAGCTATCATGATTGGCGCATTGGTGAGCTTTTCTTTGAGAACATTAAAAGATTTTATGCATTCATCTGAGAAGATGAATGGAGCATCTTTTTCGAGGAGTTTGTTCATTGGAGTGGCAATTTTAGAAAAATCTTTAATGAATCGTCGGTAAAAACCGGCATGCCTTAGAAAACTCCTAACTCCTTTGACATTGGCAGGATGTGGAAGTTTAGCAATTACATCAACTTTTGCTTTATCCACTTCAATTCCTTCACTTGAGATTTTATGACCTAGAACTATGCCTTCTTTAACCATAAAATGGCATTTCTCCCAGTTAAGCACTAGATTTGATTTCTCGCATCTAATAAGCATTCGTTCAAGATTTGAAAGACATGACTCAAAAGAGTCACCGAAGACTGAAAAGTCATCCATGAAAACTTCCATGCATTCTTCTATCATATCATGGAAAATCACCATCATGCACCTTTGAAAGGTTGCAGGGGCATTGCAAAGTCCGAATGGCATGCGTTTATACACAAAAGTGCCATATGGGCATGTGAAGGTGGTTTTCTCTTGGTCTTCGGGTGCAATTAGGATTTGAAAATACCCTGAAAAACCATCAAGGAAACAATAGTAACTGTTTTCTGCTAACCTTTCCAACATTTGATAGATGAAAGTTAAGGGAAAATGATCTTTTCTGGTGGCGTCATTTAATTTTCTATAATCAATGCAAACACGCCATTCAGTTACAGTCCGAGTAGGAATAAGCTCATCTTTTTCATTTGTGATCACGGTAATGCCACCTTTCTTAGGTATGCATTGCACCGGGCTTACCCATGGACTATCAGAGATGGGATAAATTAAACCTGCATCAAGTAGTTTAATTATCTCTTTCTTCACCACATCTTGCATGTTAGGGTTTAGTCTTCATTGACGTTGCACACAAGGTTTAAAATCATCTTCCATGAGAATTTTGTATGTACAATATGAAGGACTTATACCCTTGATATCTTAGATTTTCCATACAATAGCTAGTTTGTGGGCTTTTAACACGAAAATCAATTGAGATTTTTCGTTTTCAGAAAGGGAGGATGAGATGATTACAGGTAATTGAGATTCACCATGCAAATATGCGTATTCCAAATGATTTGGAAGTGGCTTTAATTCCAATGTTGGTGGTTCTCCAATCGATGATTTGTACCTGTATCTGTCTTCCTCTTTCAGAACTTGAAGTTCTTCTGTTGTTGGTTCGTATTCATTAGCCATGAGTGTAACTAATAATTCAGCTTCATCAATTGGTTCTGTTCCTTCTCCTAAAGAACATTTGCCTCTTCCTTGTAATTCTGTAAATTATTGTAACAATTCTTGATGTTCATCAATAGTTTGCATATAATAACACGCGTCATCTACAGATTGAGGTTGTTGCATGGCCTTATCAATAAAAAAAGTCACACTCTCGTCATCTATACTTAGGGTCAATTTCTTACCAAACACGTCTATTATTGCTCTAGCCGTGTTTAAGAATGGTCTTCCTAAGATAAGAGGAACTCGAGAATCTTCTTCCATATCCAGAATCACAAAATCTGCTGGGAATACTAAAGTACCAACTTTAACTAGCATATTCTCCATTATCCCTCTAGGATATTTGATTGATCGATCAGCTAGTTGTATGCTCATTCGTGTTGGTTTTAACTCTTCAAGGCCTAGATTAACGTATAATGAATAAGGAATTAAGTTAATACTAGCACCTAAGTCTGCTAATGCTCTTATTGAATCAAGATTACCCATTAAACATGGAATTGTGAAACTTCCGGGGTCAGAGAGTTTTTCGGGTATCTTGTTCAATAATACTGTCGAACATGCATCATTCATTGTGACAGCTGAAAGTTCTTCCATTTTCTTTCTGTTTGTGATCAGGTCTTTCAAAAACTTCGCATATCTTGGCATTCTTGAAATTACATCGATGAACGGAAGATTGACGTTTATTTGTTTGAACATGTCAAGAAACTTTGACTGTTCGGCCTCGAGTCTTTCTTTTCTTTGTTTGCTCGGGTAAGGAAGCGGTGGTTGATATGGTTTAACGTATGGTTTAGGTCGTACTGAACCTTCTGGGATTTCAGCTGGTTGTTCATTGGCTTTCTCAATTACTGGTTCAGTCGCCCTCTCTGGTTCTGGTTGTGGTGATGGAACAGGATAATCAGAAATGACTGGTATAACAGGTGGCGTAAGCGTCAAACCACTTCGGGTGGTAATTGCTTTGGCTGCTTCGTTTTGAGGGTTGGTATTCGTGTCGCTCGGTAAACTCCCTGGCTTTCTTTAACCAATTAACCTTGCTAAGTTACTTACTTCTTGTTCCAAGTTTTGGATAGAAGCTTGTTGGTGTCTGAATGATTGCGAGTTTTGTTCATTAGTTTGTTTTTGAGATGCAACAAACTGTGCTTGGGATTCCATGAGCTTTGTCATCATTTCCTCCAGGTTTGGCTTTGTCTCGTCGGTTTGTGGTGGCTTATTAAGAAAACCGGGTCTTTGCTGATTGCTAGGACCTTGTTGGTTATACGAGTTATTGTTAGGCCCATTTGGATTGTAAGGGGTGTTGTAAGATCGGTTGAAATTATTCCTTGGCGGTTGATAATTATTTTGATAATTATTTCCCGACCTTTGGTTCATGTAGGAAACATTCTCACGTTGTTCCATCGTTTGCTCAACACCGAAACAATCTTTCGTCAAATGTGGCCCCCACACTGCTCACAACTGATTCGTATCGCGTGAATATCTTTAGTCATCTTTTCCATTCGTCTATCGACAGCATCTAACTTTGCGAAAATGGAATCAAAGTCATGGCTAGAATCGGCTCTAGCCGCTTTAGATGAACGAAATATATCTTTTTCCTGGTGCCACTCATGTGAGTGGGATGCTGTATTATCAATAATTTTGTGAGCTTCAGTTGCGATTTTCTTCATAATGGAACCACCAGCTGCAGTGTCGATGTCTTTTCGTGTAGCAACATCGCATCCTTGGTAGAATATTTGCACTATTTGATAAGTGTCTAAACCGTGCTGAGGACATCCTCTCAACAACTTTCCAAATCTTGTCCACGCCTCATATAATGTTTCATTTGGCTTTTGCGCGAACGTAACAATTTCTCCTTGAAGTCTCACGGCTTTAGATGCCGGAAAGAATTGTTTTGAGACATTTCTCAACTAAAACATCCCATGTGTCAATCGCTCCTTCCGGTAACGATTCTAACCAATCTTTGGCTTCTCCCTTTAAAGTCCAGGGAAACAATATGAGATAGATCTGTTCATCCTCAATTTCTCTGATTTTAAATAGAGTACAAATCCTATTAAAGGTTCGAAGATGTTCGTTTAGATCTTCTTTTGGCGTACCACTAAATTGGCACTGATTAGTTACCATGTGTAGGATTTATCCTTTGATTTCGTAATCTGGCGCATTAATGTCTGGTTGAGTAATGGCGTGACCTTGGCCTGTGCATGTGGCTCTCATTCGATCTTCCATACTTAGAGGTTCCTGATTTTCCATGATTGAATTTGTTGAATCTGAATCACTAGAGGATTCTGATTTAATGGTTTCTTCCTTGACAACCTTTGGTTGAATGATTGGTGGTTCAGGAGGAATGATTAGAGGTTCAGGATCTCTGAATTGTCCTTGAATATCCTCCGGGTGCTCAATGATTACTTCTGGTTCAAAAGTCGGGTTTTCGGAAAGTTGAATCGGCGAGGACGCACGATTAGATGATGATCTTAATGAAAAGTTTAACTTATTGGGATTAGCTAGACTCCTAGATCGTGTTACGGGTGGTGAACGTAATGGTGATTGTTTCAATTTGTACATTCATTACCTATCCGTACTAAGAATTGACTATAACTTATAAAAATTACTAATTTATTAATTAAAAATTCTATTTAAACTAAAAATGTTAACTAAAAAAAAAATTGTAATATTTATTATTTAAACTCATTTTATATTTTAGTACTATTTATCCTAAATATAGTTAAAATTAACTAAAAACCTAACTTAATAAATAAATAATTAACTATTTATCCTAATCAATTATTATTATGTATTATTAAACTAATTAAATGATTAATAAAAATCAAGGGAATTGTGGGCCCGTTATTTAATCAAGGGAATGGTGGGGAGACTTTTTGCCTCTTGTTCAAAGCTGTAAAGTGACAACCCCAATAATTCGAGTGCATGCACAACAATTTTTTTTTTTTTTTTTTAAAACTTGTGTGCTTTGTGTCTTATTTTTTTTTTTTTTTTATAGAAACTTGTGTGCTTTATGTCTTAAAATTATCTAACTACTACACTAGAGGTGTGTGAAACCGAGTGCATGTTCAACCATTTTTTTTTTAACCGTGACACCAAATTCAAAATATTCTAAAACTCGATTTCAATCCATAAAAATTCGTTTTTTTTTTATTTAATTTTTTTTTTAACACGTGAGCAAAAGCAATTTTCAAATAATGCAAACTAGTTAACTACACCACTATCTTTCAGATTTTTTACGGTTACTAATTAACTACACCACTATCTAATAAAAAAATTGAAATACTCGAACATGGGAATATGAATTGTAAGAATGGGAATATAATAATTAACTACACCACTATCCACTAGAGTATTATCATCTCTCATGAGTGTGGGGAGGGACACAAGAAATCAAACACAAAAACCAAAGATTCTTGGTCTCAAATTTCAATTAACTAAATAAAATTAATATATATATATATATATATATATATATATATATATATATATATATATATATATATTCGTAATTTTTTTTTTTAGAAAGGCAGTAGACTTTTTATTATTATTATTAAAAACTCAACAAAGATACATGTTCTTTTTTTTTACATCGCAACACAGATTACTCGATCTAGCTATGACTAAATGTGTTAAGGTGACAAGATGTACTATGTGAAGGCACAAAAAGTGTCTCCGGCAGCGGCGCCAAAAACTTGATGTGTTTTATGGGGTGTACGAAACAGTTATCAGTTTTATATTATTTACTACATGAAATCACCTAAATTAAACTAAAACACAATAGGCAAGTATACCTATCGTATAGTAATATAGCTAAGGTAAAGTCCGGGAGGTCGATCCGTGGACACTTTTATCAGGTGTTCTTACTAGGTCTAACTAGGTAAATTAAGTAAATTAGGCTAGATTTAGTAATATATATAATTAATAGTAATTTTCGGGGGATTTACCGTTTAACGACCGGTTTGTCTTTTTGGTTTTTCTTTTTAATTCAAACAACAATATAGTAAATTTAAACTAGAATAAAGCAACAAAGTAAATAAAAATTACTGCTGTAAAAATAAAGTACTTTAACTAAACGAGATGAAAATACAATAAAAAGAGTATTATGCTTATTTAACTTCCGTAGTTACGATGTTTGACTTTTACTTTTTACTTTTTACCCTGGGTTAATTTTCCTTGCACCCGTAGAATATTTAATATGTCCACCTGAAGTTGTCCAGTGCAGTCCTATAATTACAAGCATCAAATGCGAGTGTCCTCGTCATTCTATCTTGTAACCACATGTAATGACCCGGACTTTTTCGATCGTTCTATACTTATAAGATTAATATTTACATAAATTAAACCTTACCAACATGATAAGCAATCCAAATTGTTGAGATTTATGTTTTTAAAAAGAGTTTTACACAACGTTTGACCGTCTAGTTTGACCGATGATATCACGAACTATATAACATATGATAATTATACGTTTGTGTATATATATGTATATATACATATTTAACATGATCCAAGGATGTTTTAATACCTCATTTTGTATTAATAACAATAAGTTATAAGTATATTTTGAAACTACTAACTTAAGTTTTCAAAACGATAACCATACGTAACGTCATTTGACATAAATACTTATGACCTATAATGTTTATACATATATCGTATATATAATGTATTTAATCACTTTTTAAGGACTTAAATACATAAAACCATATAAGTATATTCACAAAAGATAGCTATATTTGAATCCTCATTCCGTTTTCACAAGATTTCTATACGTATATCTGGAGTATATGTACCCGTATCATACCTAGCTTCTATACGTATTTACTATTGGTATATACACATCAAATCACCACCAACCAGCCCTTGTTCATGCCCTAGGTATAAGGTAATTGGAATTTGGAAGCTTATTGACTAATTACATAAGATAACAAACTAAAATCTTGTCATGAACACCTTAGTTCCACTTTTTTTATAAGCTTCATGGGCACTTCATTTTGATTCAAATTTCTACATCATTTCTTAGTTAAACACACACTCTTCCATAACCCTTAAACACCTTCAACAATTCAGCAAGTTACCATGAAGATCTAGCTCAAAAACAACCCTTAATCATCATAAGAAAAACCTTCCAAGAACACTTCAATAATCCTTTCAAGAATACAAGTTTATTTCCAACCTTTTGATCTAACTCCATTACTCTTTTGGTTCTAGGTTTTTACTCCTCTTTTACAGCAATCTTGTCCAAGTAACTTGAGGTAGTAACTTTGTTCATAACCTTATTCGATTCATATATATATAGCTATCTTATTTTATGGTATAAAATTTTAACAACAAGAACATAGTTTGAATGTTTTCAAACTTGTTTGCAAACTAAATAGATCCTTCTAACTTAACTTTTAAAATACTTCAAGACCTGTAATATATCATAAATATATTCTAATTTAACAAGGTATAACTTGGTTTTTCAAAGAACACCTTAAAAACTGTTTTTACGACGTCGGAGTGCAACCGGGGGCTGTTTTGGGTTGGATAATTAAAAACTATTTTGAACCTTGAATTGGAGGTTTATTTTCTGGAAAAATGATATTTACTATGAATATGATAACACATAAAAATTTCATGATTTAACTCTAAGTATAAGTATTTTTAGAAAAATAATCATTTAATGTTGTTTGCATAAGGGAAAATGATTAACTTCATAAGTTTCACCAAAGTTTGACCTATGACCTGTGATTTCAAATATAAACTAAGGTATTTACAGTTCATATTCTTAAAGAAGGACTCGATCCAAGGAAGTGGCAAGTTGAACCAATGAAAACGGAGTTGTAACGAAGAAACTATGACCAAAACAAGATCGGATATCCAAAACTAGTTTAGCCACGAAAATAATTGGAGAAAAATTAAATGAATCACATCTTTCTAAAATAACATGATATTTTATATATATGTACTCATAATTTAATTTTATATATTTCAGGACCACCCGTAAACAATACGAGAATATTAATCATAAGATCCCATGATTGTACGCAACACGTCATTTGACAACACCGGTACTTTATGTACGCAACACGTCATTTGACAACACCGGTACCGTGGGTCAAGATTAATCCCGACCAATACAAATACGATGGGGTTTTATTTATTTCGATGGGGGTTTTATTTATTTATTAAACACCTAAATATGAACCATTAAAATTGAATTACTAACATCGGACTGCTAACTACGGACTAAGAAATTATTAAAAGTATTAAAAGTATAATAAGTACATATATGTGACGATTGTTTAAAATGAAAATATATTGATAAATTATATATGGATAGGTTCGTGATATCAACCGGAGACCAAGTCAAAATATATATATCTTCAAGACAAAAGTGAGTATATAGTCCCACTTTTAAACTCTAAATATTTCGGGATGAGAATACATGTATTTTATGTTTTACGATATGGACACAAGTAACTGAAAAATATATTCTACGTTGAGTTGTACCACTGGCATACTTCCCTGTAGCTTGGTAACTACTATTTACAGCGGTATTGTAAACGCGAATCCTGTTGATAGATCTATCGGGCCTGACAACCCCAACCGGACTGGACGACCAGTATTCAACGGTTGCACAGTACTTCGTTTCGTGACTACACTTGGTACGGTGTAGTAAGATTTCATAATAAAGGGAATATGCGACGTGATTAAATGTTAAGTATGGTTACCAAGTGCTCAACCACTTAGAATATTTTTATTAAATGTTTACATATGAAATCTTGTGGTCTATGTTTATATCGCTGCCGGCATTAAACCTATATCTCACCAACTTTATGTTGACGTTTTAAACATGTCTATTCTCAGGTGATAACTAAAAGCTTCCGCTGCAACATGTTGAATTTAAGCAAGATCTTGAGTATGCATATTTGTGTCAAAAATAAAACTGCATATCCGAGGAAATGTAATGTAAAATATGCTAGAAATCGTATTGTTATCATCACATGTAAAGTTTGTAAGTCTAAGATTATCGCTAAATGATAATCATCTTTATATTGTCTAAAGCTTGTATTAACATAAGAGTTATGGTTTGTAATGTAAAATAAATGCAGTTGTTCTTTTAAAAATGTCGCATATAGAGGTCAATACCTCGCAATGAAATCATACGTTATCTAACTCGTTCTTATGGTTAAGGACGGGTTATGACATGTGGTATCAGAGCGGTGGTCTTAGCGAACCAGGTTTGCATTAGTGTGTCTAACTGATAAGTCGTTAGGATACATTAGTAAGTCTGGACTTTGACCGGGTCTGATTTAAAAACCATTGCTTATCATTGTTGGTTAAAATTTATATGTAAATATTATGTAGTACTAATGGGTTAGTTGTTGTGTGATAGATGTCGGGCTCAAAACTTGTTATCACATTCAGCGACTCCGAACCAGAATCTTCAGATGGTGTTCCAGTCATTAACCTATCCGATGACGAAAATAATATCTTTGGGGAAGACTCACAAATTCCGGATGAACCGACTATAGAGAACCCGGAAAGTGAACCCGAGGAGGAAAGTGAAACCGAGGAAGAAATACAGGAAATTACAAAAGACAAGTTCGAACTAGGAAAGAAATGAAAGGCTAATGAATTAGAAAATTCAAATCCCGAGTTTAGTGAGGATGATGTGGCACCAACTCCACTAGACACTACCACCCCTATACCCGCTATTCCTATTCGTTCTATCCCGGCATCTAGTTCTTCAGCCCCACAGCCAAAATATAGGCAGACAGCTAGGAAAAGCGTTAGGCCATTCCTTGAACCTAAACGTCCTAGAAAATAGACCAAACGATGCGCTGCCGTATTAAACCATGGGATCATATAATGTTTTGTATAATATTATTAGTGTGGTTTGCTTAATGTTCGATGTAAGATAAGCATATGTAAAATAGTGAAGTATGAAATGCAATAATTTTCCATGGTTAAGTATTATTTAGATTGTAGTAATTGGTTCTGTACTAAGCTATTAAGTATGAACATTAACGGGTAGGTACTACCCTAGATATAATTATAAAATGCTAATAAGAAGAAAAGGCTTTTATAATAATACCTGGTTCATATTGTTAACAAGCTATAATGTACTATAAATACACACTACATCTATAATATTCCATGTGAATAATTATTTTCTTTCATTAGGAAATGGCGCGATTGAATCGAATGACGGAACAAGAAGTCGAGGAATTCATCAACCAGCGAGTGAACGACAGAATGTTATGGGTCGAAGCTGCAAGAGCTGCTGCAGTTAACCCAAATCCTCGTGTAGGATGTACCTACAAGACTTTTCAAGCTTGCAAGCCCTCATCATTCAGTGGAACGGAAGGACCGATCGGTTTAACCCGGTGGATAGAAAAGATGGAGACTGTGTTTAAAATCAGTGGTTGTGTTGAAAAGGACATGACCAAGTATGCATCGTGCACTTTACAAGATAGTGCACTCACGTGGTGGAAAAATTATTTGAAGGCTGTAGGAGGAGATGTAGCTTATGATACTCCATGGGAAGAATTCAAAACAATGTTAATCAACGAATATTGTCCAAGGAACGAAGTTAGGAAGTTGGAAGATGAATTACGAAGTCTGAAGGTTGTTGGTACTGAAATCACCAACTACAATCAGCAATTCATGGAATTAGTTTTGCTATGTCCTGAATTGGTTCCAACCGAAGAACGGAAGATTGAAATGTACAAAGATGGTTTGCCCAAAAAGGTCAAGGCAAATGTTACAGCATCGAAACCTAAGACAATTCATGAAGCTATAACCATGGCAAACGAGCTAATGGATCAGGTCATCTTGGATAAGAAAGCATCCAATACTGATGTGAAGGTATCAGGTAACAAAAGAAAGTGGAATGGAAATTATGATCGGGGTAACCAACAACAATCTTTTAAGAAACAAGAAATCACGCAAGGTGCGGGTAGTGGTTTAAGCTTTGGTTACAAAGGACAAAATCCTTTATGCAACCGATGCCACAAACATCACTCTGGTTACTGTAATGTGGTATGCAACAAATGTAATCGAAAGGGTTATCTTGCTGAAGATTGTAGGGCTCTCGTTACAAATACAAACGGTACCAAGACTCCTGCCACCAATGCAAATAGAACTGCCTTGGCCACTGTTACTTGTTATGGGTGTGGGAAACAGGGTCATTATAAGAGCCAGTGTCCGAATCCAGAGAAGAATAATGGATCTGCACGTGGAAGAGCATTTGTTATTAATGCTAGAGAGGCGTGTGAAGACCCGGAGCTTGTTATGGGTACGTTTACCATTAATAACTTATCCGCATCTATTATATTTGATACTGGTGCTGATAGAAGTTACGTGAGTAGAGACTTTTACGTTAAATTGAATTGTTCATCATTACCTCTAGATGCTAAGTACATGATTGAGTTAGCTAATGGTAAACTAATTAAATCCGATAAAATTTGCCGTGATTGTAAAATAAATTTAGCCGGAGAAACATTTAAGATTGATTTGATACCCGTAGAATTAGGAAGTTTTGATGTAATAGTCAGCATGGACTGGATGTCCAAAATAGGAGCTGAAGTTGTGTGCGCCAAGAAGGCAATTCGCATTCCTCGTAAGGATAAAATGCCAGTAATGATTTATGGAGAGAAGGGTAACTCAAAGCTAAAACTCATTAGTTATTTGAAAGCTCAAAAGTGCTTGAAGAAAGGGTGCTATGCTATCTTAGCACATGTTAATAAAGTCGAAATGAAGGAAAAAGTGAAGAGCATCAATGACGTGCCTGTGGCAAGAGATTTTCCTGAAGTCTTTCCGGAAGAGTTGCCGGGATTACCTCCATTTAGATCTGTAGAATTTCAAATAGATTTAGTACCAGGAGCTGCACCAGTTGCCCGTGCTCCATATAGACTTGCACCGTCCGAGTTAAAAGAACTTCAGAGTCAGTTAAAAGAATTACTGGATCGTGGATTCATACGACCAAGTACTTCACCGTGGGGAGCTCCGATTCTATTTGTTAAAAAGAAAGATGGATCTTTTAGGATGTGTATAGATTATCGTGAATTAAAAAAGTTAACTATCAAGAATCGGTATCCACTACCGAGAATTGACGACTTATTTGATCAACTCCAAGGATCATGTGTGTACTCGAAAATTGACCTAAAATCGGGCTATCATCAATTACGCGTCAAAGAAGAAGATATACCGAAAACTGCTTTTCGGACACGTTATGGTCATTACGAATTTTTGGTCATGCCGTTTGGGTTGACAAATGCGCCAGCTGTATTCATGGACCTCATGAATTGAGTTTGTAGTCCATATTTAGATAAGTTTATTATCGTTTTCATTGATGATATTCTTATCTATTCCAAGAGTGAGCAAGAGCATGAGCAGCATTTAAGGTTGATATTAGAGTTGTTGAGAAAAGAACAGCTATATGCTAAATTTTCTAAATGTGCTTTCTGGTTGAAAGAAGTGCAATTTCTTGGCCACATTGTTAGTAGCAAAGGAATTCAGGTTGATCCAGCAAAAATTGAAGCCATTGAAAAATGGGAGACTCCTAAGACACCAACGCAGATACGCCAATTTTTGGGTTTAGCCGGTTATTATAGAAGGTTTATTCAAGATTTTTCCCGAATAGCTAAGCCGTTGACAGCGTTAACGCAAAAAGGGAAGAAATATGAATGGACATCTGAGCAGGAGAGTGCATTTTAATTACTAAAGAAGAAGTTAACTACGGCGCCTATTTTATCGTTACCAGAAGGGAACGATGATTTTGAAATATATTGTGACGCTTCGCGACAAGGTTTTGGTTGCGTTCTTATGCAACGGAAGAAAGTTATTGCATACGCATCCCGACAATTGAAGATTCACGAGCGGAATTATACGACGCATGATTTAGAACTGGGAGCAGTCGTGTTTGCATTGAAGATATGGAGACACTACTTGTATGGGGTTAAATGCACTGTGTTCACTGATCATAAAAGTCTTCAACATATTTTTGATCAGAAACAGCTGAACATGAGGCAACGTAGGTGGGTCGAGCTGATAAACGACTATGATTGTGAAATTCGTTATCATCCCGGGAAGGCGAACGTGGTGGCCGATGCTCTAAGCAGAAAGGAACGAGAACCAATTCGAGTACGAGCAATGAACATAAAAATTCGCATGAATCTCAACTCACAAATCAAAGAAGTTCAACGAGAAGCACTTACTAAAGAAAACATAAGAAATGAAATAATGAAGAAGTATGAGAAGCAACTCGTTATACGGGAAGACGGAATTCGATATTTTGCAAACCGTATTTGGGTACCGAAGTTGGGTGGATTAAGGAAGTTGATATTAAACGAGGCACATAAGACAAGATACTCGATACATCCTGGAGTCGGAAAGATGTACCAACATCTTAAGACACATTATTGGTGGCCTAATTTAAAGACAGACGTTGCAACATATGTTGGGGAGTGTTTAACTTGTTCCAAAGTCAAAGCGGAACACCAAAAGCCGTCAGGGTTACTTCAACAACCAGAAATTCCAGAATGGAAATGGGATGGTATTACCATGGATTTCATCACGAAGTTACCAAAGACTGCCTGGGGATACGACACCATTTGGGTAATTTTTGATCGTCTTACCAAATCTGCACATTTCTTGCCTATAAAGGAAACGGATAGAATGGAGAAACTATTGCGATTGTATATAAAGGAAATTGTTTCAAGGCATGGAATACCTATTTCCATTATATCCGATCAGGATAGTAGATTTACATCAAAGTTCTGGCAATCACTACAAGAGGCCCTAGGAACTCGTTTAGATATGAGCACCGCATATCATCCGCAAACTGACGGGCAGAGTGAAAGAACAATTCAGACTCTTGAAGACATGCTCAGGGCATGTGTGATCGATTTTGGAAACGGATGGGATAAATATCTACCATTAGCAGAATTCTCGTATAATAATAGTTATCATGCGAGCATTAAAGCTGCGCCATTCGAAGCACTGTATGGAAGGAAGTGTAGATCTCCTATCTGTTGGAATGAAGTAGGAGATCGACAATTAACTGGTCCCGAGATCATACATGAAACTACAGAAAAGATAGTACAAATTAAGGAAAGATTGAAAACAGCCCGTAGTCGCCAAAAGAACTACGTCGATGTTCGAAGGAAACCATTAGAGTTTCAGATCGGTGACATGGTTATGATAAAGGTGTCACCATGGAAAGGTGTAATACGTTTCGGAAAAAGGGGTAAACTGAACCCAAGGTACGTAGGCCCGTTCAAGATTATCGAACGCATTGGACCGGTAGCTTATCGACTCGAGTTACCGCAACAACTCGCCGGAGTACATAATACCTTTCACGTCTCAAACCTTAAGAAGTGTCTTGCAAAGGAAGACCTCACCATTCCTCTTGAAGAAATCCATGTCGACGAGAAACTACAATTCGTAGAAGAACCAGTTGAAATCATGGACCGTGAAGTTAAACAGCTCAAGCAGAGCAACATACCGATCGTTAAGGTTCGTTGGAATGCTCGAAGAGGTCCTGAGTTTACTTGGGAACGAGAGGACCAGATGAAACAAAAGTATCCACACTTGTTTCCCGATGACGCAAAATAGGTACAATTTTAAAATTTCGGGACGAAATTTATTTAACGGGTAGGTACTGTAATGACCCGGACTTTTTCGATCGTTCTATACTTATAAGATTAATATTTACATAAACTAAACCTTACCAACATGATAAGCAATCCAAATTGTTGAGATTTATGTTTTTAAAAAGAGTTTTACACAACGTTTGACCGTCTAGTTTGACCAATGATATCACGAACTATATAACATATGATAATTATACGTTTGTGTATATATATGTATATATACATATTTAACATGATCCAAGGATGTTTTAATACCTCATTTTGTATTAATAACAATAAGTTATAAGTATATTTTGAAACTACTAACTTAAGTTTTCAAAACGATAACCATACGTAACGTCATTTGACATAAATACTTATGACCTATAATGTTTATACATATATCGTATATATAATGTATTTAATCACTTTTTAAGGACTTAAATACATAAAACCATATAAGTATATTCACAAAAGATAGCTATATTTGAATCCTCATTCCGTTTTCACAAGATTTCTATACGTATATCTGGAGTATATGTACCCGTATCATACCTAGCTTCTATACGTATTTACTATTGGTATATACACATCAAATCACCACCAACCAGCCCTTGTTCATGCCCTAGGTATAAGGTAATTGGAATTTGGAAGCTTATTGACTAATTACATAAGATAACAAACTAAAATCTTGTCATGAACACCTTAGTTCCACGTTTTTTATAAGCTTCATGGGCACTTCATTTTGATTCAAATTTCTACATCATTTCTTAGTTAAACACACACTCTTCCATAACCCTTAAACACCTTCAACAATTCAGCAAGTTACCATGAAGATCTAGCTCAAAAACAACCCTTAATCATCATAAGAAAAACCTTCCAAGAACACTTCAATAATCCTTTCAAGAATACAAGTTTATTTCCAACCTTTTGATCCAACTCCATTACTCTTTTGGTTCTAGGTTTTTACTCCTCTTTTACAGCAATCTTGTCCAAGTAACTTGAGGTAGTAACTTTGTTCATAACCTTATTCGATTCATATATATATAGCTATCTTATTTTATGGTATAAAATTTTAACAACAAGAACATAGTTTGAATGTTTTCAAACTTGTTTGCAAACTAAATAGATCCTTCTAACTTAACTTTTAAAATACTTCAAGACCTGTAATATATCATAAATATATTCTAATTTAACAAGGTATAACTTGGTTTTTCAAAGAACACCTTAAAAACTGTTTTTAAGACGTCGGAGTGCAACCGGGGGCTGTTTTGGGTTGGATAATTAAAAACTATTTTGAACCTTGAATTGGAGGTTTATTTTCTGGAAAAATGATATTTACTATGAATATGATAACACATAAAAATTTCATGATTTAACTCTAAGTATAAGTATTTTTAGAAAAATAATCATTTAATGTTGTTTGCATAAGGGAAAATGATTAACTTCATAAGTTTCACCAAAGTTTGACCTATGACCTGTGATTTCGAATACAAACTAAGGTATTTACAGTTCATATTCTTAAAGAAGGACTCGATCCAAGGAAGTGGCAAGTTGAACCAATGAAAACGGAGTTGTAACGAAGAAACTATGACCAAAACAAGATCGGATATCCAAAACTAGTTTAGCCACGAAAATAATTGGAGAAAAATTAAATGAATCACATCTTTCTAAAATAACATGATATTTTATATATATGTACTCATAATTTAATTTTATATATTTCAGGACCACCCGTAAACAATACGAGAAGATTAATCATAAGATCCCATGATTGTACGTAACACGTCATTTGACAACACCGGTACTTTATGTACGCAACACGTCATTTGACAACACCGGTACCGTGGGTCAAGATTAATCCCGACCAATACAAATACGATGGGGTTTTATTTATTTCGATGGGGGTTTTATTTATTTATTAAACACCTAAATATGAACCATTAAAATTGAATTACTAACATCGGACTGCTAACTACGGACTAAGAAATTATTAAAAGTATTAAAAGTATAATAAGTATATATATGTGACGATTGTTTAAAATGAAAATATATTGATAAATTATATATGGATAGGTTCGTGATATCAACCGGAGACCAAGTCAAAATATATATATCTTCAAGACAAAAGTGAGTATATAGTCCCACTTTTAAACTCTAAATATTTCGGGATGAGAATACATGTATTTTATGTTTTACGATATGGACACAAGTAACTGAAAAATATATTCTACGTTGAGTTGTACCACTGGCATACTTCCCTGTAGCTTGGTAACTACTATTTACAGCGGTATTGTAAACGCGAATCCTGTTGATAGATCTATCGGGCCTGACAACCCCAACCGGACTGGACGACCAGTATTCAACGGTTGCACAGTACTTCGTTTCGTGACTACACTTGGTACGGTGTAGTAAGATTTCATAATAAAGGGAATATGCGACGTGATTAAATGTTAAGTATGGTTACCAAGTGCTCAACCACTTAGAATATTTTTATTAAAATGTTTACATATGAAATCTTGTGGTCTATGTTTATATCGCTGCCGGCATTAAACCTATATCTCACCAACTTTATGTTGACGTTTTAAACATGTCTATTCTCAGGTGATAACTAAAAGCTTCCGCTGCAACATGTTGAATTTAAGCAAGATCTTGAGTATGCATATTTGTGTCAAAAATAAAACTGCATATCCGAGGAAATGTAATGTAAAATATGCTAGAAATCGTATTGTTATCATCACATGTAAAGTTTGTAAGTCTAAGATTATCGCTAAACGATAATCATCTTTATATTGTCTAAAGCTTGTATTAACATAAGAGTTATGGTTTGTAATGTAAAATAAATGCAGTTGTTCTTTTAAAAATGTCGCATATAGAGGTCAATACCTCGCAATGAAATCATACATTATCTAACTCGTTCTTATGGTTAAGGACGGGTTATGACACCACAGTTAAATATTCTAACTAATTACTATTTAGATGGTTTGACGCGGTTATCACGTATGTCAATAATTACACCAGTTGTCACTGAATGTAACCCACCTTAATTTTAACTAGTCTTTTAACCATTAATCCATTCACGTGTCCGTTTCAATGAATAATTTACCATATATGTAAATAACCCGTCTTCCGTGTCCGGTCAACGTATGTGGTTATTTATGCATATAGGAAATTATAAGTAGTGGTAATTTAGCAAGTTGTCACTTAATTATTTTATCATACCCATTAATAGTTAAAACCCCAATCTCCCTTAAGGTCGTTCTTTATCTAAATATTAATCGTTGTACAAATTAAATCAACCCATTTTCTATTTTTAGTCAAACATAATAACTACTTGGGTTAAATAAGCATAATAACAAATTAGCTACTAAACATGGTAGAAAAATAAATAACACTTACAGAAAAGTTCTTAGCTTCCATTAATTCGATGCGGTAGAAACTTGATAGAAAATCACCCGTGCGATAATCTTTTTACAATACCCAAACTACTAATTTACTACAAGTGAAATAGAAATTTAAAATGAAAATAGAAGTACTCCGTAACTTGACTACTTCTGAGGTCTCTCCGTACCTCTTCTCTTCCAACTTCTAGCATAGATATATGTCCGTATGCACTCAAGATCATGACCAAACATTTTCCATCAATTAAATTCTTTTGTGTTTTTAATTCATCAAAGTAGCCGCCAACATAGTGATTGGTTTCTTTATTATTATTATCTTTATAGTATTTTTCATAGTGTAGATAAAGCAGCATCCCCTTAATAGATTTTAGCATTGTTTATGTCATGTGCGCTGTGAGTTAATACTCCATATTGCATTAACCACCTAATTTCCTCAAATCCTGCCACCTTTTCTTTTCTTTTGAATTTTTAAAACATAAAAGTGGCACTTCATCCGACAAGTACCAGCATGATTATAATTGTTTAATTCTTTTGCAGTTCGTGTCACAGTCAACTGGTCTAGCTCGATTTTAGGTACCTCTTCATTTATGCATTAAGAACTTATACCTTTTGGAGTATAACTTGTACATTGAGCGTTTTTGACTGTTTCCTTCATTAATCTTCATTTTCGAACTCTGTCTTCACTTTTATTTATTTGTACAATTACAATGGAAATATAATACAATTACATATGAAAACCTATTATTTATGAGAGATATTGCGACTAAATATATGTTCATTTTGAGCAATATCAATACTCCAAACTCGGCGGAGTGTCCGGATACAACACTAGTACTTCGATAAGCCACACCTTGTGAACTCTTACGTCCCTTTGAAGACTTCACAAACACCTATAGCTCTTACCACAAGATCCTAATGAACCTATCCTAGTGAAAACACAACTATCCTCTAGATACCTTTAAGACGATAGTTTACAAGTAAACTTACAACTTTAAGCTTACAAGTACTCTTGCTAGAATCACTCTAAAAGATTACAAATTAAGTATAAGAATGATATCAGTAAGTATGAGAAAATATGAGTGCAAGAGGTGAGTCTTCAAATGCTTCAAGGCTTGGCTTTTATAGGAAAGAGAAATCTGCCTGGAAGTCATACGGCTCACTGCACGGTCGACCGTGTACCCCTGACATCTGATTCTTAAGGCCGTTTTTGTCCTTTGAAACCCTTGTTGAATAGCTGAAACTAGTGGCCAATTACTTCTGAAATTATCCTCATTACCCTTTATGTTTTGGACATAAACTTGGAGGTTGACATGTCCTCTAAAGAAGAAAGTCTTCAATCTTTGACCATTTATCATTGATTACCAAAAGAGGTATTTGCAGATTTTTGTCTCTTGACAAACCATTAACTTCCAAAATCTTCATCTACCTTTCTTAATCACTTGTCATTTAGCTTATGGGAGTTTCTTGCCCTTTAGAACATTGTTACAACTTAAATGAACTAGTTTAAATCTAGTTTGTATATGATGATTCTTGTTACATCTTGAGCTAATTACATTTCATACAAATAATGATACATAGAACTAATGGGAGAGCAACTCTTTAGTTGGGACTTTAATGACCATTATTAGTATGTTTAGATAATACTATGTATTGGGGTAAAGAGATATGACACTTGAGTGTTTTAGCCTAAATCAAACTTAAAGTGTCATTAAGATGTCATTAGGTGTGATTAGTGAAAATTAACATCTTTTGGTTCAAAACTCATTTTAGATCAAAGAGGGCAACTATTATAAGCATGTTAAAAAAGGTTTTGTAAATTATAGATGCCAGGAATTAGTCAAACATTATTTGGTCAAGATTGGTAACAGAGAAAACTGCGGTCGGGCAGCGGTCATCCGTGAGGTCAGCCGTTGTGATGACCCGGAAATTTCTGACCAAATTTAAATTTAATCTTTGTATGATTAACGTTTCTGACACGATAAGCAAAGTCTGTAAAACAGAATCTCAATATTTTTGAACTACTTTCATATGTTCAATTACCCATTGACTGTTCTCGACGATTCGCGAACAATTATATGTAAATAGATACATATATATACTATAACTTGAAAGCGTAACAGGTATTAAATGTATGAATAGCTTGCGACGTATATTTAAAAACGTGTTTATAAATATTGAGAATAGATATTAACTTGGTTATGAAACGTTTGATAAATACTATTATATTAATAAATTACGAGACAATGATTTATAGAAGTAAATGACCAAAACACTAAAATATATGAGTTATATTTCGAGTGGTATAGTTTATGGATAATTTAAGTCCATATTTTGACAAAGGTACGAGTCACTAAACGTATAGTGCTATTTTTCTAAGCGTACGAAGTAACGTTCGAAAAACCAGAACCAGGACATAAGACGAGTAACGACGTACGACTTATCGGAACAAAAATTACAAATCAACTATGCACGGGAATATAATATAATATATAATTAATTAATTTAAATTATATATATTATATTAATATTTAATTATGTCGACGAGCTAAATTACAAAACAAATGTGAGCTAACAGGAGCAGCCATACGATTGCATGGCATATAGGCACAGAACCCATGCTATCGCATGGGGTCTGAATTCAGGAGACATCTATAAAAGCTCGATCAGTTTACTTCACAAACACACACATCTATCTATCTTTACTCCGTATTATTATTTATATTATTATTATTATTATTATAATTATTAAGATTAATATTATTATTATTATTATTATTATACATAAAATACTACGACGAGGTTATGAGCGTGTCACTTTCAAAATAGGTTCTCAAACGGGTTAAAGCTAAGGAAATTATGGGTTATAGCTATGGAGGTTATGGGTAATGTTCATGGGTATTATTTTCAAGTCAAACTAGTGTTTATCATCTCCGTCATGTCTACGTACTTTCCTGCAATATTGAATCACAATATTGATACGTGAGCATTCATATCTTATCTTTTATATATTAATAGTGCATCCCTGACTAGTGCTTGAGTATATATGTTTATGCATGTTTGTATGTTAAATTTAGTCGTTAATGAATCATGAATTTAATACATATATTACTGATAAAAGGTATATGGTATGCATGTTTTTGGAAAGCTGGCGAAAAATCAATAACTTTTCATTTAGAAATCGCGTAATTTCGATGAATGAATTAAAAGATATGGTAAACTGAATTATGATTAACATTAATTGAAATTGCTTTTGAATCTGCAATTGATATTTAAACAACTTGTTTATAAGATTGATAAATTGGATTTTCAAATATTACTAATCGAGTAAATGAATTTCTATATAAGGCACGTCTCGTCTTGTTGAGCAATTGTCAAAATTGATTGTTTTATCATATTCTAAAGCCTTATAAAAACTATAGTCTAATTTTACAAGAATTGAAAAACTATGTGAAATGTTAAAATGTTTCGATTGCCATGATCATTCAACTATAGTATTGCGTCAAATTTATTTTTTGAAATGACTTTTGATAACTTTTGTATGTCGATCTCGAGCATTAGGATTGTGATACACTATGACCAGACCTAGCTTGATAATACATTTATTGACCAACATATATTCTCTAGGTTGAGATCTACGGTTAATTGGTATTTCGAGTTTCGGTCACGTTTCGGTGAACGACTTTATGTGCTCCTAAGGTGAGTTTCATATGCTCCCTTTTTAATTGCTTTTGCAATCTATATTTTAGGCTGAGAATACATGCACTTTATTTTAAACGCAATGGATACAAGTACATACTAAATTCTACACCGAGTTTGAACCGAAAATCCCTTAGCTTTGGTAACTAGTAACTGCCGGTTATAAGAACCGGTGGGCGCGAGTAGTTGTATATGGATCCATAGGGCTTGACATCACCGTCTGTTCCAAGTATAGAAACCCTAGCCTAAACTATAAAAACAGACGTATGCTATTTGAGGTTAGTACACGTTGGTTTGCGTGTATTGTACATGTTGGTTGCATGTGTGTTAAAACAGGGGTACTTATTATATATACGTTAAAGTTTAGTTACCAGGGTACTCAATCTTGTAGAATATTTTGATAAATGTTTCTGGATGAAACAACTGAAATCTTGTGATTCACCTTTATGTACAGATTATGCAAAACATTAAAACTATGAACTCACCAACCTTTGTGTTGACACTTGTTAGCATGTTTATTCTCAGGCTCCCTAGAAGTCTTCCGCTATTTGCTTATATGTTAGACAAGCTATGTGCATGGAGTCTTACATGGCATATTTTTCAAGGAAACGTTGCATTCACCAAATCATCACCATGTATCTTATTTTGACTGCATTGTCAACGGAAGTACTATTGTAAACTATTATTTACGATGATTGTCTATATGTAGAAATTATCAGATGTCGAAAACCTTTGATTTAAATATTCATTTATGGTGTGCCTTTTCAAAAGAATGCAATGTTTACAAAACATATCATATAGAGGTCAAATACCTTGCAATGAAATCGATGAATGACGTGTTTGTCCATATGGATTTGGAGCGATCGTCACAGTTGGTATCAGAGCGTTGGTCTTAGCGAACCAGGTCTTGCATGAGTGTGTCTAACTGATAGTTGTTAGAATGCATTAGTAAGTCTGGACTTCGACCGTGTCTGCATGTCAAAAGTTTTGCTTATCATTTCTTGTCGGAAATTACCTGTCTATCATCTTAAGTCTAAACGCGTCTTATTACATTGATTGCATAGATAGTGTATAGACAAAACTCATATCTTGGTATATCTATTACAGTAAACTTTGCCTGACATCTTCCGTAAAATCCTACGTAACTTATGGGATTCTGGTATTATAAATACATATGTAAACTATGTATTGAGGAATACCAAATTAGTCCTATAATCTATTTCATTCCAAAAATATTTTCCTTGATTACACAAAATGGATCCTGTATCTAGTTCAAATTCCTTAGATTCCGACAACTATTCTAATATGGATTTCCACTTGAGCTCCGAAAGCAGTGTGACAGGAATGGATCAACCAATTAGCTATCATCTATTTTGGATGAATTGGGGATGGGTTCGTAATCTACTTAATCATTGGAGACCAGAAGAAGGTGATCCTTTCCATCCACCACATTCACCTCTTGGCGAAGAACCTAGAGCACTTACTGGCGATCCTATTCGAAACACCATCTTTTCTCTCATTTCCAGAGTATCTCGTCACGATTATATACTATCCCATATTCTAAATCTTATTCATCCGCTCGTTCGAATCGACAATCATCCCGGTATAATAGAAGAAGTCAACGAGCTTCGCGCTCGAGTAGTGACTTTGGAGAACATGAAACGGAAAAAGTCAATTTATAGCAAAATATCAGACATAGCAATCAAGGCAGATTACGCATTTAATCAAAGAAAATCCTAATTTTCGCAATTACCAAAGAATCAAATCTTATTCAGATTATAAAAATTTTCTATTCCTTAAATTCCGGAAATCAATCGTGACTACGTCAAAAGATAAGACGAATCTCCATTTCACTATTTTACGATAACTTCTCTCATACACTTCGAGTAATCGGATTGTTTTATCCATATTATTCAACGGTAATAAAATTCTATTTATCAACTCATATTCGTCATGAAAACATTTTTATTGTTAGCCATGACGAACTCACTCAAATTTCGGGACGAAATTTCTTTAACGGTTAGGTACTGTGATGACCCGGAAATTTCTGACCAAATTTAAACTTAATCTTTGTATGATTAACGTTTCCGACACGATAAGCAAAGTCTGTAAAACTGAATCTCAATATTTTTGAACTACTTTCATATGTTCAATTACCCACTGACTGTTCTCGATGATTCGCGAACAATTATATGTAAATAGATACATATATATATTATAACTTGAAAGCGTAACAGGTATTAATTGTATGAATAGCTTGCGACGTATATTTAAAAACGTGTTTATAAATATTGAGAATAGATATTAACTTGGTTATGAAATGTTTGATAAATACTATTATATTAATAAATTACGAGACGATGATTTATAGAAGTAAATGACCAAAACACTCAAATGTATGAGTTATATTTCGAGTGGTATAGTTTATGGATAATTTAGTCTATATTTTGACAAAGGTACGAGTCACTAAACGTATAGTGCTATTTTTCTAAGCATACGAAGTAACGTTCGAAAAATCGAAACCGTGACAAAAGTCGAGTAACGACGTACGACTTATCAGAACAAAAATTACAAATCAACTATGCACGGGAATATAATATAATATATAATTAATTAATTTAAATTATATATATTATATTAATATTTAATTATATCGACGAGCTAAATTACAAAACAAATGTGAGCTGGCAGGAGCAGCCATGCGATCGCATGGCATATAGGCACATAACCCATGCGATCGCATGGGGTCTGAATTCAGGAGACATCTATAAAAGCTCGATCAGTTTACTTCACAAACACACACATCTATCTATCTTTACTCCATATTATTATTTATATTATTATTATTATTATTATTATTATTATTATTATTATTATTATTATTATTATTATTATTATTATTATTATTATTAGTAGTAGTATTATTATACATAAAATACTACGACGAGGTCATGAGCGTGTCACTTTCAAAATGGGTTCTCAAACGGGTTAAAGCTAAGGAAATTATGAGTTATAGCTATGGAGGTTATGAGTAATGTTCATGGGTATTAGTTGCAAGTCAAACTAGTGTTTATCACCTCCGTCACGTCTACGTACTTTCCTGCAATATTGAATCACAATATTGATACGTGAGCATTCATATCTTATCTTTTATATATTAATAGTGCATCACTGACTAGTGCTTGAGTATATATGTTTATGCATGTTTGTATGTTAAATTTAGTCATTAATGAATCACGAATTTAATACATATATTACTGATAAAAGGTATATGATATGCATGTTTTTGGAAAGCTGGCGAAAAATCAATAACTTTTCATTTAGAAATCGCGTAATTTCGATAAATGAATTAAAAGATATGGTCAACTGAATTATGATTAACATTAATTGAAATTGCTTTTGAATCTGCAATTGATATTTAAAAAACTTGTTTATAAGATCGATAAATTGGATTTTCAAATATTACTAATCGAGTAAATGAATTTCTATATAAGGCACGTCTCGTCTTGTTGAGCAATTGTCAAAATTGATTGTTTTATCATATTCTAAAGCCTTATAAAAACTATAGTCTAATTTTACAAGAATTGGAAAACTATGTGAAATGTTAAAATGTATCGATTGCCATGATCATTCAACTATAGTATTGAGTCAGATTGATTTTTTGAAATGACTTTTGATAACTTTTGTATGTCGATCTCGAGCATTAGGATTGTGATACACTATGACCAGACCTAGCTTGATAAGACATTTATTGACCAACATATGTTCTCTAGGTTGAGATCTACGGTTAATTGGTATTCCGAGTTTCGGTCATGTTTCGGTGAACGACTTTATGTGCTGCTAAGGTGAGTTTCATATGCTCCCTTTTTAATTGCTTTTGCAATCTATATTTTGGGCTGAGAATACATGCACTTTATTTTAAACGCAATGGATACAAGTACATACTAAATTCTACACCGAGTTTGAACCAAAAATCCCTTAGCTTTGGTAACTAGTAACTGCCGGTTATAAGAACTGGTGGGCGCGAGTAGTTGTATATGCATCCATAGGGCTTGACATCCCCGTCTGTTCCAGGTATAGAAACCCTATCCTGAACTATAAAAACAGACGTATGCTATTTGAGGTTAGTACACGTTGGTTTACGTGTATTGTACATGTTGGTTGCATGTATGTTAAAACAGGGGTACTTATTATATATACGTTAAAGTTTAGTTATCAGGGTGCTCAATCTTGTATAATATTTTGATAAACGTTTCTGGATGAAACAACTAAAATCTTGTGATCTACCTTTATGTACAGATTATGCAAAACATTAAAACTATGAACTCACCAACCTTTGTGTTTACACTTGTTAGAATGTTTATTCTCAAGTTCCCTAGAAGTCTTCCGCTATTTGCTTATATGTTAGACAAGCTATGTGCATGGATTCTTACATGGCATATTTTTCAAGGAAACGTTGCATTTACCAAATCATCACCATGTATCTTATTTTGACTGCATTGTCAACGGAAGTACTATTGTAAACTATTATTTACGGTGATTGTCTATATGTAGAAATCATCAGATGTCGAAAACCTTTGATTTAAATATTCATTTATGGTATGCCTTTTCAAAAGAATGCAATGTTTACAAAACATATCATATAGAGGTTAAATACCTCGCAATGAAATCGATGAATGACGTGTTCGTCCATATGGATTTGGAGCGATCGTCACAGCCGTGGGTTTGCAGTTTTAGAAAAGCTTGAACTCGTTGGTGCAGGACACACACGGTTGATGTCACGGTCGACCGTGGTGCAGCCGTGTAGCATTTTTCCCAAGATGATTTCTTAAGTATTGGTCTTTTGCTAGAGATAGTTTAGGCTCATGAACTCATGCCGTCCTACATATGATTTAACTACTTAGTTCTTGTGTGTCGTCATCAAAACAAAGTGATTAACTTTTGAATATTATGCTTTGAATCTTAATCAACAAGCCCCATCAGCCTTTTTGTGGCCATAAATTCGGCCATATGTGAAAAGACCATATTACCCCTCGTTATCTTTTAATTTAAAAGAAGAATCAGCTACTGGGCGTAGCCGCGCCGCGCCCCAAAACGCCGTACCGCGGCTCAAAGCACAAAATGAAACCAGCAAACTTTAATTAATATATACATTATGTACATTCGAGTTTCGGGTCTTACATTATTATTTTATATTTTGCGGGGCCTAAATTTACTTTTAACTTTCTAAGGTAGAAGGTGTAAGTTAACCTAGGGTCATATTTTTGAATAGTTTAACGAATTGAAGATTAAGTGGGTAATTATCTTTGGTTAAATTATCTGAATAAAAGTTAGTAGTTGGTTTTAAGCTAATAATCCTATTTGTGGAAAAGTAAAGGTGATAGAGGGATATCCGGAGTATGCAGATCAGGAAAATGTTGACCAAGATATCAGTTTAGACGAGGAAAAGGTAATTATGTTAATGTTATAGCTACGATTAGAATGGTATAGATCTGGTTGGATGAGCCAATTGTACAGACCTACTTACCTCTAGACTCTCAGAGTTCTCGTTGACCAGTAAAAAGTATGTCACTTGGTTGTATAATTGAAAGGTAACTTTACCTCGGAGGTTATCCTTAGTAAAGCACTAGGTTTATTAGTAAGTTTAGTTCTAATCCTAACCCTCGTTATCAGTTTGGGTAACTGAATAATAACGTGTCGTGTTGAGTGACCACTGATCACAAACGGAAGGAGTCCGTCGGGTCAAGTTGACAAAAAATTAATGGAAACTAACAACCATTTCATCATACTAATGAGATCATACCAATCTAAATATTATACAGCATTACAATTGATATACTGAAAGTAATGTAGATAGAAACCTAATAGTTACCTAAATAGTTGATATCACTTAATCCTAGGGTAACAATTAAACAAGAACATGCAATAGGTTTGGGTCACATAGTTAAGAACTAACTAGATCTTAATAGCTCCTAAGAGGTCTCTTTAGAACAATCAATAGGCAGGTCATTCATGTCTCATTTCCTAAGTTCCGTGTCCTAAAAGCGCATTAGATGCCTCTCGGGAAATCCGGCCATACCGAGTTCATAGAATCTTCAGTTACAGTATAACCAGGGGTCTTAGTCATATGAAGTAGCTAAGTTCATATAGGTAGATAAATCCTGATCACAACCTAGGTTGGTCAATCCTTAAGATGCTAGTATACAAATCTATCAAGGTCACAAAGTCAGTATAACAACGGTAACCGTATTAATTTAACATAATTACGCTAAACCAAACTTCAATCATGGCAACATAAAGATTAATTAAGCTAACATATTAATATCGAAACATATTGTTAAACATAAATGATAACAATACATGTTTCATTAATAAGACAAGCGTTTCAGATAAAAACCTGAAAAAGCCAAAGAAATCTGCCCGAGATCGCAGGGACTCGCCGGGATATCCTCCGAAAAATAAAATCTAAGCTAGCTATTACTAAAAACTAACTAAAATACTTGAAAATTTAAATTGAAGTACAAATTGAGTGTTGTAATACCCAAATATTTATTGTACATAATGTATTTATGGTGTACGATACGTGTGAAGTGTACGAAGCATGTACGTGCTGTTTGCTCGAACGTCGAAGGAAACTGGACGTTGTCTGAAGTGACAAGGTGTGTACGTATCTTTTCAACCCCAAATAAAGTTTTAGTTGATGTTTCAAAGCCTTACCATTGGAAAGAAAATCTTATTACGTTTCCAACGATATTTGATTCATCGAAAACGGAGCTATGGTCAAAAAGTTATGGCCAAAACAAGTTTCTGAAAACTGACCTGTAGGTTGGAGCGGCGCTCCACCTTTTGGCACGGTGCGCCGAACCCGTCTGATGCAATTTTCAGCCTTTTTAAAAGGTCTAAATGAGGGGTACTTTGGTCTTTTCATTTAGGGTCGGTTTAGGGTCACCAAAACTGATCTAGAACTCCATTGGAGCTCATTTCTCACCCACACAAACACTCTCATCCATATTTAGAGAGAGAGGAAGAGTTCTAGAGTGAGAGAGCTTGATTTTGAGAAGAAGGAGTCGAATTCTAGCCAAAGCTCGGGTTTTAAAGTTGTTCATCTCGCTCCTAGCTACGTTTTGGTAGTATTGGTAAGTCATAACTCCGAATTTCATTTGTTAGATTTGATATTCAAATTAGGGTTTGAGATTGTTAGTTGTAAAACCCATTTGGTTGATGAAGAGGGTTTATGGAAACTTGCTACTTTGATATTTGGCGGGTTTTGGCTTAGTTAATGATTTAACCATGTTTAAGACTTGTAAATGGTGTATAATCACTAGTGCTAGTGATTATTGGTGTTTTGGAAACCATTAGGGTTCTTATGGTTGACTAATTTTGACTAGAGTCAAAATTAGGGTTTGTTGATGATTATGACTCAATTGCCGATTTAATAAGGTTTATAAACTTAAAATGGATTAAGTTGAAGCATAGAACCGAGTTAAATATGTTTTGGTGTCAAAACTTGCTAATGGCGTGATATTGACTTCTTATGGGTCAAATTAGGGTTTAAGTGTCATTTTGGGCAAGATAGGTGTTTAACACCTATGTTTGGGTTTGATTGGCATATTAGGACCATTCTCACTTGTGTAAGTGATTATTGGTTAGTTTGGGTGCGATTTTGTGCTTGAAAGTGTATTTGGGACGAAATTGCACAAGTTGTCAATTTGGGTTGATTTGTATATCCACCCTAATTGTGTTACTTGTTATGTGATAAATGGATTAGGTACATTCCATCGGCGATTTCGGATTATTCGGTAGCATTCTTCAAGGCGACAAGGTGATTGTTAATATCCTATATGCATATGTATGTGTAGGATGGGTGCGGGTCGGGAGAAGGGGTTCTCGCTTGTAGAGCTCGCTTCTCGTATAGGTGGAAGTGTTGGACTTGTGTATAGGTCCAATTGGCACGGTTGTGCGTTTTGGTTGACCACGTTGGTGAAGTGCACACTTTGTGTGTACGTTATCACATGGGCGTGTGATGTGGACTTATATAACCCCAATGACGAAGGGTTAATATAGTGAGTGGAATAATTATGTGTAGGTATATAATGTATCTATTTGTTGTAGCGTGAAATGTGTAGTGTCGAGGTGCTAAGACGTGGTGAGTGAAGCATCGAGGTGTTAAGATGCCACTCGGGGTGAAGCATCGAGGTGTTAAGATGCCACTCGGGGTGAAGCATCGAGGTGTTAAGATGCCACCTAGGGGTGTAGTGTCGAGGTGTTAAGACACCACTCCATAAAATAATGAGTGAAGCATCGAGGTGTTAAGATGCCACTCGGGGTAAAGTGCCGAGGTGTTAAGGTGCCACCCTAGGGGTTAGTGATACGAGGTGTTAAGTACCCTAACGGATGTTATGAACACCGATGGCGTTTTCGCGAGCGCCATTCCCTTGTGCGATTGGTTAACCATGGTTATTGTGTTGTAAGCGTAAGCAAATTATGTTATTCGATATATATATATATATATATATATAATGTTGTATTGTCGTGATGTAGCTAACCCTCCGGGTGTAGCTTATTGGCATTGTTCACATCGTTGTTGGTGAACTTATATTTTGTTGATGTATCTTTAGCTCGTTGCTTAGTGATCTTACGGTACGCTTAGACTAGTTTGCCTTTATGCTTGGATGCTCCGGTATGCGGTATTTGGTTTTGTGTGGCGTGTCCATTTTATGCATATATATGTATGTAGTATGTTATCACTCACTAAGCGTTAGCTTACCCTCTCGTTGTTGACTTTTTTTATAGATTGCATGGATGCGGAGGCTCGGGTAAGCGGGGACTAGTGGACTTGTGTAGTTTCTTTAGAAGGCTTGCTTTTGGATTGATTAGGATTGGATAGCGTATCCCCAATCGCCATGCTCGGCCTTTATTTTGTATTACAAATCATGTGGTTGAAAACTTGTATTTTCATACGAAAGTCGTAAAACGGCCGATGTGGGCCCGGTCTTCGTAAAACTAATTTTATTAATGTAACGTGTTAGTTTTACATATATTAATGTGTGGTTAAAAGCGTTTTGTCTAAATATGTCGGGAAGTGGTCAAACATTTTTGCATTTCATGACTTTTTGAACAGGCCAGTTTGGCGCGCCGCGCGGCCATATGGGGCGCCGCGCCATATGCTGTTCCAGCAAAAAAAAAATAATTGATATTTTCGCGTGATCGTTTGTATTACGGGTTGGGATGTTATAAGTGGTATCAGAGCATGGTCTAAGGGATTTAGGTGACTTGAAATAGGTGCCTAGACTTAGACTTGTGTGTGTGCTTAATTTGTTGCGGGACTTGTGGGAATTACGGGTCGGAATGGGTTATAGTTAGTGCCTTGTTTGTAGGTGGACTAACGTTTATATTAGTAATGCGGATATTATTACTATGTCATTGTGTTGTGATAATAATTCTCGCGTGTGATGTTGTCGCGTAGAATTTGTTTGTGTTTGTTTATGTCATCAAGCGAGGCGGTCGTTGTACTAACAAGTTGATATGGCGTGTATGCGTAATAAGGACTTGCAAACCTTATCACGGGTGCAAATCATGTCTAACAAGTGATGTACGACAAGTGTTTAGCAAGATGGGACGGTGTTGTGCGTGTGGTCTATACGTTCGTGATCTAATCGTTTGCATGCCTTAGAATGAAAACGGAAGATGGATGCGGAACGAGTGAGCCTATTCACAAAGGGAAGGATGAGTTAACGTTAAAGATTGAGGCCGTGTTTGAACAATATGTCCCAGTTTTCACCGGCAAAGTTAGGGAAGTAACCAAGGAGTTGTTCGAAGGACAAATGACGAAAATGGTCCGAGACCAAGTGACTAAAGTTGTAAAGGAAGATTTTGAAAAGAGGTTTCCCAAACCTCGAGGTAGTGATGATGAAGATGTACTTACAAGGTTAGGATTACATGGTGCTCATGATAAGAGGGCACGAAGTACGCCTGAAGGCGTCGGGAATGTGAAGAAGAAGAGTAAGAAGGGTTACAAGCTCACGTGCTTTAAGTGTGGGGAACGGGGTCATTTGGCACAAGATTGTACGGTACTGCCTTTAGGCTCAATCAGGTGTTTCATTTGCCGGATGGAGGGACACCGGAAGTCAGAGTGTTCTGAATCGCATGACGATCGGGTTAGGAGGTTAGAGCGCGATTACATGATGGGTAGTGGAGCACGGAAGCCCAACAGCGCTACAACAGGTACTCTTAGTACGAAATTATATGTTGTTCGTTTGTAATAACATGCGGTAAGTGCATAAGTCTTAGCTAAACTTTATTCTCCGTTGGAGATAATTCGTAGCAAGCGGGCGGTTTACGTTTATGGTTCCGGTTTGCTCTCAGTAGAGTGTATAAGTGGTGTGTTGTGCCTTGATCCTATGGTGCGAATCCTTGGGTGCTTAAGCATTTTGGTTGGTATCGGGTCGTTAAGCTCGTTTGAGTGAGACCCTTAAAGTCTCAATGGTGTTGTGCATGTTATTGATATGGGTGACGTTCCTAATGGAAGTACCCTATGGTGACGTTTGATTGTCGGGAGAAGGGTGTAAGACTTGGTGCAACCAAGCATTCCTTAGTATTTGGGAAATGTTTCTACCAAACCATGGAAATGAGTTTTGGTGTTCGGTCGTTAAGCGCGTGTTCGCTTTCGTGTTGAAGTTGATGAACCATGAGGTTCGTCGGGTGGATTGAAACTCTTGAAATCGAGTGTTGATCTCGATGTATGTTGGTAAAGGAGTCTACGTGACGCGACATTACGTGCCTTTTTATACCTACTAGCGTGGTGTTCGACTCCGATTGTGTTGCGGTTACATTGTACTTAGGGTACCGAAGTGAAACCCTTAGGTACAAGAGTGATCGGGTGAAATTCGACAAACTAAAGCAATTGGATGATTGCGAGTGTATAGTTCGTGTAATTTGTGGTACACTTTTCGTTCGAAGTGTTTAATGATAGGTTAGGATCCTTGGTATGCTCAAAGTTGAAGCAAGACATGGTGATGGGCCGTGTGAACCCAATTATTGGTAAAGTCTACCTTTGCTAGCATTGTTCGGGTGTACGAGATGCGGTTATGGAACATAGTTCCAAGTGGGGGAGTTACACTCCCGCACGCGGAGGTTTTAGTGTGAGATTTCGGACAATGCTTTTAGTAGATCCGAAATTTGTGTCGGGACCTAGATTTGGTCGATTTGTGGTAGAGTACAATTTCGGTTAAATTGTACCTATGATTTTGGATTTGAATTATCACCAAGGTGGTAATGTGGTAAATCTCGTTGAGAGATAATGGACGGGTATGGCGAGCAAGGTGAAATCCCTCGGTTAAGGGATGTGCGTATCGGATCCTCTTTTAGAGAATTAATGTTTTGTGCCTATGTTTGATATAGGTGGTTCTTGCTCGATTGTGTGAATGGTTAGTGGTATCCGTTAGGATTCACTATGGCGTAGCAGAGTGCTATGTTACGCTACTCGTCGTTCGAGGCCAAAAGGGCGTTGATTGATGAAGCATGACCTTCGGGGTCCGCTGACTTCGTCATGGTATTGGTGACTGATGAAGCATGACCTTCAGGGTTCGCTGACTTCATCATGGTATTGGTGATTGATGAAGCATGACCTTCAGGGTCCGCTGACTTCATCATGGGATCGTTGATTGGTGGAGCATGACCTTCGGGGTCTGCTGACTTCATCATGAGATCGTTGATTGGTGAAGCATGACCTTCGGGGTCCGCTGACTTCATCATGGGTGTAGTGTTATATCGGTGAAGCATGACCGTTGACGGGGTCCGCTGACTTCATCCGGTATTGAGTGATCTATCGGTTGTTTTATACACCGATGGTGGGTTCGTAAGGACCGTGTGGTGTGATCTATCGGTCGTTTTATACACCGACAGTGGGATCGTGAGGACCATGTTGTGTGATTAGTGATTGTGATAGCCGTGTTTCGCTCATATGATGTTAGGATAGTGGCGTATTGGTTGTATTGCGCACTACAAAGGATGTTTAGTGGTAAGTGTAATCCGTAAGGATTCATGTGGTTCGATCTTCAACATTCGGATTGTTGACTTTAGGTTGAGACTTGATCGCTTTTAGCGTGGTCCTTGGTAAAGGTACGCTAAGGAATTGATATCTCAGTTCGAGATTGGTCGAGTTTTTCCCAATATGGGGAAAAGAGCAGGTTTTTAGTGCTCGGTTGGTGATTTTGTTAAATCGCAGGTGACGATTTAGTTGTTAAAGGCGATTCATTAGGAAGAATTGTCTAGGAAAGTTCGGATTGGAACTTAGGATTGAGGGCCGTTGAGTAGTTCCGGATTGGTTAAATGGAGAAGATCACGAGGACGTGATCGAGTTTAAGTGGAGGAGAGTTGTAAGACCCAAATATTTATTGTACATAATGTATTTATGGTGTACGATACGTGTATGAAGTGTACGAAGCATGTACGTGTTGTTTGCTCGAACGTCGAAGGAAACTGGACGTTGTCTGAAGTGACAAGGTGTGTACGTATCTTTTCAACCCTAAATAAAGTTTGAGTTGATGTTTCAAAGCCTTACCATTGGAAAGAAAATCTTATTACGTTTCCAACGATATTTGATTCATCGAAAACGGAGCTAAGGTAAAAAAAAAGTTATGGCCAAAACAAGTTTCTGAAAACTGACATGTAGGTTGGAGCGGCGCTCCACCTTTTGGCGCGGCGCGCCTAACCCGTCTGATGCAATTTTCAGCCTTTTTAAAAGGTCTAAATGAGGAGTACTTTGGTCTTTTCATTTAGGGTCAGTTTAGGGTTACCAAAACTGATCTAGAACTCCATTGGAGCTCATTTCTCACCCACACAAACACTCTCATCCATATTTAGAGAGAGAGGAAGAGTTCTAGAGTGAGAGAGCTTGATTTGGAGAAGAAGGAGTCGAATTCTAGCCAAAGCTCGGGTTTTAAAGTTATTCATCTCGCTCCTAGCTACGTTTTGGTAGTATTGGCAAGTCATAACTCCGAATTTCATTTGTTAGATTTGATATTCAAGTTAGGGTTTGAGATTGTTAGTTGTAAAACCCATTTGGTTGATGAAGAGGGTTTATGGAAACTTGCTACTTTGATATTTGGCGGGTTTTGGGTTGGTTAATAAATTAACCATGTTTAAGACTTGTAAATGGTGTATAATCACTAGTGTTAGTGATTATTGGTGTTTTGGAAACCATTAGAGTTCTTATGGTTGACTAATTTTGACTAGAGTCAAAATTAGGGTTTGTTGATGATTATGACTCAATTGCCGATTTAATAAGGTTTATAAACTTAAAATGGATTAAGTTGAAGCATAGAACCGAGTTAAATATGTTTTGGTGTCAAAACTTGCTAATGGCGTGATATTGACTTCTTATGGGTCAAATTAGGGTTTAAGTGTCATTTTGGGCAAGATAGGTGTTTAACACCTATGTTTGGGTTTGATTGGCATATTAGGACCATTCTCATTTGTGTAAGTGATTATTGGTTAGTTTGGGCGCGATTTTGTGCTTGGAAGTGTATTTGGGTCGAAATTGCACAAGTTGTCAATTTGGGTTGATTTGTATATCCACCCTAATTGTGTTACTTGTTATGTGATAAATGGATTAGGTACATTCCATCGGCGATTGCGGATTATTCTGTAGCATTCTTCAAGGCGACAAGGTGATTGTTAATATCCTATATGCATATGTATGTGTAGGATGGGTGCGGGTCGGGAGAAGGGGTTCTCGCTTGTAGAGCTCGCTTCTCGTATAGGTGGAAGTGTTGGACTTGTGTATAGGTCCAATTGGCACGGTTGTGCGTTTTGGTTGACCACGTTGGTGAGGTGCACACTTTGTGTGTACGTTATCACATGGGCGTGTGATGTGGACTTATATAACCCCAATGACGAAGGGTTAATATAGTGAGTGGAATAATTATGTGTAGGTATATAATGTATCTATTTGTTGTAGCGTGAAATGTGTAGTGTCGAGGTGCTAAGACGTGGTGAGTGAAGCATCGAGGTGTTAAGATGCCACTCGGGGTGAAGCATCGAGGTGTTAAGATGCCACCTAGGGGTGTAGTGTCGAGGTGTTAAGACACCACTCCGTAAAATAATGAGTGAAGCATCGAGGTGTTAAGATGCCACTCGGGGTGAAGTGCCGAGGTGTTAAGGTGCCACCCTAGGGGTAAGTGATACGAGGTGTTAAGTACCCTAACGGATGTTATGAACACCGATGGCGTTTTCGCGAGCGCCATTCCCTTGTGCGATTGGTTAACCATGGTTATTGTGTTGTAAGCGTAAGCAAATTATGTTATTCGAGATATATATATATATATATATATATATATATATATATATATATATATATATATATATATATATATATATATATATATATATATATATATATATATATTGTATTCATATAATGTTGTATTGTCGTGATGTAGCTAACCCTCCGGGTGTAGCTTATTGGCATTGTTCACATCGTTGTTGGTGAACTTATATTTTGTTGATGTATCTTTATCTCGTTGCTTAGTGATCTTACGGTACGCTTAGACTAGCTTGCCTTTATGCTTGGATGCTCCGGTATGCGGTATTTAGTTTTGTGTGGCGTGTCCATTTTATGCATATATATGTATGTAGTATGTTATCACTCACTAAGCGTTAGCTTACCCTCTCGTTGTTGACTTTTTTTATAGATTGCATGGATGCGGAGGCTCGGGTAAGCGGGGACTAGTGGACTTGCGTAGTTGCTTTAGAAGGCTTGCTTTTGGATTGATTAGGATTGGGTAGCGTATCCCCAATCGCCATGCTCGGCCTTTATTTTGTATTACAAATCATGTGGTTGAAAACTTGTATTTTCGTACGAAAGTCGTAAAACGGCCGATGTGGGCCCGGTCTTCGTAAAACTAATTTTATTAATGGAACGTGTTAGTTTTACATATATTAATGTGTGGTTAAAAGCGTTTTGTCTAAATACGTCGGGAAGTGGTCAAACATTTTCGCATTTCATGACTTTTTGGACAGGCCAGTTTGGCGCGCCGCGCGGCCATATGGCGCCCCGCGCCATATGCTGTTCCAGCAAAAAAAAAAAAATATTAATTGATATTTCCGCGTGATCATTTGTATTACGGGTTGGGATGTTACAAGTGTGTGTAAAAATGAATGCCCATGGCTCCATAAATAGGCCACATTTTTGCTGTCATACGGCTGAAAGGCCGTATGGAAAGCCGTATGGCCCGTCCGTATGGCATGGCAAACTGTTTCTTGTGCCCGGATGCTGGCAGGCCGTTTCTGATATGGGCAAGCCGTATGGCCCCTCTGGTCTGCTATTTTTCCGGTATCGTAACTTGGTTTCCAGGATCGTAACTTCTCTTTCACCGTTTTCGCTCTAGAATCTTCGTTTTAGCTCCGATTTACTTGATTCTTTTTGCATCGACTTTGTAATTACTTAATCTACAAAATTAACCGAAAAAATGATTTTTTTGCCGATAAAGTTTGGAACTTTATTGATTTAGGGCTTAATATCGGGGGTAAAAACGTAACTTTTTGGCCGATATCAAATGCTCCTAATTTTCCAGCGAAGGTGTTAGGTACGACCAGCTCAGAAATCATTTCCTTAGTTAACTTAAATGCCAAGGTCAACATAATAGAATTATATCCTTGTGTTGTTGGTCCGGTAGTAATGGCTCATACCTCTCTCTTAGAGGTTAAGAGTTCGATTCCCTGTAGCGGCAACATTGCGCACAAGGATATTCCCTTGATCTTGAATTCCGCCTAAGGTCTGATTTCATACATCGTTTTGAGCGGGCGGGGGAGGGGGGTTACCGGCCATGTCCTTGGATTGGTCCGGATTTCCTCCAGGCAGCGGTTGGGGGTGAGCTATAGTGTTATACAATTGCAGAAGATGATCGCGTGAGTGGCTTAGTCTCCATAGGTGATTCCAAAATGTTCGAAAAAAACATAAGAAAATTCTTACTCGATGTGGATAGCTTTGGCATTCACCCAGAAATGAAATGAAGGCTTAACTAATTTGATTTCCTTTTAATTTGAGTTTAATTAGAGTATATTCTACTTAGATTGGATGGTTGTTTTGAAATACTTTTGTTAAAATAAATTTTTGATATTTACGATGGGTTAATCAACTTTGAAGACAAATCAGCATGGAGAGCTTTTGAGGTTGATTAAAGTTATTTAGCATTAGAGTTTATTCTTTGTAGAGAAGAGTCAGCTCAACAAAGAGTCAGCTCAAAGAAGAGCCAACTTAAAAATTCAGTTTTGTAAATTTAAAGTTCAGTGAACAGAAATGTTCAACAAGCAAAAGAATGACTTAGCCAACATTTGTTAACTTGCCAACAAAATTTTAGCAGCCAACAAAAGTTTAACTTATCCAACATAGATATACATCCATATCAACTAAACATAACTAGTTGTTCTTGCAAATTTGTGAAAAATCGCATTCACACTAGTGTTTGACAACATGCTAAAAATGAAATTTCATAGATAAATAAATCTAAGTTTAGTTTACCTCGCATGTATTCATTTAAATGCTTTTAGAGATTATCAATTGCAAGATCGCTTGAAAATATCCTTGAAAATGATGATGTTGGTCGGATTTGGATTTCTGTGGTCGGACTGATGGTGGTGGGTAATTTGATTGTTGTTGTGGTTGGTGATGGATGAGGCGGTGGCGCCTTAGTTTGGGTTCCAAATCGCCTGCGGTGACGACTCTCGGTGTTAGCATTTTGGTGTGACTTTTGCGTTTGTAATTCTAAAGGAAAAGTGTGACCGGATTTTTAAACCTGTAAAATTTCGCGTTTGCAGTTTGTGTGTAGATTAGGTCATGACCGAGAAAGTTGGTCTTGATTACAAATTTTCAAGTCATGATTGAGAAACTAAGTTATGAATAGAAATTTCTCGGTCTTGACCGAAATATCTTGCAAACACGCACTCACAAGAGCCAGTGCACACCTTGTGTGTCGCGACTTGTGAATTGTAGAGGCAAAAATTGTAACTTTTTAAAATAATTATATTATAGTTCATTCCGAAAAAGGTCATTTTGAGTAATTTCACTATAAACAAATTAAGGCTTCAATAATGAATTTAGTTGGTAGTTTTAGGTCTTAAAAAGGAGCAAAGGAGTGCCAAACTCCTTTTGAGATTGAAATGAATGGACGTATGATATTAACTTGGTTCAATTATTGTATCATTTATATTTATAATTTATGTTGCTACAAAAGGATTGTACATGATTGATGTTAGGTTTGCAGGTGTCATGGATATATAGGAACCATCCAACTAATGGCCAAACATATCAAAGTAGGCCAACTATTTGCCTGCTCCTCCTGAAAAATGAGAATTTTTTTACCAATTTTAAAACGTTGGTATTAGTAAATTAGTAGGTTATCCACGGTAAAAAAAAGAGTGACTTGGAAGAAGCATCAAGCGTGGTATCTCAAAGCCAATATAGTTCTTACGAACTCACTAATCTGATTTTCAGATCTGATAATCTAATGGTGATTTTTCGAGTAGCCAACGGCAGCAAAAATGGCAAGTGATCGATCATGATAAAACATCATTTTTTTTTAAAGTATTATTACGGAGTAGCATATAGAGTATAATGAGTTCATATACATGTTATAGAGCTCCGTAAATTTATGATAGACAATTTCAACGTAATTATTATTACAACAGCAAAATTATTTTTTTTAACACAGTATCTGCATCACTCGACTTAACCACCTTCCTGGTCATATGTCTCCCACACACCCTATAGGGGAAAACCCAAATCGCAAAAATCCTAACAGTACGGTTGAAGGTTCCGCCTCCGAAAAACTAATTGCTTGCAGTACCAATTAAATTAAACAAGAATTCGGGTCGGCCCGCTTCGTTGGGCCCAAAATCGCTAGCCGAAAAAAAAAAAAAAAACGCCCCCTCTAAGAATCGAACTTGCACCCATCTGAAAACGATAAAGGCAACCAAGCCACCCAACCACTTATGTATTTGTATTATTATGTTAGATTTAATGATATTTATATATTAAAAAACGTCGCTATCAAAAAATCTACTATATGTAAAGATGGAAGGTTGTAGTTGAAGAAATTGCATTTAAATTTCAAATGAATAGTTCCATTTTTTTGTCTTGTTGTGTGTTCCATTTTTTTGTCTTGTTGTGTTTTCCAAATGAATATATAGAAGTATTCGGGTCGGCCCGCTTCGCTGTGCCCAAAATCGGTAGTAAAAAAAGAAACGCAACTTCAAGGTTCGAACCTGCACCCCTTTAGATTTCAGCCAACCTCCTTACCAACTGATCTACGTATTCACTTTGATAAATGTATAGTTTGTTTAATATACATCTTATAAATGAGAGGGTTTGTCAAAGTTAAAAAATTAATCAAAAGGGGTGAAATTTAACATAATGTAAAAATCGGGAGGGAAAAGTGACAAAATTGCAAAAAACTTTCAAATGAATGGTGCCATTTTTTTGGCTTTTTGTGATTTCTAATTGAATATATGTATAATTAACTAATGAGAAGACAATATCTACCAAAGTATCCTAAAACGACATGCGAAGTGATCCGTGTTTTAGATATTTTTTGTCCACGACACCACCTAAAGCCGTCGTGGCCACCCTGCCATAGCGATGCCGACCAATATCGCCTACACAACATTACTCCAATTTCCTTTTCTTTAGTTTTTACAGTTGCAAGACATTGCATATTTTTCTAAACATCCAAATGACCGTTTTTTTAACATGTTAGGAGTTACTTACGGGAGTTAGGGGTGATGATTCGTACACCACATATTTTTAGCCATACACCACCAAACACGCTTTACAGTATTGTACGGTACAACCATGTAAAGCATATTTGATGGTGTACCACTAAAAATAGGCGGTGTACGAATCAGTGCCCGGGAGTCAGATTTCACCCACATGATCATATCCGGACCACGTGTCAGAAGGAAACCCCAAATTAACTTTCTAGAAGTAGAAAACCCACATAGAAGAAACTTCAAATTAACTGCCCATTTTGTACAATATGAAGATGTCTCTCGAAATTCAAACCCTCGATTCTATAAAACTCGATACCCCGGAGTACTACTGCCCTGTAAACGTAAGTGGTTACGGTTTTTAATTAATATATTTTTAATAAAAAAATATATCCGTTAAACAGCCAAATCAAATCACACCAAATTCTCTCTGTGTGTAATAAAAATGTCTAATTTTTTCGACACCAAATGTACTAGGAAAAATCGAAATAATACTCCGTGTTATTTTAATTTAGGAGATTGTTCAGGATACGGTAGAACATTGAGTCAAATCATCGATTTTTACATAATACTCCGTAGACTTACTCACTGTTGTAAACGGCGTCCGTTGTGTCCGTTTCGACGCCCGTTGCGGCGTTTTGGTGACTAAACCGTTTCGACCCCGTCCCGTTTTCTTATAAGCTGGTCAATGGTCAAAAGTCAGGTCAAATGCAGAAAAAATTGGGTTAACGCCAGTCAAAAGTTAGAAATTCTGTTAAAATCGATCAAAAGTCGGTCAAATCAATCAAAATTGACTTAGTTTAGTATTCCATTTTGTATTATATTAACGCTAATAGCAATTATAGGTACAAACTTGTCAACGAAGGTTTTTTAGCTCTAAAATATGTGTAAATATATATTTATATATATAAAAGTCAACATTAGTCAACATCCGTTTCGACCCCGTCTCGGCCCCGTTTTTTCCGTTGCGACATTTTGAGGTCGCTACCGTTTCGGCCCCGTCTCGCGTCTTTTTCAACCTTGGACTTACTTCATCAACACTAACAATCCCCAAAATTAACAAACCCTTTATCTATTTATCTTTTTATGATTACATTTTACAAATATTTTATTTTTATCTTTTTTAATTTATCAATTTCCATTAACTATCCAACTCAAAGCCGCTCATTTCAAGAAAGATACAAGAAAAGACAATTTCTCCTCCTCTCTCTCCCCATTCTTGTTTTTTCCTTTTATTATTTTAGAACCATCCCTATATCTTTCAATTTTTCACCAGGAAATGGTCTAAGCTTTTTAATGCTACTGAGAAACCAAAGAAATTTATTCACACTTCACACATATATGTATATGTAACTGTGTGTATGTATATAATAAATAGTGTGATTGCGAAAAGAACTAAAGTTTGTGAAAAAGATAAAATGGATATGATGTATTACCCACTTGGTAGATGCTCTTTTGATGAATCTTTGAAGGTTCTTGAAGCTGATATACAACATGCCAATGATCTGTAAGCTATTTTATTTATATTATTTCTATGATTTTTGATGTGGGTTTGGATAAATTTTAAAGGGTTTGTGTGTTCTTGATCACTAGGATCATATTTGCTAGCAGAAGTGGGAAATCTTGAAAATCATTTAATGTGATTCTTGATGTTTGAATGTTGATAAAGGTAGAATCTTTAAGGGTTTTTGGACAAAAATAAAGTAACCCATCACAACCTTTTAAGGGGTTTTGTTCAAGTGTGAGTTTCTGAGTTAAACCTATTTTTGCAGTTCATGTACTAAACTTCAAGTCTTCAATGTATTTTGTCAAATTCGAAAATTTGACCACCCTTTGACTGATTTATGTTTTTTTAAGAAATTATATATTTGTTATTTTTTGTAATATTTGGGCGATTTTTATTGTTACCTGTATCCCCCAAAACAATACATATGTATACATATATCAGAATTTACTTTCGTTTTAAAGGATATGTTTTGTAAGCTTGATATGTACATCTAAAACTATCTCTAACCTGTTGTATTGGTACACGCATAGAAACAATTGGTGGAAAAAAAAGGTGGAAGAAATATGCCAACTATGTAAGATATATATATATATATAGGCTTGCTTTTTGTTGTCAGAAGTTTGATAACCGGCAACTCAGACCGGCCCACAATCCGTTGTTTCCCTAACGTGGGGCGTACCTGACTTACTCGGGGGTTGTGCTTATGGGCTGCGAGGGCTTGAACCGCTAACCTTTTGTTTTTTGGTGGCAAGTTGTCCCCACCCATTAACAACTGAGCTACACGTCATTCGAATGTGTTTAGGCTAATTTATATTTATATTATTCACATTTAGCATTGATAGTACTTTTTTGTGGTTGTCGCGTTGCAATTCATGGACAAACGTATGGTTTGATCAATGAGATTATTCCCATCTTTTGTTAACTCTGATTATGATTAGTTTTGTGTGTTGCATTTGCAGGGCAGCTGCGATTCCTAGAGCCAAAGATGGTGTGCGATTTCAAATGAAACTGGTTTACAATGAATTAGCACCACTTATTATGTTCTTGTTTCAATGGATTGATTCCTCTTGCTCTTGTCTATTGCCTAGATACTTCAACCCTGTTTATGTTCTTGTCTACAAGGTTTGTTGTCTCTACCTACAACATCTAAATTCAATTTCATTGGTCAGTAATTTGTGTGAATTTATAGTCTTGAAACAAAATATTACATGGACTTGAGTCGGCATACAATCAACCAAGGTTGCAAAATCGTTACTTGGTTACTCGGTCGAGACTTTTTATGGAGTACTCAGCAACTCAAGGAATACTCGGATGTTGACCAAGTTTGACTTCGACCGATTTTGACTGAATTTTGACCAATTTGACCGATTTTCCGATTAATCCCGAATTTTGGCCGACTTTTGACTGATTTTCTGAGTAATCCCGAGTTTTGGCCCATTTTGACTGAGTACTCCCCGAGTTGCAAAAATCAAGTACTCGTCGAGTAATTCCAAGTTTTGCAACACTGGAAATTAACTTTTGTTGCAGGTTTACGCAGATGGAAGACTGAAGATTTCTAAACATGGAAGAAAGGCAACAATTAACAATTTTTACGGTTTGTTATTATAAATGCTTTACACCCTTTTCAGCATTTTGTTCCATTATACTGCGTATTTAACTTTTGTCCTGATCAAGACTGATTATATGTAATGCAGCTGTGATATTGCCATCTTTGAGAAGGCTACATTATGACTTGGTGGAGCTCGAATATCCAGTAGTCAGTGGTTGTAAAGGACAGAGCTTGAGGATGGAGACATCAGAACAAAAGAAACTCGAAAACCAAAATAGTTTCACAAATCTTGATCTTGAAAGAGATAACGAATGCGGGATCTGTTTAGAACCTTGTACAAAGATTGTTTTGCCTAATTGTTGTCACGCCATGTGTATCAACTGTTATCGAGACTGGTATGTATCCAATATCTGAAAACTAGTGCATTTTATATTTCATAAGGATATAATATAGGTGGCAAAATGGGTGGGTTAAAGCTGGGCTTCATATCCAAAAAAGACTACTATAGTCACGGCTAAAGTGTATTTTGTTTGTGTTTTTTTTTTCAGGAACACAAGGTCTGCGTCTTGCCCATTTTGTCGAGGAAATTTAACGAGAGTAAAATCACGTGATTTATGGGTATTAACATGTGACGATGAAGTTATGGATGCGGATCGTGTTGCAGATGAGGATTTAGTGAGGTTCTATCTTTATATTAATAATCTCCCAAAAGATGATCCTGATGCTGTTTTCTTTATGTATTCTGAATATCTAATGTAATGTAGAAGACATTAGAGTGTTCAACTTACATACATAATTTAATGAGAAATACATAGACAGTTGAAATGTATATATAAAGAGCAACCAGCTTGTTATAAAAAAACATTTTTAATTTGTCCTATAAACACAATTCCTTGAAATGTGGATCATCAAGATTTAAAAAAAATCTGTTTAGGCTTTAATTCATTGGATGATCAAAATCGTTAGACAATTCAAATCATATACTACTATACTAGGGTATAGGGATAAAATTTTCATGTATAAAAAAGGTATTTTTTGTTGTAAAGTCGCTGACAATATTATATATTTTATTACTGTATCACCTACCATGTACTATAAATTATTTACTATAAATACGGGTGTAAACTATCATACTGATTGCCCCATCTATTGAACAAAATATGTTTTGCTCTCTACTTCAATCTTATTTAATATTTGTAGTCTATTGTCAAGAACCAAGCCATTAAAGGTAGTTATAAACTTCTAAATTATAACACGTTATCAGCACGAAGTGCTCCGTATAATCAAGGTTTATCTAAGCAAGCACAAGTCACTAATCAAGGTAAGAAATTCTTTAACGATATCTTCTATTATTTATTACTAATGTAAATATTATTATCATCAAAAGTAAAATTATACTTCTGTAATTTAACTTTTATTAACTTCACTAACATTTATATTTATGTTATTTAAGTTACATATAGTCGGTTATACCGCCTGAATTATATTTCTGTAATCTAACTTTTATTAACTTCACTGACATTTATATTTATGTTATTTAAGTTATATATGGCCGATTATACTGTCTGAATTATATTTCTGTAATCTAACTCTTATTAACTTCACTAACATTTATATTTATGTTATCTAACATTTATGATTACTTATGCAATTAATTATTATTTATTTCATGCATACTAATGTTTATTCTTAAAATTTATTATTTATGCATAATATGTTTATTCTCTTAATCTTCGTATTTATACTAAACGTATTTATACTAAATGTATTTATAGTAATCGTATTTGTACTAATAAAATTCTTTTATTAAAATTATTATTAATACAACGAGTACATAACAGTCGTTAACGTCAACTAACGACGTTACAACGGTCATATATACATAACGGTTGTTAACGTCAACTGACGACGTTACAACGACTATATTTTTCAAATATAAAATAAACATCTCCGTTTTCACATTTTCACAAATCAATCTTCATTTTCTCAGATTACCACTCTCAAAAAGTTTTTTGTAAAGATGATTCACACAAGGATGATTTTTCCTATTGTATTGGTCATACTAACTATCATCATTGTTGTTAATATACCACGGGGTGAACCTATATTCTATCCTGCTCTTGTGGTTTTATCATTTGTAATCATGCCATTATTCTGTTGTTTGCTACTTATGAATTTAAAATGATTCTAATTTCATTTTATTATTTGTCTATGAATAGAAGTTGATTATGATTATAATTTATGTTGTTCATCTTTTTGATAATAGAAAATGTCGAATTTGAAAAGGCTTAAATTTGCCCCTTTAGAATCAAGTGGGAACAACTACTTAACATGGGTTATGAATGTAGAAAAACATCTCGAATCAATCGGTATTTTAGAAACCCTGAATGAAAATAACAATTGTTCCGAACAAGAGAAAGCAATAGAAAGTATTTTTCTTAGCAAACATATTGACGAGTCATTAGAATCTACATATTATATAATCGAAAATCCAAGTGTATTATGGAAAATACTCAAAGATAGATACGATATTAATTATCAAGAATTAACGGTGATCCATGAAAGAATAAAATTGAAGATGTTAGTAGACGCCCTTATAAGAATCCCGGAGATTCTTATTAATGATCTGGTAACGTGGATCATCAGTCTAGTATTTCTTGAATACATGAACATCTTGTTTATCTCTACAAATAAGTCCCAAAAGAAAAGAAAACGAGAGTGAATCTGTTAAAAAATCTTGATTAATTAAACCCTAAGATACCTTGAGACTTGAATGGTTTGAATTTTCTAAAATGTCTAGCTTGTTATGTATCACTCATAAATAAATGGTTTTAGATCATAACGCATATGTTTATTAAGTGTTATCTTTTATGTATTTCAGATTGTAACTTGTTTGCAGGTAATATAATCTGATTATCATGCTGAAATATAACTCATTATTTGCTTATCTTATTTGAAGTTTTAGTATGAATCCTGCTGAAATACAACATCAATTAAATGGTAAAGACCTATGTATTGCAGATAGTGGTAACATACACACTATGATCAAATCTAAGAAATATTTCATTGATTTAAATCAAATGAAGGAATTATAAATACTATATTTGGTCTTGCAAACTTGATATAAGGAACAGAAAAGGCAAAAATTCATATTACCAAATGGTACGAATTTTCTGATAAACAATGTTTTGTTTTCTCCCAAATCAAAGAAAAATTTATTAAGTTTCTCTTATATATCATAATGGATATGATTATCAGTCAATGATAACCGAAAATGAGAAATACCTATGTAGCACCGAAAAGCGCATATGATTAAAAGCGCATATGATAAAAAGCGCATATGATGAAAAGCGCAGCGCATATGATAAAAAGTGCATATGATGAAAAGCGCAGCGCATATGATGAAAAGCGCAACGCATATGATGAAAAGTGCATATGATGAAAAAGCGCAGCACATATAATGAAAAGCACATATGGTGATTAATGAAAAGCACATATGGTGATTAATGAAAAAGCACATATGGTGATTAATGAAAAGCACATATGGTGATTAATGAAAAGAATATTGAGAAAGAATCACCAATGTTTCTTAAAAGAATTCAAGGTTATATATATGGACCAATTCATCCATCATGTGGATCATTTTGATATTTCATGGTTCTAATAGACGCATCTAGCAGATGGTCTCATATTTGTGTGTTATCAAGCCGTAATATGGCATCTGCAAAGTTTCTTGCACAAATTATTAAATTGATAACACATTATTCTGATTACACCATTAAAAGGATGAGACTTGATAATGTTGGTGAGTTAACATCTCAAGCATTTAATGATTATTATATGTCTACAAGAATTGTTGTTGAACATCCAGTTACTCATGTGCATACACAAAATTGGTTTAGCTGAATCAATAGATAAACGCTTGCAGCTAATAACTACACAATTGGTAATGAGTACAAAACTCTCAATATTTATATGGGGACATGTAAATTTACATGATGCGACATTAATTCGCATTAAACCAAGTGCAAGTCATAAATATTCTCCATTACCAACTTAATTTTGGTCGAGAGCCAAATATTTTCCATCTTAAAATATTTGGTTGTGCAATGTATTTTTAATTGCACCACCACAACAAATGGTTCCTCAAAGAAGGATTGAAATATATGTTGGATATGAAACATCTTCAATCATAAGATATATTGAATCCATGATGGGGTGATGTTTTTACAGCACGTTGTTGCTGATTGTCATTTTAATGAAAAATTGTTCCCTAGATTAGGGGGAGAAATGAAAAAATAAATAAAATGATGTTTCATGATGTGAATATCAATAAAGGTATCTTAATACTTGCACAAAAGAATGCGGAACAAAAAAAATTCAAAAAATAATGCATATGCAAGAACTTGCGAATAAATTGCCCGATGCATTTACAGATGCAAAAAGAGTGACTAAATCATATATATCAGCAGTAAATGATCTAGCAAGAATTGAAATTTCAAAAGCTGACAATAATGTTACTCATGAGTCTTTGTCACATCTGAAATGTGGAAGACCAATTGGTTCCAAACATAAAAATAAATTCCCGAAAAAGAAAATCTGCTGATAATGAGGTAAAAGAAAGTGTTCAAGAAAAATCACAAATCAATACTCCTTCTGCAGAGGAGATTGATGAATACGGATTTTTCAATCAATTGTGCACATTCAAAAATATTATGGAACCGAAATGTAATGAAAAATCTTGATGAGATATTTTCATATAATGTTGCATATGACATCATGAACGATGATGATGATGATCCAGAACCAAAATCTGTCATGGAATGTCAAAATAGACATGATTGGGATCAATGAATAGGAGCAATTCGATCTGAATTAGAATCGCTCAATAAAAGAAAAGTTTTCGGATCAATCGTTATCACTTTTATAGATGTGAAACGTATGAGATAAAAAATGAATTTTTATCCGAAAAAGAACTGAGAAAAATGTAGTTACAAGATAAAGCTAGACTTGTAACTCAAGATTTCTCTCAAAGACCATGAATGGATTATGAGGAAAACTTATTCTCCTGTTATTGATGCAATTACTTTTAAATACTTAATCAGCCTAACAGTTTCTAAAAATTTAGAAATGAATCTCATGGATATTATAACTACTTATTTAAATGAATCACTTGATAGTGATATATACATGAATATCCATGAAGGGTTTAAGGTATCAGAAACATCTAATGCAAAACCCAAATAAATGTATTCCATTGAATCACAAATATTTTTATATGGGTTGATACAATAGTATAACTGATTAAGTGATTACTCGATAAGAAAAAGGGTATACAAATAATCTTATTTGAACATGTGTTTTTATTAAGAAAACAATGTCCGGATATGTGATTGTAAGTTGTTTATGTCAATGATCATAACATCATATGAACAAATAAAGAGATCTATGAAATCATTCAACTTCTAAAAAAAAAATTTAAATGAAAGATTGAAAAAAAAACCAAGTATTGCCTTGGATGCAAAATTGAGCATATGCCTAATGGTTTACTTTTACATCAAACAAACTATATCGAAAAGATTTTAAAATATTTTTTAAAGACAAAGCCATTGGTTGATATATCACTCAATATTGACACTGATCCATTTCATCCCCGTGAAGATCATGAAGATCTTTACGGATCAGAAGTTAGATATCTTAGTGCAATTGGGGTTATTATGTAATTTAAAAATTGTACAACACCTGACATTTCTTTTGCAGTTAATTTATTGACAAGGTTAAGCTCAACCCCTACAAAAAGACATTGAAATGGGATCCTAAGATATTTTGATACCCTTGAGGAACTGCTGATTTAAAATTATTTTATTCTAACGCTTCAAAACAAGATTTGGTTGATTATGTATATGCATGTCATTCATCAAATTCTCATAAAGATAAATCTCAAACTCGATATGTATTCCTAAATGGAGGTACCACAAAATCATGGCGTTCTTAAAACAACCACTAATTGCAACATCATCAAATCATGACGAAGTGATTGCATTATATGAAACTACTCGAAAATGTGTTTTGTTGAGATCAATGACACAAATCATTATTGATTCTTGTGGACTAGAACGCTATAAAAGACCAGCAACTATCTTCACCAACAACTATAAATGAAGATAATGCAGCTTGCATAATACAAATGAAAGAAGAGTATCAAAAGTGACAGAACAAAATATAAATGCTGACAAGGCGCCAAAGCCATAGACGGTCTTAACGCTCATAAGTTTGATGGAAAAGAATGGTATGTTGGTAAGACTCAGAAAAGACTAAAATGGAATATGAATTGAAACAAGGGTTTGAGCAAACCATGAAGGAGACTGTAGACAAATCACAGGGGCTAAACTTGTACATAAAAGATTTAGATGATATAGTTTCAGATGAAAACCTCATGTCACAGCCCTAAATAGGGCCTAGGGTATTTGTGACTAATTATATCAAATCACAGTTGTACAAACGAGAACGACTCTAAATGAGACGTTTTATTTATTAAATAAACAGCGGAAGCATTATTCAAGTTTTACATCATAAGAGTACAGTAAATGGGAAATGTCTAAACAAAATGATAAATATGAATGATGGATTCCATGCAAGCAGCAAAGTATACATCAATCATCTAGTAGCAAGTAGCAGCTAGCTCAATCATTACCTGAGACAAAATATGCTTAAAGTGTCAACCAAAAAGGTTGAGTGAAATTCATAGGTTTATAAATAATATCTAAAGTTTTAGACCACAAGATTTAGTTTAAAGTTGATCAATATAGATATATCAATCTAAAAGTGTTGCCGCAGTTTGTAATATCGCTACTAAACAATTTACTCTATGACACCCTGTACTGTCAGTGTCGTGGAATCATTATTATGTTTCCAAAGACCAACGGTCGAATGGTTAGAGACGTTACTCTCAATAGGCCTACTCACAATAATTAAGTTTGCATTTAAACGTAGTAATTGACGATATTACGGTAGGGATTTAGCATGAATCAAAGCATGACAGCATAATTAACAATTTAGTACTTGTGTCTAAGCGTAAAACAGTTATAAAGCAAGCATGTGTCTCACCCCAAAAGTTATAAATAGTTAAGTAAACAGTAAAAGTGGGGCTATGAAAATCACCTTAGTAGCACAAAAGAGTATTCCACGAAAGAATTGAACGGAAGGACGTGACCGAGATCTCAACCTAGAGATAGAACGTATGATCAGACATTGCCTAACAGACAATAGTATATAGTACTATATTGATAGTAATGGTTCACTAAAGAATTTCCATTCTAGGAAGGTTACTATTTATGGAAAGTTTCCACTTATAGTAATTTTCCAATTTTAGAAAGTTCGGGTTATTCTTTAGCAAGACGTTGTACAACTTTACTCAAACTTCGTTGCTATAAAATAAGTCAGGAATGACCAGATGTAACCGGGGGCCTAGGACTCTTGACCAGAATCTAAGTCATGGCATTCGAGATCCACAAGCTTACCCATAAATGGAAACCTAGACATCATTCACTTACGACCGTGAGTAGCGATGAAGTTCACATGAATTGTACATTATCTTTGATTAACCTTCACTTTAGGTTTATATGTTATTATATATGTTATATTATATTTATTAATGTATTAACAATTTGATTATCTTATATTATATACTATAAGTTATTATTATTAAATTAGTATAGTTATAAAATAAGTGTTTATTAATAATGTATTGTTATTAACTTACATTATAAGCATTATACTTTATTATATAGTATACTTAGTTATTAACCGTAAGTTATAATAATAATATTAATTTAGTATATGTAATATACTTATGTTAATCGAAAATCATACTAATATAAGTTAATTCGAATATTAATTCACTAAATATTATATTTATAATTTTTTATAAACTTATTTAATTATAAAATTCAGAAGGATATTTTATAAAAATAATTTTATCAAGTTTTTGTATTTATTTCTCACTTTTCTTTATATGAATACTCAGTTTATATTAATCAAATTTAATTAGGTAATAAATATTAAATCGACTTAAATAAATAATTTTATATTTTTTACAGGTTCTATATTATGTAAAAATGTTATAAAAATTATTAAATCAAATTTTATATCAAAATATTATTTATTTAATATTTTCTAATTATTTAACCATTGTAATCGGCCTATAATTAAATAAATAGGAAAAATAATTTAAAATTAATTTTTATATTTTTTTAAAGTATCTAGTGATGCTACTAATCATATAAAAATTTTATAAAAATATTTAATACACGTTTATATTTATTTTGTATTTTCTTTATTATTTCTCTCGGTTTAGAATAATGTAAAAGTAAATTCTTTTTAAATAATAATATTCCCATTTATTTAATTTTTATAATTTTTGCTTGTTTATAAAAGTATAATAATCTCAAAAAAAATTTATAATGATTTTTATTATTGTTTAATATTTTATTACGAATTTTATATTATTTTTATGTTTAAATACTACATAATTCGTATTTAATTATAAATAATATTCCATAAATTATCAAAATTATTTTTATACATCATAATACTTATAATACTAATTATAACATGTAAAAATAATTTATATATATTAAATTAGAATTTTTAAAGAATATACAAAAAAATAAAAGCAATTTGATAAAAAATATAGAAAATACCTCAAGTACTTTCTCAAGTTTGTGAGAGAGTTTTTTCAAAGATTTGATACAATTTTTTATGAAATGGAAGTGGGTATTTATAGGAATAAAATGGTTGGTGAAAAGAAAAAATATAAATAAAATAAAGGTGCCAATTTTGACAAAAAATAAAAATATGTTAAAAATATTTTTAATAAGTTTTTGTTTTTGAAAATATTTAGTCAAAATTCATGGGCTCATTATTTAATTTATAAAAAAAATCTCTTTTTTATAAGCTAAAAATATATATATAATGATTAAAATAACTTATCATTTAATTAATAATTATGTTTCATATAGTTTTAAATATAATACGCATTAATATTAATATTAACTAAAGTTATTTTATATAATTAGTGTAAACTTTAGTTAACAAAAAGTGTCGACTAAAAATAAATATTTGATCAATGTCAAATTTAATTATATATTACGTATGGATAACAACTCTATTGTCAAATTAGTCAATTCAGGTATAAAAATATGAGAGTTGTTATACCTCAGATTCTTCTCATATACTCAAGGTCTCGTAAAAGACAACCAGATTAAAATGAGATACGTTCAATCAACAACTCTGCTGACCTTTATACCAAAGCACTGTCAACCGCTGTTTTCAGAACACACGTTTACAATATTGGCATGAGACAAGTTCAAAAGATGTGACGACTCAGTGGTGTCTACTTGAGGGGGAGTCAACTCTATACTGCACTCTTTTTCCCTTGACTAAAGTTTTTATCCCACTGGGTTTTTCTTTAGCAAGGTTTTTAACGAGGCAGTACAAGTTGCTCTATAATGAACTAAAATTGTCATCCAAGGGAGAGTGTTGTAAAGTCAGTTGTGGCTGACAATATTATATATTTTATTACTGTATCACCTACCATGTACTATAAATTATTTACTATAAATACGGGTGTAAACTACCATATTGATTGCCCCATCTATTGAACAAAATATGTTTTGCTCTCTACTTCAATCTTCTTTAATATTTGTAGTCTATTGTCAAGAACCAAGCCATTAAAGGTAGTTATAAACTTCTAAATTATAACAATTTTTACTTATATGTTTGCGACATAAACAAGTTACCCACCTTTTCAACCCTATTTAGACCCTTTCCCTAGCCACAACATAGTGTGGTGCTAGTAAGGTTTAAGCTTGAGATCGCGCACAATCTTCGTTTTTTAATGGTTTTTCATACCATATAGTTTTGAATGAAAGTTCAGTTTAGAAAGCGAGAAAAGACAACAAAAACCTTTTTTCTTTCTTTTTCAGCCGACTTTCAAAGGGCAAAGTAAGAAAAGAATATGAAAGAAATAAGATTCGAACCCATGATTTAGCATTTGGTTGAACATTCGTTGCTGGACAAACACATCAACCTATTTTATCAGTAGCCTAACATCAATCATGGGCTAAATCACATTTACTTTTGAAAAAGAAAGAGAGAAATGGAAAAAGAGAGTTAATCGAATTCTTTAAGTTCTTGAATAGCAATTCTCATATTTTAAGAGCCAAGTTTAAGAAAATTTATTACAACTTAAACGATAAGAGATTTACTCATACATAAACTATTTGTACGTTAATAATGAATATTCAATATCAAAGTACCTACTCTTAGCTAACTTAAAGACCCTTAGAACTACAGATTTAAATTCTAAATATATAGTTGTTTTTATTTGGGTAAAGGGTAAATATAGTAGTTGTTATACCACATAGTTGATCAAAGGGGTAAAATATAAAGCATTACTCATCCGTGAACACCTTAGATAATATTGGACGTGTAATTCACTACATATTCTCCAAATACTACATTGGTTCATTTGGTTGCGATTTTGCTTGTTTCATTTTATTCTTTGTTGGTGTGTTGTATTATCTTTTGCGATTTTAGTTGTTTCATTTTTTTCTTGTTGATGTATTGTATTGTCTTTTGAGGTTTACTAGACTCTTGTTTATCATAGTGTGCTGTTTGGTCTTTGTTGTAGTATTTGGGTTAGATCCTCTTCGCTTCAGCTAGGCACACCTTTACTCCTTTAGATAGTCATTTGCGGCAAGGATTTGTTTTAGGTTATACTTTCTAGTTGCGAGGCTTGTGTAGTTCTCTTTGTATTTTGATTAGGTTCTTTCACTGGTGGTTTCATTTGTTTGTTTTTTCACCAACTTAAAGTGATGAATGATTAATATCTTTTATAATAGTTTTTAGTTGAAACTTTATGACAATAGACTCTCACGATGTGTAGGCACGCCGCTCGTGCATTTCTTGAATTGACTTTGAAGGCCGTTTCATTTAAATTTTGTTTGGTTTATATAAGACCAATTTCATTGTTAATTTTTTTTTATTTGATTTTGTTTGTTTTATATCGATGTTGGTGTTTTGATTGAAATATGAAAAGTTTTTGGCAAAGATGAAAATGAAAGTGATCATGGAAATTCTGAACAGACAAAATTACCCCTTGTGTGCAAAGCACGTGATTAATGTTAACAAAAAAATCCAACAATTGTTAATGAGGAGGACTAACTGTGTAACTAGTGCTAACCACATGTGATGACTAACCAGGTAAAAAAAGTATAATGTTTGATCTGCAATATTGTACAAACTACAGAACCAACAACTTAGTTTTGTCTTTTAATTTCATTTGCGTAACATATCTTGAAAGAAAGTGGAGGACTTGAGTGATGGAAGTTAGAGTTGTTTAGAAAGTCAAATTGACCGTTTAAATGATGAGCTATCTCACCATGGATTGCTGGTATCTAATCAAAAAATTACCTTCTTCACCCTATCTGCAAGGTTTATTTCAACTCTTTTCATTTCAATTTCATTAATTAGTTTATGATATGAGTACCAATCCATTTATTTCTTCAATTTTCTTAAAAATCCCTACTTTATGCGCAATTTCAATTAGGTTTATAATCTTTCTTGTTTTACTTTCAATCTTGAAGAAAATTAGGTTTGAGTGTTTGACATTCATGGTGTGTATCCAAACTATTGGGGCTCCCATTTTGTGTAATGAACTTATATTCATTGCTATTATATGTAATTTATGACACTTTGGGGGTGTTTGTCTTTGCGTTTGGAACTTGCTTATTTGATTATCACGTTTTCAAATCCTAAATAATCAGTTTATAGTGTTTGACAAGTTAAACAAAAAATTCAATTATTTGCGATTTGAGAGACTCTAAACGTGAAAATGAAAAAGCAAGTCACCCTTACTGGCAGCAAAACGTGATATCAGATTATTGCGTTTACTTTCAACTTAACATATAATCAGATTTACCAAACACTTAATTGGCTGATTATTTGATTATTGCGTTTTTTGATTATTGCGTTGTCAAACAGTATAATCAAATCCAAATACTATTAATTCATAACACATTTTGATACAGCTGATTACTTCATTTCAATTATCTTAAACGCATAACCAATTTCAAAACACAAACCCAAACACCCCCTTTAACTTGCCTCACATCTATATAAGTTGCCACATGGTTTCCAAACAAAGTTGTCACATCACCTAAATACATACAACAGTGAATCGGAAGGTAATTACTTGCACACAATGGAAGCCTGCGTAGTTTAATACACACTATGAATGTCTGGCCTTAGTTCGATACATTTCAAAACACTTTAGCCCTACAAGTATATTGGATATAGTTGTTTGTAGTTAAGGAAGATGCAGGTGTGGGTAGATCATTAAATCATTTACGGATTTACCACTTATAGAGTTTCTATCTTATGCATAAAAATAGTTATAGTTAGGTTGTATATATCTCCAGATATAAGCTTGCCGAAACTGGCCAGAAGTATATCAAGATTACAACCTTGTAAACCATTCAACTATACAAGTTTAGATAGTTTGTTAATATATTATCGTTGATCACATTTCATATGCTAATTAGCTTTTTCTAATATTGATAAAAAGACAATAAATGTTCAACCTTTCGTGGTTTAACCAGGTAAGAAGCATGAACGCCCCTGCTTTCAATACAGTCTGCCTACCAAATCTTTGAAGGTAATTATATTACAAAACTTAATTGGAACTGTTTCATACTTGCTACTCTCCTTGTCCCATGGAAACTGCAACGTTTGACCCTGCTCATAGTTTAATGTGAGTGTTTAGCTATTTGTCAAATATATGTAGTTTACTGCTTACTCTTATGAACTATACGGATATAATTAGTATGAACGATATCTTGTACTAGCACCAACTAGTTCTTACTAGAATAATACCCACGCCACGCCTCAATGTTTTAGTACTTTTTTATATATAGTGACTCAGCGATAGTCATATATTATATTTGTTATTCAACTGTGGTTGGTGGATTAGTCTTGATTATGAGTTGATGATTGTAGGTTGCTCATATTTATAGTGTTGAGATTTGGGTCACATTGGATGATAACTGAAAAATATTTTTTAAATAATAAGGTTATATTGTGAAATGGAAAATAAATAACTAAATATGGAAGTGTTGAGTCTTAATTTTAAGACGTTTTAGAAATAAAATACTATAATGTTTTATATATTAGGATAGATAGATGGATAGATAGATATATATAGATAATGACAACAGGAAGAGGTGGTTAGATGGGTGGGTCGAATAACAACTGAGTGGTATCGAGCCTTAGTAAGGCGGGCCCGCGATTAGTTGTCAAGCAACCCGGTTTCGATTCCGAGGAGGGGGAGGTTTTCTTCAGGATTCCCGCGATTAGTTGCCAAGCAACCCGGGTTCGATCCTTGGAGTTTCCTACCTAGCGTGCGTGGGTGCAAGTGAGAGCATTCGATGCCTCTCAAGCCGTTCAAAAAAAAGAAAAAAACATTGGTTGTCCTATACATAATCATGATAGTTACTTAGTTTGTTACATTTATTACGAAAGCTATATAAGTATAAGTAAGTGCCATTATATAATACTTTGAATAAGGTGATTTAAGATGTTGTTAGTATTAATAATACCCTTTGAGTGACTTTTAACCACTTCAACTCAATTCTTTGATTTTATAAGTAGATGGGTCGAATTCGCCAACTTATAATGGGCAGTAATTAATGTTGAAACCTTTTACCAAAGGCAATTATATCAGTTATTATCTCCATTTCACAGGGGTTTCGAGCCAACACGACGGTTTATGCTAGTAAAAGCTCACCTAAAAAGTTGAGAAAATTAAAGGAAACAAAAAGAAAATTGAATCCACAACTTACGGAAGGTCCTTTAGACGAACAGAATGAAGTATCAGATAAAATATCGTCTACCGATTCTGTTAATAATTTGGAGTCACGGGCTTCGGTTGCTATAGCTTCTAGAAGTTCGGTTCTACAAGCATGCACAGTGACTTCCAGTATCATTGCTGTTGCGGGCTTATTAATCCGACAGGTGAAATACATTAAATTGAAATTTAATATAATAAATATATAAAACATGATAAACAGGAAAAATAGTTACCCAAGCCGTGTTCAGGACATAAAATTACCGAATTGATGAAAGATTAGGTTTTCAACTAAAATTAGTCACCTTAAAAAGGAGCATCCAAACACCCTGTTGTCTTTTACACTGCCATTTACTTACGTAAAGGTGATACATTTCCAGATAACAGAAGCTCTTTTATATTTTAATCGGTTATGTTTTCATTTCATGGCTCCCATATAGCGATCACGATTGTTATTTTCATTTTATGGGACCCGTGATTATCAAAATGAACGATAGCCGTATTGGTAACTATTTATTATCTTGTCATCATTTGCAGGGTTCTCATTTGGCATCATCACAAGGATGGTCTGTTGCTGATTGCTCTTCCGAAATATCATGTAAGGTGGTCCGATAAACTTTGTCTATATTCAACATGTTTGTATGATGTGCGGATAAACGAAGATGAGATTGTGGGTCCCACAAAACAGAGGTTGTGAAAAATGCAAGCTGATTACTCTCACAAGCATTTTTGTGCATGCAGTTGATTTTGAGACATGGCATCTGCAATTGATAGCTGGTTTAGTAATACTTATATCGTCTTCTCGATTCATACTACTCAATACATGGTCCGATTTTGCCGAATCTAGTGAGACATCCAATCAACAGGTTTTCTTGCTTTGCATTTTGCTTCAAGTATAAATGTGTATATTTGTGTTAGTTGTTTATGTGAGTACTTACCTTTTAGCAAACTAGGCATGGTACTTTAAAAACGGGTTCTTGACCAAAAGGGTAACTTTTGGATGAATCTTTTTTATAAATAAAATGACTTATGTGGTTTTATGCATAAAACAGTTTAAAATTTCGGGCAACTTTCCACAAAATTTTACCCATTTGCCTCATTTCCTTTGGAACTAACTTTATTATTTGACCCGTTAAAGATAATACATGACCTGATCAACCCATTTGTAAATAGTTTCAAATCTCCACCTCTTCAAACGATGGTTGTCTTTATATTATTGATTTGGTTGATTTAGTTGAGTTGTAATGCAGGTCTTAACATCACTAGAGCCTCTAGATTATGCGTTTGTGGCATTTCTTCCCGGTATTAGTGAGGTTAGATTTCAAAATATCGATGCTATTCATTTGAATATAGTGGGGCCCATCACAGATCTTCTTACTATGTGTAACAAGGATCCACAATCACATTTTCATTTCTTTTTCTACCACGTAAGAGAATTTTTTTTTTTTTTTTTTAAAAACTATTTTATTTTTCGGGTGTGTGACAATTCGTAGGAACTCCTATTTCGTGGTGCATTGCTTCCGCTTTGTGGAATCAACTTAACAAGTGCCACAGCTGTTGCTGCCTTATTCGGGATTCTGCATTTGGGCAGTGGTCGGAAGTTTTCTTTCGCAATCTGGTACACATTTCCTAGTGGTGGAAAACTGGGCGGGTTGGGTAAAAAGTCAAAATGGGTCAGGGGGTGGTCAAAAACAATTTTTTCATCTCCATTCCACAATTTTGTTTTTTGGACTTTATAGATAATCGATTTGTTATCGATGATTACAAAATTTAGGTGGTTATAATCAGTGTTGTAGTCCGTTGTGATGTCCGTTTCGATGCCCGTTGCGGCGTTTTGGTGACTAGCCCGTCTCGAACCCGTCCCGTCTTTTAATAAGTCGGTCAACAGTCAAAATTCGGGTCAAATACGGGAAAGGTTGGTCAACGCCGGTCAAAAGTCAAAAATTTGGTTAAAATCGGTCAAAAGTTTGTCAAATCGATCGAAAATTGACATTGTTTAGTGTTATTTTTTTGTATTATATTAACGGTAATAGCGATTATAGGTATAAACTGGTCAACGAATGTTTCTTGGCTTTATAATGTGTGTGTGTGTGTGTGTGTGTATATATATGTACATATATATATATATGTATATATATATGGTCCCCACCGTCTCGACGTCCATCTCTTCACGACCGTCTCGACCCCGTCTCACGTCTTTTTCAACCTTGGTTATAATGATTCTGATACACTTAATTTTGACCCATGTGACCACCACCCGTTATGACCCATATCATTTAACATCTTTTTTTGAGACATGCATTTTGATAACAGGGCTACGTTTGTTGGGTTTGCTTATGGGTACGCAACAATATTATCCTCTAGCCTTTTGGTGCCGATGGCTTCGCATGCAATTAACAACTTAATAGGAGGCATTATATGGCGTGTTACAAACCCTAATCGTCAAAACAGAGAGGTACTACATATCATTACTTCACTTTTCGTTTACATTGTTCTAAATCAAGTTTTTTATTTTTATTTTTTTTGGTCTTTTATATGCCATTTTATGCAGGTTTAGTAAACGAGTCTACAGAAATGGATCTCTGTAAGATGACGAATCACATGAGATTATTGCACCAAGCTTCGGGTTTTCTGATAAATCATAAAAAAGGTACAAGCTTTAAGTTCTTATCTTGTCGCGCGTTTTTGTTGATACCTTGATTAAATCACATGAATTTCCTATGTCTGCCCTTGCATCCACAACTTTTTTCTGCTAAATTTAAAACTACTTTGACATGTGCAGTACATATAAGAGAAGATATTGTGATGTTAGCTTGTTGCTGGTACCAGTGATAATACACGTGACTCAAGAAGCTACATTTACTGAGTGAGATAACACTTATCATCAAAATTCTTAAAGTTGTTTCTGGTTAATACAGTTATTATATTGTACCATTGTTGCGGTAGATTTGCCTAAAATACAGTTATGTCATTGACACATGTTGTAAATACTGGCGAAACTAGTAAGGGGCAGGGGGTGGCACCTGCCCCCAGTGAATTTGAAATTTTTAGTGTAAAAAATTTGGATCTTTTTATTTCCCCCCAATGGATTTTTTTATTGTACAAAAGTCTTCGTATTTTGCCTAAAAGTCTCCATATTTTGCTCTAAAAAAGTTGCTACGCTTTTTTTTTTTTGCCACCTATGAAAAAAAATTCTGTTTCCGCCACTGGTCTACTTGTAATCCAATTGTTACATCGAGACCAAGAGTTGAACTGCGGTATGTCCAAGTCAATCCAACGTCTGATCCTACTCCATAGATCACGAGCCACTTGACAACCAACAAATGTATGAAAAAGCCTATTAAACCGTGAAGCCAACGATCCGTCTCCAACCCAAACTTCAACCCAAAAACAGATTTAATCTTCCATTACCAACAAGGCGGCACATGGAGTTAGCAAAGCATATACGCATATACCTCCATCCAGTAGCTGTTAACATAAAGAAATAATCTTTGACCACGCACCATTTAAAGATACATACTCAAACATATTACCACGCATAGCTTTTATGATATTAGTCCACAAGCAGTGTGGTTGCAAGTAATAATGCTATCACCATTTTATTTTATTTTTTGGCAAAAAATAACGAAAACTTGAATAAAACCGTAAACGTTTTCAACAAGAGATACAAGAGAGATTACCCGACAAGGCTCGTACTTGAAAAACGGTATACTAACAAAATATTTATACCGAGTCTCATCTACATACATAACCATAAAACGAACCCAATAAGGGTACCAAACCGACAAGACCTAGACATACAACAAACTACAACCAAACCGCAAGAACTCAAACGAAACAAAATAAACAAACAAAACAAAAGCTAAACTAAGGTTCAACCTTTTTTTAACTTGCCATCTAAAATTTTCCTACGTATATTTTTACCGGATCAATGTTCAATCTTGAAGGAAAGAACGTTCGAAAAACCATCGTCAATCAAAGTGCCCGACAAGGGAGGAATTAGGTCTTGATCCGCCAAATCTTTGAAGAAAACTTTATTCGAAGCTCCTTTAAGCGCTTGATTAAACGTTTGATTTCCATGTATCCTGCTTTTTTATTATATATGATAAAAAGAATAAAACTAACAAAATAAATAAATAAATAAAAACTAAGCATATAGTTAGTTTACAAGTAAATAGTTAGTTTACAAGTAAATAGTTAGATTACAGTCAGACATGGGACGATCTAGTCCAAAGCTTCAAACCTATCGAAGTGTGAATATATTATTATTATTATTATTATTATTATTATTATTGGATATATTTAAATTTATAGCATAGCCTGTCGGAGATTTTAAAGAGTTTGAAACCTACATAAATGTATAGATGCATGTGGCCCGCATTAGATTATTAGCACGGCGTATTTTTTATACGCCACTCTTTTTTAAGACGGCAAATAACCCAGCGCGATCGGGCCTTTTTTGGGAGCATCACGCCCCATCGCGCTCTAACCCGGCGCCATCGGACAAAAATGTGGCCGGCGTGATGGGTGGATCACCGGAACAAATTGCAGGGGTGATGGGGGAGCTCAAATGAGAAGGAAACGCGTGTCACTTTGCAACGGATATATATCCGTTAAAATTAAATTAAATAATTTTGTTTTTTTTTTTAATAAATACCCCATTTCTATACAATTTTTACACACACTTCTTTCATTTAAATACTTCTTAAATATTTAAAATATTCTAAACTTCTCTAAAAAAAATGTCACAAATTTTGTTTAATGCTTTTGATAGGTGGGATGCCGATGAAGATTTGGAATTTTTACGGGCAATGGCCGAAGAAATTGATGCTGAAGAAGCGGAAGAACATGTTAACAACGAACGAGTTCCACGGACCCGAAGATACATTCATAGAGATCGTGAACAAGCAGGTGAAATGTTACACAAACACTATTTTTGTGAATCTCCAAAATTTCACGATCGTCACGTTAAAAGACGTTTTAGAATGAGTAAAGATTTATTCTTATGCATCATAAATGATATAATTGCTTACGATGTTCAACCTTTACCAAGACATTTTGAATATTTTAAACCAAAAATTGATGCTCTTGGTCGAAAAAGTTTTTCAACCATACAAAAGTGTACATCTGCGTTGCGTCAATTGGCGTACGGTACAGCAGCGGACATGTTTGACGAATACCTGCAAATGTCCGAATGTACATCTATAGTATGTCTTGATATGTTTTGTAGATGTGTTTTGGAACTTTATGTTGATGAATATTTGAGGAAACCAACGAGTAGCGATATAGCTCGTCTGTATAGCGCTCATGAAGAAAAACACGGTTTTAAGGGAATGCTTGGAAGCATCGACTGCATGTATTGGCAGTGGAGGAATTGTCCCGTTGCTTGGAAAGGGCAATATACGAGTGGTCATCAAAAACACCCAACCATTGTTCTTGAAGCCGTTGCTTCATATGATACGTGGATTTGGCATGCATTCTTTGGTGATGCGGGTGCTAACAACGATGTTAATGTTTTGAATCAATCTTCGTTGTTTGATGACATCAAAAATGGAACTGCACCATTTGCACCATTTACTGTAAATGGTAATACTTACACAAATGGTTATTATTTAGTTGATGGCATTTACCCAGATTGGGCAACATTAATCAAGGCGTATTTGACCCCAACCGAAGAGCCCCGTATAAAATTTAAACGCTTCCAAGAAAGTGCACGTAAAGATGTTGAGAGAACATTCGGTGTTCTTCAGGGTAGATTTCATATTCTACAAATGGCTGGACGACCACAAAGTGTCAACAAGTTGAGACGAATATTATATTGTTGTGTGTTATTGCACAACATGATAGTTGAGGATAATGGCTTCAACATTTCATGGCTCGAGGAAGAATTACTTAACACTAGAGAAGCTAATCCTAACTTTGTAAGGAATCGATCTACAAGTCGTGATGTAAGAGATCAAGAAATACGAGATAGAAACATTCATGACCAACTCCGAGAAGATCTCACTCAACACATTTGGGAACTTCCACCAAACTTTAGAACTTTAAATGCTTAATTTAATTTCAGTTTAATTTGTGTTTAGTTTCAGTAATTTGAATAATTTGTAATCGTTATCTTTAATTTGAATAAATTTTAATCGTTAGCTTTAATTATATTCATAACTGAGCAAAGATGCTTTCAGAAAACTGAGATGATTTGACATAGCATAGCAGCTTTAATTAAAGCTGTATGTAACAGAGATTCCCTGACTAAAGCTGATGAAGACAAAGATTCTTTAATTAAAGCTGGTGAAAACAGAGATTCTTTGACCTGAATCAGATTTGCTTTATTAAAAGTTGTATATTAATGGCTGTATTCAACAAACGTGTTTATTGCCACAACTACCTACTACATTCTACCTCTATAAATAGAAGCCATTATTTCTCATCAAACCACTTCTCATCAAACCACTTATCTACTACTTCTCTAATACTTCAAAATGAGTCAAATTCATGTTTTGGTCCAAGTGAACTACAGTGGAGAATTCGACCCTCAGGTCAGGAATTACTCCACCACCGTCAATGCTGAACAAAGGGAGTACCGCTTGAACGTCCGTAATCATCCACTGTCCAGTCTGCTTGATTTCCTCAAGGATGAGATACCTCTTGTATTCTCACAAGTCTGGTTCTTCAAGGAACCCAATGTTCCTGCCACTCATCTTAAAGAAGAAGATGACTGGTGTATGCTTGTGGGTCGAGCTGTGACTCGCAACGAGACAATCAAGCTGTACATCGAGTGGCCGGTTGAGATGGGGTACATTGATCCCTCTGATGAAGAGGACTATGTACCAAGCGGGCGACAATACGACAATGATGGCAAGTTCTACTCGTCTGGTGATTCGGACGATTTCTAAATGTTTAGCTTAATTATCGTTGTAATTGTGTTGGATGTTTAGTTTTTAAAAAAACTTGTAACCGTGTTTGGCTGTGTTTAATAAAAGTTCCGTTAAAAAAATGAATATTCTCTGTGATAATTATTCGAATTAATAATAATAAATAATATTAATATTAATAAAATTACTAAAAATAATAATTATTATTATAAAAACTCAAACAAAAAATGAAAAATAAAATCAAATTGTGGGACCAATAACCCTCATCACACCCCATCACGCCTATCATTACAAAATCCATCACCCCATCATCTTTGCCACATCAGCACTATACCCCACAAAAACCTCATCACCCCTCCTCACCCCCCATCACCACTAAAAAGGGTCTAAGGCGGTTAGAGTCATAGATGAGCTCCGAATGCAATGTTGGAAGTTTGGAACTCCCTAACCCGATTATTTAGTGGAACGAACGATTAGCAATTCTATTTGAACGATATTTTAATGGTTGATTACCTCAAAAAACCACAAATTTCACAAATATACAGGTCATGTAGCTGATTTTAGTAGTGTCATATACAATTTGAAGTATATATTACCACAAAAAAAAAAAAAAAAAATTCATAGTGGGGTCATGGGACCCAACCCTTCATATTCTCCTACTACTCCTTAGGGTTAAATCTCTATGACAAATGGGCATCACGTATGATAAAATCTCCTCGAGTGAGACTCGTACGCAAGACGTACAAGACTTCAGAGACTCATGAAATGAGCGGGTAACTTCAAAGAAGATATTTTTGTGGTTCATAGGGGATCGAACTCTTGACTCTCTTATGAAAAGTCAGATTATCACCGTGATACCGGCCAACACCTTGGACATTCACGTTTATTTTTTTCTAAAGCAACCATCGTACATAAAAGTAGATAAATAAGCAATATGAACGTTAACTTTGTGAACGTGTTCATCTGTTTAGTTTAAAAAACGAAAAAAAATTAACGTGTGATTTTTTTCGTTTATTCAAACGAACTATGAACATAGCTTCCAGCCTTCCACTCGTTCAATTAAACCTATTATCGTTAGTTAAGTTCCATTTGATTTTCTTTTATTTTACTTGGAACTTAAAACATACAAACCATATAATTGATTTAAAAGTAAAACCTTATATACTTTATCTTTATTCTGTTAATCTAAATTTCTTTATATAAGTACTTATTTTTCTCGTAAATAACATTCATATTTCATATCCATATTCATATTCATATTCATATTCATATATTAAAGATAATAATTGATTTATATTATATATTACTCCGTATTAATTACCCCTATTGAATGAATTTTTTATTGTGAAAATTAAGTGAGCATAACGTTGCTCCTATTATACAATAATATAGGGAGCATCATGACCGTCTCAACAATTTAAAGGTCCAGACGAAAATAAAAATGAACCCACATATACGTTAAAATATATCTAATATCGTCGATCTCTATACCGCGTGCCGAGATATTGAGACGAGTAGGTAATCTATCCAACTTAACTCTCCTAATAAAAACGTTAACTTTTCGAGGCAAATCACTTCCAATTAAAAGAAAACAAACGAATTAAATCGAACAACTCCGGTTTCTTCAATTTCTTCGAAGCAAAAAGAACATTGTTCTGATATCTTCAAAGAATCCAAGTAGAAGCCGTAAAAATGAAATACAAATGAAGTTTAGTACCCGAAATAACACTCCATCCATTACTCCATTCAGTAAACTCAGCCCAACCTTCAAAATTAGAAATTTGGACATCGACTCAAATTCTTATTTTCCTCAAAATATCCAAAGCAACTTTGCAAATGAACAAAATATATGACAAGGATTCCACTTGACCCGGACACAAAATACATCCAATATCGTCGATCTCTATACCACGTGCCGAGATATTAATACGAGTATGTAATCTATCCAACAAAACTCTCCAAATAAAAACGTTAAAGAAACATACGAATTAAATCGAACAACTCTAGTTTCTTCAGTTTCTTCGAAGCAAAAAGAACATCGTTCCGGTACCTCCAAAGAATCCAAGTAGAAGCTGCAAAAATGATATACAAACAAAATTTAGTACCCGCAATAACACTCCATCCATTACTCCATTCAGCAAACTCGGTCCAACCTTCAAATTAGGAAATTGGACATCGACCCAAACTCTTATTTTCCTCCAAATATCCAAAGCAACTTCGCAAGTGAACAGCATCCCTTCGGTTTTTTTTGCCGCTTACAGCATCCTTCCATTATCCCATTTAAGCATACCGAGTCCCTCCGTCAATCATCCGTTAAGTCATGACATGTCCCTTGCATGTGAGGGTAATTTCATTTTTTTACACTTCTTCATTAATGTGAAACTTTCCCAACTTGTTCATCCCCAAATTATAAACCCTAATTTTATATAGATAAAATTTCATTCATCGTCCCTGAACTTTACGTCAAATTTGACTCCATGTCCTTTTTTTTTTTTTTTTTTGCATTCCTCGTCCCTAATGTATCAAAAATCTACATCCCTCGTCCTCCCGTCTACTTTCTGTCAAAACCAGCCGTTACCTCTTATCACGTGCACATCATGTGCGGGTATTTTTGTCATTGTTTTTTCTTCTCTTCTCTTCTCTTCTATGATATAAACCCCCAATTCTTAACCCAGATCAATTAGGGTTTTCTCCCTTTTTCACCCCCAATTCTTTCTATGAAAATATCTTGTCATCTGATCTACTCTCACGAATAGAAGAAACCTATAAAATATAGCACAAACAAATCTCAGACATTAATTGGACCAATATGCACAATCAAAAGACTTACTCACATTCGAATTGGCAACCAGAGTCAATATGCAAAACATAATATAATATAAATTATCTATTTACCTATATGAATGAATTCAGATTACAATATGAGAAAAAAATGACCTTGAGATGAACTTCACCAACTGGCTTCCTATGAGAATTATTACTACTACTAAAACTAGAAACATTTTGATGTCTCCAACCTTTACCATAATTAACCCATTTATGTAAAATTCCAGAAATTCCACTTCCTACAATATCATTAACCTTCACATCTCTTCGATCACTAGCTGTTAATCTCAACATCCCTTGTAACATCAAACACCGATAAATTGATAAAGCTGGTGGTGGTAATTAATTAATTAACTGATAAATTGATTGAATAAGTAATTAATTAACTGATAAATTGATTGAATAATTGGAAATAGAAAAGGAATTGAAGAAAGTAGGAGTAAGGGTGATGATCGGAAGTGAAAATGGATCGATTGGCGCATGAAAAATGGATCGTGTGAAGTGGCGTGAAAAAGGGAGAAAACCCTAAATTGATCTGGGTTAAGAATTGGGGGTTATATCATAGTAGAAGAAAAGACAATGACAAAAATACCCCCACATGATATGCACGTGATAAGAGATAACGACTGGTTTGACAGAAAGTAGACGGGAGGATGAGGGATGTAGATTTTTGATACATTAGGGACGAGGAATGCACAAAAAAAGAAAAAGAACATGGAGTCAAATTTGATGTAAAGTTGAAGGACGAGGAATGAAATTTTGTCTTTTATATATAAAAAAAATCAATCATGAATTAGTGGTGGTTTATACAACAATCTGAGTTGACATATGCGATCTACAACTAAAACATAAACTTCGTGATTCATCGAACACGATTAACAACAACAGATTCTTCATGATTCAATTCGACTTTTTCACTCGAGTTCTTCTTCATAACTTGATCATTTTGGAACGATGTATAATGAAATCGAGAAATTTAAAATTGCAGATGTCTTTGAATTCATCTCGTGATACTCGCTACAAAATTTCAGATCCGGATATTTAGAATCGAATCCGAATTTCATGGTCAAAGTTCAAAGGAAAAACTCAACAAGATTGTTCATAATCAAATTCGTGTAATCTATGATATTTCTGGTTCAAGTGATGATTGAGAAGGATATATGCATGATTATTAACAATATATGTGAAGGATTCAATGTAACGACCCGGCTTTTTCGACTTGCTTTTATGCCTTGTATTTTTGTAAAACTGCGTATTTGTGCGTACTGTGTTACTTTATTACTCCGGAACCTTGGCACACGTGTTTTATATTCATATATACTTTAAAACGTGCCTTGGTGTATGTAGAATGCTTAACTTGTCCACCGGATGCTTTATAACCGTTGGTGTTACTTGCCGTTACGAATAAACCGCGGACTGCGCGCACGTTTGACTTTTGTCGGAACCGTAATATTTGGACAGCAAAATATTAATTATTATTTTATAATAATAATTAGTTGGGCCTTTGGATGCTTAATTTTATTTATTTAATTGCTAAAGCCCAATAGTTAGTCTTGTTGGGCTTTCTACCTTGTTGGGCTCAAGCCCACCCTACTCTAGCTAGTGACCCAATTAATTAGCCCAAGTATTATTACTAGTGACCCATAATAATAAATAAATAAATTAATTAATTAATTAATGAGTCATACTAGCATAATGGATAAGGATTATCTATTTGTCACATGGAATTCTAGCATTAGTACACACTTTAGACAACCATTATCCATAAAGCAAAGTAGTGTCCCCCTCCCTCAAAAATCACGGCCACAATGGCCTTGCCATGTCATCAATCCACGTGAAATTCTTGCTTATAAATACTAGCCATTTACCTCACACTTGATCATTTGGTTTTCACACACACTTGTTCTTTCTTTCTTTCCTCTCTAGTTCTTCTTGTAAGTTTTCTTTTCCTTCTTCTTTTCCTTTCAATTTCATGGTCATCATCATTTTATGGAGATCAAAGTTCCTTTTAGCTTTGATCTTACTTATATCTTGTTGATTCAAGCATGAATCTTTCAAGAACATGGAAGATTCAAGCTTTTTAGCTTGAATCTTCATATCTTTTGTAGATCTACTTTTTTTTATACTTTAATCTTTCTATTTTATGATAAAGATTCAAACTTTTATTTGTAATCTTCATGCATCTTCAAGATCCAAGCTTTATGCTTCAAGATCTTCAAGAACAATCAAGATGCAAGCTTTCTAGCTTGGATCTTCATATCTTTTTGTTAGATCTAAGTTCTTTTTGCTTTGATCATGTTGTTTTGTGAAAAAGATTCAAACTTTTGTTTGTAATCTTCATGTATCTTCAAGATCCAAGCTTTATGCTTCAAGATCTTCAAGAACACTTAAAGGTTCAAGCTTTCTAGCTTTGCAACCTTGTAACTTGTGTGAAATGGATCCAAGCTCTCTAGCTTAGGTTTCTATCACCTCTTTTGACTTGGATTGTTCTTATACTTGTTGAATTGAGGTAAAGTTTGTAGCTTTAGTTGTTATTGTGAATTGAAATTGTGTTAAGACTAAGGATATGATGTAACATTGGTTCATCATCCATCTAAGACTCATGAATGAGTTGTGTTCTTACTTGGTCTTAACATATTGTGTATTGATGGTGAATCTTGGTCAAAAGTGATGCTAAACCAACAACGAGTTGTACATTCGAAGCTACAAGCATCAAGGATGAGAACCGTGATGAGCATCAAGCACCAAGAACCCCACCGGAGCACTTACCTACTGTTTTTCGTATCTGATTACACCACCTGGGTACTTCAAAGTTGATTTTCAGTTAGTTCGGTTCGAGTAGATGATTTTCCGTTTAGGCCTCGTCTTAATCCGAGTTACGGTTTAGGATTTATGGCCCTTCGATAGTCACTACACCCTATTAATGTTGTGCTGAAATTTCTGACCTACTCGTACTTAAACTGTTTCCACGGTCAAACAAAGACGAGTTAGGTTCTGAAAATTGGTCAGTTGTTAGGGGACTCATATACGGAGCCATGGCCACTGACTATGCGTCTTTTCGATTTACGTAGAGGTCGTAGCAGCTGACCGAAGTTAGCCTATTTTTTCGATCTCTATTCTTGTCAAACTTACTTAGCTTTTATGATGATGAATGATGAAGATGATGACACTTAAACTTATTTTATTCACTATTAGAATTTATTAAGACAACCTACTGACCTAGTAACCTTTGATTTAGGTTTACGACCTTTCGGACCGACTTACTACTTGCGTACTTTCATTACCGACTTTGCCGCTTTTATCACTGTGAGTTATAGCATCCCTTTTTACTTTAACTATTTTGGGACTGAGAATACATGCACTTTTTACATTTTACATACTAGGCATGAGTACTTAAACTTTATATGTGTGTGGGTTATACAACGGCATAAACATTCCCCTTAGCACGGTAACGTTTAGTCATTGGTTTTTGAACCGGTGAACACGAATCTTAGATATGGATCCATAGGGTTTGACATCCCCACTCGGGATAGTCGCGCTAGCATTTAACGGGTGTTTAATACTTCGTGAACATACGCACTCACCAAGTGTACTTTCAGGGGGTTATAAACGTTAAGTCTAGTTACCGGGTGCCCACGGTTATACATATACTTTATCATACTGATTTGAATTACTGATTTGAAATGCTTGTTTGAAGCACTGAAATCTTGTGGCCTACATTACATTACTGATTACAAACAAACTATAGCTCACCAACATTCGTGTTGACTTTTTAAGCATGTATTTCTCAGGTGCTTAGACGTTGTTGCTTCCGCTATTAGACTCGCTGCCTTGGTGTTATAAACTTGCTGTTAGACTTGCTGTTACAGACTTGCTGTGTTAGACTTCCGCTGCATTACTTAGAGATGTCTCAAGCATGGAACTTTTACTTTGCATTCGCAACTTATGTTATTTTCAAAACAATAGTTTGTAATGACCTTAGTATCATGTTAATGTTTCCTATTCATCTTATGTAAAACGTTATCTTTTTATGAATGCAAACTGGTTTTCAAACAGCATGTAGTATTCAACCGTGTAAAGATCCTGTTGTTGACGAATTGTACACGATGGTTTTGTACGGGGCGTCACATTTGGTATCAGAGCATTGGTTGTAGGGAATTAGGTTGCATTAGTGAGTCTAGACCGTACCAAGTAGGATTCACTAATAGGACTAATCTACAACTTGCTTGTTTACTTGTTTCTGTGGGACCCGCTGCATGCTACTGTGTTATAATACTGCATGTTACTGCTTATTACTACTGCATGCTACTGCTTACTTTTATTACTGTATGATCTTACTGCATGCTATTGCTTATCTTTACTGCCATGCGAACTTGCTGTAGGCTTATTTCCGCTATTGCATGATTACTATCTGCTTTCACATGTTACTTCTGTTTAGTACTGTTAATATTTCCATGCTATATTGTGACGCCCCGTACAAAACCATCGTGTACGAATCATCAACAACAGGATCATTACAAGGTTAAGTACTATATGTTGTAATTAAAGAAGTTGCATTCACGATAAAAAGGTGATGTCATAACCGACATCAAATGTTTTACATTTCAAAAGCATGCTTCACTAAGTAGAAGCAAATAATAAGTGTATGTGACCACAATGGTCATTACAAGTCATAGTTCAAAAGTACGAATGTTTGAATGAAAAATAAAGTAGTTCATGCGATGACAACTCTAAGCAGCGGGTGTCTACAGCACGACTAGTACAAAGCGGAAGCTAACCTCAAGCACCTGAGAAAAACATGCTTAAAAACGTCAACACAAAGGTTGGTAAGCTATAGTTTAAGTATAACAGTATGTAAGGTAGGCCACGAGATTTCAGTGCTACAAAGAGCGTTTCAAAACAGTATGATAAAGTATATGTTAACCGTGGGCACTTGGTAACTAACTTAACGTTTATACCCCCTGAAAGTACACTTGGCAAGTGCGTATGTCTATGAAGTATTAAACACTCGTTAAATGCTAGCGCGACTAGCCCGAGTGGGGATGTCAAACCCTATGGATCCATATCTAAGATTCGCGTTCACCGGTTCAAAAACCAATGACTAAACGTTACCGAGCTAAAGGGAATGTTTCTGCCGTTATATAACCCACACATATATAAAGTTAAGTACTCGTGCCTAGTATGTAAAACATAAAATCCGCATGTATTCTCAGTTCCCAAAATAAGTTAAAGTAAAAAGGGAATGGTATAACTCACAATGATATGTAGCGGTAAAGTAGTAGTCGGGAAAGGTGTGCAAGTAAATGGTCCGAGGTCCTCAACCTAAGTCAAATAGTACTAAATCAGTAAATCGTCTTAATAGGTTTAAAAGTATGTAATTAAGGTCTTAAGGGTCTTTGATGATGTAGCGTGAGGGTACGAAATAGTATTATTTTTAATACAAAATACTACAAAATATGACACAAGTTTTATTAATTTACGGATGGGATATACCTAAACCTTGCTACAACACTATAGGCAGTGTACCTAATCGTAGAGTAGTGTAGTTTTTAGTAAGTCCGGTTCGTTCCACAGGGAGCTGGTGATACTTACTATATTTTTAACTATATTTATACAAAATATATATAATTATATAAGTAGTAATATTATTATAAAAGGGGGGTTTTACCGTTTAATGACCGGTTTGTCGATTTTATATTTTTAAGCGTAAAGATAAATGACGATAATTAAAGTGCGTAAAATAATGACAATAAATAAAATGACAGTAAATAAAATTGCGAGTAATAAAATGACAGTAAATAAAGATACGATGAGAAATATAATAAAAGAATTATGCTTATTTAAACTTCCGTAATCATGATGTTTGTTGATTTTAATTTATTACCATGGGTTAATTGTCCTTTGTCCTGGTTTATTTGATACGTCTATCTGGTTTTTGTCCATAATAGTCCATCGGTCATAAATATAAAGTGCGAGTATCCTCGTCAAATTACCCTTATACCCGAAGTCAAATATTCCAACTGATTAAGGATTTAAACTGTGACGCAGTTATCACTTCTGTCAACAATTACACCAGTTATCACTGTATGTAATCTACCCCTGTTTTGATTAGATATGAATATTAATTTACCCACTTGATCAGTTTGAATAATCAATTACCCAACCCGAATAATTAATTAAATGATTATAATAGATTCCATATGAACGTCACTAAATAGGACAACCATAATCATTATTAATTATTAGGATAATTAATTTGAAGATAGGTTCGACAGACTCCAATGAGTTGTTACTCAATTAGACAATACCCCCATCTATTAATAGTCAATAGTCCAATTTCCACAAGTGTCGGTCTTTTGCCCAAACCTTAATTATGGTACAAAGCCCAATTACCCAATTTTAGTAATTAGCCCAACATCATGATTACTTCGTTTTAAATAAGCATAATATTAACTTAGCTACGAGACATTAATATAAAAAGGTTGAACATAACTTACAATGATTAAAAATAGCGTAGCGTTACACGGACAGAATTTCGACTTACACACTCAAACGATCTCTATCATAAATCTTATTATTATCATAATTTAAAATTAAAATTAAGATTATTGTTATATCTTATTACATTAACATTATGATAGAGATTTTTAGATATTGATATTGATAATAGATTTTTAGGATAGAAAAAGGGATCGATATATAGATAAAAAAAAATGATAGAAAAAGGTTATCGTTCAATTGATCGTTACATAGCCTTTTATAGGCGAAATTAGAAATTGAATTTTCATTTACGACCCCTGAACTATGCTCAATTAACAACTTTTTATTATTTAATATTATTCTTATTATGAATTATTTAAATATTATATTTTATTCTTGTGCATAGTTGACTCGTAATTTTTACACCGTTGCGTCGAGCGCTGAAAGTTGGTTCATGCCCCGGTTCCGGATTTTCGAACGTCCTTTCGTACAATTTTATATCGTGTACTCTGCGTTTTGTAACTTGTACTCTTGTCATTTTTAGACGTTCCTCATCAATAATTTGAACCTTTTTGATTGTATCTTGTACTTTTGAGCTTTTTGGACCTTTTTGTCTTCAATTCGTCGAATCTGCCTTTTGTCTTCACTTTTTAATATTTAAACGAATATCGCTTGTAATTTGAACAATTGCAACTAAAATCTTGTCTTTCTTGGAGAGTAATGCTATAAAATATGTGTTCATTTTTGGCATTATCAATATTCCCACACTTAAGCGTTGCTTGTCCTCAAGCAATATAGTCTTGAAAAACACTTGAATCACTTCTTTATTCTTCACACTTTGTACATCAGTGATTTCAATACGGCGGTATGAACAATGATAGTAACGATGTGGTTAAAGGTGGGTGTGTCATTCACAGTTGCCTTGGGTTTAGGTCAACGACACTTTCAATCAAATAGCCGATTTACTTTCGGTTTCCAAAGCAAAGTGCACATTTGAAAGGCGGTTTACAGTCCCACATGACTATAAAAATTTAGATCCTTTAAGGAAATTGGATCTTTATGAAAACATTTGATCTTTTGAAAATTCAAGCTAGATTTTACCCTAGACAAGTTTTCTGATTTGATCCATCATTGGTGTTGCAAAATATATTTGTGGATCAATATTTTGGCTAAAACTTTTAGGCTCGTGTAATCCACTGCTATCCCGGTATCGGAAAGCACACATCCAGTTTACTTGTTCCGTATATTACCTTTCGGTAAACTACCGTCCGGTTGTAAAGGAAAGCGATGAACAAGAAACTGTTAAGGCAATGTCCCGTGACATGCAGATGATTATGGTCTTATTAACGTGTCGGATGCTAGAACTATCCTTGGTAGGAGCAATAGTAAAGATCATCCTATAATTTTTCGGTCTGGCACAAGGTCCTGTCTCCGACCATGCTATGCAACCACCGTTCTTACGGTTGACACCCGATTTTGTTCAGGTGACCTAATGAATTCCAGGTGAATTCCTAGGATTTTACGTTCAATGGTAATGAACGCATTGAAAATAGATTTTCAGAAAACAAATCGGTTTGTATTTTTGATCAAAATATTTTCTCGTTCAAGCTCGAGTTTAGATATCATTGAATTCCATGAGTTTGAATTCTCAATCTTTAAGGTCAATCTCAAGGATTGAGTAATATCAGTCTTAAAAGCTGATTTTTAATCTTTTAAGGAGATTATCCTTTCTGGGGATCTGATTCATAAGTCTTATCCAGCTAATTTGCACGGTGCCCCCCCATTGTACGAGATAAATCCTTCTCATGGTTAGGATAAATCTGACCACTTAGCGACCCTGTTTGATGCTGAGGTCCGTGGATTTCCTGCTGATTTTAGTGATGACTTTTCTAGATTTTTCGTCAACCTACAGCTGGTCTGGACGACAACTTCATGACCTAAATCAAGAAGCGCGTGTCATTTTCGGAAGACTTTACTTCCTTCAAATGATGGAATTGATTCATCGTGTAGATCTATCTCTTCTTTTCTTTCATCGGATAAAACAGTTGATTATCGTTCCAAAACAAAAGTATTTTCAAAAATTTGTACAAAAATATGTGATATATGTTTTGAATAGTTTGGTAAAGTTTTCCCACACTTGGCTTTTATTTATGTTTTTCTTTGCCTTTTTCTCCTCTATTCCATTCTTAAATGAATTCTAACATTTTGGTTGTTTCTCAATTTATGTCCTTTCCGAGGTAACGATAATTTCGGCTCAATGACCTAGTTTTCATCGTTCATAAATATGTATAAACATGATTTTGAATTCATTTTGTTGAAAATTTTGAAAAATTTACTAGAAGTGGGTAGTCAGTATATAAGACTAGGGCTGTTCCTTGTTATCGGAGAGCACTAGATTCTAATACAACTACTGCGTTACTAGTATTTTTAATGGTAACCAAGTGTTTAAATCAAAAAATTTTTTAAAATCCGAAAGAATTTAACCCCTTCCCACACTTAAGATCTTGCAATGCCCTCATTTGCAAGAAATCAGTAACAATTTAAATTATTGAGGGTGATTAGTGTAGAAAAATGATTAAATTTTACCAAAACTTCCAAACATATTGGCGTTTGTTTTGAATGATAAATGGTGCACGTCATTTGTTTATTCCGTCTTGTTTGTTATTTCACACATATTTTGCATCTTGTCGTCAAAATTACTTGCTTTTGCTGAACTTAATGCCAGTCTTTGAAAACGCGTTGTTTTACCCTGTCTTGTAAGATAAACTACAAACAAATATATACATACTATTTTTTTTTTATTTATAAAACCTTTAACTTATAAAACAAATATTAATTAATTTTAAAAATTTGTTTCTTTTAAGAATGAGGGCGTTTCGGAACGATGCCCTAGTCCGTCCTTCGACAAAATTTTAAAATTTGTCTTTTTGTAGCGATTGTTTTAAAAGCTAAGATTTTTTTTTTTTTTTTTTTTGACATACTTTAATTCAATAAGATTAAAAATAATGATAATAATAACTCTCGTCCCTCCCTCGGGTAAAGCAATTTCGGTTCAATGACCTAGTCTTCAACTTACGACGAATTTTAAAAATCATATTTTTAACTTAATGAGATAAAGTAAATTTTTGTTTTTAAATTCACACAACTTAAATATAAAATTCAAAATTAATATTAAAAATTCACACCAAACTTAAAAATTTGAAATGCATAAAATTAAAAATTCATATTTTAAAAATTAAAAATTCACACCAAACTTAATTTTAAAAATTCATATTATAAATTCACACCAAACTTATATTAATTTTTCAAATATTTACAATTTTAAAAATATTGTTTTTACAAAGTTTACAATATTAATTTAAGATTTAAATATTAATTTTAAAAAACATGGTAAAAATAAAATTAAAAATCTTTTTGGCTTTTTATCCCACTTTAATCAATCAAATATTATCAAAAATATGCGCCCCTCTTTTCGGTAAAGTAATTTCGGTTCCAAGACCTAATTTAACTCATGACGAATTTTTGAAATATTTTGGGTTGATTGATTAAAGATATTTATACCTTAAGAATAAACGTTAAATTTCGCAGTGATGTAATAAATTTTTGAATGATATCAATAATTTCGGTCGCCAAACCTAATTTTATTCAATACCAATTTAATACTTTTTAGCGAACAAATTAGCGTTTATTATCAAAAGGTTAAAAATAAAAATAAAAATAAAAACTGTACAGACATACCTGTAAAATAGATTTCTTAGTTATATGATCTATCCCATTCATAAGATAGTCGGTTTAATTGGTTTTCCATGGCTACATAGGCGTAACCTCGAGCATTCAGTGTCTTTTCTTCTAAACATATGAACGGTCCGTCTCTGCATAAAGTAACAAATTCGGTATTTGAATAGGTTTGATTATTTGAACATTTACCTCCATGTGACCATTTTCCGCATTTGTGACATCTTTCTAGGTGTCGTGCTCTTCTTTTCGCTGCGGATTTTGATTTTCCTTTACCAAATTGTAACTTATTATCTTCGCATCTGGATTCTTTTCTAACTCCGTCCATTCTTTCTCTGATTACTGATACTATTTCACTCGGTAGTATGTCATTATTACGTTTAGTGATCAAAGCGTGTAGCATTAGACCATGGTTTAGTTCACAGGCAGTCTTCATTTCCTAAAACAAAATAAAAATTCAGAATGGGGGGAGAAGACTAGTTCTTTAGGGTCTGCTAGGGAAAGACCATTCGGGTTCCATTTTCGAGAACTACATGAAAACAGACAATCTAACTCTAACAGAAATACATATTATCCTTTAAAGACTTGATTCTCCCCACACTTAGTTAGCTGTGGTGTCGAAATTGTGATTAACTTCGTTGTCGACTTCCATCGGACCATGTATGTAATGTTTAACTCTGTGACCATTAACTTTAAATTCAATCCCATTTGAATTTATTAATTCTATCGTTCCGTATGGGAAAACTCTTTTGACTATGAATGGTCCAGACCATCTTGATTTCAATTTTCCAGGAAATAGCTTGAATCGTGAATTGAAAAGAAGAACTCTGTCTCCTTTTTTAAATTCTTTTGAACTTCTGATTCTTTTATCATGCCATTTCTTCGTTCTTTCTTTATAGATTAACGAATTTTCGTATGCTTCATGTCTTAATTCTTCTAATTCGTTTAGTTGACTTAATCGGAGACGTCCAACTTCATGTAAATCAAGATTACATGATTTCAAAGCCCAAAATGCTTTGTGTTCAATTTCTACTGGAAGATGACATGCTTTTCCATAAACAAGTCTAAAAGGTGTGGTTCCAATTGGAGTTTTGTAGGCTGTTCTAAAAGCCCAGAGTGCATCCTCCAATTTAATGGACCATTCCTTTGAATTTGATCCTACGGTTTTCTCTAGAATATGTTTTAAAGCTCGGTTGGTATTTTCAACTTGTCCACTTGTTTGTGGATGATATGCGGTGGAGATTTTATGAGTTACTCCATATTTTTTAAGAACTTTCTCAAGTTGATTATTACAGAAATGAGTACCCCGATCACTTATTAAAGCTTTCGGTGTTCCAAACCTTGCAAAAAGACGTTTTAAAAAGTTGACTACAACTCGTGCATCGTTAGTTGGGAGAGCTTGTGCTTCCGCCCATTTAGATACATAATCAACGGCTACGAGTATATATAGATTATTATGAGATTTTGGAAATGGACCCATAAAGTCAATACCCCAAATGTCAAATACTTCACATACTTGGATGACATTTTGTGGCATTTCATCACGTTGACTTATTTTTCCGGCCCTTTGACATGCATCACAGGATTTGCAAAGAAGGTGTGCGTCTTTGTAAATTGTAGGCCAATAGAATCCAGCATCATAAACTTTTCTTGCTGTTAATTGAGGCCCATAATGCCCTCCTGTTGGTCCTGTGTGACAATGGTTTAATATTTTACTAGCTTCATCTCCAAATACACATCGGCGTATTATTCCATCGGGACAACTTTTAAACAGATGTGGATCTTCCCAAAAATAGTGTTTTATATCACTGAAGAATTTCTTTCGTCTTTGGTACGATAATCTTTTTTCAAGGAATTCACAAACTAAGTAGTTTGCATAGTCTGCAAACCATGGGATTTCTTTATAATCTATTTTCAATAGATATTCATCAAGAAAGTTGTCTTGTATGGCTGATTCATTTAGAACTTTTAAATCGGGATTTTCAAGACGAGAAAGATGATCAGCGGCGAGATTTTCTGCTCCTCTTTTATCTCGGATTTCAATATCAAACTCTTGTAAGAGTAAGATCCAACGGATTAATCTTGGTTTAGCATCTTGTTTTGAAAATAGGTATCTAAGAGCAGAATGGTCGGTATAGACCACCGTTTTGGATAGAACGAGATATGAACGAAATTTGTCAAAAGCAAAGACAATAGCAAGGAGTTCTTTTTCAGTAGTTGTGTAATTTGTTTGTGCTCCTTGTAACGTCTTACTAGCGTAATAAATAGGTTGAAATCGTTTTTCAATCCTTTGTCCTAAAACGGCTCCCATTGCAAAATCACTTGCATCGCACATTAGTTCAAATGGTAGATTCCAATTTGGTGTTATCATGATCGGCGCATTAGTGAGTTTTTCTTTAAGAATATTAAAAGATTTTATGCATTCATCCGAAAAGATGAATGGAGCATCCTTTTCTAGGAGTTTATTCATAGGAGTGGCAATTTTAGAAAAATCTTTTATGAAACGTCGGTGAAAACCGGCATGCCCTAGAAAACTCCTAACTCCTCTAACATTGGTGGGATGTGGAAGTTTAGCAATTACATCTACTTTAGCTCTATCCACTTCAATTCCTTCTTTTGAAATTTTATGTCCAAGAACGATGCCTTCTTTAACCATGAAATGGCATTTCTCCCAATTAAGTACTAGATTTGATTGTTCGCATCTAATAAGCATTCGTTCCAGATTAACTAGACATGATTCAAATGTATCACCGAAGACTGAAAAGTCATCCATGAAAACTTCCATGCATTCTTCTATCATGTCGTGAAAAATCGCCATCATGCACCTTTGAAAGGTTGCAGGGGCGTTGCAAAGTCCAAATGGCATGCGTTTGTAAGCAAAAGTACCATAAGGGCAAGTGAATGTGGTTTTCTCTTGATCCTCGGGTGCTATTGGAATTTGAAAATATCCGGAAAATCCATCTAGAAAACAATAGTAACTATTTCCGGCTAATCTTTCCAACATTTGATCAATGAAAGGTAAGGGAAAGTGATCTTTTCTGGTGGCGTCATTTAATTTTCTATAATCAATACACACACGCCATCCTGTTACAGTTCTAGTAGGAATAAGCTCATTTTTCTCATTTGTAATGACAGTCATGCCACCCTTCTTAGGCACGCATTGAACTGGGCTTACCCATAGACTATCAGAGATTGGATAAATTAGACCTGCATCTAGCAGTTTAATAATCTCTTTCTTAACTACATGTTGCATATTAGGATTTAGTCTTCGTTGGCGTTGCACATACATTTTAAGACCTTCTTCCATAAGGATTTTATGTGTGCAATACGAAGGACTTATGCCTTTGATATCATGAATCTTCCATGCAATAGCTGGTTTATGAGCTTTCAACACAGAAATGAGTTGTGATTTCTCATTATCAGTAAGAGAAGACGATATTATTACAGGTAATTCAGATTCACCATGTAAATAAGCGTATTCCAAATGGTTTGGAAGTGGCTTTAACTCTAATTTCGGAGGTTCTTCTATCGATGATTTGTATCGATATCTGTCTTCTTCTTTTAGTATTTGAATTTCTTCTGTTGTTGGTTCATATCCATTAGCTATAAGTGTAGCTAACATTTCAGCTTCATCAATTGGTTCATTACCTTCTCCTAAAGAACATTCTCCTGTTCCTTGTAATTCTGGAAATTCTTCTAATAATTCTGCATGTGCATCTATAGTTTGAATATAATAACATGTATCATCTGCAGATTGTGGTTGTTGCATTGCTCTATCAACTGAAAAGGTAACACTCTCATCCTCTATACTTAGGGTCAGTTTCTTACCGAACACGTCTATCATTGCTTTAGCCGTGTTTAAGAATGGTCTTCCTAATATGAGAGGAACTTGAGAATCTTCTTCCATGTCCAAAACAACAAAATCTACTGGAAATACTAAAGTACCAACTTTAACTAGCATGTTCTCCATTATCCCTCTAGGATATTTTATTGATCGATCGGCTAGTTGTATGCTTATTCTTGTTGGTTTCAATTCTCCAAGGTCTAGTTTCGCGTATAGTGAATACGGCATTAAATTTATACTAGCACCTAAATCTGCTAATGCTTCTATTGAACTAAGACTACCCAGAAAACATGGAATTGTGAAACTTCCTGGATCAGAGAGTTTTTCGGGTATCTTATTCAACAGCACTGCTGAACAATTTGCATTCATAGTAACAGCCGAGAGTTCTTCCATTTTCTTTCTATTTGTGATTAGATCTTTCAAGAATTTAGCATACCTTGGCATTCCTGAAATCACATCAATGAAAGGAAGATTTACATTTATTTGTTTAAACATATCCAAGAATTTGGATTGCTCGGCTTCAAGTCTTTCTTTTCTCATTTTACTCGGGTAAGGAAGTGGTGGTTGGTATGGTTTAACATAAGGTTTATCCTTAACTGTGTTATCTTCATTAACCTTTTCAACTACCGATTCTTTTTCCTTATCTTGATCAGGTTGTGGTTCTTGTGGAGTAGGAATAGCTTCATCAGAAGTTACAGGTATTTCCGGTGGTTTAAGTGTTGTACCACTTCTTGTGGTAATGGCTTTAGCTGTTTCATTCCGGGGGTTAGCATTTGTATCACTAGGTAGACTTCCCGGTTTTCTTTCACCTATTAACCTTGCTAGGTTACTTACTTCTTGTTCCAGATTTTGAATAGAAGCTTGTTGATTTCTAAATGCTTGAGCATTTTGTTCATTGGTTTGTTTCTGAGAGGTGAAAAACTGCGTTTGAGTTTCAACTAGCTTCGTCATCATATCTTCTAAATTTGGCTTTTTATCATCGGTTTGTTGTGGTGGTTTGTTTTGAAAATTTGGTCTTTGCTGATTGTAAGTATTGTTGGATACTTGTTGATTGCTAGGACCTTGTTGGTTGTTGTATGGAATATTTCTGTTATAATTCTGGTTTTGATTGTAAACCGGTCTTGGCGGTTGATAATTATTCTGATAATTATTTCCAGGCCTTTGGTTTATGTATGAAATATTCTCTCTTTGTTCCATTGTTAATTCAATACTGAGACAATCTTTTGTCAAATGTAGTCCTCCACACTGCTCACAACTAATTCGTATTGAGTGAATATCCTTAGTCATCTTTTCCATTCGTCTCTCCACAGCATCTATCTTTGCGGAAATGGAATCTAAGTCATGGCTAGAATCGGCTCTAGCTGCTTTAGATGATCTAACGATGTCTTTTTCTTGGTGCCACTCATGTGAGTGGGAAGCAGTGTTATCAATAATTTTGTAAGCATCAGTTTCGGTTTTTTTCATAATAGAACCACCAGCTGCTATATCTATGTCTTTTCTTGTAGTGATGTCGCATCCTTGGTAGAATATTTGTACTATTTGACAGGTGTCTAAACCATGTTGCGGACATCCTCTTAATAACTTTCCATATCTTGTCCACGCCTCATATAGAGTTTCATTTGGTTTCTGTGTGAACGTAACAATTTCTGCTTGAAGTCTTACGGCTTTAGATGCAGGAAAGAATTGTTTAAGAAATTTGTCAACTAAAACATCCCATGTATCGATCGCCCCTTCAGGTAACGATTCCAACCAATCTTTGGCTTCTCCCTTTAAAGTCCAGGGAAATAATGTAGTGACCCGAACTTTTCCATGTTTATATATATTAATTGAGATTGATATTTACATGATTAAATGTTTCCAACATGTTAAGCAATCAAACTTGTTAAGACTTGATTAATTGAAATAGGTTTCATATAGACAATTGACCACCCAAGTTGACCGGTGATTCACGAACGTTAAAACTTGTAAAAAAACTATATGATGACATATATATGGTTATATATATAGTTAACATGATATTATGATAAGTAAACATATCATTAATTATATTAACAATGAACTACATATGTAAAAACAAGACTACTAACTTAATGATTTTGAAACGAGACATATATGTAACGTTTATCGTTGTAACGACATTTAATGTATATATATCATATTAAGAGATATTCGTACATCATAATATCATGATAATATAATAATTTAAAATCTCTTTTGATATTATAAACATTGGGTTAACAACATTTAACAAGATCGTTAACCTAAAGGTTTCAAAACAACATTTACATGTAACGACTAACGATGACTTAACGACTCAGTTAAAATGTATATACATGTAGTGTTTTAATATGTATTCATACACTTTTGAAAGACTTCAAGACACTTATCAAAATACTTCTACTTAGCAAAAATGCTTACAATTAGATCCTCGTTCAGTTTCATCAACAATTCTACTCGTATGCACCCGTATTCGTACTCGTACAATACACAGCTTTTAGATGTATGTACTATTGGTATATACACTCCAATGATCAGCTCTTAGCAGCCCATGTGAGTCACCTAACACATGTAGGAACCATCATTTGGCAACTAGCATGAAATATCTCATAAAATTACAAAAATATGAGTAATCATTCATGACTTATTTACATGAAAACAAAATAACATATCCTTTATATCTAATCCATACACCAACGACCAAAAACACCTACAAACACTTTCATTCTTCAATTTTCTTCATCTAATTGATCTCTCTCAAGTTCTATCTTCAAGTTCTAAGTGTTCTTCATAAATTCCAAAAGTTCTAGTTTCATAAAATCAAGAATACTTTCAAGTTTGCTAGCTCACTTCCAATCTTGTAAGGTGATCATCCAACCTCAAGAAATCTTTGTTTCTTACAGTAGGTTATCATTCTAATACAAGGTAATAATCATATTCAAACTTTGGTTCAATTTCTATAACTATAAAAATCTTATTTCAAGTGATGATCTTACTTGAACTTGTTTTCGTGTCATGATTCTGCTTCAAGAACTTCGAGCCATCCAAGGATCCATTGAAGCTAGATCCAATTTTCTCTTTTCCAGTAGGTTTATCCAAGGAAATTAAGGTAGTAGTGATGTTCATAACATCATTCGATTCATACATATAAAGCTATCTTATTCGAAGGTTTAAACTTGTAATCACTAGAACATAGTTTAGTTAATTCTAAACTTGTTCGCAAACAAAAGTTAATCCTTCTAACTTGACTTTTAAAATCAACTAAACACATGTTCTATATCTATATGATATGCTAACTTAATGATTTAAAACCTGGAAACACGAAAAACACCGTAAAATCGGATTTATGCCGTCGTAGTAACACCGCGGGCTGTTTTGGGTTAGTTAATTAAAAACTATGATAAACTTTGATTTAAAAGTTGTTATTCTGAGAAAATGATTTTTATTATGAACATGAAACTATATCCAAAAATTATGGTTAAACTCAAAGTGGAAGTATGTTTTCTAAAATGGTCATCTAGACGTCGTTCTTTCGACTGAAATGACTACCTTTACAAAAACGACTTGTAACTTATTTTTCCGACTATAAACCTATACTTTTTCTGTTTAGATTCATAAAATAGAGTTCAATATGAAATCATAGCAATTTGATTCACTCAAAACGGATTTAAAATGAAGAAGTTATGGGTAAAACAAGATTGGATAATTTTTCTCATTTTAGCTACGTGAAAATTGGTAACAAATCTATTCCAACCATAACTTAATCAACTTGTATTGTATATTATGTAATCTTGAGATACCATAGACACGTATACAATGTTTCGACCTATCATGTCGACACATCTATATATATTTCGGTACAACCATAGACACTCTATATGTGAATGTTGGAGTTAGCTATACAGGGTTGAGGTTGATTCCAAAATATATATAGTTTGAGTTGTGATCAATACTGAGATACGTATACACTGGGTCGTGGATTGATTCAAGATAATATTTATCGATTTATTTCTGTACATCTAACTGTTGACAACTAGTTGTAGGTTACTAACGAGGACAGCTGACTTAATAAACTTAAAACATCAAAATATATTAAAAGTGTTGTAAATATATTTTGAACATACTTTAATATATATGTATATATTGTTATAGGTTCGTGAATCAACAGTGGCCAAGTCTTACTTCCCGACGAAGTAAAAATCTGTGAAAGTGAGTTATAGTCCCACTTTTAAAATCTAATATTTTTGGGATGAGAATACATGCAGGTTTTATAAATGATTTACAAAATAGACACAAGTACGTGAAACTACATTCTATGGTTGAATTATCGAAATCGAATATGCCCCTTTTTATTAAGTCTGGTAATCTAAGAATTAGGGAACAGACACCCTAATTGACGCGAATCCTAAAGATAGATCTATTGGGCCTAACAAACCCCATCCAAAGTACCGGATGCTTTAGTACTTCGAAATTTATATCATATCCGAAGGGTGTCCCGGAATGATGGGGATATTCTTATATATGCATCTTGTTATTGTCGGTTACCAGGTGTTCACCATATGAATGATTTTTATCTCTATGTATGGGATGTGTATTGAAATATGAAATCTTGTGGTCTATTGTTACGATTTGATATATATAGGTTAAACCTATAACTCACCAACATTTTTGTTGACGTTTAAAGCATGTTTATTCTCAGGTGAATATTAAGAGCTTCCGCTGTTGCATACTAAAATAAGGACAAGATTTGGAGTCCATGTTTGTATGATATTGTGTAAAAACTGCATTCAAGAAACTGATTTCGATGTAACATATTTGTATTGTAAACCATTATGTAATGGTCGTGTGTAAACAGGATATTTTAGATTATCATTATTTGATAATCTACGTAAAGCTTTTTAAACCTTTATTTATGAAATAAAGGTTATGGTTTGTTTTAAAAATGAATGCAGTCTTTGAAAAACGTCTCATATAGAGGTCAAAACCTCGCAACGAAATCAATTAATATGGAACGTTTTTAATTAATAAGAACGGGACATTTCAGTTGGTATCCGAGCGTTGGTCTTAGAGAACCAGAAAATTTGCATTAGTGTGTCTTATCGAGTTTGTTAGGATGCATTAGTGAGTCTGGACTTCGACCGTGTTTTCTTTAAAAATGATTGCTTAACATTTTTGTTGGAAACTATATATTTTTAACATATGAATATTATGTGATATATTAATCTCTTAACGTGTTTGATATTATGTGATAGATGTCCACCTCTAGAACAAGTCCCATTGACTCACCTAATAATAATGAAGAGTCAAATGTAAATTGGAATGATTTGTGGACTGATTCACAAGTTCCCGAAGAGGAACCGGAAGAAGAGTCGGAACCGGAAGAAGAATCGGAACCGGAAGAAGAATCGGAACCGGATGAAGAAATAGAACCGGTGGGGGAAATAATAAAACGGTTAAGTAAAAGAAAATCCTCAATCAACCGACCAAAGTTAATTATGGTCAATGGTGTTTCCGCCAAGGAAGCAAAATATTGGGAGGATTACCAATTCTCCGATGAATCGGATTCCGACGAGAATTCCGATGATGTTATAGAAATTACCCCAACTGAATTTAAAAAGGCAAAAGAAAATAATAAGGGAAAGGGCATAAAAATAGAGAAATCTAATTCCAACCCCGATGAACTTTATATGTATCGTCAACCCCCGAAGTCCTTAAGTTGTAACAATGACCCGGGAACCTCTAAACCACCAGGTTTTTCTAAACCAATGTGGACAACGACGGCTCGTATTAGGGGAATATCATATATCCCTAGAAACTTGGCAAAACGAACCAAAACCGAAGAAGAAGAAACGAGCGAGTCGGAATAAGATAGTTGTATTCATGTGGTGTAATATATGTAATATAGTGTTCTTATGCTTTATGATATATGTAAAAATTGCTTGTATTAATAAGTATTTTTTTATGAAACTAACTCTTGTCTATTTTACAGTTTAAAAACACAAAATGGATAGACAACCCAATATTTTAAGAGACCTACCCGGAGACATGATTGATGAAATCTTGTCTAGAGTCGGCCAGAATTCTTCGGCACAACTATTTAAGGCGAGATCAGTTTGTAAGACATTCGAAGAACGTTCCAAGAATGTCTTGGTTTATAAGAGACTTTCGTTTGAAAGATGGGGGATATCACATTGGGAAACCCATAAGTTACGATGTGTTTACTTTGACGCATATATTGCGGGGAACCCAAATGCTATTTTACGCAACGGGTTAAGAAATTATTTTTACTCAATATATCCGAATATTGGACTTCGTGATTTAGAAAAAGCGGCTAACATGCAACATAAAGAAGCATGTTATGCTTACGGATTAGTAATGTTCGCTTCTCACCAAAGTGAGAACAAGAACATCGGGCTACAACTATTAAACAAAACGTTTCCACAAGTGACGGAGTCGGTAATTGGGGTAAGAAATGAAGTTTTTAGATTATTACGGGACTGTTGGACATTACGTAACCCTCGTCCCTTTGATGACGTTACAACACGCTGTCTTATCAACGGCCATAACGGTTATGTTGCACAAGACCAAGGATGGGAAGTAGTCCTAGTAAAACCAGAATGCATGACTTGTTTCTGGACGTTTGAATTACGTGTCTTTATTGCCTTTGCTGAACGACTTGTGTACTAGCTAGAATTGTCTTCACAACTATCTTGTATCAAAGTTATTGTGTGCTATATTTCATGCTTTATGTAAAATAAGCGGTATTGTAAGTTTGTAAAATATTGTATAAAAGTTTGAACGCGAAATATTATTACAATCAGTTTTTCATATAGAATTGTAGTAGTTGAATTGTATATTAGCTACTAAGTATGAACTTAACGGGTAGGTACTACCCGAATTTAAACTTATAAAACGCTAATATGAAGAAAAAGCTTTTATAAATGAGTTCATATTATGCTACGAAATACTATTAACTACTCTTAATATTCTGTATGATTAACTTGTTCCATTTAACTATTTTGAAGGAAATGGCACCGACTACTCGACACACCGTGAATATGAATGAAGAGGAATTCCGTACTTTTCTAGCTTCAAACATAGCCGCAGTACAGGCTGCGCTACATACCAACAATAACCTTGGATCTAGCAGTACAGGAAATCGTGTAGGATGCACCTACAAAGAATTCACTGCCTGCAAACCTTTGGAATTTGATGGAACCGAAGGACCGATCGGATTGAAACGGTGGACCGAGAAGGTTGAATCGGTGTTTGCCATAAGTAAGTGTACTGAAGAGGACAAAGTGAAGTACGCTACACATACCTTCACAGGTTCTGCGTTAACATGGTGGAATACCTATCTAGAGCAAGTGGGACAAGATGATGCGTACGCACTACCGTGATCAGCATTCAAGCACTTGATGAACGAGAAGTACCGTCCCAGAACCGAGGTCAATAAGCTCAAGACAGAACTTAGAGGGTTACGAACCCAAGGATTTGATATTACCACGTACGAAAGACGATTCACAGAATTGTGCCTTTTGTGTCCGGGAGCATTCGAAGATGAGGAAGAGAAGATCGACGCATTTGTGAAAGGATTACCGGAAAGAATCCAAGAAGATATAAGTTCACACGAGCCCGCCTCCATACAACAGGCATGTAGAATGGATCACAAACTAGTGAACCAGATTGAAGAAAGAATTAAAGAACAGACTGCTGAAGAGGCCAATGTGAAGCAAGTCAAAAGAAAGTGGGAGGAAAACGGTGATAAGAATCACCAATACAACAACAACAGCAATTACAACAATAATCGCAACAATTATCCCAACAATCGCAACATCAATCGCAACTACAACAAACGGCCCAACAACAACAACAACAACAGCAGCAACTACAACAATCATCCCAACAACAATAATAACCGCAACAACAACAACAATCAGAAGCAGCTATGCCAAAGGTGTGAAAAGAATCACTCGGGGTTCTGCACCAAATTTTGCAACAAGTGTAAAAGAAATGGTCATAGCGCGGTGAAGTGTGAGGTCTACGGACCAGGGGTTAATAGAACGAAAGGAACAAATGGTGTCGGAACGAGTAATGGCGGAGCAAGTAGTGTCGGAGCAAGTTATGCAAATGTAGTTTGTTATAAATGTGGAAAACCAGGCCACATTATTAGAAATTGCCCGAACCAGGAGAACACGAATGGACAAGGCCGTGGAAGAGTTTTCAATATTAATGCGGTAGAGGCACAGGAAGACCCGGAGCTTGTTACGGGTACGTTTCTTATTGACAATAAATCTGCTTACGTTTTATTTGATTCGGGTGCGGATAGAAGCTATATGAGTAGAGATTTTTGTGCTAAATTAAGTTGTCCATTGACGCCTTTGGATAGTAAATTTTTACTCGAATTAGCAAATGGTAAATTAATTTCAGCAAATAATATATGTCGGAATCGAGAAATTAAACTGGTTAGCGAAACATTTAAGATTGATTTGATACCAGTAGAGTTAGGGAGTTTTGATGTGATAATCGGTATGGACTGGTTGAAAGAAGTGAAAGCGGAGATCGTTTGTTACAAAAATGCAATTCGCATTATACGAGAAAAAGGAAAACCCTTAATGGTGTACGGAGAAAAGGGCAACACGAAGCTACATCTTATTAGTAATTTGAAGGCACAAAAACTAATAAGAAAAGGTTGCTATGCTGTTCTAGCACACGTCGAGAAAGTACAAACTGAAGAAAAGAGCATCAATGATGTTCCCATTGCAAAAGAATTTCCCGATGTATTTCCGAAAGAATTACCGGGATTACCCCCACATCGGTCCGTTGAATTTCAAATAGATCTTGTACCAGGAGCTGCACCAATAGCTCGTGCTCCTTACAGACTCGCACCCAGCGAGATGAAAGAACTGCAAAGCCAATTACAAGAACTTTTAGAGCGTGGTTTCATTCGACCAAGCACATCACCGTGGGGAGCTCCTGTTTTGTTTGTCAAGAAGAAAGATGGTACATTCAGGTTGTGTATCGACTACCGAGAGTTGAACAAACTTACCATCAAGAACCGCTACCCACTACCGAGAATCGACGACTTATTTGATCAACTACAAGGCTCGTCTGTTTATTCAAAGATTGACTTACGTTCTGGGTATCATCAAATGCGGGTGAAAGAAGATGATATTCCAAAGACTGCTTTCAGAACACGTTACGGTCATTACGAGTTTATGGTCATGCCGTTTGGTTTAACTAATGCACCAGCTGTGTTCATGGACCTTATGAACCGAGTGTGTGGACCATACCTTGACAAGTTTGTCATTGTTTTCATTGATGACATACTTATTTACTCAAAGAATGACCAAGAACACGGTGAACATTTGAGAAAGGTGTTAGAAGTATTGAGGAAGGAAGAATTGTACGCTAAGTTTTCAAAGTGTGCATTTTGGTTGGAAGAAGTTCAATTCCTCGGTCACATAGTGAACAAAGAAGGTATTAAGGTGGATCCGGCAAAGATAGAAACTGTTGAAAAGTGGGAAACCCCGAAAACTCCGAAACACATACGCCAGTTTTTAGGACTAGCTGGTTACTACAGAAGGTTCATCCAAGACTTTTCCAGAATAGCAAAACCCTTGACTGCATTAACGCATAAAGGGAAGAAATTTGAATGGAATGATGAACAAGAGAAAGCGTTTCAGTTATTGAAGAAAAAGCTAACTACGGCACCTATATTGTCATTGCCTGAAGGGAATGATGATTTTGTGATTTATTGTGATGCATCAAAGCAAGGTCTCGGTTGTGTATTAATGCAACGAACGAAGGTGATTGCTTATGCGTCTAGACAATTGAAGATTCACGAACAAAATTATACGACGCATGATTTGGAATTAGGCGCGGTTGTTTTTGCATTAAAGACTTGGAGGCACTACTTATATGGGGTCAAAAGTATTATATATACCGACCACAAAAGTCTTCAACACATATTTAATCAGAAACAACTGAATATGAGGCAGCGTAGGTGGATTGAATTATTGAATGATTACGACTTTGAGATTCGTTACCACCCGGGGAAGGCAAATGTGGTAGCCGATGCCTTGAGCAGGAAGGACAGAGAACCCATTCGAGTAAAATCTATGAATATAATAATTCATAATAACATTACTACTCAAATAAAGGAGGCGCAACAAGGAGTTTTAAAAGAGGGAAATTTAAAGGATGAAATACCCAAAGGATCGGAGAAGCATCTTAATATTCGGGAAGACGGAACCCGGTATAGGGCTGAAAGGATTTGGGTACCAAAATTTGGAGATATGAGAGAAATGGTACTTAGAGAAGCTCATAAAACCAGATACTCAATACATCCTGGAACGGGGAAGATGTACAAGGATATCAAGAAACATTTTTGGTGGCCGGGTATGAAAGCCGATGTTGCTAAATACGTAGGAGAATGTTTGACGTGTTCTAAGGTCAAAGCTGAGCATCAGAAACCATCAGGTCTACTTCAACAACCCGAAATCCCGGAATGGAAATGGGAAAACATTACCATGGATTTCATCACTAAATTGCCAAGGACTGCAAGTGGTTTTGATACTATTTGGGTAATAGTTGATCGTCTCACCAAATCAGCACACTTCCTACCAATAAGAGAAGATGACAAGATGGAGAAGTTAGCACGACTGTATTTGAAGGAATTCGTCTCCATACATGGAATACCAATCTCTATTATCTCTGATAGGGATGGCAGATTTATTTCAAGATTCTGGCAGACATTACAGCAAGCATTAGGAACTCGTCTAGACATGAGTACTGCCTATCATCCACAAACTGATGGGCAGAGCGAAAGGACGATACAAACGCTTGAAGACATGCTACGAGCATGTGTTATTGATTTCGGAAACAGTTGGGATCGACATCTACCGTTAGCAGAATTTTCCTACAACAACAGCTACCATTCAAGCATTGAGATGGCGCCGTTTGAAGCACTTTATGGTAGAAAGTGCAGGTCTCCGATTTGTTGGAGTGAAGTGGGGGATAGACAGATTACAGGTCCGGAGATTATACAAGAAACTACCGAGAAGATCATCCAAATTCAACAACGGTTGAAAACCGCCCAAAGTCGACAAAAGAGCTACGCTGACATTAAAAGAAAAGATATAGAATTTGAAATTGGAGAGATGGTCATGCTTAAAGTTGCACCTTGGAAAGGCGTTGTTCGATTTGGTAAACGAGGGAAATTAAATCCAAGGTATATTGGACCATTCAAGATTATTGATCGTGTCGGACCAGTAGCTTACCGACTAGAGTTACCTCAACAACTCGCGGCTGTACATAACACTTTCCACGTCTCGAATTTAAAGAAATGTTTTGCTAAAGAAGATCTCACTATTCCGTTAGATGAAATCCAGATCAACGAAAAACTTCAATTCATCGAAGAACCCGTCGAAATAATGGATCGTGAGGTTAAAAGACTTAAGCAAAACAAGATACCAATTGTTAAGGTTCGATGGAATGCTCGTAGAGGACCCGAGTTCACCTGGGAGCGTGAAGATCAGATGAAGAAGAAATACCCGCATCTATTTCCAGAAGATTCGTCAACACCTTCAACAGCTTAAAATTTCGGGACGAAATTTATTTAACGGGTAGGTACTGTAGTGACCCGAACTTTTCCATGTTTATATATATTAATTGAGATTGATATTTACATGATTAAATGTTTCCAACATGTTAAGCAATCAAACTTGTTAAGACTTGATTAATTGAAATAGGTTTCATATAGACAATTGACCACCCAAGTTGACCGGTGATTCACGAACGTTAAAACTTGTAAAAAAACTATATGATGACATATATATGGTTATATATATAGTTAACATGATATTATGATAAGTAAACATATCATTAATTATATTAACAATGAACTACATATGTAAAAACAAGACTACTAACTTAATGATTTTGAAACGAGACATATATGTAACGTTTATCGTTGTAACGACATTTAATGTATATATATCATATTAAGAGATATTCGTACATCATAATATCATGATAATATAATAATTTAAAATCTCTTTTGATATTATAAACATTGGGTTAACAACATTTAACAAGATCGTTAACCTAAAGGTTTCAAAACAACATTTACATGTAACGACTAACGATGACTTAACGACTCAGTTAAAATGTATATACATGTAGTGTTTTAATATGTATTCATACACTTTTGAAAGACTTCAAGACACTTATCAAAATACTTCTACTTAGCAAAAATGCTTACAATTAGATCCTCGTTCAGTTTCATCAACAATTCTACTCGTATGCACCCGTATTCGTACTCGTACAATACACAGCTTTTAGATGTATGTACTATTGGTATATACACTCCAATGATCAGCTCTTAGCAGCCCATGTGAGTCACCTAACACATGTGGGAACCATCATTTGGCAACTAGCATGAAATATCTCATAAAATTACAAAAATATGAGTAATCATTCATGACTTATTTACATGAAAACAAAATAACATATCCTTTATATCTAATCCATACACCAACGACCAAAAACACCTACAAACACTTTCATTCTTCAATTTTCTTCATCTAATTGATCTCTCTCAAGTTCTATCTTCAAGTTCTAAGTGTTCTTCATAAATTCCAAAAGTTCTAGTTTCATAAAATCAAGAATACTTTCAAGTTTGCTAGCTCACTTCCAATCTTGTAAGGTGATCATCCAACCTCAAGAAATCTTTGTTTCTTACAGTAGGTTATCATTCTAATACAAGGTAATAATCATATTCAAACTTTGGTTCAATTTCTATAACTATAACAATCTTATTTCAAGTGATGATCTTACTTGAACTTGTTTTCGTGTCATGATTCTGCTTCAAGAACTTCGAGCCATCCAAGGATCCATTGAAGCTAGATCCAATTTTCTCTTTTCCAGTAGGTTTATCCAAGGAAATTAAGGTAGTAGTGATGTTCATAACATCATTCGATTCATACATATAAAGCTATCTTATTCGAAGGTTTAAACTTGTAATCACTAGAACATAGTTTAGTTAATTCTAAACTTGTTCGCAAACAAAAGTTAATCCTTCTAACTTGACTTTTAAAATCAACTAAACACATTTTCTATATCTATATGATATGCTAACTTAATGATTTAAAACCTGGAAACACGAAAAACACCGTAAAACCGGATTTATGCCGTCGTAGTAACACCGCGGGCTGTTTTGGGTTAGTTAATTAAAAACTATGATAAAATTTGATTTAAAAGTTGTTATTCTGAGAAAATGATTTTTATTATGAACATGAAACTATATCCAAAAATTATGGTTAAACTCAAAGTGGAAGTATGTTTTCTAAAATGGTCATCTAGACGTCGTTCTTTCGACTGAAATGACTACCTTTACAAAAACGACTTGTAACTTATTTTTCCGACTATAAACCTATACTTTTTCTGTTTAGATTCATAAAATAGAGTTCAATATGAAATCATAGCAATTTGATTCACTCAAAACGGATTTAAAATGAAGAAGTTATGGGTAAAACAAGATTGGATAATTTTTCTCATTTTAGCTACGTGAAAATTGGTAACAAATCTATTCCAACCATAACTTAATCAACTTGTATTGTATATTATGTAATCTTGAGATACCATAGACACGTATACAATGTTTCGACCTATCATGTCGACACATCTATATATATTTCGGAACAACCATAGACACTCTATATGTGAATGTTGGAGTTAGCTATACAGGGTTGAGGTTGATTCCAAAATATATATAGTTTGAGTTGTGATCAATACTGAGATACGTATACACTGGGTCGTGGATTGATTCAAGATAATATTTATCGATTTATTTCTGTACATCTAACTGTTGACAACTAGTTGTAGGTTACTAACGAGGACAGCTGACTTAATAAACTTAAAACATCAAAATATATTAAAAGTGTTGTAAATATATTTTGAACATACTTTAATATATATGTATATATTGTTATAGGTTCGTGAATCAACAGTGGCCAAGTCTTACTTCCCGACGAAGTAAAAATCTGTGAAAGTGAGTTATAGTCCCACTTTTAAAATCTAATATTTTTGGGATGAGAATACATGCAGGTTTTATAAATGATTTACAAAATAGACACAAGTACGTGAAACTACATTCTATGGTTGAATTATCGAAATCGAATATGCCCCTTTTTATTAAGTCTGGTAATCTAAGAATTAGGGAACAGACACCCTAATTGACGCGAATCCTAAAGATAGATCTATTGGGCCTAACAAACCCCATCCAAAGTACCGGATGCTTTAGTACTTCGAAATTTATATCATATCCGAAGGGTGTCCCGGAATGATGGGGATATTCTTATATATGCATCTTGTTATTGTCGGTTACCAGGTGTTCACCATATGAATGATTTTTATCTCTATGTATGGGATGTGTATTGAAATATGAAATCTTGTGGTCTATTGTTACGATTTGATATATATAGGTTAAACCTATAACTCACCAACATTTTTGTTGACGTTTAAAGCATGTTTATTCTCAGGTGAATATTAAGAGCTTCCGCTGTTGCATACTAAAATAAGGACAAGATTTGGAGTCCATGTTTGTATGATATTGTGTAAAAACTGCATTCAAGAAACTGATTTCGATGTAACATATTTGTATTGTAAACCATTATGTAATGGTCGTGTGTAAACAGGATATTTTAGATTATCATTATTTGATAATCTACGTAAAGCTTTTTAAACCTTTATTTATGAAATAAAGGTTATGGTTTGTTTTAAAAATGAATGCAGTCTTTGAAAAACGTCTCATATAGAGGTCAAAACCTCGCAACGAAATCAATTAATATGGAACGTTTTTAATTAATAAGAACGGGACATTTCAAATAACATGAGATATATCTGTTCATCCTCCACTTCTCGGATTTTAAATAGTGTGCAGATCCTATTAAAGGTATGTAGATGTTCATTAGGATCTTCCTTCGGCGCACCACTAAATTGGCATTGATTAGTCACCATATGTAGAATTTGTCCTTTGATTTCATAATCTGGCGCATTAATGTCAGGATGAGTAATTGCGTGACCTTGGCCAGTGCGTTTAGCTCTCATTCGGTCTTCCATACTTAGAGGTTCCAGATTCTCCATAATTGAATATGTTGAATCGGTATCACTAGATGATTCTGATTTAATGGTTCGTTCCTCAACAATCTCTGTTTGAATGATTGGTGGTTCCGGAGGAAAGTTTAATGGTTCAGGATCTACGAACCGTTCCTGAATATTCTCTGGATTCTCAATTGTGAGGTTGGGTTCAAAAAATGGATTATCGGAGATTTGAATTGGAGTACTTGGTCGACTGGATGACGATTCTAAAGAAAAATCAACGGCGACAATATTTGCTAAATGTCTTGATCTAGTTACAGGTGGTGAACGTACAAAAGGTGGTGAACGTCTTGCTCGGTGCATTCACTGAATATCCTATTAGTTTTTAAAAAGGAAAGAAAAATTATATAAGTTATCCAACCAATAGACTTTTCTGATTTTGCCCACGTTTCGAATAGCCAAAAGATGCAGCAGAGGGGCAGGATTCGTTTGGTCTCAATATAATTGAGTACTGTTTGGCTCCAATAACCCGGTCCACGTACAAATCCAACTATTACTACGAACCAGAAAATTTTGATGTCTATCAATTTAACCACTTAAAATAAATTTTCGTAATTTTAAGAAATTTAGAGAAGAAGTAGAAAAAATTCTAAGTCCTAAAAACTAGAATGGCGAGAAATAAGAGAGAAAAAGAGTGCGCGTCGAAAAGTGTCGAAAAATAAAAAGGTAGAAAAATAAAAGGCGTCGAAAAATAGGAAAAAAAAAAAAAACTTATAAAACTTAAAAACACTCGACTAATCCAACCTTATTACTATCACTATCTTAAAATTAAAATTGCAAATTGAGATCACTAATTGAAATTGTAATTGATACATAGGTAAAAGACGTCGAAAAAAAAAATAAAAAATAAAAAAAAAGTAAGAAAGTAGCGCGAAAAATGGCGTCGTAAAATTCTAAAGCACCTAAATTTTAATCTAAAGAAAAAGTACTTAAGTGATTTTTCGGCAAGGCCTAAAAATCTAGAAAAAAAAAATAACTATGGCAAATACTAGTATGGAAAACTACTCTTCAGAGGCGGAGGTACCTATTAGGTACTGTGGGCCTGTGACACCACTATCAATATCATTCATTATATCACCATTATCACTCGATTTTTATTATCAACATTAACATACTTTTTCTCCATCGGTTTAAGGAAACATCACCATGATTATCATCATCTAATTTTCGCGTGCATATTGTACATACTATCATCAACTTAACCTTCAACATTCACCTAATCATCGTTTATCACCTTAGTTTCAATTAACCATTACCATTAATCATCTAGCAACCTTCTCATCCTCGTGATTCAATAAAAAAAAAATAATAAAAAAAAAATAAAAAAAAAACGCAAAGTAGATCCTGAACAGTCAATGGGCCGATTACTTTTTTATTAGTTTAAGTCACATGCACAATATCTTATGCTTTAATAATTACACATGTACTCACTAATAAAAAGGTAGGCAAGTGGGTATATTTTTGTTTGGTAAATGTCGACAAAAGGGAAAAAGAAAAGCACTCAAAAGTTAATATCCTAATTTATGGTTTGAATAAAAAAAAAAAGAGCATTCAAGTGTGGTAACCACAAATATGAATGAAACAAGAAGCGTGCGTGGTCTACTTTTTTTTTTACCAAACTTTTAATAATTAAATTAAACAATTGCCTAACATTTTTATCCATACGCTGAACGCACACAAGCCATAATTTTATTATTATTTTTTTTTTATATAAGAAAAACGATAGTGGGAACAAAGATAGTGGTTTTTTTTTTTTAAAAAAAACTAGTACAACAAAAGAGGGACAAAGCGTGTCATTTTTTTTTCTTTTTTTTTTTTTACAAATATAAATTAAAAATATAGTGTTTCGCCGAGTTCCCCGGCAGCGGCGCCAAAAACTTGATGATGTAGCGTGAGGGTACGAAATAGTATTATTTTTAATACAAAATACTACAAAATATGACACAAGTTTTATTAATTTACGGATGGGATATACCTAAACCTTGCTACAACACTATAGGCAGTGTACCTAATCGTAGAGTAGTGTAGTTTTTAGTAAGTCCGGTTCGTTCCACAGGGAGCTGGTGATACTTACTATATTTTTAACTATATTTATACAAAATATATATAATTATATAAGTAGTAATATTATTATAAAAGGGGGGTTTTACCGTTTAATGACCGGTTTGTCGATTTTATATTTTTAAGCGTAAAGATAAATGACGATAATTAAAGTGCGTAAAATAATGACAATAAATAAAATGACAGTAAATAAAATTGCGAGTAATAAAATGACAGTAAATAAAGATACGATGAGAAATATAATAAAAGAATTATGCTTATTTAAACTTCCGTAATCATGATGTTTGTTGATTTTAATTTATTACCATGGGTTAATTGTCCTTTGTCCTGGTTTATTTGATACGTCTATCTGGTTTTTGTCCATAATAGTCCATCGGTCATAAATATAAAGTGCGAGTATCCTCGTCAAATTACCCTTATACCCGAAGTCAAATATTCCAACTGATTAAGGATTTAAACTGTGACGCAGTTATCACTTCTGTCAACAATTACACCAGTTATCACTGTATGTAATCTACCCCTGTTTTGATTAGATATGAATATTAATTTACCCACTTGATCAGTTTGAATAATCAATTGCCCAACCCGAATAATTAATTAAATGATTATAATAGATTCCATATGAACGTCACTAAATAGGACAACCATAATCATTATTAATTATTAGGATAATTAATTTGAAGATAGGTTCGACAGACTCCAATGAGTTGTCACTCAATTAGACAATACCCCCCATCTATTAATAGTCAATAGTCCAATTTCCACAAGTGTCGGTCTTTTGCCCAAACCTTAATTATGGTACAAAGCCCAATTACCCAATTTTAGTAATTAGCCCAACATCATGATTACTTCGTTTTAAATAAGCATAATATTAACTTAGCTACGAGACATTAATATAAAAAGGTTGAACATAACTTACAATGATTAAAAATAGCGTAGCGTTACACGGACAGAATTTCGACTTACACACTCAAACGATCTCTATCATAAATCTTATTATTATCATAATTTAAAATTAAAATTAAGATTATTGTTATATCTTATTACATTAACATTATGATAGAGATTTTTAGATATTGATATTGATAATAGATTTTTAGGATAGAAAAAGGGATCGATATATAGATAAAAAAAATGATAGAAAAAGGTTATCGTTCAATTGATCGTTACATAGCCTTTTATAGGCGAAATTAGAAATTGAATTTTCATTTACGACCCCTGAACTATGCTCAATTAACAACTTTTTATTATTTAATATTATTCTTATTATGAATTATTTAAATATTATTTTTTATTCTTGTGCATAGTTGACTCGTAATTTTTACACCGTTGCGTCGAGCGCTGAAAGTTGGTTCATGCCCCGGTTCCGGATTTTCGAACGTCCTTTCGTACAATTTTATATCGTGTACTTTGCGTTTTGTAACTTGTACTCTTGTCATTTTTAGACGTTCCTATTCAATAATTTGAACCTTTTTGATTGTATCTTGTACTTTTGAGCTTTTTGGACCTTTTTGTCTTCAATTCGTCGAATCTGCCTTTTGTCTTCACTTTTTAATATTTAAACGAATATCGCTTGTAATTTGAACAATTGCAACTAAAATCTTGTCTTTCTTGGAGAGTAATGCTATAAAATATGTGTTCATTTTTGGCATTATCAGTCATCATCAATCATCATTAAACAAAAGGCGTAAAGTAGGTTTCGTTTATGAAAGTAGTTTAAAACAAAGTCTGACTACAGTCAGTCACCACGGCCTCTATCCTTACTGAATTAAGGTGAGACCAGTGGCCATGGCTCCGTCTATGAGTCCCTTAAGTGTGGTAAAATTTACAGAAGCAAACTCGTCTTCGTTTAACTGTGGCGATGGTCTAAGTGCGAGTAGGTCAGAAATTTCTGCACAACGTTAAAGGACATAGTGACGATCGGAGGGCCATAAATCCTAAACCGTAACTCGGATTAAGACGAGTCCTATATGAAAAGTTATCTACTAGAAAATTTCTATCTAAAAATCAAGGTTAGAACAGCCTAGGTCTACTGGTCTGTTACAGAAACATCAGATCAGTAGCTTTTGGACAGAAACAGTAAGTTTAAAAGGGTTCCGGTGGTCTTGGTGCTTGATGTTCATCATGGTTCTCATCCTTGATGCATATAGCTTCAAGTGTACAACTCATTGATGTATCTACATCATCTTAACCAAGTCTTGACCATCATAACCCAAGTGCAAGTCTAAGACATGAAGCACAACTCACTTAAGAGTTGTATGAAGTTTGATGAACCAAAGTTACATCAAAGTCTTAGATCTAACACATACATGGACTTTAAAGCTAATAACAAGTTACAAACTTGAAAGTAAACTAACTAATCAAGATCATAAGTAGTAGAACATAGTTCTTAGTTTGATCTTGAAGATCCAAGACTCAAAAGTCTAGATCCAAAGTTATATTTAAAGAAAACTTATTTGTGTGTTCTTGAACTTTCAAGGTTAACTTAATTTGTTCAAGAGATATGAGATCAAGACTAACTTGTAGTACTTGACCATATAAACTAACTACATGAAATTAAAGTGCATAAAATGAAGAAGTAACTAAGTAAACATGTAATTTGTTCATGGTTGTTCATACTTTAAAGATTCAAACCAAAGTTTGATCTTTAGAAAGTAAACTTTAAAGTTTACTTCATGAACTTCAAGTATGAATTTAATCAACACATGAACTTGCAATCTTTTAAGAAAGTATATGTAGAATCATAACTAGTAAGTTATGTTCTTGAGTGTTCTTGATAAATACAAGAAATAAGAAGAATCAAACTAGAAAGTTTATTCTTGGAAACTAGTAAAGAATAACTAACAATTACATGTAACAAACTAACAACAAGTAATCAAACTACAAATTACAAAAGATGATGATGATTTGTGAATATGAAATTCGGTTTTAGCCAAAAGAAAAGGGGAGAAAAAGATGTTCTTGGTACTTACAAGTAAAGGAAAATGAGAGAAAAATGTGAGAGGAAAGTAAGATGTAAGTTTGAAATGAAGTATGTGTGTGAGATTACAAGTAAGTGATGTAGTAAAAAAAAAAAACTCTCCTCTACACCCCCATATGGCCGACGTCCTGCTACAGAATAAAGGGGGAGAGATGAGTTGCCTACAAGTTCCTTGAGTGTAAAGTCTTAAAAGTTGGATAAAGAGGTTGCATGCATGGGGATTATGTGTAAACTAGATTCCAAATGAACAAAACTAGCTAGTTACCATTACAAGTAATACTTATAAGGAAGAGTGGGCTAACTAAGTCCACTAATAATGTAGGGTGGGCTTGGAAGTCCAATAACATGAGTCCATTACACTAACAAAGCCCAAGTTCAAATAAATCACAAGTTAAACCAATTAAAGCCCAAGTAACTAACTAATAGCCTTAGTTAATTAAAATGATTAATAAATTTAATCATGAATGTAAATAATATCTAAAAATATTATTCGTGAAAGTTCCGGGTGTCACAAAGACGTTTCGGGCACTTAAAAGTCAAGTACGGGCAATCATAGCAACATGTAAATGTAATAACATACATTCGTTTAATCACACGTATTAATAATAGTAATTATTAATAAATAAATGTTGGAAATTCCAGGGTCGTTACATTACCCACCTGTTAAAGAAAATTTCATCCCGAAATTTAAGCTGAGGTAGATGGAGGAGTCGGGAAAAGGTGAGGATACTTCCGCATCATTTGATCCTCTCGTTCCCAAGTAAACTCAGGTCCTCGTTTGGCATTCCATCGTACTCGGACGATCGGAATCTTATTGCGTTTCAAAGTTTTGATCTCACGATCCATAATTTCAACAGGTTCCTCCACAAAGTGGAGTTTGTCATCAATTGTAAGTTCTTCCAGTGGTATGATAAGTTCAGGTGCAGCAAGACACTTCTTCAAGTTTGACACGTGGAAGGTAGGATGAACTGAGCTCAATTGTGCTGGTAAATCCAAACGATATGCAACATGTCCAACACGTTCCAGGATTTCAAAAGGACCAATGTATCGTGGGTTTAACTTTCCACATTTTCCAAAACGAATCACACCTTTCCAAGGTGCAACCTTTAACATTACACGATCACCAACGTTGAATTCAAAGTCTTTACGTTTAAGATCGGCATAACTCTTCTGACGATCGCGGGCAGTCTTAAGTCTAGCTTGAATCTGAGCAATCTTCTCCGTGGTTTCGTGGACTACATCGGGTCCGGTGATTTGCTTTTCGCCTACTTAGGCCCAACAAATAGGAGATCGGCACTTGTGGCCATACAACGCTTCGAAAGGTGCAGCATTAATGCTAGAGTGATAACTGTTGTTGTACGAGAATTTGGCGAGTGGCAAATGCCTTTCCCAGGCCTTTCTGAAATCAATGACACATGCACGCAGCATGTCTTCCAAGGTCTGAATCGTTCGCTCACTTTGCCCGTCAGTCTGTGGATGATACGCAGTACTCATGTCGAGACGAATTCCCATGGCTTCTTGCAAAGAACGCCAAAATCTAGAGGCAAAACGGGGATCACGATCGAAGATGATCGATAAAGGTACACCATGACGAGATACAACCTCCTTAATGTATAATTGAGCATGTCTTTCCATTGTATCAGTTTCCTTCATCGCTAGAAAGTGTGCAGATTTGGTGAGGCGGTCAACAATAACCCAGATGGTATCGTATCCGCCCACCGTCTTTGGTAGCTTGGTGATGAAGTCCATTGTTATCCTTTCCCACTTCCATTGTGGGATTTCCGGTTGTTGAAGTAAACCAGAAGGTCTCTGATGCTCGGCTTTAACCTTCGAGCAAGTCAAACACTTACCAACATAACTCGCAACGTCCTTCTTAAGATTCGGCCACCAATACTGTTCTTTAAGGTAGTGGTACATTTTGCCCGCTCCAGGATGAATCGAATATCTCGATTTGTGTGCTTCATCAAGTATCAGGTTCCGTAGATCTCCATAGAGAGGTACCCAAATTCTTCCGGCATAACATCGGAGTCTAGACTCCCTAACCTCGATTCGAGAGACAAGTATGTTCAATTGTTCGTGAGATATGTTCTCCTCTTTGAGAGCCTCATCTTGGGCTACTCTGATCTGGCTGTTGAGGTTCGAATGGATGGTGATGTTCAGAGCCCTAACATGAAGAGGTGCCGTCCTCTCCTTTCGGCTTAAAGCGTCAGCTACAACATTGGCCTTCCCAGGGTGATAACAGAGTTCACAATCGTAGTCGTTGAGCGTCTCGATCCATCGACGCTGTCTCATATTCAGTTGCTTCTAATCAAAGATGTGCTGGAGACTCTTGTGATCGGTGAAGATAGTGCTCTTAGTTCCATACAAATAATGTCTCCACAATTTAAGCGCAAAGACAATGGCTCCAAGTTCAAGATCATGTGTAGTGTAGTTCCGCTCGTGAATCTTCAATTGGCGGGAGGCATAGGCAATAACCTTTGATCGTTGCATCAGTACACAACCAAAACCACTCTTCGATGCATCATAATAAACAACAAAGTCGTCACTGCCTTCAGGAAGTGATAGGATAGGTGTGGTGGTTAACTTCTTCTTCAAAGTTTGAAATGCTGATTCGTGTGCGGGTCCCCAAATGAACTTCTTGCCCTTGTGAGTCAATGCGGTCAAAGGACGTGCAATCAGAGAAAATCCTTCGATGAATCTTCGGTAATAACCGGCGAGACCTAGGAATTGGCGAATATGCATTGGAGTAGTGGAGGTCTCCCACTTGCTGATGGCTTCAATCTTGGCGGGATCAACTTTGATACCCTGGTCGCTTACAACATGACCCAAAAATTGTACTTCCTTCAACCAAAATTCACACTTGGAGAATTTGGCGTAAAGTTGCTCTTGTCTTAAGAGTTCAAGCACTAATCGGAGGCGTTGCTCATGTTCTTCTTCGCTCTTAGAGTAGATGAGGATATCATCTATGAAGACGATAACAAACTTGTCCAAGTAAGGCTTGCGGACACGATTCATGAGGTCCATGAACACGACAGGTGCATTTGTCAAACCGAATGGCATCACGAGAAACTCATAATGACCATAACGGGTCCTGAATGCAGTTTTCATCACGTCACTTTCCTTCACCCTCAGCTGGTGATATCCGAATCACAAATCGATCTTTGAATAAACGCTCGATCCTTGTAGTTGATCAAAAAGATCGTCAATTCGTGGAAGAGGATACCGATTCTTGATAGTCAATTTGTTGAGTTCACGGTATTCGATACACATACGGAAGGATCCATCCTTCTTCTTCACAAACAACACAGGTGCGCCCCAAGGCGAGAAGCTTGGTTGAATAAATCCTCGGTCTAACAGATCTTGTAGTTGACTCTGTAATTCTTGCATCTCGGAAGGTGCGAGTCTATAAGGTGCGCGAGCTACAGGTGCAGCTCCTGGCACTAAGTCAATCTGAAACTCTACTGCTCTCTGCGGCGGCAATCCAGGTAATTCCTCTGGGAAGACATCGGAAAATTCGTTCATAATTCGAACGTCGTTCACGCTCTTCACCTCAGTTTCTACCGCTTTCACATGTGCTAGGACAGTAAAACGTCCCTTCTTCATAATCTTTTGCGCTTTCACGCAACTAATGAGGTTCAACTTCGAGGTACATCTCTCTCCATAGATAACCAGTGGTTCGCCATCTCCTTGTGGTATGCAAAGTGCTTTATCTCCACAGATAATATCGGCCTTTATCTTGCTCAACCAATCCATACCAACGATCACGTCAAAGCTTCCCAGTTTGATAGGTATCAAATCAATTTCGAAATCTGCACCAGCTATGTTGATAATAGCTCCTCGACTAATGTGGTCAACTTTTTCAAGTTTACCGTTGGCGACCTCGACAAGCATACTTTCTTTTAACGGGACTAATGACCAATTAATCTTATCGCAAAAATGTCTACATACATAACTTCTATCCGCACCAGTATCAAACAAGACAGAAGCTAAAAGATTGTTGATTGTGAATATACCTGTCACCAAGTCGGGGTTATCGCGTGCATCCCTTGCATTAACATTAAAAGCTCGTCCACGGGGTGGTCCGCCATCTTTTCGCTTGTTGGGGCATGCGTTTCTGAAATGGCCCGTCTGCCCGCATTCGTAGCACTTCTTCGGCCCATTGGTGTTTGGCTTCCCATTCAAAGTAGTGACCTTGCAGTCTTTCCCGATATGCCCAGCCCGTTAGCATTTCTCACAAACAACATTGCAATACCTAGTGTGGTGTTTGTAACATCGCTTGCATTGAGGTAAGGTTCCTTTGTAGTTCGGGTTGGTGTTGGTGTTGTTGTTGGGATTAGGGTTTCCACTGTTGTTGTGCCTCTTGGCGGGGGTTTGATCGTAGTTTCTCCCCCTGTTGTTGTTGTTGTGGTTGTGGGGGTTGTTGTGGTTGTTGTCCCATTTCCTCTTTTCACTACTACCGGCTTCAAACTTAGCCTTCTCCGGCTCGTCATGGATGATTTGATTCAGGAGAGTATGCGCCATGCACATTGCTTCGGGGACATTCGGTGGCTTGGATGAGGTAACATTACCCTTGATGGACTTAGGAAGTCCCGAGAAGTATTTCTCCAAGCGCTTAAATTCGGGGGTGACCATGGTCGGACACATCAGTGCTAACTCCAAAAACCTACGATTGTAACTGTTAAGATCGTTTTCCACGGCTTTCAACTGCATAAATTCGATCTCCATCTTTTGTATTTCGGTCCTTGGACAGTATTCCTCAATCATAGCACACTTAAACTCTTCCCAAGGCGTAGCATATGCCTCATCAATCCCTTTTGCTTGAGCTAACTTGTTCCACCACGTTAGCGCACCGTCAGATAGCGTGCAAGATGCAAACTTGGTCTTATTATCCTCTGAACAGTTGCTAACTCGAAATACTGATTCAAGTTTCTCGAACCATCTGGTGAGACCAACTGGTCCCTCGGTGCCGCTGAAGTTATGCGGTTTGCAGCTCTGGAATTCCTTGTATGTACACCCATTTCGAACGGGTGGAATAACCGGTGGTGGTGGCGGTGGGGCTTCGAGATTTCTTTCTGCTAGGGCTGCAGCGACCCGTTCGTTGATCATGTCCTCAATCTGGGCGGCGGTAGGTGTGGATCTTCCATTAGCCATGGTATTCTAAACAAAAATTTTGACCCAAGTCAAAATCCAGCATGCAAGTAGTAATAATACAGTATATAGTGACCAACATGGAATCAAAACATCACATGTTATTAAATAATGCATCTAGGTACAAATACCACAGAATCATCGTACAGCAATGTAGATAGAACATCGTGCAAGAATTAAATAACGCAAAGTTCCATTCATTAATAATAATAAGTTTCATAGATCTGAATAAGTTCGTACAATACATATGAAATACATGAAACTATATCTAGATTACATCATGAAATCTAAATACAAGGTCCTATGGTGAAGGCGGGTGAACTGCTCCTCGAGCCAACTGCTCCTCGAGCTCAGTGACTCGAGCTCGGAGAGTCTCAATCTCCCTCATCAGTTCCTTGTTAGAGGGAGCTGGTGGGGCAGGCGGTGCAGGTGGGGCGGGTGGTGCGGGTGGTGCCGGTGGTGCTGATGTAGATGGTCCGGCTCCGGATGTAGACGGTACGTCCCTAGATGTAAGTGGTCCGTATCTAAATCTAGGCAGTACGGTTCCAGGAATAATCAATACGTAAAGGGGAACCTTACGTATCTGTGGGTCGGCAGGGTATGGCACAACTCGTTTACGAGCAGTAACCCTACGACGATGGCCAAATGCGTCAGTAAAAGCACGACCTCCATTCACCCCTGGAATGACGGTGCCGTCGAAACGGTACCGCTTCTTCAGCGGGGTGGAGGGTGCCTGAATAGGTCTATCAGCAGGATCCTCATCATCGCTGGAGTCGTCTGATGATGAAGAATCGGCGGATGATGAGTCATCCGAATCATGTGGTGGTGACACTGGTGGCTGAGCTGGTAATCCGAAGCGTCCGAAGGTGGCCAACATCTGTCTGTGTCTGCCTGGCGGAATCACGACTAAACGTCCGTCGGGAGTGCGTCGGCAAGGCATGCGCATGTGGTTACGAAACGGCCCTTCCCCGAACTCCGCGGGGATCTCAATACCACCAATGCGGGGCTGTGACCTCGAGGGTCCGGGAGCAGAGACTGGGGCAGGTGCACTAGTACCAGCTCCGGAAGTAGAAACGCCGGGATCACTAGTGGGTGTCGGGGCCGGTGTATCGGCAGTAGCAGCAGCAGGTGTAGCAGTAGGTAGGGCGACGGGGTCTGAGTCTGTACTGCCCGAAATTCCAGCAGGTGGAACATCCGACATCCGAACAAGGAAAAATAAATTTTCCATGTCAGTATGTCATAAAGCAAGCAAATAATAGGCCAACAGTTTAAATCATGTATAACGGTAACTAGCATGGCAATAACAGTAATTCGTATGAAAGTAGCATGCAATCGAAAGCAAGTAGCATCATGCAGTAGTGAAATCATGTAGTAGCATACGGCATATAGCGGAAAAAGTAAGCAGTAGCATGCAGTAAATTCAGCGGAAACAAGTAAACTAGCAAGTTGTAGATTAGTCCTATTAGTGAATCCTACTCGGGTCGGTCTTAGACTCACTAATGCAACCTAATTCCCTACAACCATTGCTCTGATACCAAATGTGATGCCCTGTACAAAACCATCGTGTACGAATCATCAACAACAGGATCATTACAAGGTTAAGTACTATATGCTGTAATTAAAGAAGTTGCATTCACGATAAAAAGGTGATGTTATAACCGACATCAAATGTTTTACATTTCAAAAGCATGCTTCACTAAGTAGAAGCAAATAATAAGTGTATGTGACCACAATGGTCGTTACAAGTCATAGTTCAAAAGTACGAATGTTTGAATGCAAAATAAAGTAGTTCATGCGATGACAACTCTAAGCAGCGGGTGTCTACAGCACGACTAGTACACAGCGGAAGCTAACCTCAAGCACCTGAGAAAAACATGCTTAAAAACGTCAACACAAAGGTGGGTGAGCTATAGTTTAAGTATAACAGTATGTAAGGTAGGCCACGAGATTTCAGTGCTACAAAGAGCGTTTCAAAACAGTATGATAAAGTATATGTTAACCGTAGGCACTTGGTAACTAACTTAACGTTTATACCCCCTGAAAGTACACTTGGCAAGTGTGTATATCTACGAAGTATTAAACACTCGTTAAATGCTAGCGCGACTAGCCCGAGTGGGGATTTCAAACCCTATGGATCCATATCTAAGATTCGCGTTCACCGGTTCAAAAACCAATGACTAAACGTTATCGAGCTAAAGGGAATGTTTCTGCCGTTATATAACCAACACATATATAAAGTTAAGTACTCGTGCCTAGTATGTAAAACATAAAATCCGCATGTATTCTCAGTTCCCAAAATAAGTTAAAGTAAAAAGGGAATGCTATAACTCACAATGATATGTAGCGGTAAAGTAGTAGTCGGGAAAGGTGTGCAAGTAAACGGTCCGAGGTCCTCAACCTAAGTCAAATAGTACTAAGTCAGTAAATCATCTTAATAGGTTTAAAAGTATGTAATTAAGGTCTTAAGGGTCATCATCAATCATCATTAAACAAAAGGCGTAAAGTAGGTTTCGTTTATGAAAGTAGTTTAAAACAAAGTCTGACTTCAGTCAGTCACCACGGCCTCTACCCTTACTGAATTAAGGTGAGACCAGTGGCCATGGCTCCGTCTATGAGTCCCTTAAGTGTGGTAAAATGAAGAAGTGCATAAAATGAAGAAGTAACTATGTAAACATGTAATTTGTTCATGGTTGTTCATACTTTAAAGATTCAAACCAAAGTTTGATCTTTAGAAAGTAAACTTTAAAGTTTACTTCATGAACTTCAAGTATGAATTTAATCAACACATGAACTTGCAATCTTTTAAGAAAGTATATGTAGAATCATAACTAGTAAGTTATGTTCTTGAGTGTTCTTGATAAATACAAGAAATAAGAAGAATCAAACTAGAAAGTTTATTCTTGGAAACTAGTAAAGAATAACTAACAATTACATGTAACAAACTAACAACAAGTAATCAAACTACAAATTACAAAAGATGATGATGATTTGTGAATATGAAATTCGGTTTTAGCCAAAAGAAAAGGGGAGAAAAAGATGTTCTTGGTACTTATAAGTAAAGGAAAGATGAGAGAAAAATATGAGAGGAAAGTAAGATGTAAGTTTGAAATGAAGTATGTGTGTGAGATTACAAGTAAGTGATGTAGTAAAAAAAAATAAAACTCTCCTCTACACCCCCATATGGCCGACGGCCTGCTGCAGAATAAAGGGGGAGAGATGAGTTGCCTACAAGTTCCTTGAGTGAAAAGTCTTAAAAGTTGGATAAAGAGGTTGCATGCATGGGGATTATGTGTAAACTAGATTCCAAATGAACAAAACTAGCTAGTTACCATTACAAGTAATACTTACAAGGAAGAGTGGGCTAACTAAGTCCACTAATAATGTAGGGTGGGCTTGGAAGTCCAATAACATGAGTCCATTACACTAACAAAGCCCAAGTTCAAATAAATCACAAGTTAAACCAATTAAACCCCAAGTAACTAACTAATAGCCTTAGTTAATTAAAATGATTAATAAATTTAATCATGAATGTAAATAATATCTAAAAATATTATTCGTAAAAGTTCCGGGTGTCACAAAGACGTTTCGGGCACTTAAAAGTCAAGTACGGGCAATCATAGCAACATGTAAATGTAATAACATACATTCGTTTAATCACACGTATTAATAATAGTAATTATTAATAAATAAATGTTGGAAATTCCAGGGTCGTTACATATATACTGCTGTAGACGATCTAGGTTGCTGTAGTGCCTGATTACGTGCTTGCTTCATGCCTGCTATTTGTGACGATTGCTCCAAATCCATATGGACGAACACGTCATTCATCGATTTCATTGCGAGGTATTTGACCTCTATATGATACGTTTTGTAAACATTGCATTCTTTTGAAAAGGCACACCATAAATGAATATTTAAATCAAAGGTTTTCGACATATGATGATTTCTTCATATAGACAATCACCATAAATAATAGTTTACAACAGTACTTCCATTGACAATGCAGTCAAAATAAGATACTTGGTGATGATTTGGTGAATGCAACGTTTCCTTGGAAAAATATGCCATGTAAGACTCCATGCACATAGCTTGTCTAACATATAAGCAAACAGCGGAAGACTTCTAGGGAACCTGAGAATAAACATGCTAACAAGTGTCAACACAAAGGTTGGTGAGTTCATAGTTTTAATGTATCATATAATCTGTACATAAAGGTGGATCACAAGATTTTAGTTGTTTCATCCAGAAACGTTTATCAAAATATTCTACGAAATTGAGCACCCTGGTAACTAAACTTAACGTATATATAATTTGTACCCTTTGTATAATCATCTTAATAACACACGCAAACCAACGTGTACGCTTCTCAAATAGCATACGTCCGTTAAAAGGCTAGTGCTCTAGCTCGGATGGGGATATCAAGCCCTATGGATCCATATACTACTACTCGCGCCCACCAGTTCTTATAACCGGCAGTTACTAGTTACCAAAGCTAAGGGATTTTCGGTTCAAACTCAGTATAGAATTTAGTATGTACTTGTGTCCATTGTTTAAAATAAAGTGCATGTATTCTCAGCCCAAAAATATAGATTGCAAAAGCAATTAAAAAGGGAGCAAATGAAACTCACCTTAGCAGCATATAAAATCGTTCACCAAAATATGACCGAAACTCAGATTACCAAATAACCGTAGATCTCAACCTAGAGAACATATGTTGGTTAATAAATGTCTATCAAGCTAGGTCTGGTCATAGTGTATCACAATCCTAATGCTCGAGATCGACATACAAAAGTTATCCAAAGTCATTTCAAAAAGTCTATTTTGACAATAGTTCAACAAAACGAGACATATCTTATATAAGGAGTCATTTACTCGGTTGGTAATATTCAAAAATCCATTTTATCAATCTCGTAAACAAGTTGTTTAAATCTTAATTGCAGATTCAAAAGCAATTTCAATTAACGTTAATCATAATTCAGTTGATCATATCTCTTAATCCGTTCATCGAAACTATTCGATATCTAAATGAAAAGTCATTGATTTTTCGCCAGCTTTCCAAAAACATGCATATCATATACCTTTTACCAGTAACATATGTATTTAATTCGTGATTCATCATAAACTGTTTAACGATGAAATTTAGCATACAACCATGTATAAATATATATACTCGAGCACTAGACATGGATACACAATTAATATATAAAAGATAAAATATGAGTGCTTACGTATCAATATTGAGATTCAATATTGTAGGAAAGTACGTAGACGCAACAGAGATGATAAACACTAGGTTTGATTCACAAATATACCCCCGAACATTACCCATAACCTCCTTGGCAATAACCCATAATTTCCTTAGCTCTATCCCGCTTGAAAACCATTTTGAAAGTGACACGCTCATAACCTCGTCGTAGTATTTTATGTATAATACTAATTAATAATATTAATAATAATAAGATTAATAATAATATTAATCTCAATAATAATAATAATAATAATAATAATAATAATAATAATAATAATAATAATAATAATAATAATAATAATAATAATAATAATAATAATAATAATAATAATTTATATAATATATATATGAGAGAAGAGGTCGAGAGATAGATTGAGTAAAAAAATGGCAGAAACGATCGAGCTTTATAATGTGGCCTGATATCAGACCCCATGCGATCGCATGGGGAATGTGAGGGAATTCCATGCGATCGCATGGATCCCTTTTCCAGCTCACATTTTTTTGATTTCTTCCTCGTCGACATAATATTATAATATTATGATACGTAAATCAAGTTTAAAATTTTAAAAAGTCGTATTTATTAAATATTTCAGGGGTATTCTATGTAACTTATAATTAATAATTTCTATCATGTCGTTTTCATGTGAATAGTAAATGAATTAATTTAAATTCAACTATTTAAGCTACACGTTGTACGTTGTGCTTTACAAATTGTACATTATTAATTTAACTTCGTTTCTTAAAAAAAATACAAAAATTATATCATAAAAATAAAATGACTTTATACGTAAAATTTTTAATTTGAAATAGCATCGTTTAATAGTAAATTTTTAATCATTTATATAAATATTATTCGCATGATTCCGTATATATCGAAAACTCTTATATTTATTAAAATATGTATATAATACATGTTATGACATTCGTGAATCGTTGGACAAACAGGGTGGTCAACCGTTATATAAAAAAATCATTTTCAAAAGTTTTAAAACTTGTCAAAATTCATTGCTTATCATGTCGAAAATATTAAATCATATAGAGAATTGGTTTAAATAAGTCGAAATTTTCCGGGGCATCATAGTACTTCCCCGTTAAAGAAATTTCGTCCCGAAATTTGAGTGAGGTCGTCATGGTTAACAATAAAAATGTTTTTATGACGAATATGAGTTGATAAATAGAATTTCTATCACCGTTGAATAATATGGATAAAATAATCCAATTACTCGAAGCGTATGAGGGAAGTTATCGTAAAAGAGTGAAATGAAGAATAGAGATGCATCTTATCTCTTGACGTAGTAACGATTGATTTTCGGAATTTAAAGAATAGAAAATCTTCATAATCTAAATAAGATTTGATTCTTCGGTAATTGCGGAAATTAGGATTTCCTTTGATTAAATGCGTAATCTGCCTCGATTGCTATGTCTGATATTTCGCTATAAATTAACCACTTCCGTTTCATTATTTTCACCACTCCTACATCTTCTTCCTTATTTCATACTTCCAAAAGATTGTGAAATGCTTAATCCAGTTCTGATTCTTGATATACTCCTAACTTTTATATCTGTCATTCTTCTTTTTCATCTACCACCAGAGGAAGTTATTTTCTTCTACCATTACCTTGGGGTTATAGTGTTTTTCATTCTCCCGTGTCTTTATATTGCTATACGCATTGATATACACGGTTTGTAATTTCGGGGTTGTTATCGGGCTTTATATTCTCCATTATATTTCGGAGCTTCATGCTTTCGTTTTCTCTTCCCGACCTTAAGTCAAGCGAATAATGGTCCAGAATTCGTAGGTATGGAGTTTTGGATGAACATAGTTAATGTTCTGAGAAGGTAATCGTAATGGCACGATCTTGATTTTTCAAATTACCAGAATATCCGGAAAAGACCGAATCATCAAGAAAAATATTTTCTTGATATGTTTAGAGGTTAAATAGAATAAAAGAGTTATGTAACATGGTTCATGATGAGGGTGTGATCTGTGAACCTTTATCACATTTCATTAGAAACTCAGCATGACTTATTGTAATATAATCACGTTGATCAAGTGTCATTATATTATACTAATTCATGCTTTAGTTCCCAACACTACTTCAAAACATTCATTTTTCAATTTTTTTTCAGATTTTAGAAACTAAAATAGTTTTTTTTATGATGTAACACAGATAGCGCAAAGAGATGAATGATTTCATATAAGAATAGTTATGAAAATATCTTCAGAATATGGAGGATATTTATAATGGAAGATACGATGATATCTTAGAATTTCTAATATCAGAGGATGATGCAGAAAATCTGTCTGTGAAGGTTTAGAATAAGAAGTAAGGTTCTTACTAATAGTTTCAACAGACACTGAATCATTTGGATTCTTTAAAGGTAGATTTCGTCCTTGTGATTTGTCTACAGCTTCCTTCATACTTTGCTCAATCCGTTTTCCAGTTTCAAACCTTCTCTTTTTCTGTACTTTTCCAACACACTACTCTTTATCATCAAACTTTCGACTGTTAAAGTCGTTTACAGTTTTTGCTTCTTCATCAGCATTTTTCCAAAATTCAGAGAACTAGTTTCGTAGTTTGGGGTGTTTTTCAGAAACTTCTCACTCGAAGTATGTAAGTCTAGAAGATAGATGTTATCTATATATAACTGTTGTCGTAGAAAATGCTGCGAGATTCAAAATACTAATTGCTAATTTCCGGTAGTTGGTATGGCAATTACCGTTACAATATGTGGATGAGTATATGATAGGGTTTCAATGAACAATTATAATGGTTTTTCGAAGAGACTTTAATTCACAGATTAATGAATTTGCTGGTACATTTACTGTTAATGTGGTGGAACATGAAAGGTTCCCCAGTAACAAAAACGTATATGCCAAAGTTACAAGTCTGAAAGGTCGTCGTTGACTGGTTGAATGGTTGATAATACTGGATACTTTGAAAAGGAATTGCAAGTTTATTTTTGGTAAAAACAATACCAAAGGATCTTTCACAGTTTTGAAGTCAAAGTATAGCTTTGAAAGATGTAGAGATCTAAGAATGATTTCACCGGTTCAGAGTTATGACTTGGATTCTGATCCGTTAATATCAGAATATGTAATTGAATTTGTATGAAAACGATTGTATATCGCTGTGAGCATAGTTAATAATTTTTGAATCAAAGTTGAAGAATGTACAATATAACATATTAATTGTGAACTTATATATTTCCCTAGTATTACCTACCCGTTAAAGATTTCACAATTAATACTTTGTACAAAATAATTTTTATTACCATTTTTATGAAAATATATGTATGTATATTTTCTTCAGATGTAATACATATTTAATGAGTTAATATCATATTAAGCCCATTTGATTTTCGGCTTGAATTAGAAATGAATAATCTCTAAAATATTAAAGATTACATAATCTTTGCGGAGTATTTCGCTAATGAAATCAATACTTCATTATTTATTCTTATTGATATTCCTTGGTGAAGGGTGTTGATATTCGTGGAATTCTTGCAAACTTCGCAAGGTGCAAATGATGTTTTCTAGAAAGTTTCGAGTGCATCGAAGATGAAAGTGTAAAATCAACCATATTATTGAATAATACACTTGGTTTATTATGAAACGGAATTCTTTGGATTGAAACAGAGATTGTAGTTAACAATGGTTAAGTTGTTAAGGAAGGATGTACATCATTGCATATTAGTAATATGAACTAACCGAGTAGTACCTACCAGTTAAGTTTCACATGTAATAGCTTAGTACGAAAAGATTTATTTTGATTTCAAAATTCATATATACTAAATATACATAAAATTTCTTCAGGGAAAATGAGTTAATACTTCATTGGTTATTGTTGCTGGTATTTCTTGGTAACTACTGTGCGTATGACGTTGATGCTCGTGGAACAGATTGTGAAGTTGAGGTTTGCGATGCGGATGTTGTTGGTGGTGGTAATGGTACTATTATTGTTGATGATGGTGGTACTGGTTATGCTGCTGGTGCTGCTGCTGGTGTTTGTAACCTTCGCACCATATTCTCCAAAGCCACTACCCGAGCGCGAAGCTCGTTGACTTCTTCTATTATACTGGGATGATCGGTGGTTCGGACGAGCGGACGAATAAGATTTAGAATGTGAGATAGTATATAATCATGACTAGATACTCTGGAAATGAGAGAGAAAATGGTATTACGAACAGGTTCGCCGGTAAGTGCTTCAGGTTCTTCGCCAAGAGGGCAATGTGGTGGATGGAAGGGATCGCCTTCTTCTTGTCTCCAATGACTAAGTAAGCTACGAACCCATCCCCAATTCATCCAGAATAGATGATGGCTAATTGGTTGATCCATTCCGGTTACACTGTCTTCGGAGTTCAGGTGAATATCCATATCGGAATAGCTGTCAGAGTTTAAGGAATTTGAACTAGATACGGGATCCATCTTGTATAATTAGAGAGATGATTTTTGATATGAATTAGATTATAGAATTTAGTTTGGTATTCTTCAATACATAATTTACATATGTATATATAATACCAAATTCCATAAATCACGGAGAAATTTTCGGAAGATGTCAGGAAAAGTTTACAGTAACAGATACGCTAAGATATGAATTTTTTTCTATACACTATTTATGCAATAAATGCAGAAAAACGTGTTTAGATTTTAAGAATGATAAGCATGTAATTTCCGACAAGAAATAATAAGCAAAACTTTTAACATGCAGACACGGTCGAAGTCCAGACTTACTAATGCATCCTAATAACTATCAGTTAGACACACTCATGCAAGACCTGGTTCGCTAGGACCAACGCTCTGATACCAACTGTGACGATCGCTCCAAATCCATATGGACGAACACGTCATTCATCGATTTCATTGCGAGGTATTTGACCTCTATATGATACGTTTTGTAAACATTGCATTCTTTTGAAAAGGCACACCATAAATGAATATTTAAATCAAAGGTTTTCGACATATGATGATTTCTTCATATAGACAATCACCATAAATAATAGTTTACAACAGTACTTCCATTGACAATGCAGTCAAAATAAGATACTTGGTGATGATTTGGTGAATGCAACGTTTCCTTGGAAAAATATGCCATGTAAGACTCCATGCACATAGCTTGTCTAACATATAAGCAAACAGCGGAAGACTTCTAGGGAACCTGAGAATAAACATGCTAACAAGTGTCAACACAAAGGTTGGTGAGTTCATAGTTTTAATGTATCATATAATCTGTACATAAAGGTGGATCACAAGATTTCAGTTGTTTCATCCAGAAACGTTTATCAAAATATTCTACGAAATTGAGCACCCTAATTTGTACCCTTTGTATAATCATCTTAATAACACACGCAAACCAACGTGTACGCTTCTCAAATAGCATACGTCCGTTAAAAGGCTAGTGCTCTAGCTCGGACGGGGATATCAAGCCCTATGGATCCATATACTACTACTCGCGCCCACCAGTTCTTATAACCGGCAGTTACTAGTTACCAAAGCTAAGGGATTTTCGGTTCAAACTAAGTATAGAATTTAGTATGTACTTGTGTCCATTGTTTAAAATAAAGTGCATGTATTCTCAGCCCAAAAATATAGATTGCAAAAGCAATTAAAAAGGGAGCAAATGAAACTCACCTTAGCAGCATATAAAGTCGTTCACCAAAATATGACCGAAACTCGGATTACCAAATAACCGTAGATCTCAACCTAGAGAACATATGTTGGTCAATAAATGTCTATCAAGCTAGGTCTGGTCATAGTGTATCACAATCCTAATGCTCGAGATCGACATACAAAAGTTATCCAAAGTCGTTTCAAAAAGTCAATTTTGACAATAGTTCAACAAAACGAGACATATCTTATATAAGGAGTCATTTACTCGGTTGGTAATATTCAAAAATCCATTTTATCAATCTCGTAAACAAGTTGTTTAAATCTTAATTACAGATTCAAAAGCAATTTCAATTAACGTTAATCATAATTCAGTTGATCATATCTCTTAATCCGTTCATCGAAACTATTCGATATCTCAATGAAAAGTCATTGATTTTTCGCCAGCTTTCCAAAAACATGCATATCATATACCTTTTACCAGTAACATATGTATTTAATTCGTGATTCATCATAAACTGTTTAACGATGAAATTTAGCATACAAGCATGTATAAATATATATACTCGAGCACTAGACATGGATACACAATTAATATATAAAAGATAAAATATGAGTGCTTACGTATCAATATTGAGATTCAATATTGTAGGAAAGTACGTAGACGCAACAGAGATGATAAACACTAGGTTTGATTCACAAATATACCCCCGAACATTACCCATAACCTCCTTGACAATAACCCATAATTTCCTTAGCTCTATCCCGCTTGAAAACCATTTTGAAAGTGACACGCTCATAACCTCGTCGTAGTATTTTATGTATAATACTAATTAATAATATTAATAATAATAAGATTAATAATAATATTAATCTCAATAATAATAATAATAATAATAATAATAATAATAATAATAATAATAATAATAATAATAATAATAATAATAATTTATATAATATATATATATGAGAGAAGAGGTCGAGAGATAGATTGAGTAAAAAAAATGGCAGAAACGATCGAGCTTTATAATGTGGCCTGATATCAGACCCCATGCGATTGCATGGGGAATGTGAGGGAATTCCATGCGATCGCATGGATCCCTTTTCCAGCTCACATTTTTTGATTTCTTCCTCGTCGACATAATATTATAATATTATGATACGTAAATCAAGTTTAAAATTTTAAAAAGTCGTATTTATTAAATATTTCAGGGGTATTCTATGTAACTTATAATTAATAATTTCTATCATGTCGTTTTCATGTGAATAGTAAATGAATTAATTTAAATTCAACTATTTAAGCTACACGTTGTACGTTGTGCTTTACAAATTGTACATTATTAATTTAACTTCGTTTCTTAAAAAAAAATACAAAAATTATATCATAAAAATAAAATGACTTTATACGTAAAATTTTTAATTTGAAATAGCATCGTTTAATAGTAAATTTTTAATCATTTATATAAATATTATTCGCATGATTCCGTATATATCGAAAACTCTTATATTTATTAAAATATGTATATAATACATGTTATGACGTTCGTGAATCGTTGGACAAACAGGGTGGTCAACCGTTATATAAAAAAATCATTTTCAAAAGTTTTAAAACTTGTCAAAATTCATTGCTTATCATGTCGAAAATATTAAATCATATAGAGAATTGGTTTAAATAAGTCGAAATTTTCCGGGTCATCATACTATTCACTGTACCGACTTGGAAAACTTACCTTTCCTAGTTCAGATGTTTTTCTGAACCCTTTTCCCCACTCGTCTAACCCTAAGGATTATTAATGTAATCTACCTGTTACTGCCGTTCCACCGTTCCGGAGATCGAAACGTTACTCCTCGCAATCTAGGAGGAGTACCCCTCGGACTACACGCCCACTAAGTTGATCTCCGGAGGAGGAGATATGTGAGGACTTGCCGGAGTAACCGCACCCCGAGCTCACTCTAGTTAGCCACGTACAATGTACGAACATTATAAGGATGTTCAGTTTCCGCAAGTCGACTCGTATCCCGTACGTTTTCATGACCGTCGCTTATCTCTTTCATTCTACACCACTACTCGATGATCTAACGACACTTCTGGACTTAGGTCCCCAACACTCTTAGGAATTGGAGAAGTCAGGATGATATCTCCTTTCACAAGGTCATAGTGTCTTCCACTGATACCCATCCATACCCAAAGACTTGGGAGTCGCCTCAAGACATATCGTATTACTACTTTTTACACGTACAACTCAACACGAGACCCATATTGAATTTCTAGAAAGGAACCTAACGACATTACGAACATTTTGAAGAAATTTCGAGACATTTAGGCATTGATGCATGACCTACGGAACCTACGCACCCACACCGAGAAACTGTGAGATTAATTATGTAAATTTTGTTTTGAGATAGCATAGATAAGGCACCGTTAGGTGGAATTGAGTAGAACTTGAAGTGAACACGTTACATTGACCATATGGAGTGATATTAGAATGAACGTACGATTTAGTACAATATAATGACGCCAGGCCAGCGTGATTATATTGACGTAAATCATACAGAAATCCCAATGTTACTATATAAGGAATATGAAGCGATCCAAAGGAAATTTTGGTAGGAACCACTTGAGTATACGCATTATGGTCTGATAAATATAGGAATAACCACTTAGCCTAGGTACTGTAAGAGAAGGGCCTGGATTGCAGAATTGAAAACCCGAAAATTTATTATAGATATACACACCCTGGGCACTTAAGTAAAAAGTTCTCAAATAGGAAAAACTTTGGACTTACTTGCGGTAGAGCAATCATTATCTCAGTTATGGAGACTCGCATGGATCCTGATTTTAGTTAGGGTGAATTTCTTCACAACGTTTATTGTCTCTGAGATGTTTAATACTAGAGTGATAGAAACCTTACATCTAAGAACTTTAGCGTTATGACTAGTAAGCCATTAACAACCATAAGAGTTAAGTATTCTATAGGACAAAGTAATGGTAATCTGGCAGAGATAGAGGAATGATTTAAGGTAGTATCTTATAATTAACAGGTGGGTCATTTGGAGATGACCTCATGCCGATGAAACTTGGAAGTTTTATAGTAGTAGTTGGAAAGGATTAGTTACCTACACACAAGCAGATGTTATTTGAGAAAGTTGATGGAATTTTTCGTGATAGTATAATAAGATTTAGTTAGAATGGACTTTAGGATTAACCTAATACTCATCAAGTTAGGAAGCTTTGATGAAATAGTTGGAACAGATTGGCTTTCAAGGATGAAAGCGTAAGTTATTTATAGTAAGAATATTATTCGTATACCTCGCGAGAATGGTGAGCCAGAAGCCATCTGGGTTACTTCAACAACCCGAGATCCCATAATGGAAATGGGAAGGGATGACGATGGATTTCATCCTGAAGACTACCAAAAACAATAGGCAGTTATGACACCATGTGGGTTATCGTTGACCGCCTCACCAAATCTGCTCATTTCTAGCCATGAAAGGAACCGATACAATGGACAAACCTGCCAACGATACATAAAGGAAAATGTATCCCGTCACTTCGGCAATTCAAATTCTATCTTAAGGACTGGCCAGGAATCTTATTCGATACTCATTCTTACGCGACTCTAAATCCTAACTTATTCCGAGAGAATTCGTAATCGATGATAATCACACCATCACCCTTCTTACGTCAATATTAGTCATACCGGTTCGAAATTTCCAAAATCAATGGGTAGTTAATTCTCACCCTCATACTCTCCCTTTCGTATCTCACTTATAAGCAACAACTTTACATTTAAGCATTTTTAGTCAAAGGACTTATGCCCTACTAATAGTCATCAACCACATTTAAATTCAACAGTTTTCATTACCTCGTGATATTGATGCTCAAATATCACCCAAAATTTTCAAAAAAAAAAAAAAATCTTTTACTCGATCTTTTTCCAACTTGTAACCTCCGAAATATGAAAATTTTTGCTGCCAAAATTTTTCACACACTATTTTACTGTGCGATCCTCCCAAGGTTTTATAAAAGTAAATTTATTTTGTTTGTCATTCGTGCAAATTTTTGAAATCATATATGTTATATAAATTAAAGTAAATGATTACCTATTTTTGGCAAATACATATGAAATTTTACTTTCACTTTTACAAATCAAATCTTTTGTTCAAAAGATATTTTTCTTTGAATGGTACGGGTTGTACGTAACCCTAGTTTACTAAGAACTTCGTTTCTTTTCTTACATTTTCACCTTAAACAATTTCATAAAATTTTTGTTGCTCATTATATAAAATTTTTAGTTGCTTATTCGTATCCAAGTCATTATAAAGACAGACAACTGTCGAAATTGAGAGATTCATGTGTGTATGTACGTGATGAAGGCACTTACTACCACGTCTAACAGAGCCTTTGGGCATCCACTAATACTTAAACCATTCAAAATTATTGCGTTACCCTAGGGATCTTATTTGCCACACCCGTTGGAGCGATGTTCTTTCTTACATAACTCTAAGTCCTGACTTATTCCAAGATATTCTCGTCTAGCGATATTAACATCATCAGTACTCCTACTTTAAAATTGGCCATAACCTGTTTGGCATTTTGCAAAGTCAAGAAACGATTAACTTCTCATCCTCATGCTCTATCCTTCATACCTCACTTTTTAGCAACGGCTTCGCACGTAAACATTTTTGGGCCAAAGACTTAAGTTCGGATAATCATCAAAACTACATTTAATTCATTAGTTTTCATTTTTAATTCATTAGTTTTCATTACCTAGTAACATGTCAACCGATGATTCAAAGATTTTTCACTCCACCTTTTTCAACTCATAACCTCTGAAATACGAAAAACTATATTTATCAAAATATTTTGATTTTACACGTTGCTTATTTGTGTGGTCCGCACGAGATTATGGACAAATGAAAGTAATAAAATTTTTCGGTCACTTACGCGATTTATAAAATCATATATGTATATATATAATTAAGTTAACAAATTTACCCTTACTTATTTTGGTTAATACCTACTAAGTTATACCTTCAAATTATTTAACAATCGCTCCTTTAATGAGTTGTTTAACTTAAGTCAAATAGTTTTATGCAAAATGGTACACATTGTACATATTTCTAAATTTACTAAGAACTTCGTTCCGTTTATGTTGTCACATCAAACGTTTAAAGGTTTTTCAAAACTTCCTTGGTTGATTTTAAAGGTTTTCGTATTAAGCTACACCATGTATGGATCACACTTCTTCTCGCCCTCCGTTAGGGATGAAGCTTACTATTAAAATCCTTGTTAAAAACACTTGAGCCACTTTGGGTGGTAGATTTTAAAAAAAAAAAATTTGTTAAGAAGTCTTTGCGCTCATGAAATGTTCCTCTTAAGGTTAGACTTGGCAAAAACGCGAGCCGATAAATCAGTCTTCTGATGTACACTCAGTGTTTACCCGATTGTAGGAAAGGAACTAGTTAGGTTTCTACTCTCAATATTTCACGGCTAATCGTAACACCCTCGTAAACATCATCTCTAGGATTCATTATGTTGAGGTACAAGAAATCATTGTTAGAGATTCTCTTAACTTGGAGTAAATCATTCTTTATGACCAGGAGTTTACGTATCTTCTCATCCACGCATCCCCTTAAGTATAAGGATGAATTCAGAACGAACTGTTCGGAGAATTCACTCTCGTTCAAGGACCACACCTTTCGTGTGATTTTCTTTCGAAAATGTAACATAAGATACCTTAAGAATCTATGAATCTTGTTATCCTCTTGGAAGGGACTGCTTAAAACGTCTGTAACACGGATATGGTCACTCCACACATTCCTTCCTTCGCCGGTTGCAACTATATGTTGTTCTAGTTAATGTTAACCCTAACCTCAACATGTATCTGAAAGGAAAAAGTTACATTATGGAACTGTTCACCTGTAGTATGGTAAACTAAGGTGATATACTTCATTGTTCGTTCAGACCGTCCTGAAGACACTATAGATAATTATGGCTTGCATTGCAAATAAGTCCGATTAGTCACATTCAGCTAAAATTTCAATTCATTTAGTCAAATGAAACGTTCTTAAATATCGGGTTCTTTATGCCTGTGGTCTCCTTCCGAAATTAAGGGATTAGTAAAATTCATGGCTAACACTATCCAGACATCAAATCGCATGGTTGTGAATCACCATGTTTTCCATTCTATCTGTTAGCTTTATATTACGGCATAAGCGCTCAATGTTTTAGATAAGCTTAGTAACATTCATGATGCATTTCATGCATCCAGCTTGCTGAAGATGCCTGTAAGGCTAAAAACTTCATCTTTCCTTTTGTGGGTATATATTCAGATGACATACTCATGTTAACCAGAAACGAAATCAATTTGTTGATCTCTTAGGACAAGAGACTTAAATAATGGCACATGCCTATTCTTACTTTTATACGCCCAAGTACCTTTCAAGGTAAATAGCTCACTTTGAGCCCACGAATCTTTCGGAACTTTGATACGCTACTTCTTATTTAAATACGATACCATTTTTTTTTGTCACTCCTCAAATTTCGGGACGAAATTTCCATTAACAGGTGGGTAATGTAACGACCCGGCTTTTTCGACTTGCTTTTATGCCTTGTATTTTTGTGAAACTGCGTATTTGTGCGTACTGTGTTACTTTATTACTCCGTAACCTTGGCACACGTGTTTTATATTCATATATACTTTAAAACGTGCCTTGGTGTATGTAGAATGCTTAACTTGTCGGATGCTTTATAACCGTTGGTGTTACTTGCCGTTACGAATAAACCGCGGACTGCGCGCACGTTTGTCGGAACCGTAATATTTGAACAGCGAAATATTAATTATTATTTTATAATAATAATTACTTGGGCCTTTGGATGCTTAATTTTATTTATTTAATTGCTAAAGCCCAATAGTTAGTCTTGTTGGACTTTCTACCTTGTTGGGCTCAAGCCCACCCTACTCTAGCTAGTGACCCAATTAATTAGCCCAAGTATTATTACTAGTGACCCATAATAATAAATAAATTAATTAATTAATTAATTAATTAATGAGTCATACTAGCATAATGGATAAGGATTATCTATTTGTCACATGGGATTCTAGCATTAGTACACACTTTAGACAACCATTATCCATAAAGCAAAGTGGTGTCCCCCTCCCTCAAAAATCATGGCCACAATGGCCTTGCCATGTCATCAATCCAAGTGAAATTCTTGCTTATAAATACTAGCCATTTACCTCACACTTGATCATTTGGTTTTCACACACACTTGTTCTTTCTTTCTTTCCTCTCTAGTTCTTCTTGTAAGTTTTCTTTTCCTTCTTCTTTTCCTTTCAATTTCATGGTCATCATCATCATTTTATGGAGATCAAAGTTCCTTTTAGCTTTGATCTTACTTATATCTTGTTGATTCAAGCATGAATCTTTCAAGAACATGGAAGATTCAAGCTTTTTAGCTTGAATCTTCATATCTTTTGTAGATCTACTTCTTTTATACTTTAATCTTTCTATTTTATGATAAAGATTCAAACTTTTGTTTGTAATCTTCATGCATCTTCAAGATCCAAGCTTTATGCTTCAAGATCTTAAAGAACAATCAAGATGCAAGCTTTCTAGCTTGGATCTTCATATCTTTTTGTTAGATCTAAGTTCTTTTTGCTTTGATCATGTTGTTTTGTGAAAAAGATTCAAACTTTTGTTTGTAATCTTCATGTATCTTCAAGATCCAAGCTTTATGCTTCAAGATCTTCAAGAACACTTAAAGGTTCACGCTTTCTAGCTTTGCAACCTTGTAACTTGTGTGAAATGGATCCAAGCTCTCTAGCTTAGGGTTTCATCACCTCTTTTGACTTGGAATGTGCTTATACTTGTTGAATTGAGGTAAAGTTTGTAGCTTTAGTTGTTATTGTGAATTGAAATTGTGTTAGGATATGATGTAACCTTGGTTCATCATCCATCTAAGACTCATGAATGAGTTGTGTTCTTACTTGGTCTTAACATATTGTGTATTGATGGTGAATCTTGGTCAAAAGTGATGCTAAACCATCAACGAGTTGTACACTTGAAGCTACAAGCATCAAGGATGAGAACCGTGATGAGCATCAAGCACCAAGAACCCCACCGGAGCACTTACCTACTGTTTTTCGTATCTGATCAGACCACCTAGGCAAAGTTGATTTTAAGTTATTTCAGTTTGAGTAGATGATTTTCCGTTTAGGCCTCGTCTTAATCCGAGTTACGGTTTAGGATTTATGGCCCTCCGATAGTCACTACACCCTATTAACGTTGTGCTGAAATTTCTGACCTACTCGCACTTAAACCGTCGCCACGGTCAAACGAAGATGAGTTAGGTTCTGAAAATTGGTCAGCTGTTAGGGGACTCATATACGGAGCCATGACCACTGACTATGAGTCTTTTCAATTTACGTAGAGGTCGTAGCAGCTGACCGAAGTCAGCCTATTGTTTCGATCTCTATTCTTGTCAAACTTACTTAGCTTTTATGATGATGAATGATGATGATGATGATGAAACTTAAACTTATTTTATGCACTATTAGAATTTATTAAGACAACCTACTGACCTAGTAACCTTTGATTTAGGTTGACGACCTTTCAGACCGACTTACTACTTGCGTACTTTCATTACCGACTTTACCGCTTTTATCACTGTGAGTTATAGCATCCCTTTTTTACTTTAACTATTTTGGGACTGAGAATACATGCACTTTTTACGTTTTACATACTAGGCATGAGTACTTAAACTTTATATGTGTGTGGGTTATACAACGGCATAAACATTCCCCTTAGCACGGTAACGTTTAGTCATTGGTTTTTGAACCGGTGAACGCGAATCTTAGATATGGATCCATAGGGTTTGACATCCCCACTCAGGCTAGTCGCGCTAGCATTTAACGGGTGTTTAATACTTCGTGAACATACGCACTCGCCAAGTGTACTTTCAGGGGGTTATAAACGTTAAGTCTAGTTACCGGGTGCCCACGGTTATACATATACTTTATCATACTGATTTGAATTACTGATTTGAAATGCTTGTTTGAAGCACTGAAATCTCGTGGCCTACATTACATTACTGATTACAAACAAACTATAGCTCACCAACATTCATGTTGACTTTTTAAGCATGTATTTCTCAGGTGCTTAGACGTTGTTGCTTCCACTATTAGACTCGCTGCCTTGGTGTTATAAACTTGCTGTTAGACTTGCTGTTACAGACTTGCTGTGTTAGACTTCCGCTGCATTACTTAGAGATGTCTCAAGCATGGAACTTTTAATTTGCATTCGCAACTTATGTTATTTTCAAAACAATAGTTTGTAATGACCTTAGTATCATGTTAATGTTTCCTATTCATCTTATGTAAAACGTTATCTTTTTATGAATGCAAACTGGTTTTCAAACAGCATGTAGTATTCAACCGTGTAAAGATCCTGTTGTTGACGAATTGTACACGATGGTTTTGTACGGGGCGTCACATTCAAGGCCCGAATGTGTCCGAAAAAAAGATTCGACATTTTCATGTTCATCTTCATAACTGCTCATGTTCGTGATTGATTATGAAATATGAAGGTGTTTTGATGTTAATTTCTTCACAAAGGAGTTTAATCTCTGCCTAACAATCATTTTTCAATCAACTTTGATGTTCAATTTCAACATATACGAATTTGACAAAAGTGGCATCAATTCCTCATTTGTTCTCCTGGATTTTTCTTTGCTATCTTCTTAATGGTGTTTGTGAGGTAATTTGGTATTCAACTATTCACTTTGTATTATCTAGAAAGAATTAGGGCTTTTTGGAGTAAATTAACAATCTTTATTAGCTATACGCTTCTGTTCTTCAATAAATTCGTAAACCCGTGTGTCACTTTGAGTCTGGTATTAATATACCCATGATTAAGTTGCTAAATTTTTTCAAGAACAGGATGTTTCTGTAAAAACCTATATTTGATTAGTTATAAATATTACAACTTTTTTGTGTTTTTTTGAAGAAACCATGATTATTTTGCCGTAGATTGATTTTTGTTTTCAACATATGCTAGGTTGAAGAAGAAGTGTAAAAAGACAAAATTACCCTCACATGCAAGGCACATGTCACGACTTAACGTCCAAAGTTAATGTTTGGTTGACGGAGGGACACTGAAACATAAATTTGTAAAATAGAGGGATGCTGTAAGCAGAAAAAAACGAAAGGGATGATGTTCACTATTTGGTGTATAATGGAGGGACCAACGGCGAAAAAACTGTAGAGACCCGTCCTAATCCATCCGGACGAAGTCCATATTGATTATAAACGATTCACAACAGTTGATTACATCGCGAGGTACTTGACCTCTATATGATACATTTTCCAAACATTGCATTCGTTTTTGAAAAGACAAACTTTCATTACATCGAAAGTTGACGGAATGCATACCATTTCATAATATATCTAACTATAATTGACTTAGTAATAATCTTGATGAACGCAATGACTCGAATGCAACGTCTTTTGAAATATGTCATGAATGACTCCTAGTAATATCTCTAAAATGAACAAATGCACAGCAGAAGATTTCTTTCGTACCTGAGAATAAACATGCTTTCAAGTGTCAACCAAAAGGTTGGTGAGTTCATTAGTTTAACATAAATAATCATTTCCATTATTTTAATAGACCACAAGAATTTCATTTTCAGTTCACATAAATATACGTCCCATGCATAGAGACAAAAATCATTCATATGGTGAACACCTGGTAACCGACATTCACAATATGCATATAAGAATATCCCCATCATTCTGGGATCCTCCTTCGGACATGATATAAATTTTGAAGTACTAAAGCATCCAGTACTAAAGCATCCAGTACATTGGATGGGGCTTGTTGGGCCCGATAGATCTATCTTTAGGATTCGCGTCAATTAGGGTGTCTGTTCCCTAATTCTTAGATTACCAGACTTAATAAAAAGGGGCATATTCGATTTCGATAATTCAACCATAGAATGTAGTTTCAATTACTTGTGTCTATTTCGTCAAACATTTATAAAAGCGCATGTATTCTCAGTCCCAAAAATATATATTGCAAAAGCATTTAAAAAGGGAGTAATGAAACTCACCTAATGTATTTTGTAGTAAAAATACATATGACTATATTGAACAATGCAGGGTTGGCCTCGGATTCACGAACCTATATCATTTGTATATTTATTAATACATATAATCGTAATTGAATGAATAGAAATATATATAAATTTATTGGTTAGACCATTTTTATGTTAATAATATATATTTTTAATTTGTATATACATTCAAAATAATTATTATTTTATAGTTATTTTAATATATATGTATATCTGCTTAGTGTCATATTATGAATACCTAAATTGTTATATATGAATATTTCTAAAATAATTTGTTAATATAGTTGTTATATACTATAATCTTAACAACGTCGTTAAAACTTTTATTTTCATAGTTATAATTATTTTAATAATAATGATATAGATAATACCGAGACTAATATTAATGATAGTAAAATAATAATTTTTAGTAAAAATGATAGATTTAAAAGTAATGGTACTTTTAATAATAATTATGCTAATCTATAATAATATAATACCGGTTATGATAATTATATTAATGATAATGATAATATTAATAATAATAGTGATATTGTTAATAACGATACTTTCGTTTAATAATAACACTTGGGATAGTAATATTACATTTGTCAATATTAACACTTCTACTATTTATAAAATGATATTAATACTAATACTTGCGAAAATGATAATAATACTAAAGTTTTAAATGTAATTGTAATATCATATTTAATACCTTTAATAATAATAATAATAGATATATTACTAATGTTAACAATATTGATAATTATAATAATGGTGATTTTAATAATAATAATAATAATAATAATACTAATAATAATAATATTAATAACACTAATAACAATAATAATTATAATCATAATTATAACATTAATAATTTGTAATAATAATCATAACAATAATAATAATAATCATAATGATAATGAAAAATGAAATATAAAAATGTATACCCTTTAAGAATCTTTTCTAAAAAGAATGGTCCTGGAGGAGACTCGAACCCAAGACCTCCCTATAACCCGAAACTCTATAAAACCATTGATCCAATACAATTTTTCTGTTTTAATATACAACCCATTTATTATTAAACCAATCTTAATTCTGTTTCACTTGTCTTCTCCTTCTTCCAAAATTATCACTGGATCGACCAATTTATACAATCGATGCAAAGCTTTGAAATGGATCGATTTTAGGATTTAGTATTCAGTACCAAAATAATTATAAGTGAGTAATTTGATTAACACACAAAAAAATAAAAAAATAAAAAGAAATACAACAGCTGAGCTGTTCGTCGACTGAAACAAAAAAAAAATTGATTTTGACTACAGGCACGTTTTAGATGAAAGTTCCTAAATAACATAAGTTCTAAATCGTTGTTGGAAACTATCTTGATCATCAATTGAACCTATAACATCAAAACGATTTCAAATTTCTCTATGAACAAAATTGTTGACTTTTTCATTATAAACTTTGACTCTACAAATCGAATTCGTTTTAAAGAATTGGAAACTGAAATTTTGAAGATATTTTGAGTAAAATATTCCTAACAAAGCTACGTTAATGGATTCTAACAATTATTTCGAATTCGAATTCTGATAGTAAGCGAGTTGGAACAGAGGTTTTGCTGAAAAAGAAGAAAGAAAGAAAGAAATAAATCATATCTGCTTCTTTAAATCAATATGCAGAATTGGGTTATAACCTGCTGTGTGAAAGATTGATTTCAAAAAAAATAATTGCTCAAGGTATTGTGGTAGGGTTCCATCTCACAGACGTAACAGAAAAAAATATAGATAAAAGAAGAAAACAAAAAAATAAAGATTCAGATAGTGATATGTACTAATAAATACGCGTACTTATCTATATTTATAAATTTTGTTTAATATTAATAACTAAAATATATAATTAATAATAATAAATAATAATGATAATAATAATAGTAATTAACCATGATAATAATAATCTTATTAAAAAATAATACTTTATATTATTTATTTATATATATATATGTATGTATATATATATACATATATATATATATATATATATATATATATATATACATATATATATACATATATATATATATATATATATATATATATATAGTAATAATAATGATATTGATAATTATAATAATAATAATGAAAATGATAACATTAATATTGTTATTGATAACAATCATAGTACTAACTAAAAAAGATAATAATAATATATGTAGTAATAATATATCATTTTATATCAAATTTCATATTTATATGTTATGTCTTTAAAATAGTAATATTATAAATGTTGACAATAATATTGGAAGTAAATAATATTATTACTATAGCAAATCTTATTTTAACTTGTAATAAAATTTAATATATATATATACTTTACATATTATAAAGTATGCAATATTTACTATTATAATTATATATAATGAAGGTTTAATATTCATAAATTTTATATATTTTACAATATACATATAATTATATTTATGTATAGAATTCATATTCATATATTTTCAAATTACTATGTCTATAATTATGTTTTCTCAAATTTAATTACATAGATAAGTTTATATTAATTATATATATTGAAATAGATAAATTTAAAATATATATTTATAATTAACTACAAACAATTGTTCGTGAATCGTTGAGCATAGTCTGAGGTTAAATGCATTCATGTAAACAGTTCAAAAGTTCTGAGACTCAGTTTATCGTGTCAGAAACATATAAAGATTAAGTTCAAATTTGATCGGAAATTCTCGGGTCATCACAGTACCTACCCGTTAAAGAAATTTCGTCCCGAAATTTGAGTGAGGTCGTCATGGCTAACAATAAAAATGTTTTCATGACGAATATAAGTTGAAAATTAGAGTTTTATTATCATTGGATAATGATGATAAGATTAATTCAATTATTCGAAGAATACGAGTGAAGCTATCGCAAAAGAGTGAATTGAAGAAAATAATGTTGTCCTTAGCTTTTGATATAAACAGGGTTGAATTCCGGAATTCAAGGGTTTCAAAAGAAAATCTTCGAAATCTAAAAGATTTGATTCTTCGGCGAGTAAGGAAATTAAAATCTCTATAATTAAATACGGTGATCTGCCTCGATTACTCTGTCTGATATTGCCATTATAAATTAAGCTCTTCCGTTTCATTATTCTCACCATTCCTATACTTTCTGTAGTGACCCGAACTTTTCCATGTTTATATATATATTAAATGAAATTGTTATTTATATAATTAAGTGTTTCCAACATGTTAAGCAATCAAACTTGATGAGACTTGATTAATTGAAATAGGTTTCATATAGATAATTGACAACCCAAGTTGACCGGTGATTCACGAACGTTAAAACTTGTAAAAACTATATGATGACATATATATGGTTATATATATAGTTAACATGATATTATGATAAGTAAATATATCATTAAGTATATTAACAATGAACTACATATGTAAAAACAAGACTACTAACTTAATGATTTTGAAACGAGACATATATGTAACGATTATCGTTGTAACGACATTTAATGTATATATATATCATATTAAGAGATATTCGTACATCATAATATCATGATAATATAATAATTTAAAATCTTATTTGATATTATAAACATTGGGTTAACAACATTTAACAAGATCGTTAACCTAAAGGTTTCAAAACAACACTTACATGTAACGACTAACGATGACTTAACGACTCAGTTAAAATGTATATACATGTAGTGTTTTAATATGTATTCATACACTTTTGAAAGACTTCAAGACACTTATCAAAATACTTCTACTTAACAAAAATGCTTACAATTACATCCTCGTTCAGTTTCATCAACAATTCTACTCGTATGCACCCGTATTCGTACTCGTACAATACACAGCTTTTAGATGTATGTACTATTGGAATATATACTCTAATGATCAGCTCTTAGCAGCCCATGTGAGTCACCTAACACATGTGGGAACCATCATTTGGCAACTAGCATGAAATATCTCATAAAATTACAAAAATATGAGTAATAATTAATGACTTATTTACATGAAAACAAAATTACACATCCTTTATATCTAATCCATATACCAACGATCAAAAACACCTACAAACACTTTCATTCTTCAATTTTATTCATCTAAGTGATCTCTCTTAAGTTCCATCTTCAAGTTCTAAGTGTTCTTCATAAATTCTACAAGTTCTAGTTTCATAAAATCAAGAATACTTCCAAGTTTGCTAGCTTACTTCCAATCTTGTAGAGTGATCAACCAACCTCAAGAAATCTTTATTATTTATAGTAAGATATATTTCTAATACAAGGTAATACTCATATTCAAACTTTGATTCAATTTCTATAACTATAACAATCTTATTTCGACTGAAAATCTTACTTGAACTTGTTTTCGTGTCATGATTCTGCTTCAAGAACTTTCAAGCCATCCAAGGATCCTTTGAAGCTAGATCCATTTTTCTCATTTCCAGTAGCTTTATCCAGAAAACTTAAGGTAGTAATGATGTTCATAACATCATTCGATTCATACATATAAAGCTATCTTATTCGAAGTTTTAAACTTGTAATCACTAGAACATAGTTTAGTTAATTCTAAACTTGTTCGCAAACAAAAGTTAATCCTTCTAACTTGACTTTTAAAATCAAATAAACACATGTTATATATCTATATGATATGCTAACTTAATTATTTAAAACCTAGAAACATGAAGAACACTGTAAAACCGGACATACGCCGTCGTAGTAACACCGCGGGCTGTTTTGGGTTAGTTAATTAAAAACTATGATAAACTTTGATTTAAAAGTTGTTCTTCTGGGAAAATGATTTTTCTTATGAACATGAAACTATATCCAAAAATCAAGGTTAAACTCAAAGCGGAAGTATGTTTTCCAAAATGGTCATCTAGACGTCGTTCTTTCGACTGAAATGACTACCTTTACAAAAATGACTTGTAAACTGTATTTCTGACTATAAACTTATAATTTTTCTGTATAGATTCATAAACTTAAGTTCAATATGAAACCATAGCAATTGGATTCACTCAAAACGGATTTAAAACGAAGAAGTTATGGGTAAAACAAGATTGGATATTTTTACTTGTTATAGCTACGTGAAAATTGGTAACAAATCTATATTAATCATATCCTAGCTAACTTATATTGTATTATACATGTATTTTAATATATTTTGTAATCTTGGGATACCATAGACACGTATGCAAATGTTTTGACATATCATATCGACCCATGTGTATATATTATTTGGAACAACCATAGACACTCTATATGCAGTAATGTGGGAGTTAGCTATACAGGGTTGAGGTTGATTCCAAAAATATATATACTTTGAGTTGTGATCTAGCCTGAGACGTGTATACACTGGGTCGTGGATTGATTCAAGATAATATATATCGATTTATTTCTGTACATCTAACTGTGGACAACTAGTTGTAGGTTACTAACGAGGACAGCTGACTTAATAAACTTAAAATATCAAAATGTATTAAAAGTGTTGTAAATATATTTTGAATATACTTTGATATATATGTACATATTTGTTATAGGTTCGTAAATCGACCAGTGGCCAAGTCTTACTTCCCGACGAAGTAAAAATCTGTGAAAGTGAGTTATAGTCCCACTTTTAAAATTTAATATTTTTGGGATGAGAATACATGCAGGTTTTATAAATGATTTACAAAATAGACACAAGTACGTGAAACTACATTCTATGGTTGAATTATCGAAATCGAATATGCCCCTTTTTATTAAGTCTGGTAATCTAAGAATTAGGGAACAGACACCCTAATTGACGCGAATCCTAAAGATTGATCTATTGGGCCTAACAAACCCCATCCAAAGTACCGGATGCTTTAGTACTTCGAAATTTATATCATATCCGAAGGGTGTCCCGGAATGATGGGGATATTCTTATATATGTATTTTGTTAATGTCGGTTACCAGGTGTTCACCATATGAATAATTTTTATCTCTATGTATGGGATGTATATTGAAATATGAAATCTTGTGGTCTATTGTTACGATTTGATATATATAGGTTAAACCTATAACTCACCAACATTTTTGTTGACGTTTAAAGCATGTTTATTCTCAGGTGAATATTAAGAGCTTCCGCTGTTGCATACAAATATAAGTACAAGATTTGGAGTCCATGTTTGTATGATATTATGTAAAAACTGCATTCAAGAAACATATGTCGATGTAATATATTTCTATTGTAAACCATTATGTAATGGTTGTATGTAAACAGTATATTTTAGATTATCATTATTTGATAATCTACGTAATGCTTTTGAAACCTTTATTGATAAAATAAAGGTTATGGTTGTTTTAAAAATGAATGCAGTCTTTGAAAAACGTCTCATATAGAGGTCAAAACCTCGCAACGAAATCAATTAATATGGAACGTTTATAATCAATATGAACGGGACATTTCACTTTCTTTCTTAGTTCCTACATCCAAAAGATTGTGAAAATACTTAATACAGTTCTAATCCTTGATATTTTCCTAATTATTATGTCATCATTCTTTTCAACCTTCCACCAGAAAAATCTGTTTACTTCTACAATTACCTTGGGATGATACTATTCTTAATTCTACCGTGCCTTTATATTGCTATTCGTATTAATATCCACAGTTTGTAATTTATGTGTTGTTATCAGGCATTATATTCTCCTTTATGTTTCAACGTCCCTGCTTCTGTCTTCAATAATCATTGTCATCCACAGTTAATACTCTCTCTTATTTACTGCAATTTATACCCCATTTCTATTTCGGAGCTTCATGCTTTTGTTTTCTTTTCGTAAGTATTGGTCCAGAATTTGTAGGTATGGAGTTCCGAATGAACTTAATGTTCTAAGTAAGAAAGAACATAATAGCACGATTTGATTTGTCAAATTACCAGAATTACTGAGAATAGAACTATCATGAATATATTTTCTTGATATGTTCAGAAGTTAATTTGAATGAAAGAGATATGTAACATGGCACGTGATGACGATATGTTCTGTGAATCATCACGTTCCATTAGAAACTCAGCATGACTTACTGTAATATAATCACGTTGATCAAGTGTCATTATATTATACTAACTCATGCATCAATTTCCAACACTACTCCAGAAGTCATTCATAATTTAAACTCGAATTTTAAAGAAATTTCGAAACTAAAATGGTTTCCTTTATGATGTAATACGGATAGTACGAAGAGATAACTAATTTCGGACAAGAAGAGCTATGAAAATATCCTCATAAATATCGAAGATATTTATGATGATATTTTGGAATTTCTAAGTTGGATGGTTGATGAAGCAAGATTTTACGCAAGATTTTAACATGAGTACTGAGTAAGATATTCGTTGAAGGTTTCATCAGATCCAGAATTACCTAGATTCTTTGAATGTATGGTATGGTCCTGGTATTTGGCCTTGGTCTCCTTCATGATTTGCTCAATCTGTTTTTCAGTACCAAATTTTCTATCGAGCGTTCCCAACACTCTCTTCTTTATCATCAAACTTTTGACCGTTTAGACGATCTACAAATTTTTTTTCCTCTGCATTTAATGCTACGATATCTGAATCATCGGTTATCATTCCGAAGTGGTTTCAAGTGAATTGTGTTTTTAGATGATTAAACGCTAATGGTAACATGGTGGAATATGAAAGGTTCCCCGGTAACAATAAAAGAGCACGCATATATATCAAGCTTATAGTAAGGCTAGTCCGACTGAAAAGTCGAAGTTGACTTGTTGGAGCTGTGACAAATTTGGCTAATTTGAAAGGAATTCTAAAGTTATTTTCGGTAATAACAACATCAATGGAGCTAGCATGGATACGTGTTAAACGTTTACTCAGGTTCTGAGTGTTTTCAGGTGCATAACTATATACATCAATCTTTCCTTCCGTAGATGAATTGCAGTTGGTTCATCCTCTCGATTGAGGTGTTTTCAAGAATCATGAAGGGTTTGAACGTAGATAGCAATCGTCAAGATATAAATGAGGTTTAAGATGAAATCAAGTGGCAAACTTGAAGAATTATTTAGTTTCATATGTTATAATCAATATTTTATTTCATTTTAATTGTCCAATGTTATTAGTCCATAGTCGATAGTCCACAGTTAACAATTCAATAACTCATATATAATTTAATATATAATATTCGAATTAATTAATACGTATCGTGACCCGTGTACATGTCTCAGACTCGATCATAACTCAAACTATATATTTTATTGTAGAATCAACCTTAACCCTGTATAGAGAACTCGATCATTACTGCATATAGAGTGTCTATGGTGATGCGTCGATATGATATGTCAAAACCTTGTATACGTGTCCCGATATTTAAAGAGCGTAAGATAAATAACAGAAATTAAATGACGATAAATAAAGTGCGTAAAGTAAATAACAGAAATTAAATGATGATAAATAAATTGCGAGAATGTAAATTGCGATAATTAAATTGCGATAAATAAAATGTAATCAGTTAGCTAGGAACAATTAGCTAGGAACAGTTAGCGTGGATTCTTAACAAAATTCCTCTTAGTTAATTTGTTTGTTTCTAACAAATTTTATTTTGTCAAATGTTTTCTTCATTATGCCACTTGTTGGATTCTGATAGGTCAAAACCAAATATGAAATTGAATGAAAATGGTTATTCTGCGGTGAATGGATACGTATATCTGTAGATGTAAACAGGATAGTAAATGACTGTTGAATCAGATTTGAAAGAATGTACAGTGTAACTTATTAATGTTAAATCTAAATATTCCTCGGGTATTACCTACCCGTTAAAATATTTTGACCATTAACAGTTTGTACAATAAAAATTTTAATTACAATCTTTATGAAAACATATATACATATATATTTTCTTCAGACGTAATTATGGATTTAATGAGTCAATGTGATATTAAACTCATCAGATTTACGGCTAGAACTAGAGTACATAATCTCTAAAACATTAGAGATTACATAATTACCATGAAGGACGAAGATAGTTTATGTAGAACGATTCGTAGAACGATGATTATGCTTGAGGTATAGATTGCGAGGTTGAGACGTGTGATGATGTTGTTGTTGTTGGTACTGGTTATGCTGCTGGTGCTGCTGATGGTGGTACTGTTGCTGTCGGTGCTACAAGTGTTGTTGGTGCTGAGGTTGGTGATGATGTTGGTGTAGTAAGTATAGCTTGTAGATCACGCACCATTCTTGTCAGGTTTTCTATCCTACCCTCTATCATTTCTATCCATCCACTCATCTGATTTGATAGATCTTGATTATCAATTTGAATTTCCCTAACCTCTTCTAATATTCCCCTTCGATTGGTATTCGGAAGTAGAGGTTGAATATTTTCTGAAATTGCAGTAATGCGACCTTCGAGGTGGAAAACTTTAGCAAGAAGGGTGAATACAGTGTTGTGCATAGGTTCACCGGTGAGTACATCATTTTCTCCGATGTTAGGAGGTAAGTTTGGTTCGCGGTAGGGCTCGCCTTCTTCATTTCTCCATCGAGTGAGTAAGTCTCGGACCCACCCCCATCTCCTCCAGAAAGAAAAATAACTAAATGGTTGAGGCACTTCTGGTTCATTGACTTCGGAGTTTGCTTCAATATACATCTCGAAATCGCTTCCGGAACTAATGGAATCCAAGCTAGGTGTAGGACCCATCTCTCACGACCAGTTAAAGGGTTTTGATATGAAATGATTTTTGAATATCGAATGATATTCTAATTATATATAGAATATTTATACATACTTCCAAAGATCCCATGAATTACGGAGAAAATTAAGGAAACGTGTCAGATAAGGTCTACAGTGACAGATACACTAAGATATGGATTTTGTCTATACACTATTCATGCAATCATTGTAATATGATGTGTCTAGACTAAGAATAATGAGCAGGTAATTTCCTAAGGATGATAAGCAGATGATTTCCGACAAAAATGGTAAACAAAACTTTTGACATGCAGACACGGTCGAAGTCCAGACTCACTAATGCATCCTAACGACTATCAGTTAGACATACTAATGCAAGACCTGGTTCGCTAAGACCACCGCTCTGATACCAACTGTAGAGACCCGTCCTAATCCATCCGGACGAAGTCCATATTGATTATAAACAATTCACAACAGTTGATTACATCGCGAGGTACTTGACCTCTATATGATACATTTTCCAAACATTGCATTCGTTTTTGAAAAGATAAACTTTCATTACATCAAAAGTTGACGGCAGGCATACCATTTCATAATATATCTAACTATAATTGACTTAGTAATAATCTTGATGAACACAATGACTCGAATGCAACGTCTTTTGAAATATGTCATGAATGACTCCAAGTAATATCCCTAAAATGAACAAATGCACAGCGGAAGATTTCTTTCGTACCTGAGAATAAACATGCTTTCAAGTGTCAACCAAAAGGTTGGTGAGTTCATTAGTTTAACATAAATAATCATTTCCATTATTTTAATAGACCACAAGAATTTCATTTCCAGTTCACATAAATATACGTCCCGTGCATAGAGACAAAAATCATTCATATGGTGAACACCTGGTAACCGACATTCACAATATGCATATAAGAATATCCCTATCATTCCGGGATCCTCCTTCGGACATGATATAAATTTCAAAGTACTAAAGCATCCGGTACTTTGGATAGGGCTTGTTGGGCCCGATAGATCTATCTTTAGGATTCGCGTCAATTAGGGTGTCTGTTCCCTAATTCTTAGATTACCAGACTTAATAAAAAGGGGCATATTCGATTTCGATAATTCAACCATAGAATGTAGTTTCAATTACTTGTGTCTACTTCGTCAAACATTTATAAAAGCGCATGTATTCTCAGTCCCAAAAATATATATTGCAAAAGCATTTAAAAAGGGAGTAATGAAACTCACCTAATGTATTTTGTAGTAAAAATACATATGACTATATTGAACAATGCAGGGTTGGCCTCGGATTCACGAACCTATATCATTTGTATATTTACTAATACATATAATCGTAATTGAATGAATAGATATATATATATAAATTTATTGGTTACACCATTTTTATGTTAATAATATATATTTTTAATTTGTATATACATTCAAAATAGTTATTATTTTATAGTTATTTTAATATATATATATATATATATATATATATATATATATATATATATATATATATATATATCTACTTAGTGTCATATTATGAATACCTAAATTGTTATATATGAATATTTCTAAAATAATTTGTTAATATAGTTATTATATACTTATAATCTTAACAACGTCGTTAAAACTTTTATATTCATAGTTATAATTATTTTAATAATAATTATATAGATAATACCGAGACTAATATTAATGATAGTAAAATAATAATTTTTAGTAAAAATGATAGATTTAAAAGTAATGATACTTTTAATAATAATTATGCTAATCTTTAATAATATAATACCGGTTATGATAATTATATTAATGATAATGATAATATTAATAATAATAGTGATATTGTTAATAACGATACTTTTGTTTAATAATAACACTCGGGATAGTAATATTACATTTGTCAATATTAACACTTCTACTATTTATAAAATGATATTAATACTAATACTTGCGAAAATGATAATAATACTAAAGTTTTAAATGTAATTATAATATCATATTTAATACTTTTAATAATAATAATAGATATATTACTAATGTTAACAATATTGATAATTATAATAATGGCGATTTTAATAATAATAATAATAATACTAATAATAATAATATTAATAACACTAATAACAATAATAATTATAATCATAATTATAACATTAATAACTTGTAATAATAATCATAACAATAATAATAATAATCATAATGATAATGAAAAATGAAATATAAAAATGTATACCCTTTAAGAATCTTTTCTAAAAAGAATGGTCCTGGAGGAGACTCGAACCCAAGACCTCCCTATAACCCGACACTCTATCAAACCATTAATCCAATACAATTTTTCTGTTTTAATATACAACCCATTTATTATTAAACTAATCTTAATTCTGTTTCACTTGTCTTCTCCTTCTTCCAAAGCTATCACTGGATCGACCAATTTATACAATCGATGCAAAGCTTTGAAATGGATCGATTTTAGGATTTAGTATTCAGTACCAAAATAATTATAAGTGAGTAATTTGATTAACACACAAAAAAAAAATAAAAAAAAAAGAAATACAATAGCTGAGCTGTTCGTCGACTGAAACAAAAAAAAATTGATTTTGACTACGGGCACATTTTAGATGAAAGTTCCTAAATAACATAAGTTCTAAATCGTTGTTGGAAACTATCTTGATCATCAATTGAACCTATAACATCAAAATGATTTCAAATTTCTCTATGAACAAAATTGTTGACTTTTTCATTATAAACTTTGACTCTACAAATCGAATTCGTTTTAAAGAATTGGAAACTGAAATTTTGAAGATATTTTGAGTAAAAGATTCCTAACAAAGCTACGTTAATGGATTCTAACAATTATTTCGAATTCGAATTCTGATAGTAAGCGAGTTGGAACAGAGGTTTTGCTGAAAAAGAAGAAAGAAAGAAATAAACCATATCTGCTTCTTTAAATCAATATGCAGAATTGGGTTATAATCTGCTGTGCGAAAGATTGATTTCAAAAAAAATAATTGCTCAAGGTATTGTGGTAGGGTTCCATCTCACAGACGTAACAGAAAAAAATATAGATAAAAGAAGAAAACAAAAAAATAAAGATTCAGATAGTGATATGTACTAATAAATACGCGTACTTATCTATATTTATAAATTTTGTTTAATATTAATAACTAATATATATAATTAATTAATAATAATAAATAATAATGATAATAATAATAGTAATTAACCATGATAATAATAATCTTATTAAAAAATAATACTTTGTATTTTATATATATATATATATATATATATATATATATATATATATATATATATATATATATATATATATATATATATATATATATATATATATATATATATATATATATATATATATATAATAATGATATTGATAATCATAATAATAATAATAATGAAAACGATAACATTAATATTGTTATTGATAACAATCATAGTACTAACTAATAAAGATAATAATAATATAAGTAGTAATAATATATCATTTTATATCAAATTTCATATTTATATGTTATGTCTTTAAAATAGTAATATTATAAATGTTGACAATAATATTGGAAGTAAATAATATTATTACTATAGCAAATCTTATTTTAACTTGTAATAAAATTTAATATATATATACTTTACATATTATAAAGTATGCAATATTTACTATTATAATTATATATAATGAAGGTTTAATATTCATAAATTTTATATATTTTACAATATACATATAATTATATTTATGTATAGAATTCATATTCATATATTTTCAAATTACTATGTCTATAATTATGTTTTCTCAAATTTAATTACATAGATAAGTTTATATTAATTATATATATTGAAACAGATAAATTTAAAATATATATTTATATTTAACTACAAACAATTGTTCGTGAATCGTCGAGCATAGTCTGAGGTTAAATGCATTCATGTAAACAGTTCAAAAGTTCCGAGACTCAGTTTATCGTGTCGGAAACATATAAAGATTAAGTTCAAATTTGATCGGAAATTTCCGGGTTATCACAAAAAGTCTTTTCTTTATGAACGAATATGAATAGGAAATCACTTATTTTCGTAATGAACGATTTGAATATTGAATATAAATATAGTTGATTCAATAATTTTATGTTAACTGATTAAGTTTAGAATTTTTGTTAATGATAGTTTTAAGGGATATCGTAACATGCTTTAAAATGTTGTAAATTCGATAGCCACCATTTAAAATGTAAAAGATAACTATCATGTACAAATATTTATTGCACGTTACAACATCTTTAATCTTTAAGATTTGTCCTTAGTAAAATCATTAAGTTTAATAAAATAAGATATGCCACAAACCTTTTCTTTTTAATCCACTTTCTGACTTCTATGCATATGCATGACTCAAGACATACTTTTTTATACATGACACGGACAATTCATATGTAAGCCTTATCTGGAATTGATTGTATATAATAATATACATGATATTGGGGTTTTTCATGATTTAAACCGTGAGCCTTTCTTGCAAGCCCAAACTTTGCCTATAAATAGAAGAGTTTTCCACCTCATTTAGGACTCGGATGGAAGTTCAGACACTTCACTTTCTCTCTCACACACACACACTTTCTCTCTCAAGTCGTTGGCCATCAGCCTTTGCCCTGGCCATCAGCCTTTGCCCTGGTCATCAGCCGTTATCCTGAACACAGAGCGCAAGACACGAGACACAAGACACAAGTCACATGACCAGTGGCGGAACTTGAACTCAAAGACAAGTGGGGCGGATGCGAAAATTTAATAAATTTTTCATTTTCAGCGGGGGTAAACACTAATAAAAACCTTATTTTTTAGTATTTTTTTTTTAGTGTAAAATTTTTTTATCCGTTAAATCCATGTGGGGCGGATACCCCCTTTGGGTTACACTAAGATCCGCCCCTGCACAAGAGATACTTTCTTATGTATGACTCAAGGCATATTTTTTCATACATGACACAAGCAATTCATATGTAAGCCCTATCTAGAATTGATTGTGAGCCACGAGAACTTCATCTCTTACTAGGTTATTCACGATAACTGAATCGGAGTGCAACATTCAATATCCTTCCAGATCTAACCTGCACTGGTACGTATATACTCCCTAATCGAAAATACGTATCAACATCGTTAACTATAACCATTATTAAAAGACCAATATCTATTGCACATTAACGACGGACTATTGTTAGAAAACTAGTTAAATTAAATTAAACTTCTATACATTATTGAGAATAAAAAAAAAAAAAAAGATATTAACGATATTAATCTAAACGTAACACAAATAAAAATCCAGACACGCATATTTCATGTACCAAAAGTAACTGGGAAGTGAAAAAAACCACTTGCTAGTTGCTACGCCCCCACATCATCTAATTTCAAAAGATCATAATGCTCGATTTTATTGTTCCAACAGCCAACAAATCCCACCAACCGTACTATTATGCCAATCTATAAAACCATCTACAAGATCCAACCTTTTATCCCAATTTCCATATTCAACCCCCCAAAAATGGTTCTCACTTTTTTGGAAACCCTAAAAATCCAACCTTTATGGCTAAATTTCTTAATTGTATTGGGTTATCTATCTTTTCTAAAGACTTCAACTTTAATTCTCAAATGGGTGTATGTTAATTTCTTCAGACCTGCAAAGAATTTGAAAAAGTATGGATCTTGGGCACTTGTTACTGGATCCACAGATGGCATTGGTAAAGCATTCGCATTTGAATTGGCTAAAAAGGGTCTTAATTTAATCTTAGTGGGTAGAAACCCTAGTAAATTAGAGAGTGTTTCATCTGAGATTAAATCAAAATTTAATAAAACCCAAATCAAAGAAGTGGTTTTTGATTTTTCTGGTGATTTATCTGAAGGAATTAAGAAGATTAGTGATGCAATTGAGGGGTTAGATGTTGGGATTTTGATAAATAATGCTGGTGTTTCATATCCATATGCTAGGTTTTTTCATGAAGTTGATGATGATTTGTTGACTAGTTTGATTAAAGTCAACGTTGAAGGGACTACTAAAGTAACTCAAGCTGTGTTACCTGGTATGGTAAAGAGAAAAAAAGGTGCAATTGTGAATATTGGTTCTGGTGCTGCTATTGTGATTCCATCTGATCCCCTTTATGCTGTTTATGCTGCTACTAAAGCGTAAGTTCAACGTAAAGAGATCGATTTATAACTAAGTTTATCGCACACTATGAATCATGATACTAATTATTGGTTGTTGTTCTTCTGTTTAGGTATGTTGATCAGTTTTCAAGATGTCTGTATGTTGAATACAAGAAAAGTGGTATTGATGTGCAGTGCCAGGTAGATCTTACTTTATATTTTAGAGACAACATTCTTGATAGTTTGTTTAATTATTAACTTTAATGTGTTTTTCGATAAACTCTGTTAGGATCTGTACTCACATACTTTATATACTAGGCTTAGAAAACTGATGATCATACACCTAGTTACATGGTTAAGTAATTTGTCTACATGCACTACCGTTGCTGGAATTGTGATATTACGTGTTGCGTTTTATGTTTATATGGGCATTACATTACCCAAACAGAATCAAGTCAAATAGGGGTGTTCATCAGTCCGATATTTGGTTTCCTCGGTTTATTCGGTTCAGTTTCGAAAATTTTGAAGGCAAAACTAAAACAGAATTCAAATTTAAAACCGAAACCGAACCAACAATCAAATTCGAAGTCAGTTCGGTTTAAACCGAAAAATCATAAATTAACCAAAATAAGCATAATATAACGATTTAATCCGATTCTTGATTAAAATCGGTTTTTCGTCTACATATTTTTATCAATAATTTAACATATTATTAGTTTAATTCGGTTTTGATTTCGGTTAAACCGAATTCATAAAAGTAAAACCGCAACCCGAATCTAAATTTGAAAACCAAATTCAAATTCGGTTTGATTTTTCTCCGGTTTAAATTCAGTTTGGTTTCGGGTTAATCAGTTTGAAACCAAATATTGAACACTCAAACTCTAGGCATGGGTACCTTATATGCAGGGTGAGTATAAATGTATATGCCCTGAAAATCTTTTATCCAGCTTAATTTAGGTAAAGAAATACAAGATTTTTAATTGGGCTCATGATATTGTGATAAGCTTGAACATTAGCTTGTATGAAACTATGAAAGAAGTAAACACTTAAGATAAAATATCCTCAAAAGTTACAATTAGTAGCCTTGAAAAGGTCCAAGACTCGAGTCGAAAAAACTTAAATAAAACAAATTGTGTCGATTTTTATAGGTGTGTTTCACAACGTAACATTTTAAAAATGGTTTTATAGGTCCCATTATACGTAGCAACGAAGATGGCATCAATAAAAAGGTCATCATTTTTTGTACCATCAGCAAGTGGGTATGCAAAGGCAGGGTTGAGGTGGTTAGGACACGAGCCTCGTTGCACACCTTACTGGCCACATTCGGTCATCTGGGCTTTGCTTTACTCGTTACCAGAGGCCATCGTTGATGCTTGGCGTTACGGGTTCTGTCTCAAAATCCGAAAAAGGGGACAACTTAAGGATTCTATGAAGAAAGATTGATGATGATGGTGATAATATCTTTTCTGTTTTATTTATTGAAAATTTAGCAGTGAATGTAGTTTGGTTTGTGCAATTTTAGCATAAAGAATGATCATCATTCAAGTTTCATATGTTATCTAAATTCTGGTTATTATTTTCAACTTATGTTCTCTTTAAGTTTTGATTAGAACTGATTTTTTTCAAAATTCAGGCCTGTAGATTAAACATGTTTCCTTTCATTTCACATCGATAAATGATCGAATACCAATAGGTAAATTTGGTGAACGAACTGCAGACAATCTTACAGAATGGCATGTGATATACTTGGTGCTCATGCTGCTAACACCACCATTGTTATTCGCTTTTGGCCTATAGTTTGAACCTAAAATTCTATTCGAATTGATCCTTTTCAACCCGTTATACAACTTGTGGAACTCACATTTTGTGAAATAACAGTTTAATGGACAGGCCCGGATACCGGGCCGTGCAGCCTGTGCCACTGTAGAGTCCAATATGGCAATATATATGATCCAGTTTCTATTTATTTGTTAAAGTAGAAATCGAAAAGGAAGACCATTTTATGCCGTGTTGTTTTAGTCATGAAGCGGCTATAAATAACAAAGGACAGTCAAATATTGATGATTGATGCAAATGAACTTTACTAAGGTTGTTAAAAAGTTGTTGTCAAGTGAAACAATGAGACTTGTCGGTATTTTAAATCTTTCGAAACAAAAGGATTGTTTCCCTAATGCAACAATTGCTTATAGGGTATTGTTGATAATTCCGGTTACAGTGGCATCTGCTGAAAGAAGTTTTTCAGAATTGAAGTTGTTGAACTCTTACTTGCAGTACACAATGACGTGAGAGCGACTTAATGGATCAGCGTTGATAGCTATTGTGAATGGTTTGCTGGAGAGTGTTGATTATGAAGAGTTGATTAACTACTTTGCTTTTGCTAAGAGAACGACACACGCACACAACACACAACACAACACACACACACACACACACACAACACACCACACAACACAACACACGCACGCACGTGCACACGCACACACACACACACCATTAATATTTGCTTTTGGACTATATTTTGAACCTAAAATTCTATTCGAATTGATCCTTTTCAATCCGTTATACAACTTGTGGAACTCGCATTTTGTGAAATAACAGTTTAATGGACAGGCCCGGATACCGGGCCGTGCAGCCTGTGCCACTGTAGAGTCCAATAAGGCAATATATATGATCCAGTTTCTATTTATTTGTTAAAGTAGAAATCGAAAAGGAAGACCATTTTATGTCATGTTGTTTTAGTTATGAAGCGGCTATAAATAACAAAGGACAGTCAGATATTGATGATTGATGCAAATGAACTTTACTTTGAATTAAGGTTGTTAAAAAGTTCTTGCCAAGTGAAACAATGAGACTTGTCAGTATTTTAAATATTTTGAAACAAAAGGATTGTTTCCCTAATGCAACAATTGCTTATAGGGTATTGTTGATAATTCCGGTTACAGTGGCATCTGCTGAAAGAAGTTTTTCAGATTTGAAGTTGTTGAAGTCTTACTTGCAGTACACAATGACGCGAGAGTGACTTAATGGATCAGCATTGATGGTTTGCTGGAGAGTGTTGATTATGAAGAGTTGATTAACGATATGGCCAAAACAGACGGTTTTATTTGTGCGGTGTCGTTAGGTCGTAACACGTCAGAATTAGCTACCAAAAGAGAGTAACGGTTTTATCATTTATATTTAGCTGGGTTCCCTAGCTATAACTCACCTACTTGTCTTCCTTTTAACGAGTAAGTGGTAAATATAACTCAGGTTCGTATTTTTGTATGTTTGCTCAGTAATGTGGGACAAAAGTGCATATATAGTTAACCCTAGTGACAAGAGGTGATAAATTAAGATTAACTAATACGGTAATTTAACTGAAAAGATAAAGATAGATAGGTATGGAGAATAGAATTCTGATGGGGAACTATTACAAGAGTTCAACTTCCTAGAATAAACACTAAATCTCAATCAACTGGGCTATGAACCTAACTGATTTGTCACTAAGAGTTTAAGCTTTGAAGATTCTGGCTAAGATGGATATCCATACTCCCAACGTTAACCTTAGAGGGTTTAAACGACCTTATGGATAGAATCCTAGGTACATGAACAAAGTGGTATATCCCCAAAAGAAAGTTTCAGCTTTTCTTAATCCTAGTTGGTCTAACTAAAGCAATATTCCACCACTTAATACTATGCTATGCCTTAACATTAACAGATGTGCAATTTTAGATATTCTAAGGTACTACTAATTGGATTAGAAGTCTCTCTTTTGCGATCACTTACTCAACCCCGGATCATCTTACAATATCTCAAGAACATTGCTTCTGACGCGAATCATGCTTCTAAGCAAGCCAATGTTCACTGAACTCTATATTGCCTACTCTAATCACAACCTAAATGGGCAGCTCTTCTTTGATGAATAAATGGTTATCTGTACGTAGGTACTATATCCCTATTGTGACATTAAGCACACATAACTACTTATCTTGTATCCTAGGGTTGATCATGTCCTAATACTAGGTTATAGCCACGTGAATAAGCGAAAATGGTGATCCGTAAATTAAACTTCTAAACCGTCAAGGTTTCAGCATAACAGTAGGATAAGTTTCAGACAAATTATTCAACATAAAATAAACATTTGTAACAGATAGATAGGCATGCAAGATGAAAGCAACTTAAGATAACAAGGTAACTTTATTAAATTAAGGAAAGCGTTCACCGTTTACAGACGAGATCTGGAACATTACAAGTGCTGACATCCTCTAGACCGCTCCTATTACAATCTTCGACGTTCGCCTCCGGGTACTTATTTTCCTGCTCGGAGGTGAGAAGGCCTTGAAAGCTCTAGTGAGAGAAAGTGTATTGTAGTGAGAGAGTGAGGAGAGGTGTGTTGAAATTGGATGACAAAAAGCCTTTAAATAGACTTGAAATTTCCCTCGTTTGCCAGAACAGCCCGTTTGTAGGGGCCGTTTAACCTGGCCGTGTGGCAGGCCGTTTGTGATCCAGGCAAGCCGTTTGGCAGGCCGTTTGGCTTGCCTGGTCACCTGATTTTACTGGATCGTAACTTGATTTCTTGTCTTTCACCGTTTTCGCTCTAGAATCTTCGTTTTAGCTCCGTTTCTCTTGATTCTTTTTGCATCGTCTTCGTAGTTACTTTATCTACAAATTTAACCGAAAAAACGATTATTTTTCCGACAAAGTTTTGAACTTTATGCTTTTTGGGACTCAATATCGGGGGTAAAAACATGACTTTTTAGCCGATATCAAATATCCCACACATAGACTTTGCTTGTCCTCAATCAAACTTTCGAGCTTTAAACACTGAAGACTTTTATTCGTAGCGATCAAGTGGTCTTTGTTTCGCAAGACGGAGGAGCGAAAACTTAGTTTTATTCTTTTTGTTATTCTCAAACCCTTTTCCGCAAGCATGAGAGGATGTTACATAACTGAGGTTATCTCACTCGGGTCACTCATTTCACTAAAGTGTTTAGGGTGTCCTATAGTTCTAAGAAATGAAATCGCTCTTAGCCAGTCATGCTCACATTCTTTATCATAGGCTTGATCAAGACTCAAATCTCCATCACTTATTTGAGAGAACTTTCAGTTATGGTCTCAGCTTGTATCGTGAAGAGATGGTGATTTTTGAGGTTTCTGGGGTGTGAAGGGTTTTGATAGATAGGAGTTTCTTTGAAAGATCGAATTTCGGTGATCCTTTCAGCTTTTTGTCAGGAATTTCAAGGTGAGCATCCTTCTTTTTGACTGCCAGGAGTTCTTTTTCTCGAATCTTTTCTGGTTCTGCTCCTTGTTTCAGAACCTTTATTCATCAAAATATTTGCTTTTGGGCAAGCATCTTTTGCTTTTCTCTTCGAGGTCTCCTTTTATTGGCGGTCTCCTTGATAGTTGGCTTGGATGCTCACATTTTCTAATGCGGTTTTATAGAGGATTTCCCGGGAGGAATGATTTTTTCGGGATTTATTTCTTTATTTATGAAGTGAATCGAATGGATAGGTAGTGGTGGATGGAATTGTGGTGATTTGGAGTGAAGATGGCAAGGAAGGTGTGTAATGGGGGTGTTTTTGTCTTCACGAATAGTCGAGGTTCTAACTTAGTAATCCTCGTCAAAAAGTGTGACTCCGAAATGTAGATCAAGAGCAAGTTCTGATTCCGAGATGTTAACATCGGCGCGCTCAACGGAAGTATAGTGAAGCACTAAAAATGAGTGCTTATAAAGCCTTATGATCATGCATATTTTTACCATTGGGTTTAACATGCCTGCTCAATGCGTTAGTGGGGTTTAAGGATCTTAGAACAAGGCTCTCCGGTCCGGCTACCGTGAATAACCTTGGCCGACATGATGATGTCGGCGGGGTGGCCAAGTGATTAAGTCCACCTTCGATAGCGGTCGCTGATCGGAAGGCCCCAAATAAGGTTGTAGGTGCTAGCTTAATAAAGAACTAACCTGTTAACCTTGAAGAGACGAAGAATGATGCTTAATTACGTAAGGCGTGTGGCAGATGGTAGTTACGTAATGTGACGATGTTTAGAATGATAGTTAGGGTTTGTATATATAGGCAAACCCTAATTCTAGAACCATCCGAGATAATGGCAATCCTTTCCATAACAAACTCCCCCGAATCACGGATGTAATTATGGAAAAGATATTTACTTGATAGCCAAGTAATCGCTGTTCCGGGAACAAAGGCATTAGATACGAATCCGCATACCGCATAACGCACATGAGCACACGCATACGTACCCTAGAGGGTGCCCGCATAGATTTGCAGGTGCATATGCGTATACGCACCCTAGAGGGTGCCCGCATAGATTTGCGGTATCATTATGCCCCCCCAGTTTGATGTTATATGGCGCAAGACATATGACATCAAACTATTAAGCGGAAAAAACAAGAAAACGGCTAGCATTCAATGTTCCGCGTGCGTTTTGAGGTCATTTAATGCCTGTCACTGTCGCAGAAGACCATTCGGCTGACAAGACGTAAAGTGGCAGTTGGCAGGCGCGTGTCAGCCACGCGCTCATAGGTAACCATACCCAACTGACATCCACGCGCGCACTTAAAATGCCACCCGTTGATCGCGTAACACGTGTACAGCCATGATCAGCGCATTCCACCCCATGACTCCAAATCGTCACTATAAATAGCCCCAATTCACACACATTTCCATTTTTCTGCTCCAAGCTTCCCCAATACGCTGCTATATTCAATTCCGATCAAATCCTAAATATTCCGGCCACCGTCTAAAGGTTAGTAATTCTCCAACCACTCTATAGAAAATGACTAAGGCTAACGAGACCTATGTAGATAGTGTTAGATCGGTTATAGAGCAGAAACACATTGATTACTTAGTCAAACAATACCCACCGTTAGCAAAGTACAATCCGGTGCCACCCCTGTCTAATCAGCGTGCTCACGAGCCACCGGAGAAGAAGGTGGCCATCTACGAACATGCTTTCAAGCACGGAAACTTTAGGGTTCCCCCCTCTGACTTCTTCCTAGGCGTACCAGACCACTTCAGGGTGGGATTAGGGCAGCTACACCCGTATGCCATAGGTAAAATAGTACTGTTTGAGATGTGGTGCGTCGTACTCAACAAGGTACCGCTGGTTAAAGTTTTCTGTCATCTATACCGCTTAGCCAATCACCACAAATCCTGGTTCACCTTCTTCGCCCGACAAAATTTCACAAAAACCCCAAAGTCGAATGAGGGTAACTGGAAAGAAACTTTCTTTTACATTGACCAAACTGTAGTTGGTACCAATTTTCCGCAAACGCTTATATGGTGCGAGAAGGTGGAGAAGGATGTGAACAAAACCCCGGTCCTTGATGACGAAGAAACAAAGCTATTGGCGGAGTGCGCTAACGCACAGCTGGTGCATCGGTCATACAGGAACGTAATGTTGCGGTTAGGGAAGATCTCCGCACACTGGCCATGGGAAGATGTGCATCCAGCCATAGTCGGACCGGATGGAAAGGGTAGGAATAGTATAATCACTGATGTTATGCGAGGTGTATACGAAATAGTTTATATTTTACTAGGAAAAACTATTAAATACGATACAATTTTACACAAGATATTTATTTATTTATAGAATGGATATACTTAAACCTTGCTACAACACTTATAGGCAGTGTACCTAATCGTACAGTAGTGTAGTTTTTAGTAAGTCCGGTTCGTTCCACAGGGAAATCTTTAAACAAAGCTCAACGCTATATTAATTTACTTTTATAAAAATATAAACATATATATAAGTAATATTATTATTATAAAGGGGGTTTTTACCGTTTAATGACCGGTTTGTCGATTTTAAAACTTTAGTCGCAGTTAAAACCAAATGTAAAATATTAAAAATAAATACAAGACTTAAATTAAAGCGTAAAGTAAATAACAATAATGAAATTGCGAATAATAAAAGTGCGATAAAATAAACTTGCGATAATTAAAGAGTACGATAATTAAAAGTGCGATAAAATAAATTAACAATAAAAATGCGATAATTAGAAGTGCAATTAAATATAAAATAAAGGAAATTAAATATGAAATAAAAGAATTATGCTTATTTAAACTTCCGTAATCATGATGTTCGACGTGTTGATTTTAGTTTTATGCCCATGGGTTAATTGTCCTTTGTCCTGGATTATTTAATCTGTCCGTCTGGTTTTTGTCCATAACAGTCCATCAGTCATAAATATAAAGTGCGAGTGTCCTCGTCAAATTATTATTATACCCGAAGTTAAATATTCCAACTAATTGGGGATTCGAATTGTAACAAGGTTTTAATACTTTGTTTAATGAATACACCAGGTTATCGACTGCGTGTAAACCAAGGTTTTACTACTTTGTTAACAATTACACCAATTACGCTTGAATGTAATTTCACCCCTGTTTTAATTATTCTAGTGGCTATTAATCCATTCCCGTGTCCGGTTAAATGAACGATTATTCGTACATATAAATACCCCGCCCATCGTGTCCGATCGAGTGTATATGGTAATTTATAGGGATGCCCAATTGTAAATCTTTATATTAACATTAACAAACTATCATTTAGTTAAACAAATATAAAGCCCATTAATAGCCCATAGTCTAATTTCCACAAGTGTCGTTCTTTTGTCCAAACCCCAATTATGGTACAAAGCCCAATTACCCAATTTTAGTAATTAGCCCAACATCATGATTACTTCGTTTTAAATAAGCATAATAATAACTTAGCTACGAGACATTAATATAAAAAGGTTGAACATAACTTACAATGATTAAAAATAGCGTAGCGTTACACGGACAGAATTTCGACTTACACCCTTACAACATTCGCTAACATACCCTTATTATTAGAATTATAATTAAAATTAAAATTAAAATATAAATTATATATATATATTTTACGTATATATGAGAGAAGAGAGATTGATGGATTGGTTTTTTGGTTCACTAAAACTCGATTTTATAGGAGATGTGGCCTGACTTTTCATGCCATGCGATCGCATGGACTTTCTTCTTCCTGGCCATGCGATCGCATGGCCAGCTGGGAGAGCTCACATGTTGCTTGTTTCCTTGTGCCGACGTTTTATAAATAATATAATATATTAAATAATTATAAGAATTATTTAAATATTATATTATATTTATGTGCATAGTTGACTTGTAATTTTTAGTCCGTTGCGTCGAGCATTGAGAGTTGACTCCGGTCCCGGTTCCGGATTTTCGAACGTCCTTGCGTACAATTTAATATCTTGTACTTTGCGTTTTGAATCTTGTACTCTTGTAATTTCGAGACGTTTCTTATCAATAATTGGAACCTCTTTGATTGTCTTTTGTACTTTTGAGCTTTTTGGTCGTTTGCGTCTTCAATTCGTCGAATCTGTCTTTTGTCTTCACCTTTTATTATTTAAACGAATATCACTTGTAAATAGAACAATTGCAACTAAAAGCTTGTCTTTCTTGAGGAATAATGCTATGAAATATATGTTCGTTTTTAGCATTATCAATCACGTACTAACATAACAGAGTGCTATTTTATATGTGCTAACACATGCGTGCATGTTTGCAGAGATGAAGATGAAGAAAGTACTGACTGCGGAGGAGATTGCAGGCATCGCCTTCCGCGAGCAGAATGTGAACCAGCAGCTAGAGCAGGAGAAAACTGGCGAGAATGCACCTGCCACCTCCAGTAACAAGCGCAAGGCCGCCGAAGCCTCCCAATCCCAACAGAAGAAGAAGAAACTCACTCCCAAACAGAGGGAGGACAAGCGGAACGACAACTTCGTTCCCATCGAACCCCGTTCTGCGGATCTACCTCCCCCATCTGGTAAGAGTTCTGCTTTCGCGCATACCGCATACTTAAGTTTGCATTTATCTAACCATACGGTATAATACGCAGAGCATGCTGAAGAGACGCATCACACCCCACCGCGGGTCAATCCGGACCTCGAAGCTACCGCCGAGTCAAAGGACAAGACGATACACCTGGACTCCGAGTCTACACCAACCCCGCCACACGGTAGCTTCCGATTGGCGAATCTGGCGCAGCTCACCCAGTCATCGGCGAAAAATGCCGCAGAACAATCCGCCTTCCTCCAACAAATCTTCCCGGCTGAGTTCCGCAACCAACTAGCCGCACTGCCTTTTAATCAGGCGCTCAACGCCTTCGTTCAAAACGGCCTCATCTTTTTTGGCATGGTTGCGGATCAAGCCCGCCGTTCCACTAACTTGTATCAAGTGGCCGTGCGGAAAGAGACAGAATTAGGGCTGCTGCAAGCGGGAGTTGATCAGGTTAAGAAAGACAGGGACGCCGCGGAAGAAGCGCGCAAGGCGGTAGAGTTAACTGTGGCGGAAACCAAAACCGTATTGATTGAAGAGAGAAAGAAAAACCGCGAGCTGGTTGGGGAAGTTGACCAGTCCAAAGGGGAGACTGAGTGTCTGTGGGTGGAGCTGGAAAAGGTTTCTAGGGAGAAGGATGACGCGGTAACTGGCCGCGAGCTAGCGGAGGAGGACTTGACAAAACTTCGCACCGCACTTCCTACCATTGCGCAGAAGGTGATGGATTCCGGGCCCGTGTCCGACAAGTTCAACGCCTATGTTGACGCTGTTAAAGACCACGAAATCAACAAGGCAGTGCTAGAGGTGATCCAAGCCTGCGGGCTCACACCGCCGTACCCCGACGTCGTGCATAAAAAGTTGAAGGAGGGTACGGCTGCGGTGCTCATGGAAGCGGAAGAAGCCATCACTGACATCCCGATCCCCCTAATTAATGCGTTTGCGGCGGACCCGAACATGTCGATTGACGGGTTCCTCAAAGAGGATTATTAGGTTGTTGTAATAGTTTGCGCCGTAAGTCCTATGCTTAGGCAGGCAATTGTAAATACAATTTTTGGGCCTTCAGTCCCGTGATGGGCAGGCGCTTTAAACAATTACCATTTGTAATAACTTTATGTATATATTATCGTGTCATGCGTAGTGTATTAATTTGTTTATATATCGCGAATCAAAATAAAGAATTAACCGCATGCCCATGCGCAAAGTTAACCAAAACTTATGCGTATGATCAGGTACTGCGTAAAATAAACCAATACTTTAGCGATTTTACCTTGAACAACTTAGACTCAAAAGCTACTGCATTATTGCTTTGTCATGTACTAGGGGTGCACTTTAGCTGTATGGTAAGCAACGCAACTAAAAACAAACCAATGCTTTTATGCTTAAGAGTTCCACACGCAAACCAATGCGAGAGTAATTACGCACAAGCAAACCAATGCTTGTATTTTTAAGTCGACTTGGCAGCCATCTAGTCTGCGTGGCGCTTGGCTAGGGTAAAACCAATTCCCTTCGCCTGCCGTTAATGTCTAGCCTTGTAACCAAACAGGCTTCTGCCGCACGGGGGCTAGAGGACACCCCTTAAGTAGGCAGGAACCGCATACAAAAAGAAATAAATAATAAAAGTATGCGCGAGTAAATATTCAATTGGCATTAATCATGATTACAACCGCGACACATCCAAACGGACGGAAAATACATAGAAAAAATAATGCGCTAAAATAAATTGGAGTGATCAAGTCCATCCAGCTACATATAACATTTTTTCAATAATGTCGCGTGCCAAGTGCGTTACACCGGTTTTCCATCTAATGTCTCGAGATGGTATGCCCCGGTGTTGCTTGCTTTTGCTACCCTATACGGACCTTCCCAGCGGGGGCCCAATTTCCCAGTATCCTCCGCATGACTTGCGTCATTCTGACGTCAAACTAAGTCCCCGCACTTATAAGTGCGCGAACGCACACGCTGATTGTAGTACTTTGCAATTTTCTGCTTGTTATTGGCTTCGTTTACAGCCGCAGAGAGTCTGCGTTCTTCAAGAAGATTAAGATTTTCTCGCAAAGCTTCTGAGTTATTTTGTTCGTCAAAATTCTGTATGCGGAACGTTGGTACCCCAATCTCTGCGGGCACAACAGCTTCTGACCCGTAAACCAAACTGAACGGAGTTTCGCCAGTGCTTGCTTTCGGCGTTGTTCTATGTGCCCACAAAACTTTTGGTTGTTCATCCACCTAACCAACTCTGCCATGGCCCAATCTAGCTTTGATTCTGGCCACTATATCCCAGTTAGTGACTTCGCACTGGCCATTCGCCTGCGAATGCACAACGGAAGTAAAAGTTTGCTTAATATTAAGCTCTGTGCACCAACTACGAAAAGGATCCCCCGCAAACTGTGTACCATTATCACTAACGATTTCGTTTGGTATGCCGAATCGACAAACAATGTCTTCCCATACAAAGTTTCGCACCCTTTTTCCCGAAATTGTTGCCAGCGGTCGCGCTTCAACCCACTTCGTGAAATAATCGATTGCAACAATCAAGAATTTAATGTTTCCTCGGCCTTTTGGAAATGGTCCGACTATGTCAATTGCCCATTTGCAGAATGGCCATGGTGAGGAGACTGGTATCATTGGATGCACAGGTGCCCTGCTGATAGGTGCATGTATTTGGCAGGATTCGCATTGCTTAACTATTCGCGCAATATCTGCGTACATTGTGGGCCAATAATAACCTAGCCACATAATTTTTGACACAATAGACCTGTGCCCTGAATGAAGAGCACATGCTCCCTCATGTACCTCGCGTATAACCTCCTCTGCCTCTTTCGGACCAATACATCTTAAGTGCGGCCCTAAATAATTTTTTCGATATAGGACATCACCCTCAAGGGCATACAGTGGTGCCTTGATGCGGACCTTCTTCGCATCAAAGGAATCCGCAGGTGATGTGCCATCCCGCAGGAAAGCAATAATAGGTGTCATCCATGTTGAGCTAGATTCCTCAACAGGTGCTACCAAAGGCATCATAACAATGGATTTTGCATGCAGTTCTTCTATAAGAACTTTCTTACCCAGATGATCAAAAGCCAAAGCAGCCAATTTGCTAAGTGCATCCGCTTTCTTATTTTGCCCCCGCATCACGTGGGAGATTTGAAAAGCTTCGAATTGGTCAGCGAGGTTATGAACAAGCGATAAATATTGCTGCATGGCAATGTCGTGCGCTTCAAAGTTGTAGTGACCCGAACTTTTCCATGTTTATATATATTAATTGAGATTGATATTTACATGATTAAATGTTTCCAACATGTTAAGCAATCAAACTTGTTAAGACTTGATTAATTGAAATATGTTTCATATAGACAATTGACCACCCAAGTTGACCGGTGATTCACGAACGTTAAAACTTGTAAAAACTATATGATGACATATATATGGATATATATATAGTTAACATGATACTATGATAAGTAAACATATCATTAAGTATATTAACAATGAACTACATATGTAAAAACAAGACTACTAACTTAATGATTTTTAAACGAGACATATATGTAACGATTATCGTTGTAAAGACATTTAATGTATATATATCATATTAAGAGATATTCATACATGATAATATCATGATAATATAATAATTTAAAATCTCATTTGATATTATAAACATTGGGTTAACAACATTTAACAAGATCGTTAACCTAAAGGTTTCAAAACAACACTTACATGTAACGACTAACGATGACTTAACGACTCAGTTAAAATGTATATACATGTAGTGTTTTAATATGTATTTATACACTTTTGAAAGACTTCAATACACTTATCAAAATACTTCTACTTAACAAAAATGCTTACAATTACATCCTCGTTCAGTTTCATCAACAATTCTACTCGTATGCACCCGTATTCGTACTCGTACAATACACAGCTTTTAGATGTATGTACTATTGGTATATACACTCCAATGATCAGCTCTTAGAAACCCATGTGAGTCACCTAACACATGTGGGAACCATCATTTGGCAACTAGCATGAAATATCTCATAAAATTACAAAAATATGAGTAATCATTCATGACTTATTTACATGAAAACAAAATTACATATCCTTTATATCTAATCCATACACCAACGACCAAAAACACCTACAAACACTTTCATTCTTCAATTTTCTTCATCTAATTGATCTCTCTAAAGTTCTATCTTCAAGTTCTAAGTGTTCTTCATAAATTCTACAAGTTCTAGTTACATAAAATCAAGAATACTTTCAAGTTTGCTAGCTCACTTCCAATCTTGTAAGGTGATCATCCAACCTCAAGAAATCTTTGTTTCTTACAGTAGGTTATAATTCTAATACAAGGTAATAATCATATTCAAACTTTGGTTCAATTTCTATAACTATAACAATCTTATTTCAAGTGATGATCTTACTTGAACTTGTTTTCGTGTCATGATTCTGCTTCAAGAACTTCGAGCCATCCAAGGATCCGTTGAAGCTAGATCCATTTTTCTCTTTTCTAGTAGGTTTATCCAAGGAACTTAAGGTAGTAATGATGTTCATAACATCATTCGATTCATACATATAAAGCTATCTTATTCGAAGGTTTAAACTTGTAATCACTAGAACATAGTTTAGTTAATTCTAAACTTGTTCGCAAACAAAAGTTAATCCTTCTAACTTGACTTTTAAAATCAACTAAACACATGTTCTATATCTATATGATATGCTAACTTAATGATTTAAAACCTGGAAACACGAAAAACACCGTAAAACCGGATTTACGCCGTCGTAGTAACACCGCAGGCTGTTTTGGGTTAGTTAATTAAAAACTATGATAAACTTTGATTTAAAAGTTGTTATTCTGAGAAAATGATTTTTATTATGAACATGAAACTATATCCAAAAATTATGGTTAAACTCAAAGTAGAAGTATGTTTTCTAAAATGGTCATCTAGACGTCATTCTTTCGACTGAAATGACTACCTTTACAAAAACGACTTGTAACTTATTTTTCTGACTATAAACCTATACTTTTTCTGTTTAGATTCATAAAATAGAGTTCAATATGAAACCATAGCAATTTGATTCACTCAAAACGGATTTAAAATGAAGAAGTTATGGGTAAAACAAGATTGGATAATTTTTCTCATTTTAGCTACGTGAAAATTGGTAACAAATCTATTCCAACCATAACTTAATCAACTTGTATTGTATATTATGTAATCTTGAGATACCATAGACACGTATACAATGTTTCGACCTATCATGTCGACACATCTATATATATTTCGGAACAACCATAGACACTCTATATGTGAATGTTGGAGTTAGCTATACAGGGTTGAGGTTGATTCCAAAATATATATAGTTTGAGTTGTGATCAATACTGAGATACGTATACACTGGGTCTTGGATTGATTCAAGATAATATTTATCGATTTATTTCTGTACATCTAACTGTGGACAACTAGTTGTAGGTTACTAACGAGGACAGCTGACTTAATAAACTTAAAACATCAAAATATATTAAAAGTATTGTAAATATATTTTGAACATACTTTGATATATATGTATATATTGTTATAGGTTCGTGAATCAACCAGTGGCCAAGTCTTACTTCCCGACGAAGTAAAAATCTGTGAAAGTGAGTTATAGTCCCACTTTTAAAATCTAATATTTTTGGGATGAGAATACATGCAGGTTTTATAAATGATTTACAAAATAGACACAAGTACGTGAAACTACATTCTATGGTTGAATTATCGAAATCGAATATGCCCCTTTTTTTTAAGTCTGGTAATCTAAGAATTAGGGAACAGACACCCTAATTGACGCGAATCCTAAAGATAGATCTATTGGGCCTAACAAACCCCATCCAAAGTACCGGATGCTTTAGTACTTCGAAATTTATATCATATCCGAAGGGTGTCCCGGAATGATGGGGATATTCTTATATATGCATCTTGTTAATGTTGGTTACCAGGTGTTCACCATATGAATGACTTTTATCTTTATGTATGGGATGTGTATTGAAATATGAAATCTTGTGGTCTATTATTATGATTTGATATATATAGGTTAAACCTATAACTCACCAACATTTTTGTTGACGTTTTAAGCATGTTTATTCTCAGGTGATTATTAAGAGCTTCCGCTATCGCATACTTAAATAAGGACGAGATTTGGAGTCCATGCTTGTATGATATTGTGTAAAAACTGCATTCAAGAAACTTATTTTGTTGTAACATATTTGTATTGTAAACCATTATGTAATGGTCGTGTGTAAACAGGATATTTTAGATTATCTTTATTTGATAATCTACGTAAAGCTTTTTAAACCTTTATTGATGAAATAAAGGTTATGGTTTGTTTTAAAATGAATGCAGTCTTTGAAAAACGTCTCATATAGAGGTCAAAACCTCGCAACGAAATCAATTAATATGGAACGTTTTTAATCAATAAGAACGGGACATTTCAGTTGGTATTCGAGCGTTGGTCTTAGAGAACCAGAAGTTTGCATTAGTGTGTCTTATCGAGTTTGTTAGGATGCATTAGTGAGTCTGGACTTCGACCGTGTTTACTTGAAAAATGATTGCTTAACAAATTTTGTTGGAAACTATATATTTTTAACATGTGAATATTATGTGATATATTAATCTCTTAACGCGTTTGATATTATGTGATAGATGTCTACCTCTAGAACAAGTCCCATTGACTCACCTAATAATAATGAAGAGTCAAATGTAAATTGGAATGATTCGTGGACTGATTCACAAGTTCCCAAAGAGGAACCGGAAGAAGAGTCGGAACCGGAAGAAGAATCGGAACCGGAAGAAGAATCGGAACCGGATGAAGAAATAGAACCGGTGGGGGAAATAATAAAACGGTTAAGTAAAAAAAAATCCTCAACCAACCGACCAAGGTTAATTATGGTCAATGGTGTTTCCGCCAAGGAAGCAAAATATTGGGAGGATTACCAATTCTCCGATGAATCGGATTCCGACGAGAATTTCGATGATGTTATAGAAATTACCCCAACTGAATTTAAAAAGGCAAAAGAAAATAATAAGGGAAAGGGCATAAAAATAGAGAAATCTAATTCCAACCCCGATGAACTTTATATGTATCGTCAACCCTCGAAGTCCTTAAGTTGTAACAATGATCCGGGAACCTCTAAACCACCAGGTTTTTCTAAACCAATGTGGAAAACGACGGCTCGTATTAGGGGAACATCATATATCCCTAGAAACTTGGCAAAACGAACCAAAACCGAAGAAGAAGAAACAAGCGAGTCAGAATAAGATAGTTGTATTCGTGTGGTGTAATATATGTAATATAGTGTGCTTATGCTTTATGATATATGTAAAAATTGCTTGTATTAATAAGTATTTTTTTTTTATGAATCTAACTCTTGTCTATTTTACAGTATAAAAACACAAAATGGATAGTCAACCCAATATTTTAAGAGACCTACCCGGAGACATGATTGATGAAATCTTGTCTAGAGTCGGTCAGAATTCTTCGGTATAACTATTTAAGGCGAGATCAGTTTGTAAGACATTCGAAGAACGTTCTAAGAATGCCTTGGTTTATAAAAGGCTTTCGTTCGAAAGATGGGGGATATCACATTGGGAAATCCATAAGATACGATGTGTTTACTTTGACGCATATATTGCGGGGAACCCAAATGCTATTTTACGCAATGGGTTAAGAAATTATTTTGACTCAATATATCCGAATATTGGACTTCATGATTTAGAAAAAGCGGCTAACATGCAACATAAAGAAGCATGTTATGCTTACGGATTAGTAATGTTCGCTTCTCACCAAAGTGAGAACAAGAACATCGGGCTACAACTATTAAACAAAACGTTCTCACAAGTGACGGAGTCGGTAATTGGGGTAAGAAATGAGGTTTTTAGATTGTTACGGGACTGTTGGACATTACGTAACCCTCGTCCCTTTGACGACGTTACAACACGCTGTCTTATCAACGGCCATAACGGTTATGTTCCACAAGACCAAGGATGGGAAGTAATCCTAGTAAAACCAGAATGCATGACTTGTTTCTGGACGTATGAATTACGTGTCTTTATTGCCTTTGCTGAACGACTTGTGTACTAGCTAGAATTATCTTCACAACCATCTTGTATCAAATTTATTGTGTGCTATATTTCATGTTATATGTAATATAAGCGGTATTGTAAGTTTGTAAAATATTGTGTAAAATTTTGAACGCGAAATATTATTATAATCAGTTTTTCATATAGAATTGTAGTAGTTGAATTGTATATTAGCTACTAAGTATGAACTTAACGGGTAGGTACTACCCGAATTTAAACTTATAAAACGCTAGTATGAAGAAAAAGCTTTTATAAATGAGTTCATATTATGCTACGAAATACTATTAACTACTCTTAATATTCTGTATGATTAACTTGTTCCATTTGATTATTTTGAAGGAAATGGCACCGACTACTCGACACACCGTGAATATGAATGAAGAGGAATTCCGTACTTTTCTAGCTTCAAACATAGCCGCAGTATAGACTGCGCTACATACCAACAATAACCTTGGATCTAGCAGTACAGGAAATTGTGTAGGATGCACCTACAAAGAATTCACTGCCTGCAAACCTTTGGAATTTGATGGAACCGAAGGACCGATCGGATTGAAACGGTGGACCGAGAAGGTCGAATCGGTGTTTTCCATAAGTAAGTGTACTGAAGAGGACAAAGTGAAGTACGCTACGCATACCTTCACAGGTTCTGCGTTAACATGGTGGAATACCTATCTAGAGCAAGTGGGACAAGACGATGCGTACGCACTACCGTGGTCAGCATTCAAGCACTTGATGAACGAGAAGTACCGTCCCAGAACCGAGGTCAATAAGCTCAAGACAGAACTTAGAGGGTTACGAACCCAAGGATTTGATATTACCACATATGAAAGATGATTCACATAATTGTGCCTATTGTGTCCGGGAGCATTCGAAGATGAGGAAGAGAAGATCGACGCGTTTGTGAAAGGATTACCTGAAAGAATCCAAGAAGATATAAGTTCACACGAGCCCGCCTCCATACAACAGGCATGTAGAATGGCTCACAAACTAGTGAACCAGATTGAAGAAAGAATTAAAGAACAGACTGCTGAAGAGGCCAATGTGAAGCAAGTCAAAAGAAAGTGGGAGGGAAACGGTGATAAGAATCACCAATACAACAACAACAGCAATTACAACAATAATCGCAACAATTATCCCAACAATCGCAACTACAACAAACGGCCCAACAAACACAACAACAACAACAACAACAACAACAACAACAACAACAACAACAGCAACAGCAACTACAACAATCATCCCAACAACAATAATAACCGCAACAACAACAACAATCAGAAGCAGCTATGCCAAAGGTGTGAAAAGTATCACTCAGGGTTCTGCACTAAATTTTGCAACAAGTGTAAAAGAAATGGTCATAGCGAGGCGAAGTGTGAGGTCTACGGACCAGGGGTTAATGGAACGAAAGGAACAAATGGTGTCGAAACGAGTAATGGCGGAGCAAGTAGTGTCGGAGCAAGTTATGCCAATGTAGTTTGTTATAAATGTGGAAAATCGGGTCACATTATTAGAAATTGCCAGAACCAGGAGAACACGAATGGACAAGGCTGCAGAAGAGTTTTCAATATTAATGCGGCAGAGGCACAGGAAGACCCGGAGCTTGTTACGGGTACGTTTCTTATTGACAATAAATCTGCTTACGTTTTATTTGATTCGGGTGTGGATAGAAGCTATATGAGTAGAGATTTTTGTACTAAATTAAGTTGTCCATTGACGCCTTTGGATAGTAAATTTTTACTCGAATTAGTAAATGGTAAATTAATTTCAGCAGATAATATATGTCGGAATCGAGAAATTAAACTGGTTAGCGAAACATTTAAGATTGATTTGATACCAGTAGAGTTAGGGAGTTTTGATGTGATAATCGGTATGGACTGGTTGAAAGAAGTGAAAGCAGAGATCGTTTGTTATAAAAATGCAATTCGCATTATACGAGAAAAAGGAAAACCCTTAATGGTGTACGGAGAAAAGGGCAACACGAAGCTACATCTTATTAGTAATTTGAAGGCACCAAAACTAATAAGAAAAGGTTGCTATGCTGTTCTAGCACACGTCGAGAAAGTACAAACTGAAGAAAAGAGCATCAATGATGTTCCCATTACAAAAGAATTTCCCGATGTATTTCCGAAAGAATTACCGGGATTACCCCCACATCGATCCGTTGAATTTCAAATAGATCTTGTATCAGGAGCTGCACCAATAGCTCGTGCTCCTTACAGACTCGCACCCAGTGAGATGAAAGAACTGCAAAGCCAATTACAAGAACTTTTAGAGCGTGGTTTCATTCGACCAAGTACATCACCGTGGGGAGCTCCTGTTTTGTTTGTCAAGAAGAAAGATGGTACATTCAGGTTGTGTATCGACTACCGAGAGTTGAACAAACTTACCATCAAGAACCGCTACCCACTACCGAGAATCGACGACTTATTTGATCAACTACAAGGCTCGTCTGTTTATTCAAAGATTGACTTACGTTCCGGGTATCATCAAATGAGGGTGAAAGAAGATGATATTCCAAAGACTGCTTTCAGAACACGTTAAAGTCATTACGAGTTTATGGTCATGCCGTTTGGTTTAACTAATGCACCAGCTGTGTTCATGGACCTTATGAACCGAGTGTGTGGACCATACCTTGACAAGTTTGTCATTGTTTTCATTGATGACATATTTATTTACTCAAAGAATGACCAAGAACACGGTGAACATTTGAGAAAGGTGTTAGAAGTATTGAGGAAGGAATAATTGTACGCTAAGTTTTCAAAGTGTGCATTTTGGTTGGAAGAAGTTCAATTCCTCGGTCACATAGTGAACAAAGAAGGTATTAAGGTGGATCCGGCAAAGATAGAAACTGTTAAAATGTGGGAAACCCCGAAAACTCCGAAACACATACGCCAGTTTTTAGGACTAGCTGGTTACTACAGAAGGTTCATCCAAGACTTTTCCAGAATAGCAAAACCCTTGACTGCATTAACGCATAAAGGGAAGAAATTTGAATGGAATGATGAACAAGAGAAAGCGTTTCAGTTATTGAAGAAAAAGCTAACTACGGCACCTATATTGTCATTGCCCGAAGGGAATGATGATTTTGTGATTTATTGTGACGCATCAAAGCAAGGTCTCGATTGTGTATTAATGCAACGAACGAAGGTGATTGCTTATGCATCTAGACAATTGAAGATTCACGAACAAAATTATACGATGCATGATTTGGAATTAGGAGCGGTTGTTTTTGCATTAAAGACTTGGAGGCACTACTTATATGGGGTCAAAAGTATTATATATACCGACCACAAAAGTCTTCAACACATATTTAATCAGAAACAACTGAATATGAGGCAGCGTAGGTGGATTGAATTATTGAATGATTACGACTTTGAGATTCGTTACCACCCGGGGAAGGCAAATGTGGTAGCCGATGCCTTGAGCAGGAAGGACAGAGAACCCATTCGAGTAAAATCTATGAATATAATGATTCATAATAACCTTACTACTCAAATAAAGGAGGCGTAACAATGAGTTTTAAAAGAGGAAAATTTAAAGGATGAAATACCCAAAGGATCGGAGAAGCATCTTAATATTCGGGAAGACGGAACCCGGTATAGGGCTGAAAGGATTTGGGTACCAAAATTTGGAGATATGAGAGAAATGGTATTTAGAGAAGCTCATAAAACCAGATACTCAATACATCCTGGAACGGGGAAGATGTACAAGGATCTCAAGAAACATTTTTGGTGGCCGGGTATGAAAGCCGATGTTGCTAAATACATAGGAGAATGTTTGACGTGTTCTAAGGTCAAAGCTGAGCATCAGAAACCATCAGGTCTACTTCAACAACCCGAAATCCCGGAATGGAAATGGGAAAACATTACCATGGATTTCATCACTAAATTGCCAATGACTGCAAGTGGTTTTGATACTATTTGGGTAATAGTTGATCATCTCACCAAATCAGCACACTTCCTACCAATAAGAGAAGATGACAAGATGGAGAAGTTAGCACGACTGTATTTGAAGGAAGTCATCTTCAGACATGGAATACCAATCTCTATTATCTCTGATAGGGATGGCAGATTTATTTCAAGATTCTGGCAGACATTACAGCAAGCATTAGGAACTCGTCTAGACATGAGTACTGCCTATCATCCACAAACTGATGGGCAGAGCGAAAGGACAATACAAACGCTTGAAGACATGCTACGAGCATGTGTTATTGATTTCAGAAACAGTTGGGATCGACATCTACCGTTAGCAGAATTTTCCTACAACAACAACTACCATTCAAGCATTGAGATGGCGCCGTTTGAAGCACTTTATGGTAGAAAGTGCAGGTCTCCGATTTGTTGGAGTGAAGTGGGGGATAGATAGATTACGGGTCCGGAGATTATACAAGAAACTACCGAGAAGATCATCCAAATTCAACAACGGTTGAAAACCGCCCAAAGTCGACAAAAGAGCTACGCTGACATTAAAAGAAAAGATATAGAATTTGAAATTGGAGAGATGGTCATGCTTAAAGTTGCACCTTGGAAAGGCGTTGTTTGATTTGGTAAACGAGGGAAATTAAATCCAAGGTATATTGGACCATTCAAGATTATTGATCGTGTCGGACCAGTAGCTTACCGACTTGAGTTACCTCAACAACTCGCGGCTGTACATAACACTTTCCACGTCTCGAATTTGAAGAAATGTTTTGCTAAAGAAGATCTCACTATTCCGTTAGATGAAATCCAAATCAACGAAAAACTTCAATTCATCGAAGAACCCGTCGAAATAATGGATCGTGAGGTTAAAAGACTTAAGCAAAACAAGATACCAATTGTTAAGGTTCGATGGAATTCTCGTAGAGGACCCGAGTTCACCTGGGAGTGTGAAGATCAGATGAAGAAGAAATACCCGCATCTATTTCCAGAAGATTCGTCAACACCTTCAACAGCTTAAAATTTCGGGACGAAATTTATTTAACGGGTAGGTACTGTAGTGACCCGAACTTTTCCATGTTTATATATATTAATTGAGATTGATATTTACATGATTAAATGTTTCCAACATGTTAAGAAATCAAACTTGTTAAGACTTGATTAATTGAAATATGTTTCATATAGACAATTGACCACCCAAGTTGACCGGTGATTCACGAACGTTAAAACTTGTAAAAACTATATGATGACATATATATGGATATATATATAGTTAACATGATACTATGATAAGTAAACATATCATTAAGTATATTAACAATGAACTACATATGTAAAAACAAGACTACTAACTTAATGATTTTTAAACGAGACATATATGTAACGATTATCGTTGTAAAGACATTTAATGTATATATATCATATTAAGAGATATTCATACATGATAATAATATCATGATAATATAATAATTTAAAATCTCATTTGATATTATAAACATTGGGTTAACAACATTTAACAAGATCTTTAACCTAAAGGTTTCAAAACAACACTTACATGTAACGACTAACGATGACTTAACGACTCAGTTAAAATGTATATACATGTAGTGTTTTAATATGTATTTATACACTTTTTAAAGACTTCAATACACTTATCAAAATACTTCTACTTAACAAAAATGCTTACAATTACATCCTCGTTCAGTTTCATCAACAATTCTACTCGTATGCACCCGTATTCATTCTCGTACAATACACAGCTTTTAGATGTATGTACTATTGGTATATACACTCCAATGATCAGCTCTTAGCAGCCCATTTGAGTCACCTAACATATGTGGGAACCATCATTTGGAAACTAGCATGAAATATCTCATAAAATTACAAAAATATGAGTAATCATTCATGACTTATTTACATGAAAACAAAATTACATATCCTTTATATCTAATCCATACACCAACGACCAAAAACACCTACAATCACTTTCATTCTTCAATTTTCTTCATCTAATTGATCTCTCTAAAGTTCTATCTTCAAGTTCTAAGTGTTCTCCATAAATTCTACAAGTTCTAGTTACATAAAATCAAGAATACTTTCAAGTTTGCTAGCTCACTTCCAATCTTGTAAGGTGATCATCCAACCTCAAGAAATCTTTGTTTCTTACAGTAGGTTATCATTCTAATACAAGGTAATAATCATATTCAAACTTTGGTTCAATTTCTATAACTATAACAATCTTATTTCAAGTGATGATCTTACTTGAACTTGTTTTCGTGTCATGATTCTGCTTCAAGAACTTCGAGCCATCCAAGGATCCGTTGAAGCTAGATCCATTTTTCTATTTTCTAGTAGGTTTATCCAAGAAACTTAAGGTAGTAATGATGTTCATAACATCATTCGATTCATACATATAAAGCTATCTTATTCAAAGGTTTAAACTTGTAATCACTAGAACATAGTTTAGTTAATTCTAAACTTGTTCGCAAACAAAAGTTAATCCTTCTAACTTGACTTTTAAAATCAACTAAACACATGTTCTATATCTATATGATATGCTAACTTAATGATTTAAAACCTGGAAACACGAAAAACACCGTAAAACCGGATTTACGCCGTCGTAGTAACACCGCGGGCTGTTTTGGGTTAGTTAATTAAAAACTATGATAAACTTTGATTTAAAAGTTGTTATTCTGAGAAAATGATTTTTATTATGAACATGAAACTATATCCAAAAATTATGGTTAAACTCAAAGTAGAAGTATGTTTTCTAAAATGGTCATCTAGACGTCATTCTTTCGACTGAAATGACTACCTTTACAAAAACGACTTGTAACTTATTTTTCTGACTATAAACCTATACTTTTTCTGTTTAGATTCATAAAATAGAGTTCAATATGAAACCATAGCAATTTGATTCACTCAAAACGGATTTAAAATGAAGAAGTTATGGGTAAAACAAGATTGGATAATTTTTCTCATTTTAGCTACGTGAAAATTGGTAACAAATCTATTCCAACCATAACTTAATCAACTTGTATTGTATATTATGTAATCTTGAGATACCATAGACACGTATACAATGTTTCGACCTATCATGTCGACACATCTATATATATTTCGGAACAACCATAGACACTCTATATGTGAATGTTGGAGTTAGCTATACAGGGTTGAGGTTGATTCCAAAATATATATAGTTTGAGTTGTGATCAATACTGAGATACGTATACACTGGGTCGTGGATTGATTCAAGATAATATTTATCGATTTATTTCTGTACATCTAACTGTGGACAACTAGTTGTAGGTTACTAACGAGGACAGCTGACTTAATAAACTTAAAACATCAAAATATATTAAAAGTGTTGTAAATATATTTTGAACATACTTTGATATATATGTATATATTGTTATAGGTTCGTGAATCAACCAGTGGTCAAGTCTTACTTCCCGACGAAGTAAAAATCTGTGAAAGTGAGTTATAGTCCCACTTTTAAAATCTAATATTTTTGGGATGAGAATACATGCAGGTTTTATAAATGATTTACAAAATAGACACAAGTACGTGAAACTACATTCTATGGTTGAATTATCGAAATCGAATATGCCCCTTTTTTTAAGTCTGGTAATCTAAGAATTAGGGAACAGACACCCTAATTGACGCGAATCCTAAAGATAGATCTATTGGGCTTAACAAACCCCATCCAAAGTACCGGATGCTTTAGTACTTCGAAATTTATATCATATCCGAAGGGTGTCCCGGAATGATGGGGATATTCTTATATATGCATCTTGTTAATGTCGGTTACCAGGTGTTCACCATGTGAATGACTTTTATCTCTATGTATGGGATGTGTATTGAAATATGAAATCTTGTGGTCTATTATTATGATTTGATATATATAGGTTAAACCTATAACTCACCAACATTTTTGTTGACGTTTTAAGCATGTTTATTCTCAGGTGATTATTAAGAGCTTCCGCTGTCGCATACTTAAATATGGACGAGATTTGGAGTCCATGCTTGTATGATATTGTGTAAAAACTGCATTCAATAAACTTATTTTGTTGTAACATATTTGTATTGTAAACCATTATGTAATGGTCGTGTGTAAACAGGATATTTTAGATTATCATTATTTGATAATCTACGTAAAGCTTTTTAAACCTTTATTGATGAAATAAAGGTTATGGTTTGTTTTAAAATGAATGCAGTCTTTGAAAAACGTCTCATATAGAGGTCAAAACCTCGCAACGAAATCAATTAATATGGAACGTTTTTAATCAATAAGAACGGGACATTTCAAAAGTCCCCGCTGACTTGACTACATACCAGCTTTGAATCCAAATAAGCTTGCAGGATTTTAACATTCAAATTATGCGCAATGCGCATACCCGCTAACAGAGCCTCATATTCTGCTTCGTTGTTCGTAACGGCAAAATTAAACCTTAGCGCATATGTATGCTCTTCACCTTCCGGACCAGTTAAAATTACACCTGTACCCACGCCAGCTGCGCTGCAGGCACCATCAGTATATAACTCCCATGGTGACAGAGTTGGTGCATGCATATCTTGATGTTCTGCTGATGCCTCAACATCCGCAGGTAACTCTGCGAGGTAATCCGCAAGTATTTGACCCTTAACCGCGCTTCGCGAAGAAAAATTTATTTCATGCTCCCCTAACTCAACAGCCCATTTAGCCATTCGGCCAGAGATTTCAGGTTTATAAAGTACCTGAAACATAATATGATTGCGTTAGTCAATGCGGTATTCCCGGTCATTGCCGCAAATTAGGTTTTTACCAACCTTCTTGATTGGCTGATCAGTTAGAACCACAACCGGGTGTGCTTGAAAATATCGGCGCAAACGCCGCGCCGTGTGGACTAGCGCATACACTAGCTTTTCTATTGGTGCATAGTTTACTTCGCTTGCTGTCAGCGTCTTGCTTACAAAGTAGACCGGCATTTGCGTCTGAGAAAACCTCAGCATTAATTGTATACGAAATAAATAATTCACTAGTAAAAGGGAATGGACTACCTTTCCGCGATCTGCGATAAGAACCGAGATGATTGCTTCTTTTGATGCCGCAAGGTACAGCGTAAGCGTTTCTCCTGTTACTGGCGCGATGAGTGTTGGTAACTCAGCGAGCACCTTCTTCATCTCCTAAAAGGCTGATTCCGCCTCCTGAGTCCATACAAAGTCTTTTTTCTTTAAGCAATTCTTCAAAGTATTGAAGAATGGCAATTGTCGCTCTGCGGCCTTCGACAAAAACTGCGTGATCGCCGCAAGCTTCCCGGTTAGACTCTGCACGTCTTTCTTTGTTTTCGGAGATGGCAAACTATCAATGGCTTCAATCTTTTTGGGATTTGCCTTGATTCCCCGCGCTGTCACCATATGACCTAGAAACTTGCCTTCCTCTTCCCCAAAACTACATTTGAGCGGGTTAAGCTTCATGTTTATTCTGCGTAGAGACGCAAACGTTTCTAGGATGTTTGCGAGCATTTCTTCTTCAGTGTTGCTCTTAATTACCAAGTCGTCAACGTACGCTTCAAGATTCCTACCAATTTGGTGTTTAAATGCCGCATCAATTATGCGCTGATAGGTTGCGCCTGCGTTTTTTAATACGAAGGGCATCTTCTTATAACAGTAGATACCTTGCGGTGTATGAAAGGCAGTTTTGTCCTCATCTTCCGCAGCCATTAAGATTTGGTGATAACCCTTGTATGCATCTAGAAAACACTTGTACCAAAAACCTGACAGTGATTCCACCTTCCAATCTATCTCCGGTAGAGGATAGTTGTCCTTGGGACATGCTTTATTAATATCCTTAAAATCAACACACATCCGCCAGTTACCGTTAGCCTTTTTCACCAACACAGGATTAGCAACCCATGTCTGATAGCGCACTTCCCGCAGAATGTTTGCTTTGACTAGGTTATCTACTTTTGCGCACAACCAATCACTGCGTTCAAGAGCCATATGCCGCTTCTTTTGCCTAACAGGCGTGAGTGATGGATTAACATTTAATTTATGTTCCGTAATATGTCGCGGAACCCCAGTCATGTCTGATTCGTGCCACACGAAAACATCTGCATTTGCGGATAATATTCCATGTAGCTTAGCCTTGGTTTCAGCTGACAAACCTGCGCAGATTTTAATTCGCTTATCCGGATGTAAACGATTCGCTATGACCGCACAATTTGTGAGTTGTTCCCCCACGCTGGGAGTGCTTATAGGCACAACTGAGCCACACAACTCAGTTGTTTGATGTGACGCAATCGTGGCAACACCTCCCACTGTAGGAAACTTAATCAAGCCATGCACCACTGATGGTATAATGTTAAAATGCCGAATGAAGTTTCTTCCTAGCAGCGCGTTATAACGCGAAGTCGATCGGACCACATAAAAATCAACCAACTCATGTCTGACCATCTGTGGATTCCTGTCATCCGCAAGCTCTACCATCAGCTCTATCCGCCCTATCGGCCATAAGCTTTCTCCGGAGAACCCAGATAACGTAACATCAGACTGGCGTAGCTGCGTCCTAACTTCTGCAGGAAAGAAACGATAGCAATGTTCGTACATAATGTCGACGCCACTCCCGGGGTCAACATGCATGCGTTTAATTTGTACTCCGCAAGTAGGGATACGACACTTGATGATAATGGGCTCGTTAACTGTGTCGATTGACATTACAGGAGGAAACGTGATTGGGAGAAGTTCCCAGTCATGATGATCATTGTACTTTCTCCGCTGGCAAACTTTCTCTGCGTCGACCATATTGATGGTTAAGTCAGCGTTTTTTGCTTTATCAACTTTTTGCCATGCGAAAGTTTTAGCCTTCGAACCTTCCTCTGCGGATTTTCCCTTGTCCTTCTTAGGTGGTTTTAAGTGATCCAATTTACCTGCGCGTAGTGCCTCGAGCACTCGTTCCATCAAGTTTTTGCATCGATTAGTGTCATGCCCGTAATCGTCATGGAATTCGCAATACTTTGTTTTATCCCGCTTACCAAATTCTGTAAGCGGAGTTGGAACCGCAAAGGTTGCGCATACTGGTTCGGTTGCCAAAATTTCTTTGGCGTTTTAGACAAACTTTTAAGCTTCGCATAGTTCTGATTATTGATGCAGCGCTGATTATTGTTTCGATAATTGCCACTTGATTTCCCTTTATCATTCCTGATAGGACCACCGCTAGGATACCTTCCTGGAGAGTTGTTACCACGATTTTGATCGCGTGAACGATCATCGTCGTCCTTCCTCTCGTTGCGTGAGCTAGCTGTTGGGATATCATTATCTTCGCCACTCCGCATATAGTCGTGGCATTCATTAAGCGCCTCAGCATAAGTTGTTGGGACTGTATGGCGCAGACGCCTTACCAGTGTTGGATGACGTTCTGAGTTTATACCATGTATGAGTCCGGAAATCTGTGGCTCTGGTTTGAGATCTGGTATGCGCAGACACTCATTAGTATATCTTGTGAGAAATTCACCCAAAGATTCCTTGGATTTCTGCACAATATCATGACATTCAATATGAGTGCGTTTGCGTGGCCTCTGATTCTGATATTGCAGCAAGAATTTCGTCCGCAGATCCATAAATTCGGCTATACTACCCGCCGATAGTTTATTAAACCATTCACGAGCAATACCCTGCAGTGTCATTGGAAATATCTGACACGCAACCGGATCCACCCAACCTTGAGTGCGCATTGCGCCTTCAAAACGCTGTAAGAAGTCATCCGGATCAGTTAAGCCATTGTAAGTACCTAACGTATGAGGTATCTTTGGCGCAGATGGAAACGGATATGTAGCTATATGCGGAGGAAACTTATCAAAAGTTGTTGGTAGCTCAAAAGGTGGTTTAACAGTGTCACCTTTGAGCCCTGCGAAGAAACGTATCATCATATCCTGAACAAAATCAGGTTGTGAAAACAGGTGGACCATGTCGGGAGGTGCCGCCTGCATAAATTGGCCTGCGAGATTCGCTTACCCCTGAATATTTTGCCAGGGCTGCCCTGGCGTCTGCAGATACAACCAAGGCTGATTTAGAAAAGAAGGCAGGCTTGCCGGCGTAGAGTATACGGGTATCTAAAAAGGTATCAAAACCTGTGGCGCAGATGCCTGCGAGACCTGAGGATATGCTGCTATAAGCCCAACCGTATGCGCAACGCTTTGCTGTTCTGCGGTTATCGGCGTCCAATGAGAATTGGCATCCGGAATGACACCGAACCCCCAACTATTAAGTAATGCCTGCGCATCCGCAGGAGTCAAAAACTGAAAAATTGGACGCGGTGGTTGCCAAGGTTGCAACGGTGTAAACGATGAATTCTGTTGAACACTCTGCGTCTGCAGAGGGATTGAAACTGTGGTACTATAAATAGGTACCTGGCCGCAACATACTACGTGCGGGCCTACTGTTTCACCGCTAGTGCCTGCCAAGATGACCCTTGGATCCACTGCGGAAAAATCCAACCGCGTAGTGGTAACTGGCGAGTTTGCCCTTGGCGGTGTAATCCCATCTGGATATATCGGCTTATACCTCTGAAAAGGCTCGCCGGATACAGGTGGAAGATATGGCGCGTATCCCGCCCCCGTAGTCATAGCCTGCGTATGCTGACTGCCAGATGGTGTGTTTTGATTATCCATTTGAGTACGTTCCGACGAGTCCCCGGAAGTCATGATACTGTTAAAAGAAAAAATTCAAAAAATTTTGTGAACAATAAGCCTTATAATTCAAAACATTTTAAAAGAGAAAGCAATTAAACAGTCTTGAACTAGTTCGGCTCTCAATGAAAGCACCACTTGATCATGCATATTTTTACCGTTGGGTTTAACATGCCTGCTCAATGCGTTAGTGGGGTTTAAGGATCTTAGAACAAGGCTCTCTGGTCCGGCTACCGTGAATAACCCTGGCCGACATGATGATGTCGGCGGGGTGGCCAAGTGATTAAGTCCACCTTCGATAGCGGTCGCTGATCGGAAGGCCCCAAATAAGGTTGTAGGTGCTAGCTTAATAAAGAACTAACCTGTTAACCTTGAAGAGACGAAGAATGATGCTTAATTACGTAAGGCGTGTGGCAGATGGTAGTTACGTAATGTGACGATGTTTAGAATGATAGTTAGGGTTTGTATATATAGGCAAACCCTAATTCTAGAACCATCCGAGATAATGGCAATCCTTTCCATAACAAACTCCCCCGAATCACGGATGTAATTATGGAAAAGATATTTACTTGATAGCCAAGTAATTGCTGTTCCGGGAACAAAGGCATTAGATACAAATCCGCATACTGCATAACACACATGAGCACACGCATACGCACCCTAGAGGGTGCCCGCATAGATTTGCAGGTGCGCATGCGGATTGCGGTATCATTACCTTATTTGGGGGTGCCTCACAACAATTATAATGGGTCGAATCGCGCCTTTCGTTATGCAATGCTCTTTTAGAAAATTTGGTTTGATTTTCGTAAAAAGTTTTTAACCTTGTTTTACTCTTTTGTCTATTTTGTAGCAAAAACTTTTTGATCTTTTATAGAATTTTATAATCCTTAGTGTTTTATAGTTTAGAAAGTTTTAAATTTTGTGAAAATTTTAGTTTAGAAACACTTAAGGGTTTTACAAGAATCATTATGTGCAACATTTGCTATCCCACACTTTAAAATAACATTGTCCTCAATGTTAAGGATACGGTGTATCCCACACTTTAGGTTTTGAAAGAGGCATTTTTGTTATTAAAAGTTTATGTTGATGGGTTGCCAATCCCACACTTAGTTTTTAAAGTGGTATAGTAGTTTGCGTATATTCTATTGAAAAGGTGGTGAAGACGTAGTACTCCCCTATGGTTGCAAGGCGTGTAGTCGGATGGTGTGTCAATTATGGTTTCTTCAATTCTCGTGCTGGTGTCATCCTCGTTTAGTGCGTCCCTGCTCCAAGTCGTGCTTCCATCTCGTATGATCTCGATCGTCATTTGTTTGTGACGTTTTATTCATGTAATTTTATTCTAGATATCATACAAGCTTAAAAACATAAAGTAGTTATGCCCGAGATCGGGCGTACAAACATAGTTTAATAATGCAATAAAGTATCATAAGTAATCATTAAAATAGTTCAGAGATAAGGAAAGTTATGGCTGAGCTGGATGGTACTGAAGAGAGTAAGATACACTCGTGTGTGGCCTCGTCGGGTTCCTCAAAGCGGACTGTCCCTCATCAGTCATCTCCTCATCTGTAGTGAATTGTTGTGCCAATTCTGCCGTGTTCATCCCCGAGGATATCCTGAACTGGATCTCATCTGATCGTGCGATCAGTCCTGTGAGCGATGAGGTGCTCGTGTGAATCATAGGCCCTCTACGCCAACCCTGCCCTTCCTAGAGATCTCTACCCCAATGTGAGTTCATACCCATACCGTCTATACCCTGCATGACTCCCTCAATCATATGCCGGCTTGCAGCCTGATCCCATGTGGAAGCCTGAGCGTCAGTGGATGTATCTCTGTGAGTGCTCATGTAGGATGTGTCAAATAGGTTGTTGACAAAATCCGCCACCCCTATGCTCTATTCCCTAGGAGGAGATGGGATGACTGTACGCTGCGTGTAATGATGCCGAGGTGGAGATGGGGGTCCTGAATACTGATGGCTCGGGCCTGCACCTCTAGGATCTCTGTGGGTGACCATCACTGGATACTCATGAGGATATGGCGGGACATTAAGATGTCTGCCGGCATGATGTGTGAAGTGATCCAGATTCTGAAAGATAGCGTGCTGAGCAAACCAACTCTCACGTCCGGGCAGGTCCCCCATATGATAATGGTATGGTGGAAAGCGCGTATCCCCTTCTCCTACTGAAGAGTGTCGGCGGGTGTTAGTGGGCTGACCCTGTGTGGTGGGATCATCCTCATCCCGTGGTTTATGAGAACCTCTCTGTCTCCGACCATCTCTGGTCCTTGCCTCAGGCCTAAACCCCGTGACTCTTACCCCTGGCAATGTCCGGTCCTCCGAGTCAGGTATTGCCGGATTAGCTGTCACTATTAACCGTTCATCCTCAATCCGAATATACTCCCAAGTGTTCAGTAGCTTATACCCTATCTCTTCCGACTCGGCTGCTATCTTATACCCAAATCTCTCAACACTCCCTAAAACATGCATCCTGCGAAGAGTTTGGTGACAACGGCTCCCAAAACTAGCACAACTGTTCTTGAGGAATTTCTTTCATTGGTGAATGCCTGGGCTAGAAGGTGTGCAACTTGCATATTTTGGTTGTGGATCATGGTGTGCATTAAGCGCATATCATTAATGGTAACGGTACCACCGTGTTGGGTTTTCGGGTGAAGGGTTTTGGCGATGAGGTGGTAAAAAATGCGATGAACGGGGTTGGTGAATTTTGAAGCCTTTTTACTCGACCTCCATGCTTCATTATCGGAGGTGTAGGTTCGCCAGAAAGCTTGATGATCTATGTTGTCCAGGGTGGTGTACCCTCTTTTGAATACAGACCGGTTACGGTGTGACTTCTTGTACAGTTCTAGATGCTTTGCGAACTGCGCAAGAGTTAGGTGATACATCTGATTCTGATGGCGGAAATGGATGCACTCGTGATTGTTGTACTCCTCCTGGTCAACATTTGACTCGAATCTCCAAGTTGCCATGAATTATGCGTATGGCTCCTGATACACCTTTTCATGAATCTCAAACAGCTTTTGCCATGCGCTGTTGATTTTTCCATGTGCTGTAAAGTTCAAAATTCGTTTTAGCTCATCGGCCCAACCACATTGTTCCATTATTACCCAGTTTATATATTTGTTGGCCCCTTTTTGTCGATTAATCCAGTTTCTCATAAACGGTTCATTTTCCGCTGGGTTATCTTTTCCGAGGAGGTAATGGAGCAACTCATACTCTTCAGGTAAATAATTAGCCATCTGCAACGGTCAACTAACGTAGCTTATGTTCCAAAATATTAAGACTTGAAATAACACTTAGATTTTGAAAAATGCATATATTTTTCGAAAAAAATTCGAAATGAGGGTTTTAAAAAATGACATTTTCTAAATTCCTGTTATAGTCAATTATAGCCAAAATTACCGTAAACAATATCTAATCTCACTACAAACTTATTTTCAAGCAATATTCAAAGCGTACCCGTGATTGCAACAAATAATGCTAAAAATAATAATTATAACGAGTTAGTCGTAATAAGCAATTTTGATTAAAATATGATGATTTTTAAGCATACAATGATTCTAATGACCATATTTAATTACCTTAAATATTTTTAATCATCAAACTTTAGCTATAACATTCTTAAGTCAAGACATAAGACCGTTTTTACCAAAAAATAATCATTTTGCTTAAAACTTACAAAATAAGAAAAGTCAAAGACTAGGCTAAATTTTTATTTGCAAGTCAATGATATCTTCATTTAGGATAGTTTTTAAGGAAATCCTAAGTTTTAAAAACGTTTTAACTATAGGAATAACCCTAACCTTAATCAAGTGTAGTTTTACCAAAATATCAATTTTCAAGCAAACAAGCCTAAATTGTTTCAAAATTAGTTTCTAAGCATTTTAAATGATTCACTAAGCCTAAAATGAGCTGGCAAAACATCAAGTTTTCAAAAATTTCACCAATTCCTAGCCCGAAACCTAAACTAACGAATCGAGAGCTAAAAACTATCCAAAATGCTTCAATCAAACCTAAAAACTAACACACATCAATTACATTATCTAACTAAGCATAA